>NC_132911.1:144917290-145517290 GCF_047675955.1 Chlorocebus sabaeus | reverse complement strand
GGCTTCCGCTGTGCCCTGAGCCTCCCCAGGATCCCGTGGGTGGGATCCTGGTTGCAGCTGCTGCCAGGAACCTGACTACAGCTCCTTCTTCCTTTGTAGGTCAGCCCATACCCCTCTGCTTGCTGTCTCTTAGAAATTTATTAAAATCTCTTAGTCATTGTTGTGAGGATTAAAATACAATTACGTATGCAAAGCACATCTTACAGTACCTGGCACATAAGGAGTGCTGGATAAATGTTAGCAATTATTATCACAGTCGGTTAAGTGATTTCCCCAAGATGAGAAGACCTCTTCCCTTAAGGAGGCCATGGTTAAGCAAGACAAAGATACAACTACCCCCCAGTAATAGCAGTCTCTCAACACTCCAGCACTGGACTAGTCACCCAGGATTCTATGCATGTGGGCTCGTGAGACCTCACCTCCCCTCTCACTTCTGGGGCCAAAATTCTTGACCTTGCTTCCACAGCAGGGTCAAAGGAAAGGCCTGCAGGACCAGCCACAGCTGTTGCTGGAAGAGAGACCATTCCAGTTGAGGAGGCTTATAGATGGACTCCTGGTGGTGATGGAATAGAGGAAGGACGAGCTTTAGACAGGCTTGTGGGCAAGTGGCTCTCAACTGAGGGCATCTCCCAGGTGTTCCAGTGGCTAGGGACACTGCCAGCATTTGGGGGAGTAGGCTCCAAGGAGGCCCTGTGATCCCGGCACCACAGTGCTCCCCCTGGGGACACTGCCCTCCCCTGGAGTGTGGGGCCGAAATGGAGATTTGTTTCTCCCATACCATGTAGCAAAGGTGATGGTAGCACAC
Organism: Chlorocebus sabaeus; assembly: GCF_047675955.1. Classification (NCBI taxonomy): domain Eukaryota; kingdom Metazoa; phylum Chordata; class Mammalia; order Primates; family Cercopithecidae; genus Chlorocebus; species Chlorocebus sabaeus. Next base: position 145,516,485 of record NC_132911.1, on the reverse strand, counting down.
CTGCACTCATGTTACCCTCTGTAACACTCTACTTGGCCACCACTCCTGGGCCTGAGGAGGTGGGCAGCCTTGTGGGAAAGCTCACATGGCAAGGAGCTATCTGCATCTTCTAAAATTACAGCTGAGCTTTAGGAGAAACTGCAGAAATAGATCCTGCCCACATCCTGAACAAGCCTGGAAGTGCATCCTTCCCCAGTCCAGCCTCTGAATGAGAACATAGCCCAGCCAGTAGTGTGGCTGCAGCCTTGTGAGACCCTGAGCAGAGGTCCCCACTAGGCTGCACATGAACTCATTCCTGAGCCCCAGAAACTGTTATAATAGGCATGTGTTGCTTTAAGCTGCTGAGTGTGTGGTCATTTGTCACACAGCAATAGACATGGGACATGTTGTGCTCCTGTGGTGTGCTAGACACTCCCTCACACAGGAGGACTGCCTTGCCCAGAAGGCCAGCAGTGCCACCCTGAGACCCTCACCCCAGAAGCATGGCTTGCACATCGAGGGCTAAATGTGCTGTGCAGTGATGCAGGTGCCAGTCAGGCAGGGGCCTGCTACCATCACAAGGACTCAGAGGTCCCCCCTGTGACTGGTGAGCCCAGCTTTCCAGTGGGCAGTTAGCTTGCAGCAGCCCTGGCAGAGATGGAGCAAGAGAAAGGGGCACCCAATCACTGTGCCCTTCAGAACCCCACCCTGCTGCCTTGCTTGAGTTCAAGTCATTAACAGGGGACCATGCTTTCAAGGGGACCCCATTTTCAACCCAGGTGGAAAGGGCCCAGGTGCCACTGGAGCGGAGGCAGCTGAGCTCAAAGATAAATGACTTTGCTCTGCTCTCTCACTCTCACGGCCCATACAGCAGGCCCTGGCTCCCGCTGCTCACTCAGCCCAAGTCCAGCTGGAATAACCACAAAGGTTGACCCCCTACAGAGGGACTCCTGTGTGCTCGTCACTGAGAACTACATACATTATGGGTCTAAGTTTCACAGGAATCTTATGAGCAGGAGTCCTGGAAGCTGCATTTTACTATGGAGAGACAAAACATGGGAAAGTCTCATAACCTGCCCAAGGTCACACAGGTGTAAATAGTGGGGCCAGGGTCGGAACCTCAGCTCCAGAATCTGGCAGCTCAACCACTGCTCTGTACTGCACTTCCTAGGCTGGGGGGTCACCTGGACCTAAGTCTACACTGGCTATGTGACTTTAAGCAAGTTCCTAACCACTATGAACCTGTCTCCTTGCCTGAAAAATGGGTTCTGTATGAGTCATACCTACCTCATGTGGTTATTGCAAAAATTAAAATGGCACCTGGGGGGAATTCAATAAGTGTGAGCCTCCGCTCAGAGCAGCCCCTCTGGGTGTGAGACTGAGCTGGATGGAATGCCGTGTGCTCCAGAAAACATCCTCCTGCCCACAGGGATGGCAGACAGCTGGCTCCTCCAGAGGAAGATCTCAGGCATGGAAAAGCAAGGTTATGCGGACTTGGCTTTGAAGCCCAGTGGCTCTGACCTTGAGAAAGTCACTTAGACTCTGACCTGCCATTGATTCCTTCCTAAAATGGCAATGCCATAATCAACTGCTCATGTTCCTAAGATCGCTTACATAAGACAATATTTCTGGGGCACTTAGAGAAAGGTCTGGCCCCAGTAAAAGTCATTTTCCGTGGCAGCTACAGCATTTAAACCTCCGTGTCCTGAGGAGGAGGCATGGGCCTCCGGGAACCCTGAGTGACCCTGGCACTGCCTTCTAATTCTCTGAAATGGAGTTGTCTGGGCAACTCATGTCACCAGATTTGTCTGTGCTCTTATTGTGTTTCAGGCCAGTTCTACTGTTTGCCAGGAAAAGGAATAATGGAAACAGCATGTTATTCCCCCTATGCCCGAGGAGCTTAGAGCGTAAGGGCGAAGGACTGGGAAGGAAGGGAGTGAACACTCGTGTGCACCTGCTGTGTGTTGGGGTACTTCCCACCATGCTGACTGGTGCTTTCCATCATTTTACGCACAACAGTGTGTGTAAAATGGGCTGTGTTTTGCAGAAGAAGAACTTTAAGTTCAAGGAACTTAAGGAAGTTGCCCAAGGTCACACAGACTAAGGATTGTCTCCTTACAGACGTGCATGCATTCAAGGAACCATAAATCAGGGAGAAAATGATAAGTATCAAAGCTATTTAAATGAGACAAGTCACTTGGCCTTCTGAGTCTTTTATCTTTATTGGATAAATGACTATAGTAAAACCTTCTTCTTGGAGTTTTTGTGCAGATTCGATGATCCATCAAACATGAATGCCCATAGCATGCTTAGGTCCACGTAGGAGGGGCTTAGTAAATGTTTGTAAATCAAACCCTAAATGAGGGCTGATATTCAAAAAAATTTTGAGGATATTAAAGAGGAATATGATCATCTTAACTGAGGAGCAGGGATTAGGAATTTATAGAGCAGAAAACTTCTGAAATAGGCCTTACGGGAGTAGAATTTAAGCAGGCTCTGTAGGCATGAAAGAGCTAAATGTTTCTAGGATAAGAGATTCTCTGAATGGAGAGTGTGGAGAACAGGGAGGGGTGCCCCCAAGAGGTGCCTTGGATGCCCTGCCATGGTGAAATTCACAGGCAAAGGAAGCCACAGAGGAGTTTCGAGCCCGGGGTGGTGATGGGATCACTGTCAGTTGGAGTCCCACATCTATGCTGGAACCCTCTTATTTCCAATGTCCAGCTGTCTATAGTTCAGTGGGCTTAGGCAGCTTTCTAAGGATCACAAGTGACATAGTAAACTTCTTCCTGAACCACACACTTTGTAAGAGCCAGCCTGCACAGGCAGCAGGGTTTAATCCAATTGATCTCAACAGAACAGTGGTTGGTGCAGGCACAAAATCTGGGACCCTCACACCCACGCCTGAGCAGCATGGATTGGTCCACATAGGGCAGGTAACACTCACTAGTAAGAATTCAGAATGTGGTGACCATTCAGGTCATCGAAGGGCAAATAAAAGATCAATGATTAAGAACCAGACTTCTTGTATTAGTCCATTTTCACACTGCTATAAAGATACTAGCTGAGACTGGATAATTTATAAACAAAAGAGGTTTAATTGACTCACAGTTCCACATGGCTGGGGAGGCCTCAGGAAACTTACAAGCATGGCAGAAGAGAAAGGGGAAGTAAGGCACCTTCTTCACAAGGCAGCTGGAGAGAGAGAGTACAAGCAGGGGAAATGCCAGATGCTTATCAAAGAACCAAATCTCCTAAGAACTCACCAACTATCACGAGAACAGTATGAGATAAACCACCTTCATGATCCAATCACCTCCTGCCAGGTCCCTCCCTCGACATGTGGAATTACAATTCGAGGTGAGATGTGGGTGGAGGTCACAGAGGCAAACTATATCACTCCCCTTTCCACTTCCAGTCCTGAGGGAATAGCAAGGTATGGCACCACCCTCCCGTCATCAAAAAAATAAACTGGAAATCGGCACAAATAAAACGATTCTTTGTAGATACTGAGCATTGGGTAGGGCAGGGCTATGACTCCAGAGGGAAGGGAAATAGACAAAGGGAGACCTACCATGATTTAGGACCCTTCCTAAAGATATTGGGGGACGGCCCCACAGAAACCAGGAACCCAGACAGAACGTAGACACATTGCTAAGTTGAGTAGACAGAGATCAGAGTTCAGGAATGCCAAGGCAGCTAGCATTTGTAGGGCAGAGTCATAGAGAGGAGATGGCTATGCAGAGGAAACATTCTAAAATTTGCATGGGGTCCCCTAGAGTCTGACTAAATACCAGTATGCTCATGTGTGGGACAAGGAGGTGCAAGTTAAACAATGCACAGAATTCACACAGAGCATGGAGTTCCCTTCAGCCATGATGGAGAGACGTCATTGAATACATGTGACATTTAGGACGGTACCAAGAAGGACCTAGGTCTGAGGAGTGGGGCTGAATTAGCACTGGCTTTATTAAAGGCTATTTTTTTTTTGAGAGAGAGAGACAGGGTCTCACTTGGTTGCCCAGGCTGGAGTGCAGTTGCGCTATCTCGGTTCACTGCAACTGCCTCCTGGGCTCAAACAGTCCTCTCACTTCTGCCTCACGAGTGGCAGCGACTATAAGTTTGCAACACTATGCCTTGTTAATTTTTGTACTTTTTGTAAAGATGAGGTTTCACTATGTTGGCCAGATTGGTCTGGAACTCCTAGGCTCAAGTGATTTGCCTGCCCTGATCTCCCAAAATTCTGGGATTCCAGGTGTAATTACAGTAACCCAGAAGACATAGCAATACATTCTATTTGAAGTAAACAGAGACAGAAAGTACAAAATAAATAAAACAGTGTTTCAGTGGCTGGTGAGATATCAAGTGGTCTGACATCTGGTAATTTCAATTTAGAACATAGGGTATGGGAGTGGGGAAGACAGAAAACATATTTGAAGAAATAATGGCAGCAATTTTTTTCAAATTTCATTTTAAAAAATTTCTCTCAAATCTAAGCATCTTATTAAATTGAAAGGAGAATAAATACACACCACCACTACCATCATCACCACTAACATCATCACCACCATCGTCATCACAACCATCACCACCATTATTCATTATCACCATCACCACCATCATCACCATCACTATCACCATAAACACCATCACCACCAGCATCGCCACCACCAACACCATCACCACCACCACCATCCCCACTATCATTATCCATTATCACCTTCACTACCACCATCACCACAGCCATCATTACCAGTATCACCATCATCACCACCACCATTATCACCATCACTATCACCATAACCACCATCACCACCACCATCATTATCCATTATCACCTTCACTAACACCATCACCACAGCCATCATTACCAGTTTCACCATCATCACCACCATCATTATCACTATCACTATCACCATAACCACCATCACCACCACCATCATTATCCATTATCACCTTCACTACCACCATCGCCACAGCCATCATTACCAGTATCACCATCATCACCACCACCATTATCACCATCACTATCACCATAACCACCATCACCACCACCATCATTATCCATTATCACCTTCACTACCACCATCGCCACAGCCATCATTACCAGTATTACCATCATCACCACCACCATTATCACCATCACTATCACCATAACCACCATCACCACCACCATCATTATCCATTATCACCTTCACTAACACCATCACCACAGCCATCATTACCAGTTTCACCATCATCACCACCACCATTATCACCATCACTATCACCATAACCACCACCACCACCACCATCATTATCCATTATCACCTTCACTAACACCATCACCACAGCCATCATTACCAGTTTCACCATCATCACCACCATCATTATCACTATTACCACCATCATGAATACCACCACCACCACCATTACCAAGACACAAGATAAAGAGAACATTTAAAAATCAGCTAGAGAAAAAGATTTAATGTAACATGGAACAAAGAAAAAAATAATCACAAACTTCTTGTCATAATTTATGCATGCTAGAAAACAACAGAATTATATTTTTCAAGTGTGAAAAAAGAAAAAAAACTTGTCAATTTAGAATTCTATATGCAGTAAAAGTGTTCTTCAAAAACAAAGTCAACATAAAACTCTTTAGACAAACAAAAGCTGAGAGAATACATTGCCAGGAGACCGGCACTGTACAAGTTGCTAAAGGAAATCCTTCAGATAGAAAGAAAATGACACCAGATGGAAACTTCAATCTGCAAGGAAAAAAAAGTGCTAGAAATTATAAATATGTGGGTAAATTAAAAGCTCTTGTTTCTAATTTTTAAATTTATTTTTAACAAGTTACTATTTAAAGTGAAAGTAATATTGAAATGTGGGGTCATACATATGTTGAAGAAATAGATGACGATAATAACTTAAAGGGGAATCTGCAGAAATAAAATGTTTGACTTTTTTTAATGGTATGTGAACTGGCACAATGTTATTTGAAGGCAGATTTTGGTAACCATATATATGGTAAACACTAGATCAAACACAGAAAGCAAAAAAACAAATAGAGCTAATGGGCCAACTCTAGAGATAAAATTGATTCCTAAAACTTCCCAGTATAAAAGAAGGCTGGAAAAGAAGAAAGAGGGACAAGAAAACAGATGGAACGAACATAAAACAAAGAGTAACATAATACATTTAAATCCAGATATGCAGATAATTACATTAAATGTAAAGGATAAAAACCTTCCAGTTTAAAAAGAAATTGCAAGACAAGATTAAAAAGCAAGATTTCACTATCTGCTATCTACATTAAACCAACTTTTAATATAAAAACACATATAATTAAAAACAAAAACATCCACAGCATCCAGGCTCTAGTCAAAAGAAATCCGGAGTAGCTTTATTAATATCAGAAAAGTCGTCTTCAGAAAAAAATGTTATCAAAGGGAAAAGGGACATGGGAAAATAGTATAGGTTCATCAAGATGGCATCATAATCCTCAATGGGTATGCACCAAACAGCAGGGCTTCAACATAAAGGGAGAAAAAAATGGATAGAACTTAAAGGAAAAATGGAATAATCCATGAACATGTTTAAACATGTCATGTTTAAACATGTTTAAACACTCATCCTCAGTAATTTATAAAACAAATAGAAATTCAGTAAAGATATAGTAAACTTAGAGAAAACTACCAACCGACTTGACCCAATTAACTCTACCCACCCAGAGAAGGGATGTTCTCTTCAAGTGCATGGGGAACATCTTCCAAGATTCACTCTTCACTTGGCCATAAAACAAGGCAACAAGGCTCAACAATTTCTTTTTTTGCGAACTCATGCGGAGTATGTTCTCTGGCCACAACAGAAGTACATTAAAGACAAAGTAACAATTAGATATCTAGAAAAGACACAAATATTTGAAAAGCTAAAATGACACTTCTAATGGAGAAATCATCATAGAGCTTAAAACAGTGTTTTCAATTGAATGAAAACTAAAATAACTATATAAAGAAATTTATGGATACAACAAAATCAGTGCTCAGAGGAAAGTATATTGTATTAAATACTTATTTTAGTACAATGAAACATCTTAAATCAATAACTTCAGTTTCCATAATAAGAAACTCGGGGAAAAAGGACAAGATAAATCCTAAATAAGCCAAGGGAATAGGAAAAGGCAAATTAAATGAAAGAGAAAGCAGAATAACAGAAAAATAAAAGAAACAAAAACTGCTGGAAGAGATCAATCACACTGAAAGACATCTAGGGTACAGACAACCCCCAGTATCAACCCGGAGTGCAGTAGACTCACTGGGTGGCTAGACCCAGAAGAAAGATAACAATCACTGCAGTTCCGCTTACAGGAAGTCACATCCACAGGAAAACGGGGAGAGTGTTACATCAAGGGAACACACCATGGGACAAAAGAATCTAAACAACAGCCTTCAGCCCTAGACCTTCCCTCTGAGAGAGCTTACCCAAATCAGAAGGAACCAGAAAACCAACCCTGGTAATATGACAAAACAAGGCTCCTCAACACCTCCCCAAAATCACATTAGTTCACCAGCAATGGATCCAAACCAAGAAGAAATCCCTGACTTACCTAAAAAAGAATTAGTTATTGAGCTAATCAGGGAGGGACCAGAGAAAGGCAAAGCCTAATGAAAGGAAATCCAAAAAAATTATCTAAGAAGTGAAGGAAGAAATATTCAAGGAAATAGTTAGCTTAAAGAAAAGACAATAAAAAATCCAGGTAACTTTGGAAGCACTTTTAGAAATGTGAAACGCTCTGGAAAGTCTCAGCAATAAACTTGAACAAGCAGAATAAAGAAATTCAGAGCTTGAAGACAAGGTCTTTGAATTAACCCAATCCAACAAAGACAAAGAAAAAAGAATAAGAAAATATGAACAAAGCTTCTAAGAAGTCTGGGATTATGTTAAACCACCAAACCTAAGAATAACTGGTGTCCTGAGGAAGAAGAGAATTGTAAAAGCTTGGAAAATACATTCAGGAGAATAATTGAGGAAAACTCTAGCCTTGCTAGAGACCTAGACATCCAAATACAAGAGCACAAAGAACACCTGGAAAACGTGTTGCAAAAAGATCTTCACCTAGGCACATTGTCATCAAGTTATCCAAAGTTAAGATGAAGGAGAGAATCTTAAGAGCTGTGAGACAAAAGAAAACCCATCAGATTAATAGCAGATTTCTCAATAGAAACTCTACAAGCTAGAAGGAATTGGGACCCTATCTTCAGCCTCCTCAAACAAAACAATTATCAGCCAAGAAATTTGTATTCAGCGAAACTAAGCATCATATATGAAGGAAAGATAGAGTCGTTTTCAGACAAACAAATGCTGAGAGAATTCGCCAGTACCAAGCTACCCCTACAACAACTGCTGAAAGGAGCTCTAAATCTTGTAACAAATCCTGGAAACACATAAAAACAGAACCTCTTTAAGGCATAAATCACACAGAACCTATAAAACAAAAATACATGTTAAAAAGCAAAAACAAAAAACAACAAAACCAATGTACACAGGAAACGAAGAGCATGATGAATGCAAAGATACCTCACATTTCAATACTAACATTGAATGTAAATGGCCTAAATGCTCCACTTAAAATATACAGAATTGCAGAACAGATAAGAACTCATCAACCAACTATCTGTTGCCTTCAGAAGACTTGTCTAACACGTAAGGACTCACATAAACCTAGACATAAAGGGATGGAAAAAGTCAGGTCATGAAAATGGACACCAAAAGTGAGCAGCAGGGGTAGCTATTCTCATAACAGATAAAACAAATTGTAAAGCAACAGCAGTTAAAAGACACAAAGGGGGACACGATATAATGGTAAAAGGCCTTGTCCAGCAGGAAAATACAACAATCCTAAACATATATGCACTTAACATTGGAGCTCTCAAATTTATAAAATGATTACAAATAGACCTAAGAAATGAGATACACAGCAACACAACAATAGTGTGGAACTTCAATACTCCACTGACAGCACCAGACAGGTCATCAAGACAGAAAGTCAACAAAGAAAAAATGGATTTAAACTATACCTTGGAACAAATGGACTTAACAGATATATGCAGAACATTTCACCCAAAAACCACAGAATACACATGCTATTCAACAGTGCATGGAACTTTCCAAGATAGAACAGATGATAGGCCATAAAGCGAGCCTCAATAAATTTAAGAAAATTGAAATTATAGCAAGCACTCTCTCAGACCACAGTGGAATAAAAACTGGAAATCAACTCCAAAAGGAACGTTCAGAGCCATGCAAATACATGGAAATTAAATAACCTGCTCCTGAATGAGCATTGGGTCAAAAACCAAATCAAGATGAAAATTAAAATAATTCTTCAAACTGAATGCCAGTAATGACACAACCTATCAAAACTTCTGGGATACAGCAAAGGCAATGCTAAGAGGAAAGTTCATGGCCCTAAACGCCTACATCAAAGAGACTGAAAGAGCACAAACTGACCTTCCAAGGTCACGCCTCAAGGAAGTAGAGAAAAAAGAACAAACCAAACCCCAAGCCTAGCAGAAGAAAGGAAATTACCAAGATCAGAACAGAACTAGGTGAAATCGAAACAAAAAAAAATACAAAATATAAATGACACAAAAAGTTGGTTCTTCAAAAAGACAAATAAAATTGATAGACTGTTAGCAAGATTAACCAAGAAAAGAAGAGAGAAAATCCAAATAACCTCACTAAGAAACGAAACAGGAGATGTTACAACTGACACCACTGAAATACAAAAGGTCATTCAAGGTTACTATGAACACCTTTATGCACATAAACTAGAAAACTGAGAAGAGATCAATAAATTCCTGGAAAGATACAAAACTCCTAGCTTAAATCAGGAAGAATTAGATACCCTGAACAGGCCAATAACAAACAGCAAGATTGAAATGGTAATTAAAAAATTACCAATATCCTTGATGAACATTGATGCTAAAATCCTTAACAAAATACTAGCTTGCCAAATTCAACAACATATCAAAAAAGATAATCCACCATGATCAAGTGGGTTTCATACCAGGTATGCAGGGATAGTTTAACATATGCAAGTCAATAAATGTGATACACCACATAAACATAATTATAGACAAAAATCACTTGATCATCTCAATAGATACAGAAAAAGCATTCAACAAAATCCAGCATCCTTTATGATTAAAACTCTCAGCAAAATCGGCATATAAGGGACATACCTCAAAATAATAAAAGCCATCTATGACAAACTCACAGCCAACATAATACTCAATGGGGAAAAGTAGAAAGCATTCCCTTTGAGAACTGGAACAAGAGAAGGATGCTCACTCTCACCACTCCCCCTCCTCCAGGAATCTACGTTTGAGTTAACATACAAAAAGGTTAATATAGGAAAATTAATTAATGTAATTATGTTAGAATTATAAGAATAAAAAATTAAAATACGATTTTATCTGTAGATTCAGAAAAAGCACTTGATGAAGTTAAGCATCAGTTTATGAGAGAAAGTCTGAACAGACTAGAAATGGAAATAAACTTCCTGGATCTGAGGAAAGGTATGTGTGCAAACCCTGCAGCTGATATCACCTTCTGAAGGTTGGTGATGAGTGCCCACTCCCATCATTTCCATTCAACATTGTACTGGAAGTCCCAGCTAGCATAAGAAGGCAAGAGACAGGAATGAAAGTGTACAGATTAGGAGGGAAGAAATAAACTGCCTTTATTTGCAAATGACATGATTGTGAACAGAAATCATCCAAAAGAATCCATTAAGAATTTTCTAAAACTAGCTAACGACCTTAGCAAAACCACAGAATAGAAAACTACTACACAAAAACCAACTGTATTTCTACATGCTGGCAGTAAATAATTAATTAAAGTATTAAAACATTTTAAAAACAATATCAATTAAAATAGCATCAAAGCCATCACTTATAGGGGAATAAAATAAACAAAATATGTTCCAGACATATACACTGAAAACAGCAAAACATTACTAAGGGAAATTAAAGAAGACCTCAATAAAGGGGGAATTATGTGATGTTTAAGAACTGCAAGACTCAATATTGTCAAGTCAGCAATTTTCCCAAAATTGATCTATAGATTCAATTCAATCTTAATAAAAATATTCTTTTTTTATAAAAATTGCCAAGCTGATTCTAAAATTTACATGAAAGTTTAATGAACTTAGATTACTTTAGACAATTTTGAAAAAGAATAAAGCTAGAGACATATACCACCTACTGTGAATAAAAACGAATCAAAAGAGTATGGTGTTGGTGTAAGAATCAATATTTAGATCGAACAGCATGGAAGATCTAAAAATAGACCCACACATGTATGTTCAATTGATTCTCACACAGATGCCAAGGTAATTCGACAGAAAAAGAAGAATCATCAACAAGTGGTATTGGAACAATTGGCAATATATATAGATAGGAAAAAATAAACCTTGACCCCAACCTCAGGCCATTAACAAAAATATACTTGAAATGGGTCATAGACTGGGCTTGGTGGCTCACACCTGTAATCCTAACACTTTGGGAGGCTGAGGCAGGAGCATTGCTTGAGGCCAGGAGTTCAAGACCAACCTGGGCAACATAACAAGACCCCATTTCTACAAAAAAAAAAAAAAAAAAAAAAAAATTACAAAAATTTTAGAAGTGGATGACAAATGTAAATGTAAAATCCAAAAGTCTAAAACTTCCGAACAAAATCATAAGATGAAATCTTTACCAACTGGAGATAAGCAAAGATTTCTTAAGTAGGGTCTAAATATGTACAAACTCTAAAAGAAAACATTGTCAAATTAGATTTCAATTTGTACAGAAACTGAAACCTTTTGTACTTTGAAAGACATTGTTAAGAAAATGAAGAGGGAAGACGCAGAAGAGGAGAAAATATTTATAATATGCATCTCTAGCAAAGGTCTTGTAATCAGAGTACGCAATGCTTTTTATTTGTATTTATTTATTTATTTTTTTGAGACAGGGTCTGGCTGCGTTGCCCAGGCTGGAGTGCAGAGGTGCAACACTGACTCACTGCAACCTCTGCATCCAGGCTCAAGCAATCCTCCTGCCTCAGTCTCCTGAGTAGCTGGAACTACAGGCACGCACCACCACGTCTGGCTATGTTTTGTAGCTTTTGTAGAGACGGGACTTTGCCATGTTGCCCAGGCTGTACTCTATAACGCTTTTTAAGCTGAAGAAGATAAGCAGCCCAAGAAAAAAGTTGCCCAAATCATTGAATAAACACTTGGCAAAGAAAAGAACTAGATGATGATGAAATACAAATGGCCAATAAGCCTATGAAAAGGTGTTCAACATCACTATCCATCAGAAAAATGTGAATTAAAACCAAAACGGGGAACCACTGTATACCCAGTAGAATGGCCAACTTGAAAGAGGCTGGCAGTATGAAGTGTCGGTGAGGATGTGGAGCAATTGGGCCTCTCACATTATTGGTGAGAATGTAAAGTGCTATAACCATTTTGGAAAAAAAAATAGAAACTTCTTAAAAGTTAAGCATATACTTATCAAACAATCCAGAACTTTCAATCCTAGATATCCACAAAGATAAATGCACACATACATCCACATAAAAACCTATACTTTATAAGAGAATCACTTGAGCCCGAGAGTTTGAGCCTGCAGTGAGCTATGATTGCAACACTGCACTCCAGCCTGGGTGACACAGCAAGACCCTGTCTCTAAAAAAAAACAAAACCAAACAAGAAACTCCCCATACTTCAATGTTCATAACAGCCTTATCCATAAGAGCCCCAAACTGGAAACAACACAAATATCTATCAAAGGTGAATAAATATAAGCGACCATAGGAAATAATAACTAAGTCGAAGTTCATCAAAATTCCAAACTTCTGTGCATATATATATATATATATATAGAATGTGAGAACAATTTTGCAAATCATGGATCTGTTAGGGTTTAGTAACCAGAATATATGAAGACTCTTACAACTCAACAATAAAAAGACAAATAAACCAATTTAAAAGTGAACAAAATATTTGAGTAGACATTTCCTCAAAGGTGATCTACAAACGGCCAGGAAGCACATGGAAAGAAACTCCGTGTCGCACCAGGGAAACGCAAACAGAAACCATGAGACGGCACTGCACACCCGCCAGGACGGCTAGAATCCAAAGACGGCAGAGACCAGCCGTGCTCGTGGAGAAACGGGCCCCGCAACCACTGCTGGTGGGAACGTAAAATGACACGGCGTCTTGGAACACGGTTTGGCAGTTCCTCAAAAAGCAAAACACAGGGGTCTTCGACCCAACCGTTCTCATCCTAGGCAGACAGTCAAGATCATCTTTAAAATATGTTCACACGAAAACTTGTACACAAATGTTCACAGCAGCATTACTCATAAAAGCCAAAAGGGAGAAAAACCCAAATGTCCATCAACTGATGAATGGAGAAACAGAATGTGGCAAATCCACACAACAAAATATGATTTATCCTTAAAAAGTTACAAAGTACCAACCCGTGCTACAACATGGATGAACCCTGAAAACACTATGCTAAGTGAAATACGCCAGGCACGAAATACAGCATACTGTAAAATTTCTGTCACATAAACTCCCCAGGATCGGCCAATTCGCAGAGACAGAAAGTAGATTAGGGTTGCCAGGCCGTGTGGGGTGGGGGGAGATGGAGATTACTGCTCATGGGCGTGGGGTTTCTGTTGGGAGTGATGAACATTTTCTAAAATTGGATAGTGGTGTTGATTGCAGAACTCTGTAAATATACTAAAACCATTGAATTGTACATTTTAAATGAGTGAATTTTATGGTATGTGAATTACGTCTCAATAAAGCTGGTATTAAAACAGAAAAATGATCAATGGATAAACAAATTGTAGTATATTCATAGTGTGGCAGTACTACTCAACAATAAAACAACAATAATATATATTTATCTCCATAGTTTTATATATATATATAGATATGGATATATATGTATACAGATATATATATGTATATGGATATATATATACACAGAAAACATGGGTAAATCTCAAAAACATTATACTGAACTTGAGAACCCAGACACAAAAGAGTGTGTCCTTTAGAATTCAAATTTTACAAGTCTCTAAAAGCACAAATCTAATCTATAGCGAGAGAGCGGAGCCGAGGTGGTTTTGCCTGCAGCTGGGGGAGGGGAAATCGGGCTGGGACAGCAGGAGGGAATTTTCTGGACTGATGGGAATGGTCTTCATCACGATGCCAGTGTTGGTCACACAGGTGTATACACTTGTCAAAAAATCATACAAAGGGACACTTAAAGTGGGTGCATTGTGCTGCATGTAATCTATGCATACTTTAATACAGCTGACTTCACAAAAAGAACAGAATTTCTTCAACATGTGAATAACTATATGCAGTTTATTAACCATTAGCCTAAGAAGTATGTAAGTGTGTATTTAAAATATCTATGACAAATAATATTCTGTGCGGTTCTCATTCGAGGTCTAATTTCAGGCAAGTTGTCGTGCAGACTTCATTGCTGGCCTGGCACTGGGCACAAGGAAGAAGGAGGTAAGCAGACAGAGTCCCCGAGTTCAAGACACTTGCATTCTAGGATGGAGCCAGAGAGATGAACAATATTTGAATAAATGACTGTACAATTACATTTGAAAAGGGTCTGCAAAGTTAAAGAAGACCTGCTACTGACTCAGGTGATGGACAGAGTCCCTGTGTAGGAGGCAGGCAGCCTCAGGGAGGAATTCTCAAAGACACGGCATTGAAATAGTGACCTGAAGATGGAAGGAGTCAGATGCTAAGGTACAGTAAGAGAGTCTGGCAGAGTGATTACCTTTTTCCAATATAAATAGGATCCTCTGCCCAGGTAATGTCTTCATTTCTTCATCCATGTCCACGAGGCTATGTGTATTAGTCAGGGAAGGCTAGGCTGTGCTGCAGTAACAAATAAGCCTCCACATCTTAATGATTCACACCATTTCTCACTCTGCACAGGCCTGAGTGGGCAAGTGGTTCTTCTCCACAGCTCTCCCCTAAGTTGTATCCCCTTCCAACACATAACTCCGTCAGCTGGAGCTCTAGGCTCCCTGGTCACTGTGGGTTGAGTCATGATGAGAGGCATTTTTAGCCACTCCCAGAGGCATCTTCCATCACTGCTGCCCATGTTCCCTTGGACTCTGATATATGGTGCCAACCTAGCTGCAAGGGAGGCTGGGAAGTGCAGCCTTCCCATGTGCTGGTGCAGAGGAGATGGAGTGATGGATGCAGAGCCCTAACTCTGCCCATCCATGGTTCCTCAATGTTGGAAAATTCTTACCCTTCCTCATCTCACCTATGGTGGTTATGTTGCTGGGCATCCTCCTAAGTTCATTCCCACAGTAAGCCCCATACAAGGTACTGCTACAGCCACTCACCTCACCTTCCCTCAGGGCTGGCCATGAGGGTTGTTTTTTGTTTTTGTTTTTGAGGCAGAGTTTCACTCTTGTTGCCCATGCTGGAGTGCAATGGGTGCAATCTTGGCTCACTGCAACCTCCGCCTCCCAGGTTCAAGTGATTCTCCTGCCTCAGCCTCCCAAGTAGCTGTGATTACAGGCACCTGTCACCATGACTGGCTAATTGTTTTGTATTGAGTAGAGATCGGGTTCTACTACATTGGTCAGGTTGGTCTCAAACTCCTGACCTCAGGTGATCTGCCCTCCTCATTCTCCCAAAGTGCTGGGATTACAGGCATGCGCCACTGTGCCCGTCCCAGGAGGGTTATTTTTAAAGATGATGAAGATGCTTCCAGATGTGCAGGTTTGTAGTCTGCAATGTTTAGATACTGCAGCCCATGATGGAGCAGTCAATGTGGTGTGGGAAGTTGGGGAGGATGTGGGATTGGAAACAAAGGCTCCTAACCCTCCTCCTCCTGCTCATTCACCTTAAGACACAACTCCACCATTTAACCTTTATGACACTCAAGGTCACATTCCTGTGGAGCTGCTGGGACTTAATCCAGATGTTGGGATTCTAAGTCTAGCTTCCTTCCCATCTCCGCTCGCTCTGTTATGGACTGAATGTTTGTGTCTTTCTAAAATGCATACATTGAAATCCTAACCCCTGATTTGCTGATATTAGGAGGTGGGGCCTTTGGGGAGTGATTAGGTCATGAGGGTGAAGCCCTCACAAATGGGATTAGGAGCCTTCCCAAAAATTCCATGCAGAGGTCCCTTGCTGCTTCCACCACGGAGGACACAATGAGAAAATGGTCATCTGCAACCCAGAGGAGGGCCCTCCCCGGAGCCCTACCCTGCTGGCACCTCAATCTTGGATTCCAGCCTCGAGAGCTGTGAGAAGTAAATTTCTGTTGTTGACAGCCACCCAGTCTGTGGCAGGTTGTTACAGCAACTGGCATGGACTGAGACACTCTCCTTCCCTTGTAGGGTAGAGCTACACATCCCACATCCTTATTAGGTCTTGATGAGCACCCAATTAGATGACAGCATCACAAGGCTTTAAAACGTCAAGGGGCAGTGTTAGTATTGCTTTGATGACTATGATCATTGTTATTATTATTACCATTGTTATTTTTCAGGCTGCCCTTCTGGAGGGAGGTCATGCCTTTCTCTGACCCCTCAGCAGTTCTTAAATTTCCTTTGGCCATCCACTTTGAACACATACTTCCCTCCTCTCCTCTTAATGAGGAAAATATAAGTTAATGAGCTTGTAAATGAGCCTCAGGGCCATTTCTGGGGTGAGACACCAGCGCAGTGTGTGCGGAGTGTTGTGAAGATGGGTGTTTAATAGGGGAGATGTAAAGGAAATTGTATAACCCTGAGCACTCAGCTATCACCAAAACCATAAAGCTATAAACTGGGATTGTCTTTAAGATTGAACTTTTTCCCCCTCTCCAGTGGCTATTAAACATCTCCAAGGAAATTACTGTGGAGGAATGGCATTTAGCTGGGTTTTCTTTTGGAGTGCACTGGCTTTCCAGAGACCATTGCTCCTGCAAAGAGCCTGCAGGAGGCCTGGGAAGCCTGGGCCCTCACGCCCAGCTTTAATTGTTCCTGTCGTCACTTCTGGTGAGAAGCATGGTATTTTTGGAATATTCACCTCTTGTGGAGTGGGGATAACAGGAAAAGAAGTGTTGTTTATAGTGTTCCTTGTATGCTCAGAGCCTGGTTACACATATTTTCTTAATCCTCAAAAATCACTCACAAGGTAAGCATTATGCCCATTTTGGACGTGAGAAATCCAAAAGTCACAAATTAAAAATTAGGGGCTGGGTGCGGTGGTTCACACCTGTAGTCCCAACACTTTGGAAGGCTAAGACGGGTGGATCACTTGAGGCCAGGAGTGCGAGACCAGCCTGGCCAACATGATGAAACCCTGTCTCTACAAAAGTTAGCCAGATGTGGTGGTGGGCACCTATAATCCCAGCTACTTGGGAGGTTGAGGCAGGAGAACCACTTGAACCCAGGAGGCAGAAGCTGCAGTGAGCAAAGATCAAACCACTACACTCCAGCCTGAGAGACAGAGGGAGGCTCCATCTCAAAAACAAAACAAAACAAAACAAAAACACAGGCCAAGATGAAACTCCAGAGTCTTGATCATTGTTATATACCTTGTCCCCAAAAGGAAAAACAAACAGTGCTAAGATGTGGGTCCCAGGACCAGGGACAGAGAGTGAAATTGTTTTTGTCTATCTTATGTGGCTTTGGGGCTCCATGTCCAAATAGCTTGTGAGGTGTAATTAGGATTCACTTCAATTTAACAAATGACACCTTGCCAAGTACTAAGGGAAATGCGATGGAATGAGAGGTGTGAACTTAGCCTCAAGCTTGTGATTTAATCCGGGAGGCGGGAGGCGTGGGATAGGCCTTCCTTGATAAACATTTACAGTGCGTCAGATATTGATGGAGCTCTCATACCTGGTGGAGGAACTTTTATTAAGCCTGGCAGTTTGAACCCATGAGCCTACCTCAGCTCTCTCGGAGAGTCCTGTTAAAATAACAGGCAAGGAAGAAGAACACAAAATCACAAGCACAAAGAAACTGTCAGGAGCAAAACAGCCAAATGTTGGCACAGCTGCCAAAGGTGGAAAACTGGTGGACAGGGTAGCCCAGCCAGCGAACTGGAGGTGGGAACAGGAGTGGGTGGGGAAACGAAAGTAGACAGACCCATTCCTTAGGGCCATGTAGGAGCCAGGGACCCCGAACGAGTCCCAGGGGTCAGTAAGAGTAAAGGTGGGGCTGAAAAGGGAAAATGTTTTCAAAGTCTTTATAATGAGAAGATGGACTGCCTTTATAATGAGAAGATGGACTATCCTGAGGCAGGATAATTGCTTGAACTCAGGAGGCAGAGGTTGCAGTGAGCTGAGATCTCACCACTGCACTCCAGCCTGGGTGACAGAGCAAGACTCTGTCTCGAAAATAAATAAATAAATAAATAAATAAATAAAAGAGAGAGAGAGAGAAAAGTTATGAAGTAAATGATTCACTCCAGAGTTCCAATGTCCAAATGATGACGCTTCCAGAAAAAAGAAAACAGAAAATGGAGGGAAGAGAAAGTTGCCCAAGAAATAAGAAAACTGGCTTCTAGTTGAATGGGTCCCTCTGAGTGCAATATTCAAAATACCAGGAATAAGGAGAAGACCTTCAAGGGCTTCAGGAAGTAAAAAGGTGAAAAACCAATATCAGGCATAATAACGCATTGGTCTTCGCAAAAGCAGCAGTAGGAGCTAGAAGACAAAACATTTCTGGATATTCTAAAGAAAAATTCATTTTCAATGAGAATTGTAGAACCAGCCAAACTAGAAATCATTTTAATGATGGACCAAAGACTTCAAGATGTCGAATTCTTTTTTCCTTGCACCCTTTCTTGGGTAGCCCCTGAAGAACATTTTCCACATGAACGATAAAAGAGGAGGACATAGAATCCAGGTCACAGGGGATCCCATACAGAAAACAGATGAAGGGTGATGGAGTGGCAAGAATTCACGATGGCCAGCCGCAGAGCGGTCCTTCCACGGGGAGGCGTGAGGATGGAAGGCTTGAGAAGGAATGACTCCAAGAAAGAAAGTAAACTGACGGATGAGCCAGCGTGGCTCCAACACGCTGAGAAAAAGCCATCGCTGCCAGAGTGTCTAGCTGAGCTAATATAGGCACATAAGTAAATTAAACAATTTGGTGATTATTAACTCCAGGAAAAACAAAAGTGCCTAAGAGTGGAAATACAATCATTGCCTGCCATTAGACTCAGCCGCTGCAGTCACGACGGTGTAAACCGTGAATGCTGATGAACTATCCTGGAAGGATGGAGAGGGGAGGTGTGTGGAGTGCAGGAGTCAGGAAAGCTGCGTCCTTAACTGTGGCTGTTGAAAGTCAATAGGTTTTCTTTCAACCTAAAAAATCAGGGAAGAGCCGTGTAGGCGTGCGACTTAGAAGTAAGGAGTTAAGTGCCAGACGAAACAGCGTAAGTGAGAAGAGTGGTTTCTTGGGGAAAGCAGAAGTGGTGAAGCCTTTTAAGGGAGGCCAATAAACCATGACTCTCTTCTGCAGTCGAGTTCTCTATCAACTGAGGAATATGGCAAAGGAGTCAGCAGACAGAAAACAAATTCCGTTTTTTACCAATAAAAGCTAAGACAGAGTGAGTTGCTTTGTGTGAGAGCTGACATGCTTCTGCTGACCTTCTTTTTACTGACCTGTCCCACCAGCCTAGACCTTGAAGCAATCTCTCCAGAGAGTGAGTTTGAGTCTGCAGGGAAAGATCCTCACCAGGCCCCTCTGTCCACTGGCCCAAGAGGAGAAGGGCGTGTGTAAGACTGAATCCTTCATACTCCTTAACTGCATAGATCTTCAATGGAGTGATTCAGTCCATTCAACAGAATAGACCAAGAGCTGCTGCCACTAATCAGGGACCACGTTTCACCTTCCTGGGGCAGGAGTGTTTGGGGAAGAATCTTTCTCCTTGAAACTAGAGAAGTAGGAAGCAATTATCCCCTCTATCAAGAGCTGGGAGCCGGGAGGATTAGAGCAAGAGGCTCCTGTTTTCATTATAAGCTTTGTGAAACTGTGTGCATGAATTATTTTAATAAGAGAAAACTGAATGCTGAAGGTTGGTTCAGAGAAAAGCATTGGAAATAGGGTAAAAATGTCGGCTGATTCTAGGGGTGAGCAGGAATTCTTCAAGGCAAGATGGAGGGAAAATGTGTTCCCTCTTCTTTGAAGAGCCTGTGTCAAAGCACAGAGCTGTGAGAGTGTATGATCCATTCGCCACAGCACTCCAGGAAGGGCACTGTGACTGGACTGTGTGGCTCTTGGGAGAGGGGAGAGACTCCAGATGAGGCCGTAAGAGCTGGAAGCAGGGCCAGGAAGGACTGTGTTTGCAGGATGTGTTGAAGAGCTTGGCTTGTATCTTCTCCATAACACACGTGCGCTTAGCAAGCAGGGAGTGGAGATGGAGCATGGCCAGATCTGGATTTTAGAAAGTTTATTCTTCCAGCATTACAGAGGATTGGTGGTTGGAGGTAGAAGGCAGGAAGACAGACGAGGAGGGCATGGAATCCTCCCGGTGAGAGGAGGATTTGTTCACAGCAGCAGCAGCAGGCTCAGTCAATGACCACAGCTGCTAGAATCTGCTAACTGCGGAAAGTAGTTGACCATCCCAAGCAGCATATGCTAAAGGCAAGTTCCTGCCAAGGAGTGGATTTCTCCCCCGGCAAGCCGTCTATCATGGGGAATGGCTTTACATCTGGTCCGTACAGTGCAGGTGGTTCCAGATATGGAACTCAGCGCATGTCATGGTGGGTGTGGCAGGACACCAGCTAACTGCTCTTGCTGGAAGGTTTTCTCCTGGAGTCAGACTTTTGGGGCTGGCATGGGTACCTGTGTTGCCAGGAAAGGTTCTCTGGAGAGAGTGTGATGATTGATATGGGAATATCTATAGACTTTGAAGGGAAGGTAGTTTTGGAGGATGAACTTGGAGCATCACAGGTCCAAGAATGAATGTCTTAAGTGATGGAAAGTTAGTGTGGAAAAAGACGTGCAACGAGATTCCTGGAATATATAACCCAAGGAATAGAGTGGAAATAAACTGCTCATATAAAAGAGGACTGGGACAAATCATATGGCCCTTGAATGTCAGGATGAAGAGCTACAGGTTCATTCTTAGGCAACAAGGAGCAGTTGTGAGATTCGAAGCAGTGCAAGGAGATGTCCAGATTTGCATTTTATAAACGAATGTCTAGGCAGTAGTGTAGAGTGTGAATGAGAGGCAAGAGAGCTGGGGCAGATGGCAACCATCTGGGAGGCTTTCAGCAGTCCAGGTGAGCAATGATACTGGCCTAAATCCTGGCAGTAGTCATGCTGGGAGAGAGGAAGTTTGGCAGTGGGGATGGAAAACCACGAATCAGGCAGAAATAGGGTTTTATCAGGACAAAATCTGGAGGGTAAGTGGGGAATTATTGGGGCATTAGAGAGTAGGGAGGGCTGAGACAGAGTGTGTTCTGAGACAAAAAAAAAAAAAAAAGTAAGCTGCTCAAGGTCAAACCCAGAATTATGGCAAGACCTAATTTACAAGACCTTGGCAGCCAAGCCTGCGTCAAGAGATTTTTTCATTTCTCCATAGCTAGGCAAGGAACCAAACTATCTGTTTCATTGTGTCCCAGCAGCATTGGAATGATTAGTGTTGGTTAGGTGCTGGAAGCCTTATTTCATTACTGTTTGACATCTTTAAAGGACAGAAACTCCAGCCCAGACAACAGCCTGGGCTTATAAATTAGTCAATTTACTTCCATTCCAGCTGGACAAGGTGGCTTTTCTCAGCCTTGCATCCTCTCCAAAGTTGGAGAAGTAAGAATAATCACTCTCTCAGCCTGGAGGAAACCACTAGCCAGAAGAAACTGAACTATATTCAAGGTTCGATCTACCCTGCCATGGTTCTGTGTGTAGGCAAAGCAATGAGCTCCCTACACTGTATTATTTCTAAGATTAGAAAAAGGCACCCATGACCAGGCATTTACTCTAAAGAAATCAATTCTTCTAGGGAAAAAAAAATGTGAAAGGACCGGGGGAACAGGCAAGCATGTGTTACTGAAATTAATACATTAACTGACATTGTGCTGAACTCGACTTGGAAAGGGGAGACAAAGGCAAGCATTTCTTGTGTGCCCATCATAAGCCAGGCACCAGAGAAGATGGTTTACACACAGTATCTCATCTGCATCCAAGGACGTGGATATCGGTGTCCTCATTTTACCAAAGAGGAAGTTGAGCTACAGAAAGTTTAAATGACTTGCTCAGTGTCAAAACTACTGATCTGCAAAGCTGGAATCCACCCCAGGCATGCTTTTGAGACAGAAGCCTCAAGAAAGACGTGTCCTGAAGATGCAGAACAAGGAAGAAAAGTCTTAGTGAGAGGAGGGTGGAACAGGAAAGATTTTCAGAACACAGATATGTTTCATATTGTAATCAAGGTTCAGGCACCATTTGGGGGTGACTGGAGTTCTGCAAAGGAATCAGGATTGTAAAATCAAAGACTCTCAGTGATTGAAAGGGATTGCGGCGATCATCCAATGCAGGCTCCATTTATATCCAATACCTCATCATCATATAGTCAAAGCCAAAGCCAGCTCCCCTCCCTCCTCCTTGTGCACTGGTTCTTGGAGATTCTGGGCAGCAGCTGCAACCATTGAAACAGTGTTCATTTCCTTCCTTTGTGAGCGCAGCAATGAAAAAAGTACAGAGTGAGGGAGAGTGGGGGTGGGTCTGATAAATGATTCACTGGGAAAGCAAGTTCATAAATGGATTGGAATTAGGATGAGATGCTCAAAGCCCTCCTACTCGCTCATGGTTGATGCTGAAGTGCACCAGGTCCTCAGCTTTGTTCACTCTGCTCTGACGACTACGTTTATGGGTTGTAAATCTACTGGGGAAAATCAAGTTTGGGGCGACAGATGGCTGTAACATTTTCTCTAGTTCATGTGCTCAGAAATGGAGTGTCCCTGCCATTTGGGCTCACAGCACATTCTTGAATGTGTAGGGGAAAGGCAGTGAGGGGTCAGCACCACAGACAGAGTCCTCATCCCCCTGCCAGGGAGCCCCTGGAGGGAGACCTGCAGGCCTACCGTGGGTGTGGAAGATCAGGACTTGAGGTGTTGGCTTGGGAGATCTCCTGCCAGGATGAACTTGGGTAATAACAGGAGTTGGGGATGGAAGTGCTGCTCTGGGGATCAAGGAGTTGGGGATGGAAGTGCTGCTCTGGGGATCAAGGGAGGCTGGAGTAGATGATGAGCTCCATTCCTGTCCAGAATTCATATGCCCTGCTCAAACACCCATTTGCCTTTTCCCAACAGAGGGCTCATTTTCATTAAATAAAAATAATCTCTTTGCATCTATAAAGCCAGTTACAATTAAAAAATACTCTCCATGTCTTGTTTGTCATCAGTTCCTAGCCATGGCACTGTGAGAAGGGTAGAGCCTGGACTGATTTTAGAGATGAGGAGCTTGAGGCCCACGTGCTTGTTCAAGGTCACTCAGAGAATCAGGAGCAGGACAAGAATCAAGTTCAGGTCTTACCTGAAGGCTTCCTCTCCTCAAACGATGAGAGGGCGGAGGCGGGGTTGGTAGCAAAGCTGGTTTAAGACATCACTGCCTTCCAAGCTTCCAGAATGGGGAATTTCACATCAATAGTGGAAAGCTGCTGCCAGAGGTGTCTTTCTAATACCTGGATTTCACCAGGTCACTACTCTGCTTTAAAGCCCTTTAAGGGCCCCCTCCGTGGCCTGCAGGATAAAGTAAAAAAATCTTAGTAAGATGTTCAGAGCCCTTCAAAGTCTGACCCCAACCTCTTTCTCCAGCTGCAACACCCAGCATTGCGTCTCAGCAGCCTTGCTTCCAGTCTCGGGAAAGCAGTTATGGCTCCGCACAGATCTCTTGGGTGGCTCGGGGCTGCTACATGCACTGTCCTTACTGCCTAGCAGGCTCTCCCACCCCCTGCCTGCCTTGGGTAGATGATGAGGGAGCTATGGCTCATCAGGAAAATTCACTGCCAAAGTGACACCCCCTTTGCCGCTCTTGCCTGTCTGTGAGGCAGATTCGCATTCTGCTCTGTGTTTCCACAAGGCTTTGTTCTTAGCTCAATTATCACATTGATCACACTGTACTCTAATTATCTGGGCACATTACTTTCTTCCAAACTAAGCTGTGAACACCTCCAGGGCAGGGGCTCCAGCTGATTCATCTCCCTTTACCCTGCCTGTGCTGGGATGCAGATGTTCACAGGAAAGACTGTGGGATGAGAGTGTGGGACCAGGAAAGTGAGCTTACAAAGTTAAAATTATGACAGAGGACCCTGGTCATTAACAAGGTGGCTCTGGAATGCTTGGAGGAATCTGGAATCTGTGGGGCCAAAGGGAGAAGCTCCTAATGCCAGCAGAGACCATCAGCTCTCAGAACCCTCGAAACCGGGACTGGCCCCGAGACTCAGGATCTGAGCTTCCCAAGTTAGGAACTGTGACCCCAGTGGTGCGTTCCGTCGTCCAGTCCCCATAATGTCTCTATCAGTTGGGATGGGATTTACCGCGTCCCTCATCTCATTGCGCATTTTCTTGCCACGACATCTCAATGTTTGTGGTGAGTTTCGATCTTAGGGTTGTATAAGATTCATCCAATAACTCAACAACCTTTACTGAACACACTTGCTGAGCCAGGAGTGGGGAGTACCGAGATGAACAAAGAAGCCACAGCTTGCTCCTTGACAGAGAACACCCCAGGGTGAGGAACATGAATGCCACAGCCCACGTGAAAAAAGGAAGACTGAGTGGATGATGGGCACGCAAGACCAGGGCAAGTTTAGGGGAGTTAGGAAAAACCCCCGTGGGGAATGCTATGTATCCAAGGCTCAGGGCCCACGGGGGCCTGGACAGGGAGCCATGTGACACCCATGCAGCAGCTCTCATCCCCCAGGACGGTTTATTCTTTGTGTCCTTCCAGGCTCCTTTAAGGATGCAGTGACGCCCCCATCATCTACGGCTCTAACCAGACAGGAAGCCGTTGAAGTCGCCTCTTCCTTTAAGGAAGTTCTAAAAAGCACACTTGGCTGAGGGTGGGGGCAAAAAAGCAGGGGAGCTGGGTTCCAACCAGCTTGTTAAACAGCCTCCACTGCCTCTGCGGCCCAATTCCCACCACTTTATAAGCGTCACGCCTTAACGCCTTCACCGTGACAAGACTGGCTGCTAATGGGTGTGTAATTGGGGGGATAATGCAAAATCTGTTAGGAATTCGGGCTCTAGGTATGCTGCCAGCTGGAAGAGTGAGCTGCCCCTGGTGCTCTGCTGCCCTGAAGACCTGCAACCCCTGCCCCCGAAGACTGTAATCGCCACTTGCATGTGTCGGGTCGGGTGGGGTCGGCCCCAATTTTGTCCGTGTGCATATTTTAATGCTTCCCAAAGTGCTTCGTGTGTAATTTTTCCAGATCTGATCCTCACAGTCTTTTAGGTGAGTAGGTCATGTGTTATTATTTCCATTTCATGAATAATGCAACTGAGGCTTGGAAAGACATGGGAACTTGGCCAGAAAGAGGGGCCTGAGCGGGTTTCTCTCTTGATGACAATTTCTATCGCCATCCTCTGCATCAAGCTATGACTGTGCAGAGTGACCTGGGCCTGGAGTCCAGACTCCCCTGGAGGTGAGACTGCGCCTCTAGGAGCTTGCTTACCTAACGACTCCTTTGGAAGCGAGGCTGCACGTCCAGGGTAGGGACTCTGCTCCTGGGGTTGAGCTCAGCACTCCCGGGACACAGCTTAGAGTGCAGCAGGGGCTCCAGGAGTTTCTGCAGATCAATGGCACCCCAAGGAATGGGAGATCCATTTTCCTCCCCGTCCCAGAACTCCCCTGACTGGCCTGTAGGCCTCAATTCCTCCATCTGTAGAATAGGGATGCTGGACTGGGAGACCCAGGAGAGTTCCCACCACTTCAGAAAGACATGAGCTCACATGCCGGCTCCTGCAGGAATTGTCAGGCAAACTCAGGAAGGTTGCTTACTATCCTGAGCCTCAGCTTCCCCCCTCTAAATGATGGAGAGCATGGAGTGATCCCCCTTTGCAGCTGAGAGATTGTGACAACACGGTACATGGTATAGAAATTGTTTAACACTACGCCTGATGCCCTGGAAGTGTTTGGCAATTTTTAACCACTTTTAGCCAACAGCAACCACACAGGAAGGCACACCACACCCTATCTTAGAGAAACCCTCAACTCCAGGATCCAGCCTGTCCATTCCTGCCCACCGACTCTGTGCTGGCACTCTCGGGGACGTGGGGATAAACGACCTCCCAGGCAACCACAGCCTCCGTGGGAGATAAGTTGCATCCACAGGTAACCTCACCGTCCTCCCATCTGGCTCCCTCAACAGCTCAACTGAGCTGCCAAGGCTGGAAGGGGAAAAACAGAGATGAAGGAGAAAGGGTGGGGACAGAGATGGGAGGCCATAACCATTTTGCAAAAGATGATTCAAGTAGAATGCGGTACTAATTTAAATCCCGAAATGACTGATGGATTTTCCATGGTGTTTTATTAATCAGCCTCAGATAGAGCACAATTTGCAAATTTCATGTGGCAGCTATTAAACATTTTCTCCTACGTAAGTAAATGAAAGGGATTTACTAATTCCGGCAGACGCTTCATGAATTGGTAATGGAAGCAAGCGTCCAAACACCGGCAGACATATTGAAGTTGCTCAAAATGCAACGCGGCACTCAGATCCCTGCTGGATTGATTGAATCCCCAGCACGCATTCTGAGCCCCCAAAGACTTGATAAATATTGATACAGCAGTGGAGGGCAGGGACTGTTGCGAGACGAGTCCAGTTAGTGTTTATGGCGTCCCTCCTCCTGGAGGGAGACACGTGGGTAGCTCTCCCCTTGGGCAGAAGACGTTCATGCCTCTGGAGTCTTCTTTCTTTTCTGTCCTCTCATCTTTTCCAGGCCAAACTTCCACAAAAGTCACACCCTTAGGGTTATCTTCTTGTGCTAATAATTATGCCTCCTACCTCACACCTCACAACGCAGGTTTATTGATGGCAATGCAGCCAGGTCCACAGGTGAGGGTCATCATCCCCACGTGCCGAGGGAGGAACTGGAAACCTGAGGGAGTAAAGTGTTATGTCCAGGCCATCGGGCTAGAGCAGAAGTGCAAGAGAGGCAGGAGACAAGAGTGCAAGAAGTGCAAGAAACAGCCCACCCACACACCTGCAGAGAGACCCCTGTGAGCCTCAAACCTTTGGGATAATGGAGAGCACTTACCCGGTGTCCAGGAGGCCACACTGTATAACCAACTGCCTGCTCATACCCCTCTCTGGGTTTCTGTTTACACAGCTATAAAATGAGACCCTTGGAATGAGGGCTCAGCAGGGCACCAGCAGAAAGGGCTTAAGCACATGCATTTCTCTCTCTAGAGGAAGACTTTGGTAGAGAGGATGTGCAGGAATGAGTGGACAAGGCATGAATGGATGAATCTGTGGGGAGATGCCTGTAGTTTTTCAGCAAAGGGAGCCGTGCGCTCCTGGCAGAATCTTCCCAGTGCCGTGGAGGCCACACTGTGGGACCTGACATGGGTTTCCCGTGCTCTCTTTGGTTCCTCAGCCTTGATTGGTTTCAGTCCCATTGAATCCATGTCTACCCTGTTCCTCCATTTCTTTAACACTTGCCATGTGCCGGTTCTGAGGATGCCATGGGGAATGGGACAGGCTGTTCTCCAGAGTCAACAAGTGGGGTAGATTATCACGGATAACACGGGAAGACCCAGCTTCCACCCCATGCAACTCCAGCTTGAACCAGTTCTCATGATTCAGATCACAATTTCCTGTCAAGTTTAGCCACTTTAAATATAATGTTTATACGCCACCTTTTCCTCCCTAAACAACTCCTGCAGAATCGACAACGCCTCATTCAAGGACTGCCTGCCCTGTAAAACCTGCGCCACCTCCTCCACGCCACTCCACTGGTTTTTACTTCCAGCCCCCAGTGCACCTCCCAGGGTCTCCCTGGTGCATGGTGTCAGGACATGGCTTGGTCATCACCACGGAGGCCCCAGGCACTGAGCACTTCCTGGCCACAGTGGACGTTTGCTGACTGAATACTTTTCTTTATAAGGTCTGACAGAAGAGACTAAGAAATCAATATCCGCCCAGCCTCTGGCACCTGTAGTTACAGCAACACGAAACTTAGCCCAACTCCTAGCCAGATCAGCGTAAATCCTGTTTACCTCTGTTCCCGTTATCTAATACACCAGGCAAGGCTTCCCACAAAACATGACAAAGCACTGAGATAAAGACAATCTGAAGCGACAGTCGTTAGAACCAGACTCAGATACGACGCAGACGTTAGAATTATCAGGCGGGGAGTTTAAAATAACTACGATGAATATGTTAAGGTTTCCATTGGAAAAAGTAGACGACGTGAAAGATCAGATGACTAATGTAAACCAAGAGATGGAAACGGTAAGAACAAAACAATAGGAAACACCAGAGATTGAAAACATGGTGTCTGGGCGTGCTGGCTCACACCTGTAATCCCAGCACTTCGGGAGGCCGAGGTGGGTGGATCACCTGAGGTCAGGAGTTTGAGACCAGATGGGATCTACTAAAAATACAAAAAATTAGCTGGGCATGGCGGTGGGCACTTGTGATCCCCACTACTCAAGAGGTTGATGCAGGAGAATCCCTTGTACCCAGGAGGCAGAGTTGCCATGAGCCAAGATTGCGCCACTGCACTCCAGCCTGGGGGACCAGAGAGAGATTCTGTCTCGGAAAAAAAAAAAAAAAGCAAGCGTGGCGACGGGAACGGAGCATGCCCTCCACAGACTCAGAGACCGGGAGACTTGAGAATTAGTGAGATTAGCTCCATAGAAATCACAGAGAAAAAAGAAAAACACACACAATTTACCAAAAACAGAACAGAACATCCGAGAATGGTGGGACCCGGCCAGAAGCTATAGAAGGTGTAACACGTGTGATTAGAATACCAGGAGGAGAAGGGAGAACACAGCAGAAGAAATATTTGAGGTGACAATGACCAAGAGTTTTCACAAACTAGTGGTAGGCACAGAACTACCGATCCAAGAAGATCCGAGAACAGCTGGCAGGAGAGATGCCCACCCAGAACAGTCGCAGGAGCCGGGGAGAGACCAGGGCAGCGTCGACTCCCAGCACCAGGGCCAAGCTCTCCCTCACCTGCACAACCACCTCGTGGCCATAACTTGCAGACTACTGAGGTGGTCTCCTCAGGGCTGCTGAGCTCAGACTCCTTCCAGGGGGCCCAGTGATAAATACTGATAAATATTGATACAGCGGTAGAGGGCAGTGACTGTTGCGAGACAAGTCCAGTTAGTGTTTGTGGTGTCCCTCCTCCTGGAGGGAGGCACCTTGCTGGCGACGCGGCCACTGGAGGAATTCCTCCAAGGGTGTGTCATCTGCTAGGATGCCTGGTGGTGGCAAGCAGACGCTGTGCTGGTTGGGAGTTTGGTCTGTGTAGCACGCAGCTCATGCAGCAAAGGGGAATTTATCGTGCGGATTTGGGGCAGCTCATGAATCCCCAGGAAGGCCGAGACGCAGGAGGAGTGAAGGGAGCTGCGCAGCCAGACCCATTGTCCAGATCACCGCACCAGGCCGGTGCAGGGGGACTCTGCTGTCCCGCCCCTGACCACAGACTCCCCACATGGCTCTGCAATTCCCCTAGGGCCATAACAGTGTGGCCACACAGGGAAGAGGTCTCTCCTCCCCTGCCCCTGGGGCATCTGAGGTTCCATGTTCCAGGCCCATCATCCAGGTCAGCAGGGAAGGCAGTGCTGGGGTCTTATCAGTTTTGTTATTGGAAAGCAGTGTCTGCCAACCAGGCCCATCAGTTGAGGAACGCCCCAAACATCCGGAGGTGGCTCCATGCTGGGCGGTCCCTGGTGGTGTCAGCCTCCACGGTTCCCAGGAGAGAGGAAGGAAGTGTGTTCACGCTGCCTCCCCAGCTCCCCTTTAAAGCAGCTGTGGAGGTGGTGAAATGAATAACCCGCACATCAGAGCAAAAAAGAGCCTCAGATCCAAAGTTCGAAGTGAAGGATTGCACTGTCCCTTTTCCAGAACTGCTAGAGGACGGCCATGCATTTTGCAGCAGCCCAAATAGGACACAGTCCCACAGATTCCCTTGTTGGTCCTGATCACCCTGGGGATCACCCACACATCTGCATCTCACAGATGAGGGTGCTGGGGGTCAGGGGATGAGGGTTCTGGGGGTCAGGGGATGAGTGTGCTGGGGGTCAGGAGATGAGGGTTCTGGGGGTCAGGGGATGAGGGTTCTGGGGGTCAGGGGATGAGGGTTCTGGGGGTCAGGGGATAAGGGTGCTGGGGGTCAGGGGATGAGGGTTCTGGGGGTCAGGGGATAAGGGTGCTGGGGGTCAGGGGATAAGGGTGCTGGGGGTCAGGGGATGAGGGTTCTGGGGGTCAGGGGATGAGTGTGCTGGGGGTCAAGGGATAAGGGTGCTTGGGGTCAGGGGATAAGGGTGCTGGGAGTCAGGGAGATATATGTGGTGGCAGGCTCTGCCCAGGGAGTCTGCTCAGGGCTGCAACCGGGTGTGTGTTCTGTTTGTGTTGTCCCTGGCCTTTGAGACACCAACTTTCTGGAGCAATTGGGCTGGGCTGGGCAAGGTGGGGATGGCTGCAGATATGGGGCCTCTGTTCCTCCCAGAGGCGGCTCCGTGTTTTATTAAACTTTGTTGGCTGTAACATTTTGCACTGAGAGAGCTCTCTCTGCCAAACATCACCCAGACTCATGCATTATTTACCAGCTAATATCACAACAGCAATGTACACAGACCAGCCCGCCCCGCCCTGGAGGCACCGTGAGCCCTGCCAGCTCCACTTGTACTACACGCCTGGGTCAGCCACGCCACCTTTGGCACCACTGCCGCGCTTACGCCCAACTTCTGTGGCCAAAACAGGGAGTAATTGGCAGAACAAAGACTCAGTTCTTCCCAGCTTGTCCAGTTAAGATGAAGAATGGAGAAGGAGCCCTGTTATTCACTAAATTAAATCCCAGGTCTCCCTCTGCCCTTCAAAGTCTCTCTCCCTTGAGTCAAACCCCAAATTTGATTCTATCTTCCCTGTCAACTTCTCTCCATTTCTGGGAAGGATAATCCAATTTGCTCACTGTTCTGGCACATGCTCCGCTCACTCCTGCACCCTTCTTTTTATCCTCATGGCTCCTCCTGCCATCTCCTTTCTCTTCCACCTATTAGCTCTAGCTGTCCTTAAATACTGCCCACATCCGCTTGTGCCTGTCTCTCATTCAGGAACCTCTTCCAGGGGAGGAAATCTCAGAAGGGGTTGCTGGGTCCCATCTGCTGTCAGTGAGAAGCGGCCAGGGCACTGGTGTGGCAGCTCAAAGGGCACGCAGAGTAGCTGTGGACAGAGGGAACAGGCACCTGGAATGTCGGTCTGGGAGAAAGGTTGTGTTGCACCACTTATGGAACTAAGGGGACTGTTGTGCATGAATATATTCAGTATTGACAAGGTTAGGAAGCCGATGGACATTGTACTGAGGGGCCTGTGGCTCATGGGAGCACCCGTGAGAAACACCTGGGTCAAGGATAGGTGAGAAGGAGCCATGTTTGTATGGAAAGCTTGGGGCCAGGAGAGGGGATGAGGTCTTCAAAATAGACCTTACAACGGGGGAAGAGAAGGCCAACCAAATAACTACCTCCTCCTCCCCGGCATGTGAACCATGTGAGAATAAATAGGACACACTACAGGAGTCTGGAAGAGTGGGAACATCCCCAGATGACAAACTCTTGAAGTCACTGGAAGCCACTGTTCTCATTTTCAGGATGGAGTTAAGAATGGCTGCATTGCCTTTGGGCAGAGCTGTTGTGGGCGTGCTCTCTGACAGAGGGGAGGAAAACTCATCCACACAGCCTGGGAGGTTGGGTGGCATTATTCACAAAACTCGTTTCCATTGGCCTCCCTTCAAGACTCTGTCCCCGAAAGCATGTATGGGTTGACCCTGTTTACAGGAATACATTCTGTAGCTGACAGCAGAAGATACCGCCGCTGCACAGACCTGGCCTTCTGGCTCTGTGTCCCTGTCACTTTTCTGCCGAGGGCCAGCTCAACTCTCTGCCTTCCTCCAGCCCCTCTGCCCTCCCTATGGGATCATCATTGATCAACGGGGCTTGAAACACTTCCCTCCTTTGTCCTCCAGCAACCTTCTTTCCAATTCCACCTCCCACCAGAGCTTCACCTCCTTCGTCTGCTGTCTCCGCTGGTGGCATTCCACGGCCCTGGCCCGGGGCTCTGCTCAGCCCCCAGCTCCCCACCAAGGGTCTCAGCCACTGCTGTGCCTTTCATGTCATGACCACCTCTGCATCCATGAACATTCAAGCTTCTGCGTCCATGCCTGGCCTCCTTTTGTGCTCTCGTCTTTCTCCATGCAGGTGCTACTCAGAGTAATTAAAATAATGAGCGTCAGCTGGGAGAAGTGGCGCATGACTGTAATCCAAGCACTTTGGGATGCCGAGGTGGGCAGATCACCTGAAGTCAGGAGTTCAAGACCAGCCTGGCCAACATGGTGAAACCCTGTCTCTACTAAAAATACAAAAATTAGCCGGGCATTGTGGCAGGTGCCTGTAATCCCAGTTACTCAGGAGGCTGGGTCAGAAGAGTCGCTTGAACCCAGGAAGCAGAGGTTGCAGTGAGCCGAGATTGCACCACTGCACTCCAGCCTGGGTGACAAGAGTGAAACTCTGTCTCAAAAAAAAAAAAAAAAGTGTGTGTGTGTGTATGTGTATGTGTATATATATATATCACATTTTCTTCCAAGCTAACACTGCTGCAGGATTCTGTGAGAAAGGTGCCATCTGGTTTCCAGTTGCCAGTCTCTAAAGCCTGCAATTGCCCTTGACTCTGCCTTCTCCCACTCTGGAAAACCCCACTGAGTGTGTAAGACCCCTGCCTTGCCTGCACCAGCACTGACTGGCTTCCTGCTCTGAGCCCGATACTGTGCCTGGCTCTGGGAACGGAAATCTGAAGGAGACACAGTACTTGTCCCGAAGCAGAGCTCCCAACAGCAGTGCTGGAGTGAGATGACTTCATTTCCTACTAGACTAACTAACTAAATTGGGCTGGTCGACTCTGGTTGAGAACAACGTGGAATGTTGACAACATGCTGGACAGTTATTCTTTCAGGATGTGCTGAGTCCTGAACCATATGGGGAGGTGCTGCCCTACCGGAGCTTGGGTCCATTTGAAAGAGAAAAGCATAAACTTGAAAAGTCTAAACTGTGTCCTGCCTTTTCTATTTTCAATTCCAGCTCCCTGGACCGGAATTCTGCCATGTCACACCTGAGTCTCTTCTGCAGTCTCCTGGTTGTCCTTCCTACATTCAGTCTTTGGTACCCCATTGTGTCCTCAATCTGGTGCATGGCAAACAAGTCTGGGCAAGGCATCCAGGGCATTGCCATCTCAGCTCTGCCCCAGGGCCTCAAGGGCTTGGATAAGTGGATTCCCAACTCAAGTATGCGCCTGATATGCCCGATATGCCCTCCGTCTCTCCTTGCCTTTCTGGTCTCTTCCGTCTCTGCCCATCTGGAAGCCCCCCTGACTATCTGAATGTAGCACTCACTGCTTGCTCACAAGACCTGGACTTTCCTGCCTTGGCCCCTTCTTGTGCAGTTCTACTCATGGGGAAACCTATGCCTCCCTTAGTCCTGTCCCCAAAACCCTTCCGGTCTCTCAATAGCTACCCCACGAGGCTAAGGAGTTTTTATGTAGATGGCACCTTAAGTGACTTTTCAAAATATCCCAGGTTTCCTGAGGTGTGATGGTTTCCATATTGTGACCCCCACCTTTTTTTTTTTTTTTTTTTTTTGAGATGGCATCTCACTCTGTCGCCCAGGCTGGAGTGCAGTGGCGCAATCTCAGCTCACTGCAACCTCCGCCTCCCAGGTTCAAGTGATTCTCCTGCCTCAGCCTCCTGACTAGCTGGGATTACAGGCGCATGGCACCACACCTGGATAATTTTTGCATTTTTAGTAGAGACAGGATTTCACTATGTTGGTCAGGCTGGTCTCAAACTCCTGACCTCATGATCCGACCGCCTCGGCATCCCAAAGTGCTGGGATTACAGGAGGAAGCCACCACGCCCGGCCCCTTTTTACAACGTGTTTTGGATAGTGTCAGTGAAAAGCACCACAGTAGTGATGATGGCAGTGATGATGGTGATGATGGTGTTGATGGTCATGATGATGGTGATGATGGCAGCAATGATGGTGATGATGGCGATGATGACAGTGATGATGGTCATGATGTTGGTAATGATGGCAGTGATGATGCTCATGGTGATGATGGAAATGGTGATAATGGCAGTGATGATGGTGATAATGATGATGGTAATGGAGACAATGGCAGTGATGATAGTGATGATGATGGTGATGATAGTGGTGATGATAATAGCGATGATAGTAAGAGGCAGCAGCTGCTGTGTCTGCAGTTCCAGCCCTTGCCTGCCCCTCTGGAAAGCCCATATATTAACGTTCTTGGAGACCTCCTGAAGGAGTAAGAGCACATCAGGGGATTAATAGCCACAAATAAGCTAAATGCTCCTCCTCAAATGACATCTAATTATCTCATTAAGAGAGGATCAAGATGGAGACTTAACTAATTGTAAACAGATTTTCCATTCTCTCCTCTCTTCCCCACACTTCCTCCCCAACACACAAACACACACGTGTACACACTCTGCCTTCTTTCCACTCTAGCCACAAGCAAATGATAATGACTTGTTGGAAATTACCCAGCAGTTAAGGCAGTGCTCCTGGAATTAAGGGGCATGAGACAAGGACCCAGCTGGAGGGTGCACAAAGGAGTCTCCGTGGCTGTTCCGCACATCTGGGTGTGTGTGGCAGGGTCGCTCTCTGCTTCCTGAGGCTGAAGACAGCACTGGGATTTCTTCAACGCGAAGATGAGAATTCTGAATGGCAATGTTGGAGACCTGGGGCTCCTGTGGCACCCTCTCCAGGACGCCCACCCTATGGGCACAGAAACAATGCTCAGTGCAGTGTTGCAGAGTCCTCCTTAGAGGTCATCTATCACTGTCCCTGGGTCCTCATGCTTCTTATGGTCCTGCAGAAGTCACCTACAGCCAGAGGGTTCCCTGGACTCATGAGAACTATTCCTATTGGCAGCACCCTGCGGTGATGGTTTATGGAGAACAGTATGGCCTGGGGCTACTGCTGTTGGTACAGAGCGGGCTACTCTGCCCGCTATGGGCCTGGCCTTGTGTCTTCCCTGACTCACTCCAGCCGCGGCAGAGGCTCCGTGAGGGCCAGCTTCTCGGCACTTTGCCTGCCCTGCTGTGAATGTCTCGTGTCTTCTGTCCTGGTGTTATGGGTGGACATGCGTGCTCCCAAAATTCATATCTGGACGTCCTAATCCCCAGTACCTCAGAATGTAACCCTAATTAAAAATAGAGTTTTGAAGATGTAATTAATTAATTCAAGATGAGGTCATTGGGGTGACCAATGTGACTGTGTCCTTATGAAAAGGGAGATTTAGAAACAGGCGCACACCTGGGGAGAGCGTCGCATGAAGGTGAGGATGGTCTTCTGCAAACTAAGGAGGCAGGCCTGGAATGGATTCTTACCTCTGGCCCTCAGAAGGACCCAACCTGCCGATGCCTTGATGCTGACTTCCAGCTTCCAGAGCCAAGAGGCTGCCCAATGTGAGGCACTCTGTTCCAGCAACCCTGAGACCTCAGAAACCTGCCAGACTGGCGGGGATGCATGAGCTGGAGGAGTGATGGCGTGAACACCCCACAGGGCAAACTGTACCCCCAGGGACGGAGAGCCAGTGTGCACATGTGACCCCACCCCTCAGTGGATGACTCTGAGGTACGCTGCGGGGGGGCTCCTCCTAGGTCCCAGCTGGATGGAACCCCGCTGTCCACACCAGCACCCAGCTCTGCAGCACCCCTCAACTTTGCCCTCCTCGTTTCCCTGCTCCTGGCTCCCGGCCACCCACTCCTCCTTCTGAGAAAGCTGCCTCAGAAATCTCTGCATTCAAGCCACGGTCTCAGGCCCTGCTTTCTAAAGTGATACAGGCTGAGACGTGTGGTGCAGACCAACCATCTCAGAAAAGGGAGCCCCGTCTTGTGATTTTGTGAGCGCTAGGAGGTGACGGATGGATCTTTGATTGCAAGCTGCCATGGGGTTGTGTGGCCCCAGGCCCGTGGCTGTGTTTCTGTTGCTCATGCTGGCGATGGCAAGTTCTTTTCTGTCCTGATTGTGGCGAGGTACTTTGGAAATATGGGCCAAACAGGAACCAGGGATCTGTATTCATATCACTTTGCAGTTGCTCCCTGGATGGGTCTCCCTGCAGAGGATACCAAAGAAATGCCCTGTTTCAGTCCAATGCCTCAGTGAGAATCTTTCGTGGGGCCCTGCACAGGACATGGAAAGGAAGGAGGGAGGGTGCTCTGGTATGCTTTGGGGGTAACTTTGACTTCGAGATGGGAGAAGGTTTGCCGCATTAAATTTTGTAAACAAATTTGGTGTATTCTTATATTGCTGAAAATACATTGTTTTGACTCTTATATTTGCCAGATTGCAAGATACACCATTGATTTCATAACAGCTTGCTGAGGGCAAAAGAGAAACACTCAGTTTATCACACACATGATGTCTTTTCCTATGAGAGCCTACATCCAACCTCACTGCTTCTCTTTAATAGCAAAGTTGGAGTCCGTGTTTTTTTTCACAGCCAGAATCTAGGGCATCTTCTCACATTTTCCTGGCCTGGCCAATGGCAGTTATTCACAGAATTAAGGAGGCTGCTTTTCATACGGACTTGACTTTCTTGGCACATTTAGACATGATGCATAATTTGATGACTATGAAAGATGGCTAGGGTTTCTCCTAAACCTCACATTTGGTTATACCTAAGTCCCCTTTCCCCTCCACTCAAAAATAGGTGCCACATGGAAGCACACAATGATCCAGCAGCAGGCCTCAAGGGCAGAGCAGCTGGAGGGTCTGAGGCTTCCTGTATTGAGGGTCTCTTGCACTGTGGCAGA
This sequence comes from Chlorocebus sabaeus, assembly GCF_047675955.1. Lineage (NCBI taxonomy): Eukaryota > Metazoa > Chordata > Mammalia > Primates > Cercopithecidae > Chlorocebus > Chlorocebus sabaeus. Next base: position 145,479,406 of record NC_132911.1, on the reverse strand, counting down.
TGACCACGAACTAGGTGGCTTAGAGCAACACGGATTTATTATCTCCCGGTTTTCATGGATCAGAGATCTATGCAGAGGGTCGGCAGGTGCCCTGCCCGGGTCTCACAGGCTGCAGTCCTGCTGTCTGTCACCCTGTGCTCCCATCTGGACTCCAGATCTGTGTTCAGGATCACTCATGGTGTTGGTGGAATTCAGTGACTGAGGTCCCCCAGGACACCTCCAAAGACAATTTGCAACCAGGCTCCCTCCTTCCCTCCATGCTGGCTGGGAAGCCTTCCTCTGTGCACCTCAACTGAGTCTGAAGTAACGTTGCATAGTCATGGGAGTGGCTCCCACACTGTTTACCACATAACGGAAAGTATCCATCATTCACACTCGAGGGAAAGGATTATACTGGACAGGTACACAGACGGGACAGGGGATCGTGGAGGCCATCCTGAAATTCTGCCAACCACACTTCCCTTCTGCACTGCCATGCTCTCCAGGGTGGTCATGGCTTGGAGGGGGGTGGTCTTGTACTGTTTTTTCTGCTATTTGCAACCTGAGAGTCTGCAAGGTGTAGGCCCAGGCATAGGCTGGCCTACAGAGAGTAAGGGACCCAGGCCATCCTCCTTCCGCTAGGATACACACTGCACATCACCTGCCCTTGATCACGTGACAGCCATTGGCTAGTGTCCTCTAAAGGCAGGAGGTAGGGGATGGTTTCTATAATTCTAAATGAAGATCTCAACCATGGGCCATGCAATCGCTCCATGCCATCTTTTTCTACAACCAAATTCCCACCAGCAGTGTGAGTGCTGTGGTCATAAACTTCTCTGACCAAGGGCCTAAGACCTGATTCTCTCCCCTTCAGAGATACAATTTATTGTGGCTGCACAGAACCACCTCCTTTTCTCCTGTTCACGCATGTGAACAAGTGAGAGAAAAGTCCGTTGTTCTGTGCAGCCACAGTGAAAGATAGTGTGGAAACTTCTTACAAAGCTAGACGTGGTCTTAGCGTATTACCCAGCAATCAAGCCCGTGGCTATTTACCCAACTGATGTGAAAATTTATATCCAAACAAGAAACTGCATGCGGATGTTGGTAGCAGCTTTATTTATGCTCACCCAAAACAGGAAGCAACCAAGATGTCCTTTAATAAGTGAGTGGATAAAGAAACGAACACTTCCGTGCAATGGAATACGATTCAGCAATAAAAGGAATAGTTATCAAGCCATGCCAAGGCATGCGTAAATCCTACATGCGTATTGCTAAGTGAAAGAAGTCAGTGAAAAGGAACTGCACATGGGCACTGTTCTCCAGTTGAAAAGTTGCCTCTCACAGGGGTGTGGCTTAACAAATATGAAGCCCCTATTTGTGTATTGTGGCATTGCACAGCTAAGTGAGTGGAGGCTGGGTGGTGGGTAGCACCCAGCAAAAGTAGCACCCAGAAAAAGTGGGTAGCACTTTTTCTCAGTGCTAGAGAGGGAGTTCACAGAGAAGTAAGAGGAAGAGGCTAGAAGGATTCATGTGGGCACGGGTTAGTGGAGGAGACATCAGTATGAGCTCATGGCTAGTTTAATACAAATAGAGACGGGTACACATAGAGATGTTTACATGTATATATACACGACTTCTTTGGTACATGGCTATTTCCTTGCTCTGTCAGCTGAGAGGGCCTAGAAGCAATGACACCACAGTAGCAGTGAGCACACCTAGCACCTTGATTTTGGTTTCTGCCATTCTCCAATTAAAAGATCCAGGGCTCCTGGAAGAAATGGCTCCTGGGGAGAAATGTCTCCACTAGAGCTGGGGCAGGAAATAGACAAGATGAGGCTGGAGCATCTCGTTGTGCCAGAAAGTAAGCAAGTGCTCCAACAAAACCCGACAACAGGGTGCGTCCCAGGTACACGGAGGCCAACGGAAAGCTCTCTGTGGCCAAAGTGGAACCGTTTGAGCAAAGGGTAATAAATAATGTCATAGTGGATTACAACCCAAAGTACAAAATCAATATGCGTGAGTCCACATCCATACAAATAAACTGTGGAATCAATGAGGAACAATAGGCAAAGCTCCCATGACCCCAAATTCTAGATAATTTGCATAGATACGCTGCCTCAAGGAAATAGAGCATAACCCATTTCCTCAAGTGTGGGGTGTACATAATGATTTCATTCCAAGGAATATAGAATGGGAATAGGGTTGGGGCTTACAGGCAGAAACAACACAACAAACATGCCCTCAGGCCGAGGACCAAGGTCAGCATCCGTCAGCCATCAGTCACGTGGATAGTGGATAGCTCGTACCTGCCGTGGTCTGAATGTCTGTGGCCCTCCCAAAATTCACAGGGGCAGCCATGGCCCCTCAGGTGCTGGTGTAGGAGGCGGGGCCTTTGGAAGGTGACTCAGTCCTGAGGGTGAGCCCTTGGGAGTGGATGAGGATGAGTGGTCTTGGAAAAGGGACACCAGCAGGCTCCCTCACCCCTTCCATTATGTGAGGACGCAGCTGGACGGCACCAACAGAGAGAGCGTGTCCTGGATCTTGAGCTTCCAGCCTCCGGCCTCCAGAACTCTGAGGAATATAGGTCAGCAGTTACGAGCCTCCCAGTCTGTGGCATTTTATTCCAGCAGCCCAAGCTGACTAAGACGTGGATGCCCTTGGTATGATGTGACAAGAGGGCGTTTGCCTCTGTGGTCTTCCTCCCAAAACCCATAGCCCCAAACACGTTCCAGTCGAGGGAAACTATGAAACACCTGATCAGTACTCCTCAGACTGTCAAGGTTTTCAAAACCAAGGAAAGTCTGAGAAATTGCCAGAGCCAAGAGGGGCCTGAAAACACATGGTGGCTAAATGTGATGTGGTGTCCGGGTGGAATTCTGGAACACAGGATGACATGAGGCCAAAAACAAGGGAAAGTTTAATAAGGCAGGGACTCCAGTTCGTAAGAGCGTATCAGTATCGGTTCATTACCTGTGGCAAATACGTGAAGCAGATGGAAGATGTTAGTAACAGAATAAGCCGAGTATAGGGCGTATGGGAAATCAGTAATATTCTCCCAACTTTTCTGTAAATTGAATGGTATTCTGAATGTAAAGGTTTAGTTATGCACACACACACACACACACACACGTGTGTGCACACACTGCTCCAAGACAGAGACAGAGCTGTGTTTGCCACCAGGCTGGCATTTCCCTTAGTTGGTAATGACCCAGCCTCCCCAGGGAAACTCCAGGAGCTGCAAGCAGGCGGGGCCAAAGTGACTCACACACCTCCCCATGGCCCAGAAAGCTCGCCCACAGGTAACACCTGAGAGAACAGGGGCCTGGAGGAGATGTCAGTATGAACTCGTGTCTAGTTTAATACATGTTAATACATGTCTAGTTTAATGCAGTTTAATACATGTCCATGCAAAACACACAGGCAGAGACGTTCAGAGGAGCTTTATTCTCCCTCCCTCCTCCCCACCCCACCAGCACCCTTGGGTCCAGGTGGCATTGCACCACGAGGTGTCTACTCGCTTGTGTAAGGCAGGCCCCTGGGTGAGCCCACCCCCCAAGCAGTAGGCCCTGCGTGTGCCAGCCATGGTCTGCCAAACTGCTTGGCGCTAGTTGGATGAGAGGCGCAGTGCACAGGAACCTTGAGCCTGCTTCTGCTCCGTCTAACTCCCCAGGGAAGCAGGCACAGAGTGCCTAGCCGCAACACCACTGGCCAGGGCACCGCTACCAATCCCTGCATGTCCCTTTGTCATGAGCAAGGCTGACTTCAGGGCAGCCTTGGCCTGAGGACAGAGGAAGGCAGAGGTGGGAAGGAGACCCCACCCGTATCAGTAAAGGGGTCTTTCTTTTGTCATTTTAAGAAAAATTCAAAGGAATATGGTTAACTGCTAACACCTGTGTGTTTGGGATAGAGTTTTCCTATGTACTCATTTATATTTTGTACTTTTCTGCATGTTGGAAATGTTTTACTTTTGAAAAGATGATTTTAACACAATGGTGATTGTTAAGGAGCGTGGGTTCCCTTCTCGGCGCTGTTGCCTGTAATCCAGCCCTGGTGGAACCAGCCCCTGGCACAGGGGCTCCCAGCAGACGGGTGGGGCCAAGTGTGGAGCAGTGGGCCCGTGGGAAGGATGATGGGCAGAGGAGAAGGAGGCAGCCCTATTGAGAGGTCCAGCAAGGGTCCCCAGGCCCCAGCTTCCCAAATCCAGACCAAGTAGAGACCAGGCCTGGGCCTGGAGCCAGAAAGAAGCAGAAATGGGACCAGAACCTTTTGCCAGACCCTTTCCTGCCCACTTTATCTCCAGGGCTGAGACTTCACTCCTCTGCCATTTGCCCATATTTTTCAAAGGAATTTCTGTGATCAGATTATGGTGAGTGTCCTGGAAGAAATAAAGAGGCTGCTGTGGGGTGGACAGGGGAGAGCTCTATCAGGACCTGAGTCTGAGTAGAAAACTAAAAAAGAGAAAGGCCTGGTAATTTGGAAAATATAAATATATATATTTTTCAGGCAGAGAACAAAAGTTACAAAGGTCCTTGAGACAGAACAGGGTTTGGTGAACTCAAGGTTCACAACACAGCCCAGTGTGGCTGCAGCATCATCAGAACAGGAAGCACTGGGGATAAAGAAGAGGAGGACGCAGGCTGAGTCCTCATCCTAATCACACACTGAGCCCTGACCCCACCCAGCCACAGAGTGAGCCCTGGTCACACACTGAGTCCTGACCCCAGTCATAGACTGAGCCCTGAATCCACCCAGTCACAGGCTAAGCCCTGGTCACACACTGAGTCCTGATCCCAGTCCTAGACTGAGTCCTGACCCTGCCCAGTCACAGGCTGAGCCCTGGTCACACACTGAGTCCTGATCCCAGTCATAGACTGAGTCCTGACCCCACCCAGTCACAGGCTGAGCCCTGGTCACACACTGAGTCCTAACCTCAGTCATAGACTGAGCCTTAGTCACACACTGAGCTCTGACCCAATCACAGACTGAGCACTGGTCACACACTGAGTCCTGACCCCAGTCAGAGGCTGAGCCCTGGTCACACACTGAGTCCTGACCTCAGTCATAGACTGAGCCTTGGTCACACACTGAGCTCTGACCCCAGTCACAGACTGAGCACTGGTCACACACTGAGTCCTGATCCCAGTCCCAGACTGAGTCCTGACCCTACCCAGTCACAGGCTGAGTCCTGGTCACACACTGAGTCCTGATCCCAGTCACAGACTGAGCCCTGACCCCACCCAGTCACAGGCTGAGCCCTGGTCACACACTGAGTCTTGATCCCAGTCACAGACTGAGCCCTGACCCCACCCAGTCACAGGCTGAGCCCTGGTCACACACTGAGTCCTGATCCCAGTCATAGACTGAGCCCTGACCCCACCCAGTCACAGGCTGAGCCCTGGTCACACACTGAGTCCTGATCCCAGTCATAGACTGAGTCCTGACCCCACCCAGTCACAGGCTGAGCCCTGGTCACACACTGAGTCCTGACCTCAGTCATAGACTGAGCCTTGGTCACACACTGAGCTCTGAACCCAGTCACAGACTGAGCACTGGTCACACACTGAGTCCTGATCCCAGTCCCAGACTGAGTCCTGACCCTACCCAGTCACAGGCTGAGTCCTGGTCACACACTGAGTCCTGATCCCAGTCACAGACTGAGCCCTGACCCCACCCAGTCACAGGCTGAGCCCTGGTCACACACTGAGTCCTGATCCCAGTCATAGACTGAACCCTGACCCCACCCAGTCACAGGCTGAGCCCTGGTCACACACTGAGTCCTGATCCCAGTCATAGACTGAGTCCTGACCCCACCCAGTCACAGGCTGAGCCCTGGTCACACACTGAGTCCTGACCTCAGTCATAGACTGAGCCTTGGTCACACACTGAGCTCTGACCCCAATCACAGACTGAGCACTAGTCACACACTGAGTCCTGACCCCAGTCACAGACTGAGCCTTGATCCTCATAACAACCTGGTCATGGAGTGAGCCCTGATGTCTGGTTGCAGATTTATTCTTCATCACCAGTCTTGAGCTGAGCCCTGAATCCTGGTCACACACTGAGCCTTTCTTGTACCTGGCTACAAAATGCTGCTTTGGTGGGGGAGGGGATTAGAAAGATGACCGTAGCCGGCCCTGCAGTGAGAGATTCCACCCCCAACCCCAAACACTGGGCAGGGGCACAGACTGGCCTGTCCTGCATATAGCCTGGCTCCCCCTTAGCAGGCCCATTAGTCACAGAGGAGGGTTGGGCGGCAGCATGAGGCAGCTGCGCCTGCGTGCATCTGCAAAGCCACCATTTGGTCCGCGATGCGATGCTAATTGCTCTCAGTGGTGCCTGGTGCTTTGTTAAAATTTTTTAATGTTGATTTTATTGAAAAACAGAAATAGCACAACATATGCTCTGAGCATCCTCCATGCTAACCGGCACCTTGGATGGGCCCCTTTACAGCCCCTCCTGGAAGCCTGCAGGCGCTGATGAAGACACGGCACTCAGAGGCATCTTGTTCTCCTGCCACGCTCCTGGGAGGTGCCCCTCAAAGGGCCAGGAGGTGCAGGGGCAGGGAAAGGTGGGGAGGGGCAGGCCTGAGCTCTGGGTGGAGCCTGGGGCGAGGACTTCCAGCCAGGCCCACCTTCCTTCCTCCTTGTGGGGTGATGGCTTAGGCGGGAGTGATCTCTAGGAGCTTCGCCTGAGCCTTGAGCCTCTGGTGTGTCTGTCTGGGAGCACAGGCACCAGGGGATGATGGTGACAGCCATGTGGCTGCTGTCCGTGCTGTCAATGGCATGATGGCAAGGCCAGGGGAGCGGGGCTGGTGGTCACACGTGTGCTGTGATGTGTGAGGTGACCTGTCGTCCGCTCCGGGCAGATGCCTGCTATGGACAGACCAAAGCAAGGCCTTCCAGGAAGGACCCTGAAAGCCAAGGGGACAGAGCACAGAGCCGCCTCTCCCTCCCTGGCTCTGGCTCTCAAGCCTGGACCTGCTGGTCCAGCCCTCCACCAGCAGACCCTGTCCCTCCCCAGTCTCCCCACAACCAGTCCTTCCATGTTTCCTGCTCTGCATTCCGAGTCCGACGTGCCTGTTCCCTGTACCCACCTTCCCACCCAGACCCTCTCAGTGAAGAGCGAGAACCACGGCTTGCCCGGCTCACTCCCCTGCCTGTCAGCTGCTGGGGCCCTTGTCATGCTCCGGGATCTTGGCTCACCCACTGCGCCCTTGGCCCTGGGGTTGATCCATGCTCCCATGTCAGCTGGTCATGCACCCCCACATGCATGGGTTGGCCTCGAGGGGTGACATGGCAAGGAGGGTGGCTAGGCAAGGAGGGGTAGCTGGCAGGTCCTCCTCTGTGGGGGTGCCTGTTCCCTCGTGCCTCCTTCAATTGTCCGTCACACTCGCTGAAAGCATCATCTAGATGCAGAGGGCCCAAAGGAATCTGGGTTCCCACCTCTCTCTTTGTCTCTCTCTTTCTCTCTCTCTCTGTCTCCATTTCCCTACATCTACCTATATACCTACCTACCTACCTATCATATCTATCTATCTATCTATCTATCTATCTATCTATCTATCTATGTCTCTATCTTCTATCTACCTATCATCTATTATCTACCTATCTACTGTCTACCTACCTACCTATCTACTTTCTGTTATATCTATCATCTATCTATCTCATTTCTCTATCAACTATCATACCTATTTATGTATCATCTATCCATCATCTATATGTCATACTATGTATCCATCTATCACATCTATCATATCTATATATCATCTATCATATTTATCTTATATTTATCTATCATCTATCGTATCTATTTATCTATCATCTATCCATCTATTATATCCATCTATCTATCTATCATCAGGGAGGAGGAATGCCGTGGAGAAGACCCTCCGGCCCAAGGTGCGGTGGCATCCATGGGGTAAGGGCGGCCTCTCTGGGAGGTGTTGCATGAGCCAAGGGCTGAGGCGTGCCAGGCAGAGAGGACAGCAAAGGCAAGGCCCCTGGGACCAGCAGGCAGGGAGGCAGGGATGGAGGGAGGGAGGGGAAAACCCCACAGAGCACTCCCAGAGCCTAGAAAGCACGTGAGGGTGTGGGCGATGGCAGGGTCAGGTGTGATGTGGGCTGTGGGAGGGTCACCTGGCCTTCTAGGGACAGTGAAGTTGTGGGGACAATAAGAGAGGCAGGTTTGACCTCCAGCGCCACCCCTGCTGAGTTGTGTGCAGGGGACACATAGCTGATCCCACTCAGCCTCGGTGATCCATGTGTGCCGTGCGCCCTCTTAGCTCTGGCCACAGTGGGCTCTGGGTGGGCTGACGTGTGACAGTGGCTGGGCCTCTGCAAGTCCTCAAGCCCTGTTCTGCCCGGCCACAGCCCTGTCACATGTTGGCTGACCAGGCTTTGACCTCGGGACCCCTGCTGGGCTTCCCCAAGCAAGAGCCTTGAAGGAGCCATGGAAAGTGGTGGCCAACTGCAGCCCCTTCCTCAGCCCCTCCCCACTCCCCTACACACTCAGAGTGGCTCTTCCCCAGGCTCCACCCATCCCTGGGCTCTGGCCATTCACTCTGCAGCCTCCCGCATGCTCCTAGGCCATAAGACCAGAAGGTTCAATGTATGCAGTAGCCAGGGGCCTTCCCGTTCCTCTCCCATCCTCCAAGCCCCTCTCTTCCCCTCTTCGCCTCTTGCCTGGACAGAGCTCCAGCCTGCTGAGCAAGCCCCACTGGGACGAATCAGGCTGCCACTGTAGGTAGTTAACCCTGGCCTAGCCCAGGTACAGTCCTGCACCCAGCTCATGCCCAGAGGCCCCAAGCGGGTCCCTGTTTAGAAGAAGGAAATTCAAGAAGAATAAAATCAAAACTCTCTAGTGTGCATTCAAAGCCCTCCACTAGCAGACCCCATACCTCCCCGGTCTCCCCACAATGAATCCTTCCATGTTTCCCGCTCTGCATTCAGAGTGTAACATGCCTGCTCCCTGCACCCCCTTCCCACCCAGACCCTCCAGCCGCGCCGAAGAGCCAGAACCACAGCCTGCCTCCTCACTCCCCTTCCCATCAGCTGCTCAGGGTGGGCTGCAGGGCTCTGGGCCAAGCCTCCACATTCTGGTCCCCAGATGACCTTCAAGGACACCTCCCGGGTCCCACCCGGTCTGCTGCATTGACTTCCTGCCTTCTTGCTGCCCAAGCCCCCAGGGCTGCCCGGAGACAGGTGCAAGCTCACCTTCGACCTTGTGGCCCATAAGCGCCCACCCTGGAGGCTGAATGGAGCCTCACAGCCCAGTCACTGAGCACAGCGTGTGAGGACCTGCACTCTAGCCCCCTCCCGCCTACCTCACCTCGTCTCCCCAGGGCTCCCCCGCCTCCCCGGCCTTCCCACAGGAACCCCCTTCCCTTCCTTGGGTCATGGAATTTCTACCCACTCCTCAAGAGCCCTTTAAAATACTCCTCCTGAGAAGCCTCCCTGATTTGGCCATCCAGGCAGTAGCGTGTCCAAGCCGGAGCTGCTGTTCACTGGGGGCTGAGGTCAGCTCACTCCCACCCCGACTGCCAGCCATGGTCAGCTTGCTCCCACCTCACTGCAGGCCACGGTCAGTTCGCTCCCACCTCACTGGGGCCCGAGGTCAGCTCACTCCCACCTCACTGGGGCCAAGGTCAGTTCGCTCCCACCCCCACTGGGGGCCAAGGTCAGCTCGCTCCCACCTCACTGGGGGCCACAGTCAGCTCGCTTCCACCTCACTGGGGACCAAGGTCGCTTGTCCCCACCTCACTGGGGGCCAAGGTCAGCTCGCTCCCACCCCCACTGCTGGCCACAGTCAGTTCGCTCCCACCCCCACTGTAGGCCACGGTCAGTTCACTCCCACCCCACTGGGGGCCAAGGTCAGCTCACTCCCACCTCACTGTAGGCCATGGTCAGCTCGCTCCCACCTCCACTGGGGGCCACGGTCAGCTCGCGCCCACCTCACTGTAGGCCACAGTCAGCTCGTTCCCCTCGCTCCCATCCCCACTGTAGGCCACGGTCAGTTCACTCCCACCTCACTGGGGGCCAAGGTCAGTTCGCTCCCACCTCACTGGGGGCCAAGGTTGCTCGTCCCCACTTCACTTGGGGCCACGGTCAGCTCGCTCCCACCCCAATGGGGGCCAAGGTCAGTTCGCTCCAACCCCCACTGTAGGCCACAGTTGGCTCACTCCCACCCCACTGGGGGCCACGGTCAGCTCGCTCCCACCCCACTGGGGGCCACGGTCAGCTCATTCCCACCTCACTGGGGGCCAAGGTCAGTTCGCTCCCACCTCACTGGGGGCCACAGTCAGGTCGCTCCCACCTCACTGGGGGCCAAGGTCAGTTCGCTCCCACCTCAGTGGGCCAAGGTCAACTCGTCCCCACCTCCACTTTGGGGAAGGGAGGCAGAATGACCTCCCTCTGTCTGCAAACCACAGAGCCCAGTGATAATTACAAGGTTGGCTGAATACTTGGGCATGATGCTGAGGGGCCGAGCCCACGTCTGCGGGGTGGGGAACCCAGCAGAGGGACGGTGGGGTAGGATCCAACAGTTCCCAGTGGCGACGTGGGGCCCTGTCCAAGGGCAGGTCTCAGCCTTTCCAGGGCCAAAGACGGTCTCACCCAGAACCTGCTTTTACAGCATCCACAACGTGATCTTGAGAAAGCACAGACGTGTCAACCCTGCCCCCATCTCCTGTGAAACGGGAGCATGACTGTCCAGCTCTAGCATCTCCAAACTGGTCCTGAGGCCAGTCCTAATCACGACATTAAGCTGTGAGGCAAGCTCGAGCATCAGTGGCCACTGAGCCTTGCCCTGGTCAGGCCCCCAGCCACGCTCCTTCCACATGTGCTATTGTATTTCAGTACCTGGCACAGGAATGCCAAATAAATCCTAAAACCTCCTGATGACCTTCATTATGGACTCTGTGCCTCTGTGTTTGCAGTCTCAGATTCTGGCAGGGCACCAGCCAGCCTTCTGCTGTGTGCGCCCCTCCTCCCACCTCCCATTCTGAAAGGCGCTAAGTCTGACAGGCCCTGACAGCTGAGCTGGGAAACCCAGCCTGCAAGGGCTGTAAATCTACCGGGCTGCTCCCCTGCTGCTGCGAGGCCTGCCTGCTGCCTGCTCCCCTCCTCCAGAGCCCATTTCTCGGGGCCAGATGCAGCCATAAAACACGAGCCCTCTGGGAGTCCCTGGCAGTGATTCCCTTCGCCGCCGGATTCCCTGGCATCTCAGACCTGGCAGGGTGACCTGCACCAAGACCCACCGGGTGACCCTGGGGAAGGAGATTTCCTGCAAACTGGACCATCTGGGCATGCTCAGGCTGGGGCCGTGGGGAAGAGGGCAGGACTGCCTTTGAAATTCAGGATTCTGCAGCCTCAGCCCGCTGCAGCCACCCGCCCAGAGAAATTCTGCAAGGAGCCGAGTTCAGGGCCAATGAATGAGCCCGCGCGGAGCTGCAGTCCAGGGAGAGATTGAAAGGCCTCATTTAATTGGAAACACCTGCTCTTCAATCTCGGCCACACAGGCCTCAGAGAGGGAATTAGAAAGCCCAGTGCCCAGAGTGCATCTTAAGCAGCCACTGCCCCAGCTCCAGGTACCGACACTCTCTACTCAAAACCTGTCACCTGGCAGAGGGAGGAGTGGAGAGGGTGGGGATGAGGGGTCTGAGGCTCCCCTCCTGCCTCTGAAGGGCTCTTTTGTTCAAGAAGGGACAGCCTGCTCCGTGGAGCAAGATACAAGCAACGTGCGGGGAATCCGTCCACCTGGGCAGCACATTTTGCATCTGGAAGGAGTCCCTGTCTCTGGAACTGTTTGGGCAGAAAGATGGGGATCTGGCCCCAATCCCCAGTGCCCTTAGAGGTGAGCTCAAGCTCCACGGAGGCACTGATTTTTCCTTTGTCCTGTCGTGGGTGGGAGACAGGATGATGACCAAAGGCTTGGGTGCTTCTCCAAGGCCGGAGTCAGCAAACCTAAGCCGCGCCTCCGTCAACGTCCCCCCACCCCAGGCCTGCGGGGTTAGGATGGGGTACTTGAACCTTCTCCCTCTCTGTTCATGTTGCTCAGAGCATGCACCCTTTGCCCTTGCCAGTGTGCTGCTGAGAGGACTGGGCATGTTTCTAGGACTGAGCGCTGCCAAGGACAGAGTCATTGCTTTGGTTATGAGCTGGAGGGTTGTTGCCTGGCCTATTGCACCACAACCCCCTGTGACACCGGCCACTCATCATCGTCTCCCTCTTGGGCAGCACAGGGCCAGTAGCGGAGGCCAGTGTCATATGCTTCAGACTTCCCTTGGGCCGAGGCTGTTCACCCTGCAAAGGACAGTCCTGCGGGCTGAACTCCTGGCCCTATCAGAGGTTACAGGAAGTCAGCCAGCAGGCCCATCACGGCAAAAAGTCAACTCCCTTGTGGGGTAAACAGCCTGGCCAGAGAGTTCCCACCACCCCTCCCATGCTGAGGGTCTGAGGACCAAGTGCCTACACCCCTAGGACCACATAGTACCTGAATAAGCCACCTGCCCCATTTGCACCTCACCCAGCCATTTGACCTCACAATAGAAGGGACAGGAGACAAGGGGAGGGGACAAAGCCCAGGGCAGACTCAAGAGTTTGGTGGGTGAAGGCCCAAGGGCAGGGGGCCCCCACCTTTCTAAATACAAGTGGGAAGCTGGGCAGGGCTCACCCAACTCTGGAAAATCATCTGATGAAGGCTCAGAGGCTGGGGGAATGTCCATTAGGGAGAGGAAGATACCACACCCAAGAGACATGGTGACCAGCAGGCCAGGTCCAAGCCAGCAAGGTTTGGGCTGTGGGTACATCATGGCAGCACAGGCTCGGGGGGGCCAGCAAGGCAGATGTAGTCACACACCGGGTGCCACCGAGACCCCACAGAGGCACAAGGCCAAGGCCAAGTTGGCAGAGGGAAGCTGTCTTAGTCTATTTAGTGTTTTGCTATAACAAAGTACCTAAGGCTGTGTATTTAATACAGAAATTTTATTTGGTTCATGATTCTGGAGGCTGTGAAGTCCAAGACCAGGCAACTCGACTGTGAGGGCCTGGTGCTTTTCAACTCATGAGGGGAAGTGGAAGGAATGTGGTGTGCAAAGGCACCAAACACAAGAAGGAACTAACCCCATCCTGAGAGTGAGAGCTTATGCCCCAGATGGCACCAACCCATTCAGGAGGCATCCACCCCGATGACCCCAACACCTCCCGCTAGGCCTCTCCTCCCAACACTGCCATGGGCAATTAAACTTCAGCCTGGGTCTCATGGGGGCAAACCACATCCAAACCACAGCAGAGACTGGGGTCTGTGGGCCTCACAGGGAACAAGGCCAAAGTCCCATCAGCAGCAGTGAAGTTCAGGGCCACAGGGCAGGAAGGAGCGGTCTCACACCCTCTAATGTTTACTAGGGCTAGGAATGATGCTGGAGCACAATCCTGGATCTTGAGAAGTCCACGAGGCATGCTTGAAGTCCTTAAATCCCTCCTGGGTAAGGCCCCGGGCAGAGGCTGCAGCTGAGAAAGGAGGGGCCAGGGGTCAGCAGGCCTGGCCGGCAGACAAGCCAGGGCAGCCCACTCATTGCTTCCTGCCCTCATGAGACTCTTGGTGGAAAGGCTCTGGGCTGCAATGGTGCCTCAGGATACGGAGATGCCCCCCAGCCAGTGTGACTTTGCACTGTGCTCCAACCCAGGCTTCAGAGCGCACAGGCCCTTCGGCAAAACAGAACCATCTCCTGCTCTCTGCCTGCACCACAACTGGGATACGTTGACATTCTGAGCACTGTGAGGTATGTTGCTGGCATCTTGATCTTGATATCCCAGCACAGTTCCTGGCCCAGCACTGGTGTTGAATGAATGCATGAATGGATAAGTGCAAGAATGAATAAGTGAAAGCATGCATGAAAAAGATGTTGGCACTGAGCCCCAGCCTGGAGAAACGGTGCTGAGCCATACCTGGAAGCCCCTAACTGTGTCCCTCCCTCAGTCCTCTCACACCCACACTTGACCCCCTTGGGACGCACAGAGGCTCATCTCCCAAGCCCTGGTCAAGGCACTGCTGGCTGGAGAGAGGGAGTTGCTGCAGGGGCGCTGTTCCCCAAGCTGTCCCTCTGCAGAAGGCTTCCCAGAGGCGTCAGTTTGCCAGTCTAAAGGACTATGATTATGGGGACATGGGATTCAGCTCTGCAGGGGGCGTTTCGGGGGCAGGTGGCCTGGGAGGGAGATGGCAGGGACCCTTGTAGGAATGAGGGAATGTGCTGTGCACTCACGGCACAGAGGCCTTTTCAGTGGCTAATTTTTCTGGGGGTTGTGTCTCCTTTCGCTTTACACTTGGCTTTATTAACGCCTCTCTCTCCTCCCCAGATTCTAATCGCCCTCCAGAAGCAGCTGCTATTAGCTCCTCTCCTGAGCCTCCAAATCCCCAATGCTCAGCAAAATTCCCCCTGATGGAAGCAGCTGTGTTCAGATGCCGCACGTCTGCCTCCAGAGCTCATCAAAGCCCCTCAAAGGGAAGATTAGCAGCAGCTCCCATCAGCGGGGGCATTGTCGCCATTCAGCGCCTGAGCCATGCTTGGCCACTCGGGCCTCATGGAAGACACCGAATTAGAGAATATTGGACTTTTAAAAGCACGGACTCTCAGAAGCGTAGGCTTTTGGAAGCGTGGAATCATCCAATCTTCTCCACAAATCAGCTTAGGGTGTTTGAATTTTAAGGATGCATCCTTTTAGAAGCTTAAACTGTTAGAAGTCACCTCAAATTTTATTCTGATTAAGTTTAGGGTAAAATAAGTAAATCTAATCTTTGACACCGTCTTAGAAGCCTGGCATCTTAGCTTATTAAACCTCAGAATTTGAAACATCAGTGAGCTGCAGAAACTGTATCATCTGGGGGGTCAGAGTGAGAGGAGCCTGCAGCCCAAGCCTCTTGCTCAGTGCCGAAACCTCTCGGGGAGCCAGTGGGTCCTTCACGCTCCCCTGTCTCTCGACGTGGCGCAGAGCTTACTGCTGGCATGCTGGTCTTGGTGGGCCCAAATGCTTCCCTCCCCCAGCTTCAGACCCCAAGTCCAGGCGGTCTCAGTGTGGGGCAGGCACTCTCGCTCTGCTGGAGGTAATGCTCTCAGATCCCACCAGGGCTCACGCCCAGCCTTCTGAGCCCCCACAAACAGACTGCCCTCCTGAAGGTCCTGGGAGACCCTACTCTGGCTTTCAGATGTGTCTAAGCCTGGAATCCTTTATTCCAAGGAAGACCCATGAATCCGAAGGGGCCGTAGGGATGGGATTCTGGGTTCCATTGGCCTCCACATCCCACAGGCCTGACACCACCCACACCGGCCCACTGTGGCCCTGGGGGCTCCATGGAGCACAGGGTGAGAATGTGGCTCCACGTGCCGGTCTGGTCTCAGAGCCAGGCCCTGCCCCACAAGCACCACGCACCCCGTAGTGGACCATGGGTTCAGGAAGGACGGCACCCTAGAGTCCAAGCCAGGGCCCTCATAAGCTGAGGGACCTCAGGCCACCCTGGCACCCACCCATCTGAGTCTCAGTGTCTTCATCTGTGAAATGGGTCCATCAGGCCCATGGATTCTTCCCAGGACCGTGAGGCAGCAGCTCTGCTCCAGGCAGGATGCTGAGGAGGGCGGCAGGGTGCAGTAGGTGCAGAGAGGGTTTGAGGTACCTCTGGAGGCCACTTGGGCGAGGTGCGGTCCATGCTGCCGGGGAGGAGGCAGAGGGGGAGTGTGGACGGCACCGGGGGCCAGGTGGGAGGACTGAGCAGAACCTTGGCCCCCTGTGCCCAGCTCTTCAGGGAACAGGGAGGTCCTCCCCACAGATGTGCTGGGCTCCAGGCACCTGCATTCTTCATTCCCACAGGAACACGACACCAGGCTGGTGATGACTCAGGACCAGAATCATAGGCCTGGATGCCTTTCCGGGTGGCCAAGGTGAGCAAGGCCGAGTAAGTGGACCCCACCCCTTCCGAGGCTGTCCAGGGAGCCAGCCAGCCCACCCACTTATGGTCTCTCCAGAAAGGGAATCCTCTCAGGGCACAGCCTGAGCCAGAGGGCACCCTGCCCAGGCCATGCCACCCACAGCCACCAGTGCTGTTAATAACTTGGCTGGGCAGGGGCCTCTGGGCCCCAAGGCCCCCCAGGGGGACAGGTTCTGTGGGCTCCCCTATGTGAGTCCCTCCTGCAGCCCCTTTCTTTCTAGGCTCACCCACTGAGATATCCCCACCACAGCCCCCGACCCATATCCCCAGCCTGTCCCATTGTCCTGTCCCCTCAGCCTGTCCCCTTGGCCTGTCCACCCCGCCTGTCCACCAGGTCTGTCCCCTTGGCCTATCCACTCAGCCTGTCCACCTGGCCTGTCCCCTCGACTTGTCCCCTCGGCCTGTCCCCCCAGCAGCCTCTCCTGGATGAGTGTGGCTACCCCAGCCCTGGGACCCTCCTGTGCTTCCCGGCCCTCTGCACCCCCCACCCAGACAGCTGGAGCTGTGGGACCTCATCCCACTCCACCACCATCTCTCATTGGCGGGCAGTCTCGCTGGCTATTCCTGCGCACCCACAGGGGTCCTGAGATACCAGCTGCATCACTCGCCCTCCACTGATCGGAACTTGACATTCAGAGAGATCAGGTTACTTAGGCAAGGTTACACAGCTCCTGGGTCACAGACCCAGCTGTGCCTATTCCAACAGCCTGTGACGGTGATGCCTAAAGGTGACCATGTGGGCGGTGACCCCCGTGGTCCTGCTGAGGAAGGTGCCCTCTGGAGGTGGCTGGTGCAGCAAAGCAGTTTCCACGTCTATAAAGTGGGGCCGGCATTCCTACCCACCCGACAGGCTGATGTGCAGATTGAATGAGTCAGGATTAAGTGCACATGAGGCAGCTTGCTGAACACCAGGCCTCAAGCTCAGCAGGGGCCCAGCCAGCAGGGCGGCAGCGGCAGGTGGAGCAGGGTGGCCTGGGGACAGTCAGACCGGCTCAGGACTTCTGTGAACCTCTGCCTCCCTCTTCCACACCAGGGAAGGGAGAGCGCTCATTCCTACCCCCGCACTCTCCCAGTTCCTGTGTGCTGTGTGTGGGGGAGTGACTTTCCATCCACTGACGATATTCTAGGTTTCAATTATCTTTGCCAAATTAACACGATTTTACATTTCAGAATCAACCATAGGACACGTAGAATTGCTGCTCTTCCTGTCATTGCTTACCCTGATCTTATTGCAAAGTCTGCATGCTAGAGCCTGCAAGGCACGTGTAATGTCTGCATGCTAGAACCTGCAAGGCACGCGTGACATCTGCATGCTAGAACCTGCAAGGCACGCGTGACATCTGCATGCTAGAACCTGCAAGGCAAGTGTGACGTCTGCATGTCAGAGCCTGCAAGGCACGCGTGACATCTGCATGCTAGAACCTGCAAGGCAAGCGTCACGTCTGCATGTCAGAGCCTGCAAGGCACATGTAACGTCTGCATGCTAGAGCCTTCAAGGCACGTGTTGCACATATTTTCATTTGTGTTCTTGATAACAGGGCAAGGAAAGCCTGGCCTGAGCTCCATTTCTGAAAGGAGGGCACAGAGAACCAAGTAGGCGGCTCAGGGCAGCTAACTGAAGTCAGAGCCAGATAGGAGCTGGGCAGTAGAGGTCTTTGGCTCTTGCCTGCCTGGCCTCCATCCCCTCTGGTGGCACCCAGCACTTCCTGGGGGAGCCTTCTCTTCCCAGCTCCATCCCTGTGGAGGTGTAGGACATTGCCATGCCCCCAGGCCCCACCTGTGCATGAGCACACGGCCCTGCCTGGCCCGTCAGCAGAGCCTCTCCTCTGGACTCAGTGATTGGTTTGGAGGTGACCATGGGACTCCATTTGGGGACTTTCCCTGGAAGTGTCAGGGGAGAGGAAAACTCTTCCCCTTGCACTGGCTACATCCTTGGGTATAAGCCAGGTGTGGCCCAGCCTGCCAGAGAATGGTGGCCTCTCAAAGGGAAGATGAAACAAGAGACAGAAGGCAGCAATGGTAACGTTGGGTGCCTGGGACTTCCCTCTTTGGCTTGAACCAGTTGAGATGGGTTTCTGTCCCTTAAAACCAAAAGATCCTTGAAAAGCGCATCAAATGCCACGCTGCCCTCTCCACAGGTCCCAGGATGAGGAGGTCAAGCCTGCAGGAGGAGGTCAAAGCCCCAGGACGGGAAGGATTTGGGTGGAGGAAGAGCAGGGCACAGCAGAGGGCCCCTCTGCCGCGGCCATGCCTGCCCTGCACCTCCTGGCATTCAGCCCTTGCCCTCTGATCCCTGGAGAAGCCTTGGAGGGGGTCACACCCAAGACTGGCACCCGGCCTCACCGAGGCCGCTGGACCACACTGTTCAGCTGTGCAGCCCAATCTCACACTAATGACAAACATCTGTCCTCGCACAGGAGGCATTTGCGTGTCACGCTCAGGAACACAGGACCTGTTTCCCTGCCAGGCCTGGCGACCATCACAAGCCCATTACGGGTGAGTGAAGTCGAGTGAGTCAGCCTCCCAGGGGCGTGGGGCTGAGATGAGCCAGGCTGTGCTGGGGAGGGGGTGGCTGGACCAGTGGGGCTGAGTCAGCGTCGTTAGACCTTGACTGTGTGTCAGGCAACTTCTGTGGGCGTGGAGCATGGAGGGGAGAGGGGAAGAGGAGAAGAAGGGAGGGGAGGAAGCGGGGAGCAGCCCCTGAAGGCAGGGAGAGGAGAGCTGAGCAGGGAAAGAAGGAGGCCAGGCCGTGTGCTTCACCATGGAAACCTCAGCCTGCATCCTGGGTCAGGACCCTGTGCTCTGCCAGGAAGCGTGTCCCAGTATAGCCTGGCCCTGAGGTCTGTGGGGCTGGAACCCCATACCAGTGGCCTCCTTTCTGGGGATGTGGGTGGAGGAACCAGCCGGCTGGTGAGCAGCAGGAAGGAGTGTTGCAGGGGCTTTTTCTGAGAATGTCCCATCAACATGGAGTGTCTGACGGCCCCTACAAGTGCATGGAGCAGAGGGTTAGCAGACTGGGGCGGGGAGCACGTGGACCTCCAGGGAGCCAAGCTCTCGAGGAGGCAGGGATGATGCAAAGCTGAGATATAAGACTTGGTCTTCATTTATCTACATCAAGGGCAAGGATCCCAGGCAGGTGACCAAGAAACCCAAGAAACATCTCACGATCAGCCCACGTGGTGGGAGCAAGGGTCGGAGCCACAGGATATCAGGACTTGGTCACGGCGTAAGGACAGGGCCGGCCCAAAAGCCTGACCTCGCTCTAGGGCTCCGGATCAGGGCTGGTTCCGCTCCTCTCGGCCTGCACTGCAGCTGGCCCAGGCTCTGGCTCCATGCCGCCGCCTACTCGCCTGTGACCTTGTACTGCTGGCTCCCACCTGCAGCAGCGAGGGTGGCCTGAGTGCTGCGAGCCCCTCTGTGGCACTGCTGGACGCCTCCCTCCCTCCCTCTCTGTTCTCTGCCCATCTGACTCACGATCACCGGTCACCGCTGCTGTGAGAGTCAGTCTCCAAGCTCAGAAGCCAATTAGGAGAAATCTGTCCCCAGCCCCAGCTCTGAGGAGGCTGCCTCCTCCCCTCCAGCCAGGATGACTCAAAGCAGCGAGTCCCCAGCAGCTGTGGCAGCACCCGCGCCCACAGAGCTCACAGAGGAGAAGCTGTCCTGGAGGATGGCACCAGCTTCCCTGGCCTTGCAGGCCCTTCAGGTGACCACAGAATGAGCCCAGTGTCAAATGATGAGAGGGGCCAAGCAGCCCAGGACTCTGTGGCTATCTTTCTAGTCCTTACCAGCTCTCGGGAGGGCCACTGGCTGTTGGCAAAACCAGGACACTCCCAGATCAGAGGGGGTAGCTGCAGGAAGCCCTTGGATGGTTCCAAGCCCTGGACACTTGCAGGGGAGGAGGGAAGCCCTGTGGCTGCTGACCTGCGTCCGTCTCCCCCGCCCTCCCCCTTAGCTGAGCCCCCGCCCAGCAGAGGCCAAAGCCACCCACGCAGAGGAGCTAAAAAGTGGTGGTGTTCGATGATTCCAACACAAGAGCAGCCATTGTGGGAGCTGGGGGGACAACCGTGTTCCCTCCATACAGGGTGACAGGAGGAACCAGGAGGGGCCATCTGAACCTCACACCACCTGATGCTGATGCTGCTCTCGGGGGCTCTGCCCAGAACACTTGGCTCAGCCTGCCAAGCCCAACTCCAGGTCACCACCCCCTGGAAGCCCTCCCAGCCACCCAGCAGGCAGACTTCTTTCTCTGAGCTCCCGTCCTGTCTGCTGGACATTGGCGTCCATCACTCTGCCTCCTGCTACAGACTCTTCTCCTGTGGGGTCCACCTCAGACACAGCCCTGAGTGCGAGGGGCACGAGGACAAGCCCCGTGATTTACGGCTGAGGAAAGGGAGGCCGAGAGAGTGATTTTCCAAGGCCTTCGGGTCAATAGGATGGCAGGATGCAGGCCCAGGCCCCACACCCTGAAGCCTCTCCATAATATGTTCCACTTGTCAGTTACGCTGGCACCTCACGGCTAGCCCCGTCCCCCTCCCAGAGGGTCTGCCTTGATTTCCCCACCTGCAGCCCCGTTTCCAGCCTCACAAACCCGAGACCCTCTCTAGGTCCTGTCCATGCTCTTCCCCCAAATAGGGCCCCATATTTAGTAACTAAAAGATATAGGGCACCAGCTAAATGTAGATAAATTTAAATTCATCTAAACTTGAATTCCATATAAGCAACATTTTTTAGTACATGTATGTCTGGTGCAATCATTGGGACATACTTATGCTAAAAAAATTAGTATTCACTATTTAGCTGAGATTAAAATTTAGCTGGGCATCCTGTTTTCATGTGGAAACCCTACCCCGAAGGCCTCTTTCCTCACCACCTGTGGAATCCTGGAACGGATGGCTCAGTGACTCGGATCGAACCCAGGCAGCCTGGCCCCCACGCCCCATCCAACAGCAGTGCTGTCAGGTCTGGAGCTCTGCGCTGTGCTCAGCATGCCAGGAGGGCAGGCACAGGCCTGGAGTCCTCCCAGCTCTCCTCTACCAATGTCGTGACATGTCTGGGACCCGTGGCAGGGCCTGAATGCCTTAGACTGGGTCGGCCGGGGCATACGGGACGGACGGTGCTGCAGCCGCCTTTACCGCAACACCAGTCACAGCCACACCTGCCACCCGCAGCAACTGAGCAGCAGCAGCAGGCGGCACGCGGCCCGGCCCACACCCCGCACCAGGCTTTGCTCACAGCACTTAACTCAGTCCTCAAAGGATGCTGGGAGGGAGCTGCTGCGTGCCCCATTTTACGGAGGAGGAAACGGAGGCCTGAGTAAGCCAAGTAACTTGTGTGAGGCTGTTAGTAGCAGAGGCAGGAGGCAGACTTAGCCCCAGATTTATGCTCTTCACCACCCTCCTCTCTCCTCATGTGCCAGCACGGGCGGGTATCCACCCTCTGCCCTCTCCCCGTGGACACAGGCCTTCCCTTTCTGCCACACTCACTCCCAGGTGACCTCTGGGTTTAGCCTCATCTTTCAAGCCTGCTTGCCCATCCCTTCTGTACCCCTGGGCCTGGGCTGCAGTCTCCTGCCTGGGTGGGCTTCATGCAAGAAGCCTCAGAGCCCTAGGAGTCCAGGCCACATGGATACCTCATGGCTTAGAAAGTGTTTTCACGATGTTGGCAGTGGTGACGATGGTGCTTAGAATTTCTGGCTTAACCTACAGGAAGCACCACGCTTACTAATGAACCTTTAGAAGCATTTCCATTAGTGAGGAGTAAGAGGAGAATGCCCGCGACTGCCCATATCATCTTCAGTTTAATACCCAAGCGTGAGTCTCACTTGAGTAGTTGACTGTGCACATGGAAGAAAAGAAAAATCCAGGTGTGATCCAAATGTGATAAAACACTTTGAGCTAATTAAAGCACAGAAAACTTTTCTATGACCTCAGGGTAAAAAAGAGTTTTAAAATCAAAGACATAAAGAGAAAAATGATCAGTTTGAATATATCAAAATTTGTAACTTCTATGTGAAAAAGGTCCATAAACATAATTAAAAGGTAAGTGACTTTGTGAGGCAGACTTTTGCAACATGCAGCAAATAATGGATCAATGGCCATAATATACAAAGAGTATCTACAAATCAATAAGGTGACAACCCAAAGAAAAAACGGGCAAAGCATCTGAATAGGCAACTCCACAAAGAGGAAATCTACATCATGAATAGATATGAGAACATGTTCACTAATATGTGATGCTTATGTCAATATTCCCTAGAATATCATTCCACATCCATCAGAATGGCAAACATCTAGAAGTTTGACAATTCCAAGCATAAAAAGTTGCACACACTGTTGATGTGAGCAATTTAGAACATGATTGTTTGGGAGACCACCTAGGAAAATCGAGTTCAGAACAGGTGAGTCTAGACCCTGCACATTCCCTCCCACACATGTACCCTATACAAGTCAGGGATGCCAGGTGGCATGGCAGCAGAGCCAAGGCCCCAAACCCCAGGACGAGCCTCCCAGGGTGTCTCCCAGCTGGTCAGCCATAGGCAGGCCATGTGCTTTTGCTGTGCCTCAGTTTCCTTAACCGGAAAATGGGCACTTCCCCATCGAATGTCATCATGTGAGTTCCGTGAGAGGATGTATATAAACTTACTAGAACAGCCGGCGACAAACAATGAGTCTAATAGATGACGGTTATTTTCACCATGACTTTATTTGTAATAGAAAACACTGGAAACAAGCCAAATGCCCATCAGAATGGAAATGAATACATACATTTAAATATTTTCACATGATGGAATACACTACAGAACTTAAAACATATAAAATAGACTTAGATTGTCACCATGAATGGATCTTAAAAATAAAATGTTGAGTAAAAAGAGAAATTGTAAAACATGACTTATACCATAATCCCATTTATGTAAATGTTTAAACACACAGTACAACAGAACATATTGTTTATGGAGCTCCTATGCAGAAAAGGTCTAAAACGTGGACTCATTACTCTCTCATTCATGACGGTGGGCTGCCTCCAGGAAGGGATTTTTCACTTGGGGCGGTAGGAATGTGAGGGTTTGTAATAAAACCCTTTCTGACTTTCTGGAGCTTATTGTTGCAATATTTTTCTTGTTAAGCTAAGTCTCTCGGAGGCATCCCATCACACTTAGAAGCACCCCTGCTCCCATGGTCCACGAACCCCCTTCACACCCACAGCCCCGGTGCCTGCTAGCCTGGCTGAGTCAGCTCCTTGGCCACTGCTGTCCCCCTTGCTGATTTCAGCCCCACTGGCCCATCCATGCCTCACAGCCCACACCATCTGTCCCCTTCACCTGAGATCCCTTCTCCTGCTGTTTCCCTTCCCTGCAAGGCTCATTCTTGAAACCTTCCCACTCTCTGGGTCTCAGTTCAATGGTCACGCCTGGAGAGACGGTGCCAGACCACCTGCCTTCACGGGCACCCACCCCACCCTTCACTCTGGGATTTGTGCAGTTTCGTGAAGGACTTCTCACCCTCTGAATCATCTTGTTGAGATACCTCACTTGTATTTTCTCTGTCAAACTCTACCCCAGGGGACTGTGAGGCCCACCAGAGCTGGGGACCTTGTTTGGCTCACAGCATAACCAGCACCTATTCTAGTGCCTGCCACAGAGTCAGAGATGGAGTGCTCAGAGGGGGTTCTGATGGATGGACAGATGGGCAGATGGACCTATGGATGGACAGATGGAGTGATAGACGGATGGACAGATGAGTGGATGGATGAGTGGGTGGGTGGGTGAACAGGTGGATGGAAGGGTGGATGGATAGATGGGTGGGTAGATGAATGATTGGATGGGTGGATGGATGGGTGGATGGATGGGTGGGTGGATGAACAGGTGGAAGGATGGATGGGTGGATTTATGTGTGGTTGAACAGGTGGATTGATGGGTAGATGAGTGGGTAGGTGAACAGGTGGATGGATGGATAGATGGATGGATGGATGGATGGATGGATGGATGGATGGATGGATGGGGTGGATGGGTGGATGGATGGATGGGTGGGTGAACAGGTGGATGGATGGGTGGATGGATGGATGGGGGTGGAAAGGTGAACCGGTGGATGGATGGATGGATGGGTGAACAGGTGGATGGATGAATGGATGGGTGGATAGGTGGATGGCTGGATGGGTGGGTGAAAAGGTGGATGGATGGGTGGATGGGTGGATAGGTGAACAGGTGGGTGAGTGGATGGATGGATGGATGGATGGACGGATGGATGGATGGATGGATGGATGGACAGGCAGATGGGTGGATAGGTGAATAGGTGGATGGATGGATGGATAGGTGGATGGGTGGATGGATGGGTGGGTGGGTGAACAGGTGGATGGGTGGGTGGATAGATAGGTGGATGGGTGGATGGATGGATAGATGGATGGGTGTGTGGGTGAACAGGTGGATGGATGAATGGATGTGTGGATAGGTGGATGGCTGGATGGGCGGGTGAAAAGGTGGATGGATGGGTGGATGGGTGGATAGGTGAACAGATGGATGGATGGATGGGTGGATGGGTGGATAGGTGAACAGATGGATGGATGGATGGATGGATGGATGGATGGATGGATGGATGAATGGATGGACAGGTGGGTGAGTGGATAGGTGAATAGGTGGATGGATGGAGGGATGG
Organism: Chlorocebus sabaeus; assembly: GCF_047675955.1. NCBI lineage: Eukaryota > Metazoa > Chordata > Mammalia > Primates > Cercopithecidae > Chlorocebus > Chlorocebus sabaeus. The sequence continues at coordinate 145,454,801 of NC_132911.1, read as the reverse complement.
GTGGATGGAAAGTATGGAATACAGGGAAGGTGGTAATAATAACAGCATAGCTACAGCTGGCTTTTGTGGTGACAGTGATGGTCCAGGGGCCATTTGGTGACTGAAAATGGTGATAGCAGTGATGGCAAAGGTGACAATGACAGCACGAAAGCTTGTCCATCCCTGCTTTCCAGTCCAATTCCCTGTGCTTACAACAACCTACAGTGCCCTCCCTCTGCCATGTGTCAGAACAGGTCTGTTTCCTTGACAATTCATTCTCTGCAGTGACAGCTGCCCCTGGCGCTTCCCATACAAGTGAGGGTTTCCTCCTGAGTCCTGGCTTAGCCACTGGAATCCAATGCACAGCTGTCCCGTTCCCCAGGCCTCCCGCCTCTGCCGGCTGCATGCGGGGTCTCCCAGACTCAATCCAGCCTTCTGGGCTGAGGAACACCCTCTGGAGCAGCAGCAGCTGCGGTGGGGTCAAGCGCCGCCCCTTGAGGCCCCCAGATTGATATTGGCAACACTGGATGGAATGCCATCATTACCCACTCCTCCCTGTGGGTTAAGGCATTACCACCTTCAAGTCACCTTTCATCAAGGCAGGTTCCCCAGATGGGCGGTGCAGTCAGAAGGAAGGGTCTGTCGTCTGTGTTGAGCTGAGACTGTGGCGGGGCTGGGACCAACAGAGCATGTGCAGGTCTCATTTGTCCCCCCACTGGCTCTACTGGGCCGCCATCGTCCACCCACTCCACCCACTCCATAAGGGGTGGCATCCGTCACAGGCCATCGAATGTTGGGCCCCACTCAGCCAGCTCCTTCCTGCCTTCCCCATGACTGGCAGGAATCTCCCTCCTGGGAGAGCCCTTCCCAGAGCTGGGCACCGTCTCCTTTGATGCTGCTATTGCCATCAGCAACTGCACAACCACGTCCTCACTCACTTGCTTTACCACTATCTCCACTGGACTTCCACCCTGCCAGGGCAGGAGTCATGCCAGCTTCCTCACCATGCCACGCCAGGCTCAGCTCATGACCAGTACACAGAAGCACTCCCCTAATGCTTGCTCATGTGTGAATATGTGGATACAGGTCACAGAAACAGAGCTGGGGCTCAAACCCAAGCCCCTCGGACTGGAAACACTGGGCCATCCCTGGGCACATTTTCAGCTGGGTGGCCTCCGTGGTTATCACCAGGGTGTGTGATCTGGGTCTGAGGGCAGAGGAGTGGGACCCTGCCGAGTCTCTCTTGGGTGTGCCTTGCTCATTCACCCAGCCTCTGTCCCGCCTTGGCCTGTAGGCTGCTTCCTGCTTTGTATCCAGCAGGATAAAGTGTGTAGATGTGCTTTGTGCTTTCATAACATCGTCTGTGCATAGAGGATCCACTCTGCCTCCCACAGTCTAAGAACTGTCCTTTAACTAGTCACAGGCTAGAAGATCGCGCTAACATCAGCTCAAAATCCCTCCATTGCCAGCCCTGCCTCAGTTTCCCATGTAATTGCTCACACTATTAAAAGCTGGGGCACTGGCCCCAAACCTGGGAGGACTGGGCCACGTGTGAGCAACCACGACTCCTGGAGCCCGGCAAGGGACTGGCTGGGCAGCCCTGGGGATGCGGCAGTTCTGACGGTGCGTCAAACCAAAGGACGACAACATAACGCCCTGCAGTCCCAGCCAAGCCGGCCAAGCCAGCCTTCCCCTGCCTTCCTCCTGGGTTCCACGAGGGCTCCCTGGGAAAGGGGACTCTCCCAACAGGAGGCCACCAAGGTCCAGTCTCTGCACTTGCTTGCATGAAAGAGGGCATAGGCAGTCCCTAAAGGAAACCCAGACACAAACTCTACAAAGGGACCCGGTGAGAACCAGCATAGCTTCGGCCCCCACACACATCAGGGTGCACCGCCCGTACTTCACCTGCCTCTCTGGGGTGAGACTAAGCCCCTGCACGTTAGCATGGCCCAGTGACACCACCCCTGGGGCTTCGGTGGCACCACCCTCCTGGCTGTGGTGATAATGTGGGCTGGCTGCCTCCCACAGTCTGAGAATCGTCCTTCAACGGTTCTCCGGCTGGAAGATCACACCCAGCATCAGATCTAGATCCCTCAACCACCCGCCACACCCGCCAACCAGGAGCGGCGTCTCCCACTCCTAATGAACAGGGTCCCTGTGTGCAGCTCACACCTCCCTGTGCGGGCGCTCTCGTAATGGCTCCAGGACCCATGTTCCATATGCTCTCCTCTTAGGACCCGCCTGCACGGTCCACCCAGGGGGTCCCTGTTTGGCTGTCTCTCTGGCTCCCAGCCCTGCAGGGCCTTTCCCTTTACAGCCCTAACTCTCCTCCCTCACCCCTGAGTCTGGGAACAAGCCCTTTAGCAATGACTGTTGGTCTCCCTAGGCCTGGGGTGGCCATCCTTATGGGCCACCTCTGAACGTGAGGGTCTATGTGTGTCTCAGTCCTCCGGTCCATGCCCTGGCCACTGGGCATTGCAGACAGCACCCTCAACTACCATTTCTGGTGCGTGTGGCTGACCCTCAGCATCAGATCCAGCTTCTGCTGGTACCACTGAGGGATCTCCTGGACACCCCTCTTCCGGCCCCCCTCCACCTTCTCTTGCTCAGAGACACTGCTGTTCTCCCAGTGGATCCTGACTGAGAGGCTTCACATTGCGCCTGGGCTAATGGCCCGATTAAGCTCAACTTAGCAGTACATGAAGAGGCACTGAGATAACGGCAGAGACTGGAAGGGTCATTACCAGAGGGGGCTGGAGAGGCTGAAAACCAATTAATAGATAAGGATTTCCATCCTCCTACTCCCCGAGCTTCCATTTGTCACTGATGGAATCAGAGCAGCCACCCTCTCAGGAAATGAAAACTCCCTCTGGTGAAGAGCTGGGATGGAAAAGAGCCCAGGAGCAAACAGAAGTCCAGGAAGCATTTGGCATCAGATGCACGTGTGTGTCGTTAACACAGCCACCTCCACAAGCACATTATCACCATTATATAGTCATCATCACCATGCCTACTATTACCACCACCACCACCATTCTACCATCACTGTCATCAATATCACCACCACCATCGCCATCATCACCACCACCACCACCACCATCCTATTACTATCATTACCACCACCATCATCACCATCACCACCATCACCACCATCCTATTACTATCATTACCACCACCATCATCACCATCACCACCATCACCACCATCCTACCACCATCATCCTGTTACCACAATACCACCACCATCATCACCATTACCGCCATCACCACCATCCTACCACCACCATCCTATTACCACAATACCACCGCCATCATCACCATCACCACCATCCTACCACCATCATCCTGTTACCACAATACCACCACCATCATCACCATCACTAGCACCACCACCACCATCCTATTACTATCATTACCACCACCATCATCACCATCACCACCATCACCACCATCCTATTACTATCATTACCACCACCATCATCACCATCACCACCATCACCACCATCCTACCACCACCATCCTATTACCACAATACCACCACCATCATCACCATCACCACCATCCTACCACCATCATCCTGTTACCACAATACCACCACCATCATCACCATCACTAGCACCACCACCACCATCCTATTACTATGATTACCACCACCATCATCACTATCACCACCATCCTACCACCACCATCCTATTACCACAATACCACCACCACCATCACATCACCACCACCACTACCACCATCCTATTACTATGATTACCACCACCATCACCATCACCACCATCACCACCATCCTGTTAACACAATACCACCACCACCATCACCACCACCACCACCACCACCATCCTACCATCACTGTCATCACCATCACCAGCACACACCACTACCACCATCACCATCATCACCACCACCACCATCATCCTACCACCACCATCCTACCACCACCATCTTACCACCATCTTATTACCACAATACTACCACCATCATCACCATCACCACCACCACCACCATCCTGTTACTATGATTACCACCACCATCACCACCACCACCATCCTACCACCACCATCTTACCACCACCATCCTATTACCACAATACCACCACCATCCTCACCATCACCACCACCACTACCACCATCCTATTACTATGATTACCACCACCATCATCACCATCACCACCATCACCACCATCCTACCACCACCATCCTGTTACCACAATACCACCACCACCATCACCACCACCACAACCACCACCACCACCACCATCCTACCATCACTGTCATCACCATCACCACCACACACCACCACCACCATCACCATCATCACCACCACCACCGCCATCCTACCACCACCATCTTACCACCACCATCCTATTACCACAATACCACCACCATCCTCACCATCACCACCACCACTACCACCATCCTATTACTATGATTACCACCACCATCATTACCATCACCACCATCACCACCATCCTACCACCACCATCCTGTTACCACAATACCACCACCACCATCACCACCACCACCATCCTACCATCACTGTCATCACCATCACCACCACACACCACCACCACCATCACCATCATCACCACCACCACCGCCATCCTACCACCACCATCCTATTACCACGATTACCATCATCACCATCATCCTACCACCACCATCCTATTACCATGACTACCACCACCATTACTATCACCACCATCCTACCATCACTGTCATCACCATCACTACCACATACCACCACCACCATTTTACCACCACCATTCTATTGCCACTATTACCACCACCATTAAAATCATCACCACCACCACCACCACTATCCTACCACCGCCATCATCACTGTCACCACCATCCTACCACCACTATCACCACCATCATCAGCAGCATCACCACCACCCCTACCATCCTATCATCACCCATCACCATTACCACCATCACCATTGCCACCGCCACCACATCACCACCATCACCACCACCGTTATCACCGCTACCACCACTACTATCACCACCATCAAATCAGTATCACCAGGAACACTTTTATTGGGTCACTAACTTCAACATGACCACAGTTATTATCAGAAAGATCAGTTCCACCATTATGTTCCCAGGACTTGACACATCTTGGCATATGCCAACAATAGTTGACAGATATTCTCAACAAACAGTTGAAGGACTGAGCTATCATCACCTCTATCTCCACCTTTCAAATCACCAGTCGTCATTTCACTCTGGGCTGGGCCTCTCACCTCTCCTGCAGGAATGTCCTCTCATCCAGGCACTGGTCGCTTTGGTGCCGCACACTCTTCACTCTTTACTCCTAGGAGATTATCAGCCTTCAATCCCCATGGGTCCTCCACTCTGCTGAAATAGCCTAGGAGACATAGAGATGTCAGGATCATCCTTTGCACTGATGAGAGACTCTGTGGGCTTCTGGTGGTGGCCTGGACACACTCACCCTTTGCCCCTGGTTGGCAGCCTCTCTTGCTGGTCTGTGCACCTATGCACCTGTGGTGCATCTCAGCAGCAGGGCGTGGGCCACTGCATCTCCAGTGTTCTGCCCCACACCCTCCTGCCACAGAGCTTCACCCCTTCCTGTCTCAGCCACCCATGGTTCAGTCCACCCATGAAGTGCTGGCCAGTTGCTGAGCCTGCCTACCCCACACCAATCCCAGTGCTCCCTGCTGCTGAGGCCTCTGTGGTTTGCTCCCTAATGGGTGTCTTAGATTGGGCTCCCTAGAAGGCTTCTGAAACAGATTTGTGTGCAGGGGCTTTACAGCAGAGTGCACTCTAGAGTGATGACTGTGAGCCAGGGAGAGACAGGACCAGGCAGAGGGAGAAGTCAAGTTCTGGCACACTTGCCAGAGGCCTCGGCCTGTCCCATGGGGAGCTTTGGGGCTGCAATAGCCGTGCAGACTCATTCCAAATTGAGAGCAGGGCCTTTGGCCAGAAAGAGTCATTGGATGTGGCTTGGACCCAGGCGGTGCTTGGAGAGGGGCAGCTGTGAGCAGTCACCTGGGGCACTCCCTGCAGCGGTGGTGAGTGGCTCAGTCCTGCAGGGCAGTGGACAGCATGCCAAGTGTCTTCCACAGTGCTCAATTTCCTCTGCTTTACACCCCTGGAGGAGAGGAGAGGCTGCCACCTCCATCTGGGGCCTATGGCCTCTACATGGCCTGCTGGCAGCAGGCACAGGAAAGAGAGGCTCTGGGGAGGTGAGGACAGGAGGCCAGGCCACAGGGAACCCTGTCTGGTCTCTGCTGCTCAAGTCATGATGACCTTGACCTTGGAGATGAGAATCCACCCCACCCCTCCATCTCCCATCTTCTCCCCCTGGACGCCTCTGCCCCACTGCACAGACCTGCCAGCTATGGAAGGAGCCATTCTTCTGCAGGTTGGGACCCCCAAAGTGCTCTGCCCACTGTCTGGATCACACCTCTTCACCCTTCACTCCCTGCCTACAGGTCACCTTCAGGGAGGCCTTCACTGACACTTCTCTGCAAAATGTTCCACACATGTATGTTACCTTCAGAATCACTATGTGTTTGCAGAATGACTAAATAAGTGTAGCATCTTTTTGTATACAATCGTATATATTCGCTATTACTTTGGACAAACAAGAGGGGGAGTGTCTCCATATGTCTGGAGGTGGGGGTGGAACAGCGCAGACATCGGCAAGGGTTTGGGATGCCAAAAGTGGCCCGGGGACTGAGACGCCACTAAAGCCAAGGAGCTAAGCCCTCGACCCCTGGGAAACATGTCTTCCTTGCCTAACCTCTGCTCCCACAAGCCTCAGCCCAGCCACAGTGAGGAGGAATCCCAGGAAACGTCACTTCCAGCTCACTGTCACCTGCCAGCCTTGAGAAGAAGACACCACAGCCAATAGAATCCAAGCCACCTTCTTTCCCGTGTCACCAGCCCATACCAGCATGTGATGAGACTCTGACCCCAGCACCCTCATTCTGTACAGATGGAGAACAGTGGAGTGGGACAGACAGGTCACTAGCCAGTTCCAAAGGGCCCTTGCCCACCTCTCCTGACATAATGGATGCCCTCAGAAATGCAAATGTTATTATCATTTTTATGTGACATCTACCAACTGTGTGGTCACCCTTGGAGCCTAATCTGAACTGACAGCTTCTCTGGAAAGAATGCCCAAGTCATCCATCTACAATTTTCCATGAAATATGTGTCATTAAGATACCAGCTGGGCAGGCAGAGAGTCAATTGTCTCCCTGTGGCAAGCAGACCCAGCCTCAAGCCAGGGACCAGGTGCCCAGGTTGTGCTCCCAGCTCTGCACCCACTTGCTGTGTGACTATGGAGGAACCACGGAGACTTGCTCTGTTTCTGTTTCTTCATCCATAAAAAGAGAATAATGCTTGATGCTTCTGCCAACACACAGGGCATGGTGAGGGTCCAGCCACCCAGGGGACACTGTGGACACTGTGGACATCTTCCCTGCACCAGACACAATCCAGATAAGGCAAACATGCTGACTGCAGTGACACTGACCACAGCACCCCAATAGCAGCACTGACACCAGCACCAGCAGCAGCACTGATGACATCAACTACAGCAGTACCAAGAGCAACATATGGACAACAGCCCCGAGAACACCACACCAACATGACACCAACACCAACAACACCAACACCAACAACACCAACACCAACAACACCACATCAACACCACACCAACACCAGTACCAACACCACCAACACCACACCAACATGAACACCCCCAACACCAACACCACTACACCAACACCAACAACACCACACCAACACCAACAACACTAAACCAACAACACCAACACCACCACATCCACCACCATCACCAACACCACATCAACACACCAACACCAACATCAACACCACACCAACACCAACAACACCAACACCACACCATCAACACCAATACCACACCAACCCCAACAACCCCAACAACATCACACCAACCCCAACACCACCAAACCAACACCAACACCAACACCACCATGCCAACACCAACACCACCACACCAACCCCAACAACACCAAACCAACAACACCAACACCAAACCAACACACCAATACCCCAACACCAACACCAACATCAACAACACCACACCAACACCAACAACACCAACACCATGCCATCAACACCAACACCAAACCAACAATACCAACACCAAACCAACACACCAACACCCCAACACCAACACCAACATCAACAACACCACACCAACACCAACACCACCAACACCACACCATCAACACCAACAACACCACACCCACCAACACAAACAACACCAACAACACCACACCAACACCACCAACACCAACACTGGCAATGCCAACCCTGACCACAGCACATGGACTAGAATACAACTAACTATACCATAGCAACACACAACAACACTGATAACAGCATTGACAACAACACACCAGCAACACCCACACAGACACTAACAGCCATGCACTAACCACAACACACCAGCAGCAACACTCACACACACATTAACAGCAATGCACCAGCCACAACACACCAGCAACACTCACACAGACACTAACAACAATGCACCAACCACAGCACACCAGCAACACTGACATAACCACTAATAACAGCAACATGGAGACCGGCACACCAACCACACTGACATCCACACTAACAGTAACATATCAACCATAACACATTAACACCAACCCCAAGGGCAAGGACACGCATGACAACCGCACCCACCCACCCACCAACTTATTTATTTAACAGGCGTTGGTTCGTGGCAAGCGCTATGCTGTGTGTTATAAGCATAGGTCTTGGTTCATTTTCTGTTGCAATAACAGAATCCCTGAGATTGGGTAATTTTTTAAAAATGAACTTTATTTGGCTCAGGTTCTGGATGCTGGGAAGTCTAAGGGCAGGGCGGCAGCTTCTGGACAGGCTCTCACACTGTCTTCAAACACAGCAGGCAAGTGGGAGGGGAAGCAAGTACATGTGAGAGAGACCACAAGAGTCAGCCCAGCTTGCTTGTGGAACAACCTGTTCTCATGAGAACTCACTCACCCCAAGAGAAAGGCGCTAATCCACTCACAAGGCCCCTGCCCTCATGCCCAGGTCACCTCATAAAGGCCCACCTCTCAATACTGTTACTTTGTCAATTAAGCTTCCAGCACATGAAGGTTTGTGGACACGTTTGAACTGTGGCCCGGCTTAGCCACTATGCTCTCATGACAGTCCTAGATGGTGGGCTCCATTATTGTCCCTGCTTTACAACAAGGAGCCTGGGGCACGATCAAGTGAGATGATCAAGTTCACAGGAGCCCAGTCCCCTGAGCCCATGCCAGGCCTGCTCTCCACCCGGAGCATGCACCCCTCCTAGGCCTCTGCTCTTCACATGCGGGAGGAGAGGGGATGAAGGCTCTACCTGAGGGGTCACTGCAGTGCTGTGGGCAGGGGCGTCTCAGACATGCAAGGAGGAGGGTTGGCACCCACAGTGCAGGAGGCAGGGAGCATCTCACAGATACCAGGCTGACCAAAGACCAAGCGACAGGCACTGCCTTGGTGCAGCATCCAGCCTCCTCCTGGCTCCACTTCTCCACCATCATCACCACCACCACAGCCTCCACCTTCTCAGGCAGCCAAATGAACCAGCTTCAATGTGGGTTTCACATTTCTCAAGGAAACTCCATTCTTCCTTCAGTGAAAGTGCCTAAAATGCCACCAGTAAGTAAAATCTGAATCATAAGTCAGCATTATAAAATATTAGATAAGATTTTATTTTAATCCAGGGCAAGTTTCATTTTTCCCACATCTCCCACAGAAATGGACATTCCATGGTCAGCTCTGGCCTCTCCAGACATCAGCTCAGGGACCCTGGGGTCTCCTAATCCCCCAAGGGCCCAACCACCCGCTGAGAGCCAGAGGGGTACTGCCAGGGGAGAAGACGCAGGGAAGCACTTCTAACTTCAGTTCTTTCCATCACCGTGTTTTTCTCCACGTCACTGTCACATGGCACTGAAGAAACGCCCCAGAAAAGGGACCCCAAAGACCAGGCGACATCCGTCACTCATTATTTGTACAACTTCAAAAACACCATTTCTTCTTTTTAGCTGCATTTTCTTATTCATTTACTCATTCGTCAAATTCTGTGTGGAGCTCTGTGCACTTTTCTGGGCAAAGAGCTGCCAGGAAACGAGACAGACGTGGTTCCCGCCTCATGGAGCACATCTGTCTGCAGGGGTTAGGCAGCTTTTGCTGCAGACAATGAATCTCACATCTCACTGGTTCCTAATGGCATACATTCGCTTCTAAGCATAAGAGTCTGCGGGTCTCACCTGGACCCAGCCAGGCACGCCCAGGCCTCCTGGGCCTGGTTCTGGGCTCAGGTCGATGAGGCAGCAGCCAGCAGGGCTTACTGGCCTTGCAGTGAAGGGCAGGGAAGCAGAAGGGTGAGAGGAAACAAACAGTACCCCCAAGTGGTCCTGACCCGCTTCCACCACGTCCTATTGGCTGAGCCATGTTGCACATCCAAGCCCAGCACCCGTGGGCAGGGCCATGCCGTCCACCTGCAGTACGGGCTCTGTCAGTTCACTTGGTGGAAGGCACAGATGCAAAATTTCAACCCAGGGAGGGAACAGGGAACCCTCTTCCCATCTACTCCAGTGGAAGCAAAACAAAACCGTGTAGAAAGACCAGGTTGTGAGAGACGCTAAGACAGGGAAGCAGGGGCTGAGGAGGAGTGAGGGGCTAAAGTGGGTCCAAGGGATCTGAGGGGTCCGAGTCCCCCGCCCCAGCTCCCTGGCAGGGACTTTTTGTTCCCCAAACCTGTGCCACGCAGCATCATCTATTGCCTCTGAGGTGCAGATGTCACTGAGAGGGGCCTCCTTAAATCTTCATCCACTCAGACCAAGAAGAAGGGAAACATACGGTAACGATCAGGGCCTGCTCTGTGCCGGCTCGGGGCCAACAGCATTTTCTGTGTTGTTTTGTTACAGCCGCACAACCTCAGTGCCACCCCTTTCTACTCAGCTGATTGGAAAGCTGAGTTCAGGAGAGGACACCAGCTGCTCACCGACAGCGAGAGGAGCAGAGCCGCCCCCACCTTCAGACACACAAGCCAGGCCATGCCCTTGTGGGGCCAGGACAGTCAGGGCTGTGATTCTGGGGTTGGCTCCCCACGTGAGAGGGCCCCACTCCCCCAGAGGGGAGCTGAGGATCGGCGGGGAAGGGACCAGCTCTAATGCAACAGGGTCACCAGGATCCCAGCCCCGGTCCAGGGAAGGCAGACAGGGCTGGGTGTGTAGAATTCAGAACCCCCCTTCCCATTAATTCACACTCCTCCGCGGATCCCTACCAGGTCAACTTCCAGCTACGCTGGCCGCGCTGAACTCTCCCACCTGAGCTGGAACAAGGCCCAAGTGGTTGCCACGACCCTTCGTCTTTGAGAGGCATCTAAACAAACACACAGCTGCCTGCCTTTCTTCAAAATGAAATTGAGTTTTATATGTCAGCATTTGGCCAGGAAGAAAAAATAAATGCCACTGAAGGCCAAGCTGTCTTGCCCACGTTGCGATCGTTTACCAGAGCTTAAACGCAGCAGTTAGCACGGAGTGAAATAGGAGAACCTTGGGAGGGGATGAGACCCAGCATCTCACAGTGGCTTCCGAAAGCAACTGGATGTCACAGTTGCCAAGGAGTTTGGGACAGTCTGGACAGGAGAATTGTTTCTCTTGCCAGAAAAATGAGTCTTCCATACACAGCTAAATACCACTAGCCTTGCTTCACCACTGTGTGACTGCTTTGCAGCAAATCTCCCTGGCAGGCTGGTGCTCTCTCTCTCTGAGCCATTTCCCTCCACCCCTGGCCTTGCAGCAAGCACCTCAGGCTACACGGAACACTCCTTCCCCAGGGAAGTGTGGGCCACCATGCCAGCCTGCCTGCCCTGCATGTGGGGCCAGGATCTCGCTGCCTCTGTTCCTCCCTGATCTTCGTCCTCTGCTTCCTGATGGGGTCTCCTCTTAGGCACATGCGGGCATTTGCCTGGGTCCTCACTCTGAAGTTCTCCCCTGGTTGCCTGGGGACAATCGTCTTGCCTGCCCTTGAAGATGACACAGAAGAAATCCACTGGACAAAAAGGTGGTGTTTGTGTGCGGATTTGGGCTTTGAAGTCCAGTCATCATCTGACTGGCGCCCTGTGCAGAGGCCCAAGGAACTTCTCCATCTGGATTATGCTAAAAAATGTCCAAGGTCCAAATTGTGCTTGAGGCCACCAGAGTTCCCTTACCAATCCCAACCTCACCTTGGTCCTCATCCCTCCATGGGGTGCAGACAACCAAATCCCGCTTCCTTCCACGTATCCCTGGCTCCACTGGCTGCAGCTGCAAACTCCCATTGGCTCTCATGGCCCTCCAGTCAGGCCCCGGCACACACTCCTGCCCCTTCCCCATCTGTTCACACGGAGTCAGATTCCACCTTCAAATGTAACTCTAGCTTCATCCCTCCCCTCCCCGGGCTGACTTCTCGGCATGGGCTGCTGGGCCCTGGACAGTCCTATCCCTGTGCCAATGGCAGTCACACCTGCCAACAGCCACATGATGCCTTCAGATCCCCAGATGATCCACACCCAGTGCTCCCTGGCCATGCAGCCTTGCCCACAGTGCCACCAGGCTGGCTGGAGAGGAGGACAGAGGTTGGAGCTTGACTTCGCATCTGCCATGGCCCTCCTGCCCAGGGCTACAGCCAGGCCTCCCCTCCCAACACTCAAGGTGCTGCAGCCTGAACCCAGCCTCCCTCTCCAAGGCAAACTCACCTCACTTGTTCCTGGGGTCTTTCGATCAATATCTTGAGTGCAGCACCAGGCAGACTCTAGGGGAACCCAATGAGTGCCCCCTCCTGGGATTCATGCCCATGCAATCCCCCAACTTTAGTGTGTCCTGGACTTGCTTTAACCAATAGACTAGGGCCCAGAAGATGGGACATCACTTCTGTAGTTATGTCACAAAACATTGCCACGTCAGTCTTGCTAGTATTCTTTCTTGCTGGCTTGGCTGAAGCAAGTGGACACTTTGGGGACACCCATGTGGCAAATAACTGGGAGTGGCCTCTGACCAACAGCTGCCTAAAACTGAGGCCTTCAGTCCCACAGCCCCAGGGAACTGAACTCTCAACAGCCAGGTGGGCATGGAAGCAGAACCTTCCCCAGTCAGGCCTCAGATGAGACCACAGCCCTGGCCGCACCTCGACCACACCTGTGAAGCCATGACCAGAGGACCCAGCAAGGGCATCCCAGGCTCCTGACCCCAGGGACCATGTGCTGGTTGAAGCCACAGAGTTTGTGGTCATTTGTTTCACAGCAGAGGCTACTCATCCAAGTGCCTGCTGCAGGCTGTGCACTGAGGAATGGGGGGAGGCTGTTTTTGCTTTGACTTTCTCAGTCTGATGGATATGCAGACAAGCAGGCAGACAGCAATGAATCTGTGGAGCTCTCCACTGAGGAGGCGAGCAGAGGAGGCCAGGGCATGTGCAACACAGAAGATGCTGCCTTCTAGGTCAGACATGCTTCCCAGTGAGGGCAAGGAGGGGAGATTTCAGAAGGGTCCCACCCCTGGTCTATGGAGAAGTCCACCCTGCAGAGGTCAAAGAGATTCTCAGGCTGTGTGGCAGCAGCAGAGAATCAATGTAAGCCCAACGCACCTGGTGAGAAATTAGAATCAGGTGGCAGGTCAGAGAGAGGTAGTGAGGAAGGGGCCACAGGAGAGAGGCCCCTGCTGCCTGCAGGGCTTTGTGGATGCCTAGGCAGGCTGGGCCTAAAGGAGGAGCTCTGCAATGGCTGGAGTGGGGCAGGCACCTCCTCAATGCTCCCATCTGCCAGTCGAAACTCAGAGCATCTCCCAGGGCCCTCTGGCTCTGAAGCCCTGGGGTTCAGTGGATGAGCTGTGATTGTCTGAGTTGAGCTGATGGGGAAGTCATTTTTCTCTCTCCCTGGAGAAATCAAAGGTATGAAGCTCATAGCTATAACGGCCTCAGTTCCAAACAATTGGCCCAACAGAAAAATATCAGGACAAAAAGTCTTTAGAGGAGAAGCTTCATCACACGGTGGCTATGATCTCAGGCTTGCCCCTCTCCCTCTGCACCTGTGGCCCCAGGACCTGGAGGGGCACGGACCCTGAGTGCCTCGAGTGTGCAGGGACCTTCTCCTGTACCCAGCACCATGGCCCAGGCTGGGACCCTCCCCACCCTCTGACCCTTTCTTTCCACTCTCCCTTTGGTCGAAAGCAGATGAAAACGCTGCCTCCTGGATGTGGGAAAAGTAGCAGTGAAACACTTGTAAAAGTGCTTAGTAGATATTCTATTTCCAGATGCCATTGTCGAAGTAATTATACATAGTTTAGTAGGCCTCATTGTTTAGAGCAGTTTAGGTGTTAGGAAATTTCAAAGGTAATTCACAGATGGATGAGCAGACACAAGGCAGCAGACCCCTCAGCTGGCCGTGGGGAAACAGCAGTGCCATCGCGACTCCAGCCACCCGAAGGTGCAGGCCTCCCAGGGGCGCCGCTGAGCTGTACACAGGACAAAGGTTTGCTGCAAGCCTACTTCCAGAGGTGGATCCAAGACCCTTTTTCTGATTTGAGAACCTGGGTGACTGCCCCTTCTCCATTTCGACAGAAGAATGCACCTGGCTGACTGCCCCTTCTCCACCTCAACAGAAGAATGCAAGCTTATTTTGTGGAGACGGCCAGGAGGACAGTGCCTGTCTCAGGCAGGCATCACAGGGATCACAGCAGGGACAGGGGCTGTTCTAGGAGTAGGACTTGAGTCAGAATCTGTGTGCAGCCTCTGGAGAGCCAGTCCTAGATGAATGTGGAGAGTGTTTCCTGGGGAATCTGACCAGCTTGGAGAGAGACGCACAGACAGGGACCCAGTGTCTCCCAGGGACATGGTTCCCCTGGGTCACCCTATGCACAGCCCACAGCAAGGCTAGTTCACACCACACACAGCCCTCATTCAGGCTCTGAGTGTTCTCTAAATGCAACACCCAGCCCGGAGACACCCAACAGACAACAGCGTCCACGGTGGAAACAGCACCATGACCAAAGACACGGCAACCTGGAAGACAAGCAGGCAAAGCCGTTAGACGGACGGTGGCCAGCATCCTTAGAGATGCAAATAAGATACAAACAGGATGCAAGAAAACATAGTCGGGGGCTGAGAGCCCAGGGAGAGAAGAGCAGAGCAGAAACAAAAGCCATGGGCAGTGAGGGATCAGGTGAGTGAAGTGCCTCAGAAAGCAGAGAAGACCTAACAAGAAAATAATGGGCCAGCCTAGGAGGATCAGCATTTTATCCATAGAAATTCTAGAAAGAGAGAACCAAGATAGCAGAGGGGAGGTGATGTCTGAGAAATAGCTCCGTAGCTGCTCCCCAGAAGAAAGGGCATCCGTGTGTTCTGTGTTGTCCCCCAAATTCCCGCATCAAAGCCCAAACCCCCACGACCTCAGAACGTGGCCGTTTGAAAACCAGGCCTTGAGAAAGGTGACTGGGGTAAGGTGAGCTCACGTGGGTGGGGTCCCAGTGCAGCATGCCTGGTGTCCTCATAAGAAGAGGCGATGGGGACACAGACACCAGCAGAGGGACGACCGTGCAAGGACATGGGAGAAGACGCCATCCACAAGCCAAGGAAAGGGGACTCAGGAGGAAGCAGCCCTGCCAGCACCTTGATCTGGGACTTCCAGACTCCAGAGCTGTGAAAGCATTCATTCATTTCCATTGCTGAGGCCCCAGACTGTGGCACTTTGCCACGGCGGCCCTAGCCAGCTAAAGCAGGCATGCAACTTCCGAATCAATGGGCCACTGAAAGCACAGCCCCCAGGAAGAAAACCAGCCCACAGCAAGGAACGGTGCTATGATGTCTCAGAACGTGGAGAACAAAGAGAGCATCTGAGCAGCTTCCAGAGAAGACAAAAACCAAACCAGTGAGCCAACGCATTTCACGGAAAGGATCAAGAATCAGGATGGCGCTGGTCTCAAGAGCAGGGCCGGGTGCCGGGACGCACAAAACACGCAGCCCAAACGTTCTCAGGGAAACAGGCCCCTGCCAGAGCCCCACATCTGGCTAAGCTATCCACCTAGCAGGGGGCACAATAAATACGCTTGTTCCACAGAGGCTCAGAGGGGCCTCCACACACCTTTTCCAGAAGAATTCGCTCCACCAAGATGGAGGAGTAAGGCAAAAAAGAGCAAGACAGACATCCGGGAATTCCTGAATGAGGCTCTCAAGAAGAAGAGAGCCGGGCAACGGCTTCGAGACAGACCAGGCCCGGGGAGAGCGATTTCTTCAAAGAGATCAAATTAGTAGGATGCCTGATGTGTTTAAATGTCCTGATGTGTTTGCACAACTGGGGAAGAGTTTGAGATGGAATTACTGTTAAGGGTACAGAAAACTAAGCAAATGAAAAAATAAGACCATTATTAACTCCAGGAGGGAAACTGGACGCAGGAGAAGAAAAAGAAGTCCTGCATGATGGGCTCGGCGTGGCGGTGAGATCAGTATCGATCTTGCTGAAATGGCATTGAGACTGCGGGGAGGGTGGGGGCAGGCAGCGGGCAGGCGCGTGGAAGTGCTAAACTCACAAACCCTAAGTCCCAATCCTGCACGGCGGGAGTCAGTAGATAAAGCCCGAGACTGAGAAATTGACAAGCCGTGTGTGTCTGCATGCCATCTGGAGGTACAGAGGCAAAATATCAGAATCACCAGGGAAGGCAGTGAAGATGTTTGCCTCTGGGGAACTGGAAGGGCAGGGAGGGCAGGCTGGACGGAGGGTCCCATGGCAAGCCCGAGAGAACTTGCAAGTTGGAGACCTGGGCAGCGCATCCATATACGTGCATAACTGTGTTCGCCTCCCAGGGCCGCCGTGATGAAACGCCACAAGCTAGGTGGCTGAAACCCTCACACATTCAGTCTCTCACGGTTCTGGGGTCCAGAAATCTGAAATCAAGGTGCTGCTAGGGTCGCACTCTCACCCAGGGGTCTGGCAGAGCGTCCGTCCGTGTCTCTTCTGGGTTCCGGTGGCTCCAGAAGCTTCTTGGCTTTTGACTGTGCCTCTCCAAGCTCTGCCCTGTCTTCACGGGGGCTTCTCCACTACTCCGGGTGTCTCTTATAAGGACTTAGGGCCCTTAGGATAATCCAGGAGAAACTCATCTCATGATCCTTAATTTCATCTGCAAAACCCTTTCTCCGAACAAGGTCACATCTGCTGGTTCTGGGGTTAGGATGTGGACATACAGGAGGGGAGGGAGCACCACTTAATACCTTAAATAACTGCAAGAAAAAATAAAGGTACATGGCTCAGCTTCCTCACACAGTGTCCCCAACAGGTAGCCCTTCCTCCTGCTTGAATGCCACTAGAGATGGGAGGCTCCCTGCGTTTCATTACTGAGCAGCTTGCCTAGACGTGTCTTCACACTGAGCTAAACCTGCCTCCCTGGGACCTTGGCCTGTTGGCTCTGGGGCTAGTTCCTGAAACGACACAGAGTCTGGGCAGGGAGGAACACCTGGGGTCTGTGGTGTGGACTACCAGAAACCAGACAGAGTCCTGGCCTTGGGCCTGCTCCAAGTGTGGTCTGAGATTCATGGGGTGAGGATTTGGGCGGGAGTCCTGGGGAGGTGATGACAGCTGAGCCCCTAGAAGCCAGCGCTTCCCATGGGGCAGGAGACAGACAGAGCTGCCTGTGGTCTGGTCCCGTGTGTGCAGAATTCTAGGAGTTTCCTCTGGCTAGCTTGCCACTCTGTCCTCCTTTAAATCCCAAATCCATTCCTGGAAAAAATATTGAGGTCACCTGGCCATTCCTGTTCAGGGTCTTTGCAATAGCTGTTCCCTCCAGAGGCAACACAAGCCCAGACCCCACCTCCCTGGTTCTTTCAGCCTCAGTGAGATGCACATGCTCGGGGAGGCTTCAGTGGGCTCCGTGTTGAAGTTGCTTCACACACACACACACACACACACGACCCTTCCTCATCACACATGCACACACATACACACACACACTCACAAAGCCCACACCCTTGCACACCCTCACACTCACAGCAGCTCACAAGGATGCCGTGGTGGGGGCAGGTCTGCGTAGGGAGGACAGGGCTGTTTACAGGACTTAGGGTGGTTTCTGAGGGAACAGCAGAAATCAGGGAGAGCAGCTTCTGTGGGAAGCTTTGCCTGCGCTGTGCTTCCGCTCAGAGCCAGGTGACACTCGGAGTCGCAGGCCCACGCATGTGCCGGCCAACCTCGCCTCTGCCTGCTCTGAGCTGGCACACACCTGGCGTGGGGCCAAGGATCTGTATGTGTTCCCAGAATCAGCCCCTGGACTTCCAGTTGTTGAAGGCTGGACCCGGGGAGGGGCTGATGCGCCCACAGTCACACAGCAGAGAAGGTGCGGAGTCGGCCCTGGATTTTGGAGTCTCATGCCCTCTCCAGCGCCCATGCTGCACCCCGCCCAGACAGGTGTGTGGCCAGGCCCCAGCTCCCGGGACACAATCAGCCGGCTGCCTTCTCACCAGGGCCTGCGTGTCCCACCTGCTGCTTGCCCCACAGATGCTCCCAGGCTGGCCTGGCACCTGCTCGTGCAGAGGGATTTACCACCCAACTCCCCCATTGTCCAAAGTGCAGGGCTTTCATTCAACCCCACACACATATGACTTGCCAGAACACCCAAGGGACAGCAGGTTGGCCACCAGGAGATGTCCTCTCCCTTCACGTGCCTTCCACAGGGTCAGCCCCATTTCAGCATGCCAAGGATCGTAAGCCATTCATGTCAGGATATTTCCACTTTAATTCCAAACAATCATGCACATCACAAGCTGCTGTCCTCAAAGTTCGGCCATTCAGAGGACGTCAGGCAGGCCTGTGAGAGGCAGCAAGATGCCTGGTGATGCGCATAGTCACTCTCAGCCGGCCCGGCGCCCTCCTGCTCACCGCAGTGGAGAGGGAGGAGCTGAGGCCGGGGGCACTGCAGGGGAAGGATCCTGCTGCCGTGTGTCCCAGAGGGCTATGGTTTCCTGTCTACTATTCCTTGTCTGTTCAATAGGCATCGTCCAGCGTCTGCAGGTACAGTGGTGGCAGCTGCTGACGAGGTCAGATCAGTGCTGGAAGACAGCCCTGGGTGCCCCTGCTGCTGCTAGAGACGAGACGGGGGAGGGATACCAGGCCAAGGGCAAGGAGGCCACTGGGTCACAAAGGTAGAGAGATGGTTGGGAGAGGGGGATGGTGCTTGCCACGTATGCTAAAAATAATTGCTGATATTTATAAGGGAAGGAGCAAAACAGGCTGACCGGCCTTTGCCTCTTCGCTCTGACTGCAGGATTTGATGGCATGAGGGAAACACAGGATGGGGTGAGCGAGCTCTGCGGTGCTGAGACCCTGGCGTTGTTTGCTTCTCTGTCTCAGCAGCTGTTCCTCCTGGGGCAGGGTCTAAAAAATTCTAAATCCATGCAGTGTCCAAAGATAAGCTTGGGTCCCTGACCCTCCCTACCAAAAAGAAAAACAAGTGGAGACAAAAGAATGCTATGATTTGAGTGACCCCTTCCAAACCGTGTTGGAGCATGAACCCTGATGTGGCAGTGTTGGGAGGTGGGGCCTTCAGAGGGGATTGGATCATGAGGGCTCTGCCTCCATCAATGGACTAATCCACTTGTGGATTAATGGATTAATGGGTTACCATTGGAGTGGGACTGGTGGCTTTATAGGAAGAGGAGGAGAGACCTGAGCCAGCAGGCTCAGCCCCTTTGCTATGTGATGCCTGGTGTCACCTCAGGGTGCTTCAGAGTCCCCACAGCAGGAAGGCCCTTGCAAGATGCAGCCCCTCAACCCTGGACTTCTCAGGTTCCATGATCATAAGAAATAAGTTGCTTTTGTTTATAAATTACTCAGTGTCAGGTATTCTGTTATAAGCAACAGAATCTGGAGCTCTCACGCATGTGCACACTGCCTGGTCCCCGCACGACTCCTGGCCACGTGAGAAGCACTGACCTTCTCCCCCTGCCCATGCCCCCGTACCAGCGTCCCAGGGGCCTACAAGGCTGGAGATTCCTGGGCCCCTGCTCTGGGGGTGTTGAGGGTCTCAGGCGATCCTGGTGCAGCAGCTGGCGGCGGGTGTGGGTTCTCCTAAGAACCTGGTCCTAGACCACCCACCTGACCCAGTGTAGGGGCATAAGTGCTGTCCCCTCAGAAACCACCCCAAGTCCTGTAAACAGCCCTGTCCTTCCCACACAGGCCTGCCCCCACCATGGCATCCTTGTGAGCTTTCAGCGGGGAGGGGAGGGTTGTGGGAGAGGGAGGACATCCCTCCTTTTCAGTGCTGCTTTTCTCCCTGCTTCGTGGGCCACCCCCTCTGGCCTCCTGGGGAGGGTGCCAAGTCTCCGCCCAGGCTGCCAGGGCAGCGCTGATATCCTGGGGTGTCTGCTCGCTCTATGCTATATGCCAGACCTGGGCTCTGGCTCCTGGTCTGGTCCTGGGATGGACCCATCCCAGCAGGTGCTGTCCGCACTGGCACAGCTCTCTCCCTTGGGCCACTCAGCCTCAACGGTGGAGCGCCCATGGCAGGCACTGTGCTCCTGTGTGTCCCTCGGACCCTCTGGCCACTGCCAGTCTGGCCTCCACGCCAGCACCTTCCCCTGCCTGCAGAGCCCATCAGGTACATCTCCCTGTAGACGTCTGAACTCACAGGCAAAGTTCAATTGCTTTCCCATGGAACCCCTAGACATTTGAACACACACGCTCAAGTGCTTTGCCATGGGACCCTTTTCATTCTAGACAAAAGAGGAGCACGGCTACACTCGTGTGGCCACAGACATTCCCGGCGGTCATGGTGGGTCACTGGCCCAGGACAATTGGAGCTCCCAGACCACCTCTGTTTAACTGCATGGGAGGCCCCCTACACAGCCACGCCCCAGGATAACACCACAGCAAGGCCACAGGTACCTGCCCGTCTCTACGACCGTCCCTAAGGGTCTGTTTTTATGTCTGCGTCTTTCGTGGGGCTGATTTTTTAGGAAGCATATCCGGAACACTGGCGCCAAGCTCTGCTGCACCAGTCCAGGGATGAAGCCAAACCACGATCAACGTCGAGCTGGTCTGAAGGCAGGAGCTCTGGCTCCACCCTGGGCTGGCTCTGGGGTCAGCACCCAGGCCAGGGCCCAGCACCTGCTCCCACCAGGCACTGCTCAGCACATAGAACATCCTGGCAGTATTGGTCTCTCCTGCTCACAGCCAGTGCAGGTGTCAGAAGCCCACAAGCAGGGACGCAGCTGCTGGCTGCCAGGAGCAAAGGCAGCTTGGAGCTGGAGTTCACCGGTGGGGGACCCTGCCCTTTCCCCTCTGTGCCCGGACCCCCAGCAGTGCAGGTACCAGGTAGGGGCTGAGTCAGGGTCCTTAAGTGAATAAATCAGGTCCCTGCCCCCAGGTCTGCCTCTCCCCTGCCTCTCTCCCACCCACACGTCCAGTGTCAGAGCTGACACCAGCACATCACCTGCATGACTGTTGTGATTTCAGGCCCACAGAAACCCTCAGAGGTACTGGCATCACCCTGACTGCACTGAGGTTCACCAGGTTAATTTGCCCAAGCTGCTAGCTGGGGTCCAAGCACAGGCAGTGTGACCTGGAGCCCCAACCCTTTGCCTGAGATCAGACAGCCCTCCGCCGGAGGGGTCAAGCTAGCTGAGGACACGGGGCGGCCATGGCCAGCACGTGGGGGCTGTGGCTGGGACTCCACTTCCCAGCAGGGTTTCCCTCCGTCTAGCGTGTCTGATTAGCAAGCGAAAGAAGACACTCGGTTACATTTGAATTCCAGGTAAACAAGCAATCATTTGAGTATAATTGTGTCCCGTGTAATCTTCGGGACCCTACTTAGACTAGAAACTCGTGTGTTGCGTATCTGAAATACACACGCTGTCGGGCATCCTGGGCTCCACCTGGCCACCCCGCCTCCATCCTGCAGGCCCCAGGATGCTGCTCTCTGGAGCCCACAGGGCTCGAAGGCTTGGGGTACGGAAACTACCATGAGAGTCTGATGACCCCAGTACTTGGCGGGGGAGGGGGCTCTCCACAGAAAAGGACTGGGGAGGAGGCACAGAGAAGAGGGCATGCCAGGGAAGCCTGAGCCCTGCTCTTGGGCTCAGCCTGTGGCAGGACCCTGGGGCCATAATCAGCAGTTCTGTCTTGGGGCACCTGCCGAACACAGGCACGTTCTCCACCATCCATGTCTTGGACCCTTGGGGAGCACATGACCCATGGGCTGGGAGGCCTCAGCCCTCTGCCTTCCAGGAGGCACCAGACGGCCACAGTGGGGACCGGGATGCTCCGGCATGAGGGGTGGCAGTGTCTTCTCCCTGACTCTGGGTTTGCAGAGCCCAGCTCAGGGGAGGAAGCAGAGGGTTCCTTTCTGGTGCAGAAAAGCGTTGCTGCCTCGGGGCCAACTCTGAAGATTTCACGGCCTTCACTGCAAAGGGCAGTGGGCCTCCGACACACTTCATCTCCCTGTGCAAATCGATTTTCTTTTTCCTTTCTTATTTTTTTCCTTTGTACAATTAGTGATTGAAGAGGTTGGTTTTAAATCAGGAAAATGAGACTTTAGGATTTAAATAGCTTGACAAAGAGGCTGTGGCCACCTGAAGGAGTCCTGGGCTCCACACGTCCTCCACAGACATCATGGGGGTGCAGCGGACAGAAGGCACTCCTGCTGCTGGTGTGTGCAGGACAGTGCCCGAGGGATGGTCTCTGCACTCCCCAACCTGGCTGTCCTTGTTCACTGAGTGGGGCTGGGGTCCCAGGCTGGAGGAGAAGAGTGAGGCTGAGAGGGAGTGGGGTCTGCGGATGTGACCAGGACCAAACTGAAATTCTCCCAGGAAAGAGGGGAAACCAGAGTGATAAGGAGGTGTAATGAAGGGAAAGATCATGGGGAGAAGTTCCTGCAGAGGACAGATGGACAGACGTCACAGGGGCTGGGCACCTCCGACAGAGTGGGGTAGAGAAAGCAGGGGTCCAGGGGACATCGCAATGGCCAGGGACAGGAGGAAGAGGGGAGGTGGGAGGAGAAGCCTGGAGAAGTCACGGGGAAAGGGAGGCCAGGGGCTGCGTGTGATGCCCACCTCCTCCCAGCCCTCCCTTCAGCAGGCAGAGCCTTGTGCCCACCCCTCCCAATGGGAGCAGGACCAAGATTTGCGCCTAGCAAATACATGTGGCTGGAGTGGTGGTCACTTAGGAGACTGGGTCATAAAAGGCACTGCGGCTTCCTCCTCTGTCTCTCAGTCTCCTCTCCCTCCCTGGTCACTTGCTCTAAGGAATACCAGTTGCCATATTGTGCAGAGCTCACACAGCTCCACAGAGAGGCCTGCATGGTGGGAAATGGAGGCCTCCTGCCTGTAGCTATGGGAGCAGCAGATCCATGGCCTCACTCAAGCCTTCAGATGACACAGCCCCAACTGACTCCCTGACTTCGAGGACCAAGCCAGAGCCGCCCAGCTTAGCTGCTCCCTGTTCCTGAGCCACAGAACTGAGATACGCATGTTTGTTGATTTAAGCTCCCTAAATTTGGGGTGATTTGTTACACAGTGATATCAGTGCTGTGGGGGTAAAGGAGGGACAAGAGAGGAAATGGAGACACCACAGGGTCCACACTGCCAAGCAGACAGACCCCGCACTTTGGACCAACAGGTGAAATCACCTCAGAGTTAGGAGGGATTTGGAAAAGGCCTTCCACAAACTCAACAGCAATCCTGGCTCGAACAGACAGACAGAGATGGAGAGATGGGCAGTGGGAGGGACGGAGGCCCTGGTGATGCCAGGCTTAAGCATGTGATTCTGAGAGGGCTTCAAAGCACAGAGGGTTCGAGGGTAACAGGCTCCTGGCCTGGCACTCACTTCATGGACGAGGAGAATGAGGCTCTGAGAGGCCAAACGTGTCCAAGCCAAGGCAATGGTCAAAGAGTGTGAAGGTCGGGTCCAAGGGTCCCTGTGCTGTGCCTGTCCCCAGTACTTAGCCCACCTGGGTTCTGGGGTGGGAGGAGCCATGAACCCGGCCACCCCACATGGTAGGACGAACCGTGCCAGGAAGGGTGGCTGGAGGGACAAATCCTGACTCCTTGACCTCCTGACCTCCTGCCTCTGCGCTCAGGTCTGAAGGGTGCCTCCCAATAGATCCGAAGTTCACACGCCCACCCTCCAGGTCAGCACAGCCGCTACCCACAGGCCAGCCTGGGGTGCCTTTCCCCCTCCCCAGCACCAGCCACTTGCCCTCTGTGTTCCAGTTCTAAACGATCTCTCCTGAAGCCTGCTCTCCCTGCCCCTATCCCAGGTACCCTTCTCCCATCAGCCTTGCGTGTGAGCCTCGCCCCTCGGAAGCTGGTCTCTTATCCCTGTTGGACAGGGAGCTGCTGGGCGTTGGGGGCCATGGGTTACAACCCTGATGGCCTCACTAGTTTTTGAGCCTAATTTATCCCTGAGTGAACCGGTCCCGACCCAGGAGGGTGGGGAGAAGACAAGGGACCCCAGGATCATGAGGCTCCATGGTCTCATCAGAGGAGATCCATGCAGCTACACCGGGAGTGGCCCCAGCTCCCTAAGAGTGTCAGTCATTCCTATGACAAGGCTCCACCAGTTTACCCAGTACTTTCCCTCCACTCACCATTTAGTCCCTGCCCCAGGCCCACCCCCAGGTCCACACTGCAGAGATGAGGAGAGGGAGGCACCAAGAGGTTAGGCCACTAGCCCAAACCACAGAGCAGCTGGAGCCGAGGCACCAGAGACCCGTGAGCACCCACATGGGCCGCGCGGTCATTGCATTCAGGCTGTTTCCGGGAGACTGACATCGCCAACAGGAGGGACTGTATCTGTCGTGCTTGGCATGGAGCCCTGTGCCCAGAACAGGCCTGAGGCCAGCCCCACCTTGAATGAGTGTTGAAAGGACGAATGGGCCCGTGGATGGACAGACAGACGAATGGACGGGTGGACAGATAGGTGGATGGACTTCCCAGTCCACCACCTCAGCCGCCCAGCTAGCCTGTCCCCTGTCTGTCCCCAGCTCTCAGATTCCCAGGACCATGAAGGCAAACTTGCCCCTCCCCTCCCAGCCTCCCCAGCCCCACAGTGACCAGGGGCCTGCAGCCTCTGCCTGGCCCCAGCCCAGCCTCAGAAGGGGCTGGACTCGCCGCCCAGGAGCCCTTGCCTGGCTGCTCTCTTCCTCCTGCCATTTGGCTCCAGGAGGCCGTGGCCCCTCCCCACTCTGCCTGCATGAAATTCTCCTTATCTGCAGCAGCCCAAATCTGAAAGAGATTTGCTGGGGGTCCGTGCGGCTGGCCTGGGATTAAATCCCTGCCTTTACCGCGTCGGGGAAGGTGATGCCCTTGAGTTGATGTCACAATTTTCTCTTAATTAGAGAGAAAGCTCAGCCAAGAAGGCAGGGGAGAGGGGGAATGAAGAATTAAAGGCGTTTGCCTGTAGAAGGCCGGCAGTTTGAGGCTTTCCATTTAGAATTTAAAAGCCTCCCCGCGTGTCTGCTGCACAGAGATAGGAGTGGTGAAGGAAATGGCAATTTCGCACCTTCCCGCCTCCCCCGCGTGTGTGTGCTGGGGTGGGGCGGGGGGCAGCTGTGGGAAACCAGTGAGGATGCTCCTGAAATGCCCACAGAGGCCTCAAAGGCTGGGACCTCTCCAAAAACAGCACTTGGCAAATGCATGACTAATCTTCACTGTCTTCCGCTGTTGGCCTTTTCCCTCCCCCAGGTGGGAACCAATTGGCCGTGGTGCTGCTAGAAACCTGGGGAGGGCGGTCCTGGGCGTCATGGACCATGGGGCCCCTCCCACCCTGGCTTAGATGCTGCTGAGGGACCGGGCTCTGTTTGTAGAGCCCCTGGGGGTCTGGAGGGTGCTCTCCTGGGATGGGAATTTTCTCTTCAAGGGCTACAGCAGGGCTTCCTCTCCAGTCTCCTACCGTCCTGCACCATCACTGCTATCATTCCTGTTTTGAAGCCAGAGAGACCAGATCAGGGCCGAGGGCTTGCCCTCCTCACCAGCGTGGGGCTGAGGGGGCTCCAACTAGGTCTTCAAATCCCAAGGCCAGTCCTGCAAACAGCAGGTGTCCCTTGGACCCACAGATGATTGACCGGAAAGGGTCACAGCTCCGTGGAAGGGAAGCCGGGAGCTGCCCAGGAGGAAGGGGCGTGGGTGGGACCGAGCCTCGTCACAGAGACTGTGACCACCTGCCCACCAGCAGCCCAAGAGGGAAGGAAGCTCAGGGAGAGGAAGCCGGCAGGCGAAACCCAGCCCAGGCCACCTGCTGTGTGTGGGGACAGAGGTGGGCAGTCCAGGTGATGGCCGGAGCATGGGAATGAGCTTGGGGGATGAGCAGGTCCGAAGCTCCCCTCTCTCTGACAGTTTTAATGTTTCCCAGCTGGCAGCAGCCCTCTCAGGATGGGGGCCCCACACATCCTGCAGTTTCTGGGCAGTTTATATTTCATCTCATTGGAGTCACTGTCTCTGATGAGTATTGACTGGGGCTCTCTGGCTACCCTGGATTCAGGCCTGAGCCGAGCACTAAGGCACAATCGGCACACAGAGCCCAGCAGCTGAGCACCCCTCGAAGCTCACCTTCATCACGCCCTGTGTGCTCTGTGGCAGCCCAGGGGCCCAGGCCACGAGGGCCTGCAACGAGGACAGAGGACAACTCAGGCACCCTCTGACCACTCGAGCTGACCACTGCCGGGTGGGGGCTGCTTCTGCTTTGGGTCACTGTGATGCCCTCACACCCTGAAGGGGTCTCAGCGCCGCAAGCTCTGTTCCGTGGACAAGCTGGGCTGGCCATCATTCCCCCCCTGGGGGCGATCCTCTGCCCCATCTGGCAGAGACCTGGTCCCTGTGGAGGGAGCGCCTGTGGCACTGAGGAGTATATCCAAACACCTTCTGCAGCCTGTGACGCCCAGAATTACGCAGGGGCCACCTCCCACTCTGGCCTCCTCTCCTGTCCCGCCCTGTGGCAGCCTCAACCTCATGCCAACACTGCCCCTGCCCCTTCCTCACCTCTCCCGAGCAGCATGGCTCTGCACCAGCAGCCTTCCCTGCCCGCTCCCACCGTGCTTAGTCCTCCTGGCTTGGTCCTCCCAGGCAGCACTGGCCCTTACCCAAAACTCAATAAAGTGGGGCTTTCACCACCTACGTTGTTTGGACCCCGCCTCAAATGTAAGTTCCACGAAGCAGGAGGGAGTGCACAGCTGGGCTCCTCTGCTGTGACATCCCCGGGGACAGTGAATACAATGAACAAGGCTGGCCACAGGACACCCAGAACTCTTTGATGAATAAGTGAATGAATGAATGAGTGAGTGAGTGAATGAGTGAGTTAATGAATGAATGAATGAAACTCTCCCCTGACCTACCCTTCCCAAATCTGGACCACTTTCTCATTAAGAATTTCCTGAACTTGGAAAGGAATGTTTAGATGATGGATGAGGATGAGGAAGAACTCTAGAGTTTCTTCCTAGTCCTCTAGAGTCTTCTCTAGTCCTCTAGAGGTTCCCAGGAGGAGGAAGCTGGAAACAAAAGGCGGAGGTGGGAGAGGTAGAGAAGGGCCCTGTGGTGGGGTGGGATGGGATGGGATGAGCCTCAGGTGCTGCTGGAGGACCATGTGTGGGAAGCAGCTGGTGGTGGAGGTGCCTGGCGGCCAGGCTGTGGTGAAGGGCATGCCTGGGTGTGGGTGGCAGTGGTGAGGAAGGCCACAGAAGAAAAGAGGGAAGGAAAAGAACATGAGTAAGTCTCTCTCAACACCAGGGTCAGGCTGAGGGCTTATCCCACATCTTCTCTCTGACTGCACACCGGCCAGGGGACCCAGTGTTATCCCCACTCAGCAGAGGAGGAAGCAGAGCACCATTTGCCCTGTAAGTGGCAAAGCCCAGGCCCGATGGACGTCAAGCCTTCCTAAGCCTTCCTCTTTCTCTAAATAATGGGGTGGCCTTGGGCTGGGGCTGGGGTCTGGTCTGAAACCTGCAAGCCCCCACTCTCCCAACCCTGCCCCCGCTCACCCCCGCCCTGGCCCTCACATAGAAGCTGTCAACAGTCTTGGCTGAGCCAGGCATACCCAGAGCCTGGTCATCCCGATGCCGCCTGCGTGCTGGTCATGACGGTGGCCTGGGTAACCACGGTAACATTGACCTGTGCCCCAGGAATTTCCCAGAGGGCCAGCATGGAGCAGGGCCCAACAGCAGCGCTGCTCGGAGCCTTGGCGTGCTGTCCAAATGCCAAATGCTTATTAATCTCCCAGCGCAAGGTTCCCTGGAGTGGTTGCCCCCACCTCCTCCATCTCCTTTGTCTAGGGCATAATTGTCCAGACCCTTCCTCTCCAATTGCTTAATTAATTGCTTTGAGGAAGGCAGCATGGCTGTTAACTCCTTCCCGTCTGCACCTCATCTCCAAGGAAAGTGACAGGTGCTGGAAGGGGCCTTTGCACATAACCTAGACTGGGGTCAGGACCCCAGGCTCTGGGCCCCACTGCTGCCCTTCATTGCAACCCTCAGTTCCCCATTTCTGAAATGCAGATAAAGCCCCTGCCCTGGCTGTAGTTAATTCATCTGCTCTGTTTAATTCAACTCCAAATCTCTTGACAAGGATTAGACCCATTCAAGCGTATCTATCACACTAGTCAGCTTGCAGGAAGGCCTGTTACAGGGATGAATAAATCAAAGGCGGAGGTGAAGGGGAGGGAGGGCCAGGGAGGGGGAGGCCTTCCACAGGTGCAAGCATGACAGGTGCATCCCCGGCGGGAGCACAGGGGCTCTCCACACAGGGCAGGAACCCAGGGGACCTGAAGGAAAGGGAAGATGGCAGGAGCCACCAGCAGCCACGGCTTGTTGATGGCAGCCACAACCACCACGTGTGCATCGCCCACTCAGTGTGCACCAGGCACCCCCCCGAGCTTGGGTGTCTACCCAGCAGCCTCCTGCACGTACCGCATGTGATGTGGGAGCCAGAGGCGGGATTGGGAACTGGGGCCTGGTGTTCAGAGGCACCTGCAGCTTTTAAAACACCTCTAGGGTCAGATGTCATGATGGGGATGGAGCACTCAAGAGTCCAATGATCTTCTCTCTTTCTCTCCCATGCATGTGCATTCCTTTGAATGAATGTTTATTGAAGGGGACACTTTGCCTCATGTCCTGAGGAGTTCACCTTGCAGCTGGAAGCTCCTAAAGTTTCTAAAATGACTGCCACCCCCTTTGAGCCTCCCAGCACCCAGAGGGCTAGGCAAGGTGATCAGGATGAACGCCCTTATACAGATGGGAATGCCAAGGCCAGGGGACAAGCCCAGCTCTGTCGGTGCCCACTGGCAGATAGAAAAAGGGTAGTGAGACGGGGCACTGGACTGCCAGATGGTTCTGGAAACAGGAGGAGGTCAGGAAGTCAAGGAGAGGCTGGCAGTGAAGGGCTGTGAGGTGAGCCAGGCAGATCAGAGCGAGACCCGGGCTCCAGCCTTGCCAGAGGCCATGCCAAGACCTTCACCTTCCCCAGGCCCAGTAGCCGAGGTGTGAGAGGTGCCCAGAGAGCTTTCCTCTCAGGGCTGGGAACAGTGAGGCGAGTGAGACAGGTGCCTGCCTGCAGAATGTAAGGAGGTGCCAGAAAACTCAGAGATCCAGAGGAATACTATTCCAACGCATTTTTGGAAACAATTTCTTTTTTAAACTCCAAGGTGAACAAAATATCAAAATTGTAATAAGGATAGGATCCCGCAGGGCTGGGATTCTGGTGAGGCAAACGCAGAACCCTCAGCAACCAATAGGAATGATAATTTCATGCAGTTTTTCCAATGCATCAGGACCTGAATATCAACATTTTTTGTATTTTTAAATGAATTTTACTGGACAACTAAAAACTGTATATGTTTATGGTATACAGCATGATGCTTTGAAATATGTGTGCACCATGGAATGGCTAGCTGGGGCCCAGGAGCACATGCATTCCCTGGCATGCTACCATGTTTTGTGAGAACACTTAAAATCTCCCTCAGAGATGTTAGAGAGTATAACACATTTAAATAACTGCATTTCCAGTGAAGACAGGACTCCACCCTGTGCTTACACAACTCACCTCAGCTGCCTCACGCTACCACCAGCCTTGATGGATGCTATCTAGATCTTAAATTTTGTTATTTTGCTTCTTCTGAATGTGTTTGCATTAATTTGGATTTTTAAAGTGTGGTGTTAAAATAGCATTTGTCTTGGTTATCAAGTGTTTGGATCTCAACCCAGCCCAGCCCTTCCCGGTTCCTGCCCCAAGCCCTCCCCTCTCCATGGCGCTGCTGAGAAGCTGGGAGTACACAGCCTGAACCAGGACTCCTCCCAAGGCATCCCTGATTCATGGGTGCCCTCAGCCCTGCCCCTCCCAGGAGCCCCACCCTTTCTCCTCATTTCCCAGCCACCACACTAGGCCGGGGATGAGCCCCTGACCTGAGCTAAGCCAGGGGAGTTTCCTCCCAAAAAGGTGGACTTGGGCTGTTGAAATCCAGAGCCAAGCAGCCTGGCCCTGGAGCTCTCATGGCTGTCATCTTGGCAGAACCAAGATGGGCTTGGGCAGACAAGGACATGAGTCTTCCTGTGTCTTGTGTCCTCAGCATCCTCTGGCATCGCCCCACCATGCTCCTTCACTCTAACAGGCGGGAGCAGGTGCTGCTCTTTGCAACCAGATGGGACTGGACAAAGAACCTCCTAGCCCGGGTGGCTTTTCAGGTCCTGGGATGAGGCCTCGGCAGGGGCTGGCTCGGGCGGCCAGGTAGAAGTCTTCCCTGCCCCCAAAGGCACTTGGGGTTTTAAAGTTTCCAAAATGGGGAGAATGATACCAAGTGGGGTCTTGGAAGAAGGTGCAGAAATGGAAATGTGTTTTCAGCCCCTATTCATATGACCTCGAACAGGACACTGCACATCAATCTCCCTAGCTGGGAAATGGACAGAAAAGTCATGAGAACAAAGTGACCTACTCCATGGGCATGGAGGTTGCACACTAAGGAGCCAGCTGTCCTGGATTTGAATTCTGGCTTTCAATTTGCTGGACTGTGGACCCAGCAAGAAGCTGAGCAACCTCCCTTTCTGTCATCTATAAAATGGGATAACGCTAGCATGTACATCTTAGGGTTGCTGCAAAGATTAAATAATGTATGCTAAATGATAAGCAATGTGCCTAGCACCAACAAAAAGTAGTCCAAGGGCACTTAAGGTGTGATAAAATCACCACCAGCATCATCATCACAATCACCATCACCATCATCATCATTACTATTATCATCATCACCATCATCACCATCATCATCACCATCATTTCCATCATCATCCCCATCACCACCACCATCACCATCACCACCACCATCACCATCATCACCACCATCACCATCATCACCACCATCACCATCATCACCACCACCGCCACCATCACCATCATCACCACCATTACCATCATCATCACCATCATCATCATTACTATTGTCATCATCACCATCACCATCATCACCATCATTTCCATCATCATCCCCATCACCACCACCATCACCATCACCACCACCATCACCATCATCACCACCATCACCATCATCACCACCATCACCATCATCACCACCATTACCATCATCATCACCATCATCATCATTACTATTGTCATCATCACCATCACCATCATCATCACCATCATTTCCATCATCATCCCCAACACCACCACCATCACCATCACCACCACCATCACCATCATCATCACCATCATCACCACCATCATCACCACCATTACCATCATCATCACCATCATCATCATTACTATTATCATCATCACCATCACCATCATCATCACCATCATTTCCATCATCATCCCCATCACCACCACCATCACCATCACCGCCACCATCACCATCATCACCACCATCACCATCATCATCACCATCATCATCATTACTATTGTCATCATCACCATCACCATCATCATCACCATCATTTCCATCATCATCCCCAACACCACCACCATCACCATCACCACCACCATCACCATCATCATCACCATCATCATCACGACCATCATCATAATCACTATGATCATCATCACCATCACCATCATCCGTCAATTAAATAATGTATGCTAAGTGATAAGCAATGTGCCTGGCACCAACAAAGAGTGGCCCAAGGGCACTTAAGGTGTGATATAATCACCACCAGCATCACAACCATCATCATCACCATCACCATCATCATTATTATCATCACCATCACCATTACCATCATCACCATCATTATCACCACCATCACCATCATCATCACCATTATCACCACCATTATCATCACCACCACCACCATCATCACCACCATCACCATCATCATCACCACCATCACCACCATTATCATCACCACCACCACCATCACCACCATTACCATCGTCATCACCATTATCACCACCATCACCATCATCATTATCATCACCATCACCATCATCACCACCATTACTATCATCATCACCATCATCACCATCACGATCACCACCACTATCATCATCACTATCACCATCATCATCATTTCACAGCTCTGCCATGCATGTGAGGTGAGGTCAGGGGCATGCATCTATGTGCAGACCAGAGAATGCCATAGGGATGTTATTTTCTCAGTTTATCATTTCCAAGTCTTCCTTGAGTGTCCAGGAATGGAGAGGTGGCCTCAGATAATGTTCATTTATCCTGCACTTTCTCACAGATCCCAGTGTCTGGAAAGCAATCAGTCTCACATCTCTCATAAGTTAACAAGAAATGAATTTCCTTTGCTCATTTTACTGAGATCTAACACGCAGTGTCTGTAGCAATAATATATGGCAACAACAGATGATACCCTGGTGACAGCTCAGCTGCAAAACACACACCAGGAGTCAGCATGGCCCCTGCAACCCTCAGCTGACCAGGAAGGCCCTGGGAGAAGCCGGCCACACCTTGCTGCTGCTGGTGAGGGCTATGGCACTGGTTCCAAGGGGAACCCACTCCAAACACCCTGGAGCCCAGACTGGGGAAAGAGAGAGAATAAGAGTCCAGATCTCGAGCCTGAGTCCAGTGCTATTCATGACTGGTTGTGTGATGGTGGCACAGCCTTGCCCCTGGGGAGCCTGAGCAGTCCTTTCTATAAAAACAAAGAGGTTCAGACAATAGTAAACTGAGCAAAGACCACAGCAGGCATTCATAGTAGGAGTCCCTGAATGGCTAAGGAACAGCTGAAGACACAACCAACTTCAGCAGTAACCTGATGAACACACGGTAAAGCAGTTGCTTTGTGACCCCAGAAGGGCTACGATTAGGAAGGAGGACACGGCCGGGTACACTGGCTCACCCCTGTTATCCCAGCACTTTGGGAGGCCAAGGCAGGCGGATCACCTGAAGTCACGAGTTCAAGACCACCCTGGCCAACACGGTGAAATCTCGTCTCTACAAAAATTACAGAAATTAGCTGGGCATGGTGGTGCATGCCTGTAATCCCAGCTACTCGGAAGGCTAAGGCAGGAGAATCGCTTGAATCCACGAGGTGGAGGTTGCAGTGAGCTGAGATCATGCCATTGCACTCCAGCCTGGGCGACAGAGCAAGCCTCTGTCTCAAAAACAAAAAAAAAAAGAAGGAGGTTGCTGCAGAGTGCTGGCGAGGGTGTGGGGAGAGAGGTTCTTTGCTGGTTACAGGGACTAGGCTGGCACAGCCGTTCTGCAAAACAAGTTGGTCTTAGTCAAGTTCAGTTAAACCCATGCAAGCTAGGACTCAGCACCCCGGCTCCTGGGATGTGCATCTCACAGGAATCGCGCGGAGATCCACGA
This sequence comes from Chlorocebus sabaeus, assembly GCF_047675955.1. Classification (NCBI taxonomy): domain Eukaryota; kingdom Metazoa; phylum Chordata; class Mammalia; order Primates; family Cercopithecidae; genus Chlorocebus; species Chlorocebus sabaeus. The sequence continues at coordinate 145,421,013 of NC_132911.1, read as the reverse complement.
GGTCACTGTGGCACAAGGAGCCCTTCACAGTGCTGTTTGTGACAGCCAGGAGTTTGCATCAATTAGCTCCGCCTCTCCAAGGAAGCAGCATTAACACCCCAAAGCTGCAGTGGCACACAATAAGCCTTAGGGAGGGGCTGGTGGGAGGTCAGCTGCCGCAGTCCGGGCTGGGTTGCTCGTGCGGCTGGGGTCCACTGGCTGTCCATCTTGTTGAGATAATCAGGGTGAGCTGGTTCTGCCCCATGGGACTCTCATCCTCTTCCTGGGCTCACCGGGCTGCCTGGTCACGTCCTCCTCGTGCCAATGGACGGGGCAATGAACCCCAAGGCAAAAGCTTGCGTCAAGCCTCTGCTATTATATCTTGAGTCTGACAAATTAGACTTTAAAATGAGGTCACACAAACAATGGGACATATTTCGTGAGGCCTCACACGTGCTGACACCCATAACAAACCTATCAGAGAAGGTGCCCGTGGCGAGTGGGAACAGCTAAGTGGGAAGCCGCAGGCAGGCAAGGTCCGTGCAGGGCTGCAGGGCCCACTGAGAAGCAATGTGGACGTGTGGACTCTGAATGAAGCAAAAGGGGAAAGGCCGTGGGGCCCGAGATCCGTCAGTTCTGGCCTGGCCGGGACACCAGGGAATGCAGCCTGCAGGGCTCTCTGCACCGTCACTCTGAGCCGGGTGTGGACTGGTCTCGGGTTCTGCTTTCACCAAGCAGCTGAGAGGCTGGAGCTCCCCTAGCACTGGTAGGAGAGCCCGGCATTGCCTGGCAGGGGAGGGGGATGGCGTGTGTGAAGATGATGGGGCCGGGAGTGCCCAGGATGGCAATCCCTGACTTCCTGAAGTGCTACCAACCCCACAGCCACTCCGATGCCGAGACTCAGGAAGGGCCTTGTTAAGCCACTCTGAGGGCCAGCCCAGGTTGCAGCTCCTGTGACCTGCTGGGGCAAGACTCAGCCTGCAGCCCAGGGCCTGTCTCAGTGGGGAAGGAGCCCCTGGAAGCCAAGGGGAGGCTGAGAGAATGAGGGGGAAACTGAGGCCCTGCCTGCACTGCCTTGCCTGGGGCAGGCCCTGAGAGTCAGAAGCAGTAACTCTGCCCTGAGGAGGGTTCTCAGCCAGCCCTGAGAAAGCTGAAAGCTGAGGTTCTGAGTTTACAGGAGGCTGAGGCCGGCAGGGGCCTCCTCCAGCTGCAGGTGCTGGCACAAGGAAGCACTCCTGGGGGTGGGTGTGCCTCCAGCAGCCAGAGCGGAGCCCTCTTGGGCACCTCCCCACCTCCCCCAGCCGCATCCCTCTAGGGGAACTTGCCCAGGCCCTCCATCCACCCCCAAAGGCGCCTGCCCTGGGCCCCGGCCCTCCTCCTCACATTTCTTCAACCAGCCTCTTTGGCCTCCAGAACCAAGTCCCAGGCCTCAGTGAGGCAGCCCAGGCCTGTGACGTCTGCATCAGGGCCCACGTGGCACATGACCTGCGCGTGCCCCACCCTCAGGGGAGGTACTTGAATCCGCAGTTTCCGGCTTCACGTCACCCCCAGCGTTGCCGCTGGCGCTCCCTCTGTCCAGGAAATGCTCTCCCAGCCTCTGTTCCTGTGGAGTTTCTGCAGCAGGGCCCCCGCCCCTGTCACCTTCTCAGACCCCAGCCTGGAGATCCAGCCTCCCCGACACTGGTGCTGACCCCGTCATGGCGGAGGGATCTTTGCCGGGCCAGTCACCCTCTGATTTCCATCCCCCTCCATCCCCTTCCAGAGATCACCACCGCCAGGAATCGGACGTTTATCATTCGCTCACGTTTCCCACTTTTACTACATTTTTATGTTCCCATAAACAGTAGAGAATGTTCTTTTGCAGGGTTTTAAACTTTACCCGATACCATGTTACTGTACTCACCACCCCAGCTAGAGGTTCTCACTCACACTCATCTCTGCAATTTATCCTTAGTGGTCGATGTGGCTCCAGTTCACATTTTAAATGCCCGGTCTCTTATTAAACACACTACGGTTGACTTACTGGTCCTTGGTGGGCAAGGTAGGCTGTTTTCAATTTTGCCAGTGCAAGGATGCCACAGTGAGCAATCTTAGAAACGTCTGTCTGTGCATGCTGTGTGGAACTTTCTAGAAGCAGTATTGCTGGGTTGTAGGCCATGAGAGGCTGCACCAGGTGGTGGTGGGAACGTCCACTCACGGGCCGCAGCGGGTCGGACAGCTCGTGCCCCACACCCTGACCTCACTTGGTGCTGGCCAACTTCTAGCATTAGCCCATCTGCTGAGTGGGAAATAGCATTTCTTTGAATTAATTGTCATTTTTCCCAAGTAGTAGTGAGATTCAACTTCTTTTTATGTATTTACTTGCCATTTTGTTTCCTCTTTTGTAAACTGGCTATTTAAACTCTTCATCTATTTTTCTGTGAAGGTTTTCTCGGTCTTTTTCTTACTGATTTGTGGATGCTCTTCATGTTGTGGATATTAACATTTTGTTGGTTTTGTACATCGAAATTGCTTTCTCCCATTAGCAGAGTAGGGGAGTTTCAGGATTCTGTTTTGGACTGGCTCCTTCTAGTCCACGCAACTAGTTTAAGATTGGCCCACACTGTTGCATGCGTTTCTGATCCGTTCCTTTTTGTGGCTGAATGATACTCCATGGCATGGATGGAATGCATCACCATGGGTTATCCATTCGCATGTGGATGGCGGTTGGGCTGTTTTCATTTTTCAGCTTTTATAAACAAAGCTGTTGTGAATATTCGTGTGTAAGCCTTGCTGAGAGGCACACTTTCTTCTCTTCTGGGAAGTATGGCTGGATCCTGTGGTAAGTGTATGTTTAACTTTTAAGACGCCATCAAACTTGTTTCCAAAGTTTGTAAATATACCATTTTCCATTGCATCAGTAGACTTTGAGAGCTCCAGTCCTCCCACATCCTCCCCAGCACTTACAATGATCAGTCTTTCTTATTGCAGCCACCCAAATAGGCATGTAGATGCATCTCAGTGGGACTTTAATTTACATTTTGTAAATGACTAACACTGTTGCACATCTCTCCATGTGCTTATTTGTCAGCCTTTTATCTTTGTCAAAATGCCTATTCCTATATTTTCACTATTTTTTTTTTTCTTGTTACTGAGTTTTGAGAGTTCTCTATGTGTTCTGCATGGAAGTCCTGTATCAGATATATGACTTGCAAATATTTTCTTCCAGTGTGTAGCTTCCCTTCTCATTCTATTAACAGTATCATTCAACGAATAGATGTTTAAAACCTTATGAAATTCTTTTTGTTCTTTGATTATGTTTTGGTGTCATATTAAGAAATCTTTGCCTGACCCAAGGCTACAAAGGTTTTTCTTCTTATGTTTTCTTCCAAAAGTTGTATAGTTTTGTTTTTCATATTTAGGTCCATAATCCATTTTAAGTGAATTTCTGTGCATGGTGCAAGGAATAGATTAAAGCTCCCTTTTGAGTTGGTAGGGGTGTTGCATATATGAATGACTAATATTCCCAGCACCATTTACTGTAAAGACTGTCCTGTCTCCACTCAATGGCTTTTGCACCTTTGTCGACTTTGGTTGAAAATCATTTTTTGTTGTTGTTGAAAATCATTTGTCCATATATATGTGGATCTGTTTTTTCACTCTGTATCCTGTTTCATTGAAATACTTGTCTATGTTTGTGTCAATACCACAATGTTGTGATTACTGTAGTTTTAAAAGTCTGGAAATCAAGTAGTGTTAATCATCCAATGTTGTTCTTTTTTTGAAAGTTGTTTTAGTTATGCTTGGACCTTTATATTTCTGTACAAATTTTAGAATTAGTTTGATAATTTCTTTAAAAATAAACTGCTTACATTTTCATTGGGATTGCATTGAATATACAGATCAATTTGAAGAGAGTTAATATCGTAACAATATTGAATCTTTTGATACATGAACAGGGTATATCTCTCGCATTTATTTAGATCTTTAATTTCATTCAGCAATGTTTTGTTGTTTTCCAATGCACAGGTCGTCCATGTCTTTTATCAGATTTGTTCCTAAGTATTTCATAATTTTAATGCTATTTTAATTTTGATGCCAAATTGAATAAAAAATTCAATTTTCAATTGCTTTTTGGTAATACATAGAAATAAAATTACTTTCGTGTATTGATCTTACATCCTGCAACATTGCTAGACTCAGTTATTAATTCTAGTAGGTTTGGGTTTTGTTTGTTTTTCAGATCCCCTTAGATTTTCTACAAAGACAATCCTGTTGTCTGTGAATAAAGACAATTTTACTTCATTTTCTTTTCCAATTTGCATGACTTCCATTGTTTTCATGCCAGTTGAACTGACTACCACTTCCAGTACAGTGTTGAATAGAAATGATAAGAGTGACGATCTTTATATTGTTTCTGATCAGAAGGAGAAAACATTCAGGATTTTATCATTAAGAAGGTGTTTATTGCAAATATTTCATAGATGCCTATTATTAGCTTGAGGAAGTTCCCTTCTCTACCTTATTCACTGAAGGTTCTTATTATAAATATGGATGTTGGACTTTGTCGAATACTTTTTCTGAGCCTATTAGGATGATTATATAATTTTTATTGTTTGGTTTGTAAACTAGGTAAAATAGATAAATTTTTCAAATGTTAAATCAATCTTGCATTCCTGTAGATAAACACCACATCATCATGATATATTATCCTTTTCATACATTGTTGAACTTGATTTGCTACAATTATGCTTAAAATGTATGCATCTATGTACATAAGAGGCACTGGCCTATGGTTTTATTTTATTGTAATATCTTTGTCTAGTTTTGGTGTTAGGATAATGTTAGTTTCATAGAATGAGTTGGAAAGTATTCCATCCCATTCAATTTTCTGGAATAATTTTGTATAGAATTGATATTATTTCTTCCCTAAGTGGTTGGTTGAATTCACCAGTGAAGTCATCTGGGACTAGCTTCCTTGAGGGAAAGTTTTAACTCCCACTTCAATTTCTCTACTAGATATAGGACTAATCAGGTAATCTGTTTCTTCTGACACGAATTTGTAGTTTTCACAGAATTTATTCATTTTATCAAAGTTTTCAGATGTATTGGTGAAAATTAGTTTTCTTTATTGTTCTGTTAATATCTGTAGGATTTCTGTTGAGGTTACCTCTCTAAATCCTGATATCAGTAATTTGTGTCTTATCTCATTTTTTTCCTAACTAGTCTGTTTAGAAGTTTATAAATTTTGTTTATTTCTAAGAACTAGCTTTAGATTTCATTGATTTTCTCTATTGTTTTTATACTTTCAATTTCATTGATTTTCAGTCTGATGTTTATAGTTTCATTTCTTCTGCTTACTTACAATTTAATTTGTTCTTCCCTTTCTAGTTACTGCTATAAATTTTCTTGTAAGTTCTGCTGTAATGGCATCTTCAAAATTCTGATTTTATCTTGCCATGTCAATTTGGTTCAAATTACTTTCTAACTTCCCTTTTAATTTTTTCCCTGACCCATGCATATAAGTATCTTATTTAATTTTCAAATATTTGGAGATATTTCAGATATCCTTCCATTATTGATTTTCACTTTAATTCAATTGTGGTTAGAGAATATACTTTATAAGACTTGAATCCTTTTAAATTTATTGTGAATTATTTTATGGCCCAAAATATGGTCTAGCTTGATAAGTGTTTCATATGTTCTTGAAAATAACGTACACTCTGCTGCTGGTGCTGGAGTGTTTTATAAATGTCAATTAGATCAAGTTGGTTAATGGTGCTATTTAAATCTCCTATACACTTAGTGCTTGTGCTGTCTACTGATTCAGTCAGTTATTGAATGAGGTGTATCAAAATCTTCATCCATAATTGTGCATTTTTCTACTTTTCCTTTCAATTCTATCAATTTTCCCTCATATATTCCAAAGCTCTGTTATCAGGTGCATAAACATTTAGGATTTTGCCCTCTTGGTGACTTGACCCCTTTATTATAATGAAATGCTTGCTTTTTTCCTTTGTACTGAAATCTAGTTAATCTCATTAATGTAGCCACTCCAACTTTCTTTTTTTAAATCATTAGAGCATTTTACAGAAACGTTGAGCAGAAAATACAGACAGCTTACCGGTATCCCTTTCTATCATGTTTGATGTATCCCCTTTCTCTCTGCTCACAGTTTCCCCTGTTATCAACATCTTGCATCAGAGTGGTACACTTGTTACAACTGATATATAAAATTAATGTATTGAATACTGATATATTTTTATTAACTAAATGCCATAGTTAACATTAGGGTTCACTCTGTGTCACACAATTCTGAGTTTTGACAGACGTACCATGTCACGTGTCCACCACTATGGTGTCATACAGGATGGTTTTACTGCCCTAAAAATCCTCTGTGCTACACCTACTCGTTTCTTCTTTTCCACATTTACTCTGATTATTTATGTAGCCAAAATTAAATCTGACATCTTACTACTTTTTTCTAGTTGTAGAAATAAACTTTTGTTCATTGTTTCTTTTTTTTCTCTTTTTCTGCCTTGTTTTGTGTTAGCTGTTTCTATGACTATATTTTATATCCTTTGCTGGCTTATTAAATATAAGTCTTTCTTTTGGTATTTTAGTGCTTGTTGTAGGATTTCTAGTGTACATTTTAAATGTATCACAGTCTACCTTCAAGTGATACTGCATCACTTCACATATAGGATAAAAGTCTGCTGAAAGCATCCTTCCATTCTGGGCACTTGCAGGCTTGTGCTGCACTCTTATTGTCACACATTTCACTTTTATGTATGTTATATGCCTCTCACATCTACGTACACAGATTTTGTTATCATTGTTACTATTTTTACTTAAAAGTCGGTTTTTGGCCAGGCATGATGGCTCATGCCTGTAATCCCAACACTTTGGGAGGCCTAGGCAGGCGGATCATTTGAGGTTAGGAGTTTGAGACCAGCGTGACCAACATAGTGAAACCCTGTTGCTACTAAAAATACAAAAAAATTAGCCAGGCGTGGTGGCAGGTGCCTGTAATCCCAGCTACTCCGGAGGTTGAGGCAGGAGAATCACTTGAACCCGGGAGGTGGAGATTGCAGTGAGCCAAGATCCCACTACTGCAACACAGCCTGGGTGACAGAGTAAGACTCTGTCTCTATCAATTAATCAATAAAGTCAATTTTCCTTTAAAGATATTTACAGAGTAAGAAAAGTAATGTTATCTACGTATTCATGCAGTGCTTGTTCCTGTGCTCCTCAGTCTCTTAGGCAGATTCTAATTTCATTGTGTATCACTTACCTTCTGCCTGAAGAACGTTGTTTAATATTTCTTTTAGTGCAAGTCTGATGATGATGCATGCTTCTTGACTTTTATTACTGTCTAGAAGAGTCTTTACTTTCTTTTTGAAAGACATGTTCACTAAGTGTAGAATTCTGGGTTGATGGCCTTTTCCCAGTGCTTAAAGATATTGCCCCATTGTCTTCCCACCTACATCGTCTTCACTAAGAAACCAGCTGTCATCCTTGCTGTTGTTCTTCCAGATGTGTGTGACTCCCACTTCCTGTCAAAAGCTGGCTGCTTTAGAGATTCCTCTTTATCTTTGGGTTTGAGCAATTTGATTATGCTGTGCTTCAGTGCAGTTTTCTTCATGTTTCTGTGCTTGAGATTTGTTGAGCTTCCTGGAGTTCTGGGTTTACAGTTTTCATCGATCTATAAATTTTTTGCTATTATTCCTTCAAATACTTTTTAGTGCTCCTCCATTTGGGGGACTTCAATTACGCCTATATTCAGCCATGTGAAGTTGCTCTGACGCTTGCTGATTTTTGCTCACATTTTTTTTTAATTGTCTTTCCTCTTCCAGTTTCGTTTTGGATGGTTTCTATTACTGTGGCTTCAAGCTCATCCTCAAGCTTATCTTTTTGTCTTCATTGCCAACTTCACTATTAATTTCTTCCAGTATAATTTTTATCTCACACATTGAAGTTTTTATTTTTAGAAGTTTGATTTGAGTCATATTTTTACAACTTCTGTGCCTCCACTGAACTATTTTGTTCCATTTATTAAAATTTATATTCATGAGTTCTATTTCTACTCAGGTTGTGAACATATATATATATTTGAGTCCTGTCTGCTAACTTGAATATCTGTCTTCTGGATTGATTTCAATTGATTATTATTTTCTTCTCATTATTGGTTATATTTCCTGTTTCTCTTCATGCTTGGTAATTTTTTATTGGAAGCCAGATATTGTGAATTATATTTTGTTGGGTGCTGAATGCTTTTTGTATTTCTGTCACTTTTTTTTGAAACAGAATCTCACTCCCATAACCCAGGTGGGAGTGCAGTGGTGTGATCACACTCATTGCAGCCTCAACCTCAAGGGCTCAAATGATCCTGCTGCCTCATTTTTTGATTTTTTGTAGAGACACTGTCTCACTATGTTGCCCAGGCTGGTCACAAATTCCTGGGTTCAAGCAATCTTCCCACCTCACCTTCCAAAATGCTGGGATTACAGGCATGAGCCACCTCTCCAAGTGTCCTATTAATATTTTTGAACTTCGTTGTGGATGCAGTTGAGTTACTTAGAAAGAGTTTGATACTTTCAGATCTTGCTTTTAACATTTGTTGTACATGATCAGAGAAGTCCTCAATCTACAGCGAATTATTCCCCACTCTTTGGTAAGACCCTGCTGTATACTCTTGCCGATGACCCATGACTTGTGGGGTTTTCTAATCTAGCTGGTGGGGATGAGCACTACTCCTGGCCCTGTGTAAACATCGGCACTGTTTCATCTAGCCCTTTCAGGTGGTTCTATCTCCATTCTCAGTTAGTTCTTTCATATGTGTGTGCTGATCAGTGCTTGGCTGATTACTCAAGAGGGACTCTGCAGTTGTCCATACTTCCCATTGTATCTTCTCTCTGGTACTCTGCCCTGGGAACTCTCCTCAACTCTCTGTCCCCTTTCTTCAACCCAGAAAGATTGCCACGCTCTATTTCAGTTCCCCTCCTCTTGTGGCCTGAAAACTCTCAAGCCCATAACTGGGGCAATTTTAGGGATCTCCTGATTCATTTTTCATACATGAGGGCCCACCGTTCATTATTGGACACCCCGTGTTATGAAAGCCATTGTTTCCCATTATGTCTGATTTGGGAGTTACCTCATGTGGGAGAATAAGTATGGCTTCTGTTATTCCATCTTTGTTGGAAGCAGAAATGCTCTGATAGCTTTGAAAATTGCCTTTTGTATTAGAATTCTCCAGAGAAACAGAACTGGTAGGATATATATAAATATGTAGACAGAAATGTATTGTGAAGGATTGGCTCATACAACTATGGAAGCCTGGAAATCCCACAATCTACTGTCTGCAAGCTGGAGAGCCAGGAGAGCTGGTTGTGTAATTCCAGTGCAAACCCAAAGGCCTGAGAACCAGAGGATCCAATAGCTGAGGTCAGGGAACAATGGATGTCCCAGCTCAAGCAGAGAAAATTCGCCCTTTCTCCACCTCTTTGCTCTATTCAGGGCCTCAACAGGTTGAATGATGGGGTATCATTCATGGTGGGGTATTCTTTACTCAGTCCACTGATTCAGATGCTTGCCTCTTCCAGAAACACCATCATGGACACACCCAGGAATCATGTTTCACCAGCTTTCTGGGCATCATTTATCCCAGTCAAGTCGACACATAAAATTAGCCATCACACTTCTTCATCCTCTATGTTCTCCATGATGGCAATGATGTACCATGGGTAGGCTATTTTTATTTATCTGACTCAGTTTCTCTGAGGGCTCTTGTAATCTGAGGACTAATGTGACTCTCCATTTCCAAAAAATTCTCAGCCATTGTCTCTTTAAAAATTGCTTTTCTGCTGGGCATGGTGGCTCATGCCTGTAATCCCAGCACTTTGGGGGGCCAAGGCAGGTGGATCACTTGAGGTCAGGAGTTTGAGACCAGCCTGGCCAATATGGTGAAACCCTGTCTCTACTAAAAATACAAAAATTAGCCGGGTGCGGTAGCAGGCATCTGTAGGCCCAGCTATTCAGAGACTGAGGCAGGAAAATCACTTGAACCCGGGAGGAAGAGGTTGCAGTGAGCCGAGATCACGCCACTGCACTCCAGCCTGGGCAACAGAAAAAAAAAATCTTTTTTTCCTCCTGTCTCAAAAAAAAAAAAAAAACCACAACAACTCATTCTCTATTTCACCCAGTGGGAGGGTCTCCATCTCTCCCTCAACTCTATTGACTGTTTTTTCATTTTTTTATATTTGTTTCTCTCTGTGATGTATTATGAGTGAATTCTTCAGCATGCTCTTCCAGCTCAGTACTTCTCTCTTAATGACATCCTTCTTAGGTTTACATTATCTATTGCATTTCATTTTTGACAGCTCTATTTCTTTTTTTTTTTTTTTTTTTTTTCTGTATCCAGGGTTTTTCTTTGGTTACACATATCCACTTAATCTTGTTTTCTTTCTGCTTTTCTCTTTGTGTAACTTCTTATTCTTTCTGAATAATTGTACCTTTGCTAACCTATTTAAGTAACCTAAACATAATTAAAGTCTTTCTCAGAGACAAAACCATCGGGAGAAGGTAAAGGGCATGCTTGGTTACTTTCACCCAATATCCCAGCATCATTCAAGTCCCTCTACCTAAAGGCAAAATGAGGAGTGAGGCAGAAAGGCAGCCCCAAGAAGTGTCAGCCAAACCCATGTCTTCCCACTCAGTCCTGACCCTCAGTCAGTGCCCTCTGTCACAAGCAAGTCAGACACCTGGAGGTCACCCATGAGTCTCCACTTCCTGTTTCCCCTCAGTCACCACTCCTATTGATTCTGCCTCCCAAATCACTCTCCACTCTTCCCCCATCACCCTTCTCCAGGGCCATGCCTGTCATGTGCACCTGTCCAGGACACTGCTGCTCCTGAGCCTCCAATCTTCCAATCCTCCCAATCCTTCCCCATCAGCCTTCTGCAGCGCCACCTCTCATCCGCACCTGTCCAGGACACTGCTGCTCCTGAGCCTCCAATCCTCCAATCCTCCAATCCTCCCAATCCTTCCCTGTCACCCTTCTACAGGGCCACGCCTCTCATCCGCACCTGTCCAGGACACTGCTGCTCCTGAGCCTCCAATCCTCCAATCCTCCCAGTCCTTCCCCATCACCCTTCTTCAGGGTCACACCTCTCATCTGCACCTGTCCAGGACACTGCTGCTGCTGAGCCTCCAACCTTCCAATCCTCCAATCCTCCCAATCCTTCCCCATCACCCTTCTCCAGGGCCACGCCTCTCATCCGCACCTGTCTGGGACTCTCCTGCTCCCGAGCCTCCAGTCCTCCCAATCCTTCCCCATCACCCTTCTCCGGCGCTATGCCTCTCATCCACACCTGTCCAGGACACTCCTGCTCCTGAGCTGCCTGAGCATTGTAGTTCTTCATGCATTTTGGCATTTTGCTTTGCAGGCTCATAGAGAGTAGCAGGGGTTATGTTTGTCTGTCTTACTTTCGTCTTTCTTCTTCCCTGTCTGGTTTTCGGGGCACTTCTTCCCAGCCCTCCAGGACTCTACACAGAAGCACAGAGCCAGGCTTAGTGATGGCAGTGGGGACTACTGCGCCTCAGTCCCCTTACAGAGCCCAGGGCCCAGCTGGGCTCCCAGGGGAAAGTCTCTTTCTGCATCTCCCCACTGACTTGCCTGTCTTGGCACATGTGCAGCCCCAGTTGGCCCCAGTGGGTCTTGTTTTATGTGTTTGTTGCTGCCTTTTGCACGTGGGGTGGAGGGGAGGGGGACAGCCCTGGCTTGAATCCAGGAGGCCAGCCCCAGTCCAGCCATCCTGCCGAAGCTTTGAGTACCATTAACCTGCAGGAGCTGAGCACCCAGCCCCTGCTGCCTGCTGCCAGGCCCTGAGCCTAGGACACCTGTGGCTTCAGCTCTGTTCCCTGCAGCCAGCACATGAGGCCCCATGACGGGCCCCTGACCACCTTTCACACTACTTCCATCATCTTCCACCAGCCCACTGCACCCAGCTCTGCTCCCGGCCTCATTGCCTTGGCTCCTGCTGGAAGCCCCTCCCCGCTCCATCTTTTAAGACTCACGTGGGAGTCACCTCCTCAGAGAAGCTCAATTGGACGTCTCTCCTCTGCACCGCCTAACTCACTGTGCACACTCAGGCCACTGCACTCAACGCACCATTTTCTACGCGTCTGTCTCCATCTCTGGACCACCAGGCCCTTCAGAGGCCTGTGCCTTATTCATAGCTGTGTCTCTGGCCCCGAGCACAGCCCCCAGCCTAGAGGAACAGGTTCATAAATGATACTGCATGAATGCACACGTGCCAATCCTCCCATCAGGAGCCACTGGAAATCCCCAGGACCCTCCCCACCTCAGCCTCATGTGTGGATGGTGCCACCTCCATACCCCCTGCTCTTCAGCATCAGGTAACGTGCACCCCTGACAGTGCCATCCTGGCACTCTCCTCCTGGGCATTTTGCCATTCTCCTAGGAGAAATCATTCAAAATGGCCCCTCCACCTTCCTGCTTGGACATCTGAGTGGACATCCCGAGTGGAATCCCAGAGCTCCGAGATAGCCTGGGCTCACCACAGAGGGAGAGGAAACCCTGGGAGCAGGAAGGAAGACAGCTCCTGGTCAGAGACAGGGTTGGCTAATGGAGAGGACCCTGCCAGAGGCCAAGGGGAGGTGGCACAGCCCACTCATCTCATTCTGCCCCCCACGCAGGCAGCCCACACATGGGCGAGGAGAGACACTACCCAAGGGGCTGCTCCGGCTGGAGGGCACCAGTGGCAGGTGACAGCCCCTGCAGACCCTCCTTCATGGGGCAGGAAACAGAGAAATGGTGGCATTCAGATGCACAGTGTGGAATAGCAGCTGCTCAGGCTAGGACAGGGGTGTGAGCGTAGCCAGCAAAGGCCTCTCTGAGAAGGTGGCCTTTGTGCTGAGACCTAAAAGATGAGGGAAGCACCATGCATGAAGGTCGAGGGGGAAAGCAGCCCACAGACCCTGGTGGGCTGGTACCAGTGGGTTAAAGAGGTAGACAGAGGTGGAGGCAGCTGGAACACAGAGAGGAAGGCCAAGGACACCTAGCACGACCCGAGTACAGGCAGAGATGGCAAGAGTTGGGGCATGGTCAGGACTCCATGCTGTCGGAGTCAGGGGTCTGGCTCTGGGGCCTCCTGGAGGGGCGCAGAGACCTGCCATGAAGCCATTGCTGCCTCCAGGCACACGGGGGACCCCAGCCGCCGAGAGGGCAGCCCAGCCAGGTGACAAATATGTCTCCAAGGGGCAGCTGGCGGCTGTGGATGCTCAGGAGTGGCATAGGAGGCAGTGCACGGTCACCACGAGCAGAGCCAGAGCCCAGGTGTGTGATTACATGATCCTGAGATGGGAAGGAGCAGGGGCCAGGATGGGGACAGATCGGGAACTCCATCGAGACACTGAGCGGGCCACGGTGGCAGGAGCGGGAGTGGAGGGAGGGGATATGACTGCAGATGTGAATTTGGGGCACAGAGGTGGCTTTGGAAGACACAGGAGACCCCAGGAGTACGTGAGGGTGGAGACGCTCTGCAGGAAAGGACTGCGGATCCAGCCATGGGCTCTGGTGGGACCTGAAGACCCCTCCTGCCAGGAGCCAAGGTCTACTGTGGAGCTCGGCCGCTGCCTGCAGTCCGGAAATGCAGACACCGCCTCTGGGAATAAGGAAGCCGGCCACCCACCCCGGAGGCTTCCGACAGCAATTGAGCTGCACAGCTGCCAGCCCTTGCACGCTCTTTAGGAACTGCAATTGACGCCCAGGCTGGGGTCTAATTGCTGGCCTGTTGCTGTGATCTCAGAAAAGGCTGCCACCCGTGGGGGAGCCGAGAGTATGAGTCTCGCCGCCTTCCCCAGATAAAATGAAGGAGGTTTTCTCTCTCCTCCTTTGAATGGTCTGCAGGCAGGAAACCAGCAATTATGCATCAAAGCGTCGGCGTTGGTGTGGCTGGGACTGGTGGAGGAGGACTTACTCCCGAACACAGTCCCCAGCAGCATGGTTAGGAGGGCCTGGGTCACGCAGTTCAGCTCCCCCTCACCACATCTCAGAGAACCGGAGCTGCTGCCTGGACCCATGAGGCAGGGGGAGCCAGCTGTCAGCTGCAGCAGCCACCCCCCAGTGGTGCCACACACACCCAGAGGCAGGATGCAGCGACTGGGGTCGGATTCTTGGGTTGGAGCTCTTAGAACAGAGGAGGGGTAGTGCCCACAGGTGATAAGGGGGCACCGCTGCATGGGCTGAAGCACCAGAGGCCTGGCTGGGAGCATCCTCCAAACCCAGGTCCAGACTCCAAGGCTCCCAGAAACAGCAAGCCCAGCTGAGGTGTATCCTCAACCAGCCCAGCCTCCCCACACCACCCCCATCGGCATGGGGGCCCCAGGAGTCAACCCAGACCCCACTGAGAGGATGAGTCCCTGAGGATGCCCCCCAGCCAGACGTTACAGCAGATAAGGGAAGAGAACACCTAGGAGGATGGGATGGACAGCAGTGGGCGGCAGCAGCCCTGGCCCCCAAGGCCAGGCTGCACCAGGGTCATGGGCCGTCCCCCTGTCCCCGCCCCCAACAAGGCCAGGCTGCACCAGGGTCATGGGCCGTCCCCTGCCCCCACCCCCCAAGGCCAGCACCAGCATCACAGGCCGTCCCCCTGTTCCCACCCCCCCAAGGCCAGCACCAGGGTCACGGGCCGTCCCCCTGTTCCCACCCCCCCAAGGCCAGGCTGCACCGGGGTCACGGCCCCCGCCTCTCCTTTCTGCAGTGTGGCCTTGTGAGACCCCTTGTGAGAAGGCACCTTGCTGGGGTCTCCACCATTACCAACTCTGAGCTCCGTGCCTCTCCCACCGACAGGCAGCCTAGAAGGAAAGGATGGGGCAAGGGCTGCCCGTGGGAGAGGATGACCCAGACTGAAAGTGTCGTCCACAAGGCTGGGAGGGAGCAGCAGCAGTCGGAACTGGCCCAGCCTGGAGCTCCAAAGCCAGGCTCCAGGCCATCAGCCCGACACTCTCTAAGACATGTGCAGCCTCCAGTTCCCCTGAGGTGTCTGTCCCCTAGGATTGGAACCTCTCTGGTGCTCAGGGCAGAATAACCCAGCACGGGATCCGGAGTCTATGCTGGGCCCTTTCATTATTTGTTGGTTCACAGACTCAAAAGCAGCTGTTGACTTTCCAGCCCACTCTGACATGTGCAAGCGCTCTCCGTGGAGAGCTGAGTGGCCGCGAGCTGTTCCCTCGAACCTCTGTGAGCCTCGTTCCATCACCAAGTTTCCCTCGAACCTCTGTGAGCCTCGTTCCATCACCAAGTTTCCCTCGAACCTCTATGAGCCTCATTCCATCACCAAGTTTCCCTCGAACCTCTGTAAGCCTCGTTCCATTGTCAAGTTTCCCTCGAACCTCTATGAGCCTCGTTCCATTGTCAAGTAGGGACTATTATAGCCCCCCATGAGGTTGTTTGGAAAATTAAACATAGCCCTGTGTGTGTAAAACACTTCACAATATTCATTCCTGCCATGACTGCAGCTGCTGCCATCTCTAGATCGCTGAGTGCTCCCTAAGTCCCTGGCACAGGTGCAGCTCACTCACCACGAGGGTCCTGTGGGGACCTGCAGCCACCCCGCACCCACGCGCTTGGGGCCTGAGCCTCAGAGAGGGGCTAGAGAATCATACAGCAGGCGGGAGCAGGGCTGGGCTGTGGGGCAGTTCGCACCTAGACCATGAGGCTTGCCGTCCACTCGCTCAGTGATCACCCGCAACAGACACACAGCCTGCCCGCCCTGGGCACCCCACCCGCCACCGTGCCCACCAACAGCAGGTCACTCTGGATGGGCCCCGGGCTGAGACCAGGAGAGGCCGGCCTGGGAGACCTGGAGTACAGGGAGTGAACGCTTGTAATTCTTCACCCAAGAAGAGTCCCGGGGACCCCCTACCCCCACACCCGCCGACTTCCATCTCAGCCTGTGATTGACTCGCAATTTCTAGACTGCCCCGTCAGGGGCCTGCCCCAGAAGGAGAAGACACAGCATCCACCCAGCAGTGCCTTGTGTCTGAGCTCAGGCCCGCGCAGTTTCCAGACCCCGCCCTTCAGCCATAGACACCCACTCTGCACACCCAGTCCTGCCAGAGAGGTCGAAATCTCAGTGAAACTCCTGTTCATAATGGGATTATCTGGGAGCATGGCCTGCATTGGAGAGGCCAGGAGACCGGAGAGAGAGAAAGCTCTGCTGTGGGCTCGGGCGGCCTGGGGGCGGGAACACGGGAAGTCCCAGTGGGGTGGGTGTGGTGAAGTGTTTACCAGCCCCGGGGAGAGGGAGAAAACACCTGGCCGTGGCCACAGCTCATTCTGTGGCTCCTGGTGAGGGCTGCCCCTGCCTCCGGTGGCTCAGGGGGCTTGGAATCTGGCAGGCCCAGGCCAGAGAGGCAGGACAGCAGCTGGTGCCCGTCCTGCTTCAATCACCAGCACAACTTGGCTTCGGCAGCTCCACGCCAGCAGCCCCGCCCTTCTCCCAGCTCCTGTCTGCCCACAGCAGTGTCACCTTCCAGGTGGCGCTGGAATGAGGACAGCCCAGTGCAGCAGTTCCACGTCTCTTACCCCCACGCCAGGCTCCTGGGTCCTTGGCACAGGCGGACAGCCCAGCACAGCAGTTCCACGTCTCTTACCCCCACGCCGGGCTCCTGCGTCCTCGGCATAGGCGGACAGCCCGGCACAGCAGTTCCGCCTCCCCTCCGGGCTCCTGCGTCCTCGGCACAGGTGTCAGCCTTATTGATTTCTACATCCCTGGTGCCCATCCCACATGGGACTCATCAGGGTTGATTGGATGCAGGCAGTAAATGTTCTGAGTCACACCTGCCTTGTCCTTCGCCTACATGAGCCTCAAAACAGTTACTGGGATCTTTGTCCCTTTGGACAGGAACAGACAGGGAGGAGCTGGAGCGATTTGCCTGGGGTCGCAGGGCCAGCTAGGGGAGAGCCTGCCCTCGAAACCACCTCACAACCTCAGCCCCCAGGAGACATGTAGGACCCCAGGTGCTACATAGAGAAAGAAGGCAGGTGCCTGCCCGGGGACACTCAGCAACACATGGCAAGAGTGTTCTCACCCAGAACAAGCCAATGCCCAGGCAGAGAGGGAGGCCATGGCATCAGGGGAGGCCACTCCAGGGGGAAATTGTCTGAGCTGGAGGCAGGCCAGCGTCTGAACTCCGTGGGACCAACAGGGGTCGAGCACCACGGCTGCAGGCCCCATGACCAGGCGGCACTGACCACCAGATCCATCCCCCGTGACAACACGTCACTCCCCGGCACCTCAATGTGGGAGAGAGATGCTCTCCCCCGGGAGGAGGCGAGTCCAGCCCTTTCTTGCCCCATCCCCAGGCCAGGGAGAGTTCATGTGCAGGAATCAAAGGCAGCAGTGAGACTGGCAAAGTGAGAGCTGGGCAGGGGGAAATGGTTCCCCCGGGGCCGTGGTTCCTGGAGCTACTGGCCATGTCATGCCATTCTTCCAGGACCCGTCAGTTGAGGGAGGCAGGCAGGGCGCATGCTGCTTCAGCCAGCTTGGGGTCTGGCTGGTCCCCCAGAACCAAGCATCCTGCCTCACCCCGTCTTACCACCTGTCCCTGACCGAGTCCAGGCAGGGAGCAGGTGGACTCAGGGCTCAGCCAAGGCATAGCCTGACCGGAGGGAGAGGGGAGAGCAAGCACCATCTGCGAGGAGAGGCCTGTGTCTGCAGGTCACCCGCCACCTGGCAGGACCACCAGCCTGCTCACCCTTGACTCAGGCTCCTGACCTGCAGAGCGGTGATGGGATCCTTGACTTCACAGGGGATTCCTGAAGCAACAGAGGACAGCACTTGGGACTGTGATGTAGAAACAGGCCCACCAGGTGATGGTGAGGGCAGGCAGGGGCACCCAGGCCGCCCCTGGAGAGACCTGTCTTGGGCACCATTTCTTCCAGGGGTGTGGCTGACTTGTGATCCCAGTTGGGATCCACGTGGCATGCCCTGATTCTGGAGGATTCCCAAGATGGATGCGTGAATTCCCTTTCTTGGTGCGGCCCCGGGGCCTGGCGCTGGGCAATTCAAGTTTCCTGTGCACTGAATGGGGTCAGCTCCAGGGCTGCGGGGTGGCAGCGGTGTGAGGAGGGTGAGGAGTGGCAGGAGGTTGAGGAGGAGGATGTGGTAGCCCTGGGTCAGGGGCGTTAGCAGCACAGCTGGGGGTGTTTTGGTCTGGGCCACAGTGACACCGGAGCTGGCCGTGGTGATGGAGTCACTGAAGGTAACGGTGGGAAGCAGAATGTGAAGAAGGATGAGTGTTTCGGGGCCCTGGCCTGGTCCAGTCTGCCTACAGAACTTGTCGAGGGCTCAGGAGCCACTCCAGGTCTAGTGTGGCATCTGGGTCTGGATCACCACAAACAGGACCAACGGGGCAGGGGTGTGTTCATCCCCGCTCTATCCCACGGCACCGCATGGATCTGAAGATAAACACTGTTAAAAATAGGGATGAGTCAGGAATCTTCTTCCCTCTAGCAGAGTCTCCTGGACAGATGGCGGAACCTCTCTGATGGATTAGAGGCTCTGCAGCCCCTCCCTGCTCCTTGTGGCCCAGTAAGACTCATCTTCTCTCGGCATTATTTTTTAAAGGTTATTTTTAGCATTCTTGGAAAGATCTGACTTCAGACACGAAACCAGAGCGGCCCCCAGTTTGCTCGTTCTCTCTGTCCTGGACCTGCACCGTCCAGCAGGGTGGACACTAGCCGTGGGTGGCCATTTAAACGTAAGTGTAAATAGCAGGGAAAACACTCCCATTCCGTTCCTCCTCGCTGAAAGTGCACAGGTGCACGCGAGGCCGGCAACTGCTGTGTTGGACGGCACAGCCGTGGAAGGCTCTCATCCTTGTGGGAATTGCCCCTTGACCGCCTGCTGTGGACATCCCACTCAGCCACAGGAACCCAGCCTCCGCCCCCAAGGCCTAGAGGGGCCCTGGCAGGTTTGTCTGAGCCGTCCCCCCAGAACCGTGTCTCATTTCTTCGGAGGCGGTCAGGAGGAGCATGGCGTCTGGCCTATTCCCACCAGGTGAGCGGGAAGTCCTGGGACATTCCCCAGTTTCTGCCAGTCTCGCCAGGCCAGTTGCTGGATGTCTCAGAGCCTTCCTTTCTGCCAGGTCACCCTAACAAAGATTCAGCTTTTACCATGGCGGGGTGGCCAGGAGTGGGAGGACTCAGCGAGCATACTGCCCATTGCACAAGGGGTTTTGGTGTGTTAAACCCCAAAGAGGCTCTAGGAGAAATCATTTCAGGCACCGACAGGAAATAAGGAAATGTTTCTGGTGAGCTTTTTAACCCACCTTCTGATCAATTCATCTGTGCTTTGAGTAAAATGCTAGACCGGCTGCTCATGGATTCTTACCCTGGGTATTTCCCAGCGGCTGCTATGCCCCAGGCTCTGCATCGGATGCCAGGATACACAAAGCGACACCAGGTGTGTCCCCCAAAGCCCAAGTACACAGTCCAGAGCTGGATGAGGGGCGCAGCCTCCCAACCCCCTTTTCTACGAGTGAGAACAGGAGGGCTCTGGGAAGAATGAACAGATATGAGGAGAGGAGCTGACACACAACAGAGGGGCTGTCTGTCACCAAGGGGAGGGGTCCCGGGCCTCGTCGCTGGAGGTGGGAGCAGGGCTGGGTCAGGAAGCCCATCTGTCAAGGCTGTGGGGTGATGAGCCCCTACCGTGCCCCAAGGCATCCCTGCTAATATGTGCCATGAATCACCCACCACACACAGATTCCAGTAACACACTTGGACTGAGCAAGCTCCTCTGTGTGCTGGGCCTGGAGATAAGAAGGCAGCTCAGATGCACCCACAGACGGCTCACTGACCAGCCCGGAGGAGGGGCGGCAGCTCTTCTGAGTGCCTGGCAGCTGCCGTAAGTGTCATGGGCTATAGCCAAGGTGTGGGTCGAGGCTGTGGTCGCCTCAAGGCTCCACTGGGGAGGCTCTGTCCAGGCTCACCCACACGGCTGCTGACAGGATTCAGCTCCCCGTGGACTCTCAGACTGAGGCTTCACCCCTCTCTGGCTGCTGGCCAGAGGCTGCCCCTCCATGGAGCAGCTGACTGCCTGGTGGCCACTTCATCATAGCAAGTAATCCAGAGGACAAGGTGGGTGAGCAAGGCAGAGTCCTGGGGATTTGGAACCTAACCCGGGGAACATCCCTTCATTCTTGCTGTTTTCTATTGGTGAGAGGTCAGTCACTGGGTCCACTCCCTCTGCAGGAGGGGGTCACACAAGGACATGAACGCCAGGAGTGGCAATCACCAGGGCCATGCCAGGAGTGCCTACTATAGATACTGTCTGTCCTCATTCTACACATGGGGAAACTGAGGCCCAGAGAGGTCAAGTGACCCACCCACGGTCGCACAGCCAGACGCTGCAGATCTGGGTAGGAACCGAGTCCAGGACTGTGTATCACCTCCAGATACCCATGAGGCCCCGTGGCAGCTTGAGCTGTCACTCCCGGAACACAGATCCTCAGCTTAAAATGAGAAGCAATGTCTCCTAGTGCACATGTGGCCCAGGTGAAATGTAAGAGATTTCATAAATATGTAAATCACCTGGTCCGTCCCCAAGGAGGGCAGCACAGGCGCCCCTCCTCCTGCCTCGCCTCACATCCCATCCCCTTCACAAATGCCTTAAGAGGATCAGAGACAGGCTTTTTAATGAAGTTAGACTTGGACAAGGAACATCATCCCCCTGGGGTGGAGGGCCGCCCCGCCTCATCATCAGCCTTTCTGGTGCTGCACTGGTGGCGTGGGAGCTCTGGGTCCCCAGGGGATGGGATGCACTTCAGCTCTGCATCCCTGGCAAGGCTGGGAAGGGTCCCAGAGGGCTTGGAAGGCATCGGCCCAGCCTTCAGAGTTGGCAGATGAGGAACCTGAGCCCCGGGCGGTGCCATGCATTATGAAGAACAGACAGCAGCTTGATGCAGAGTGAGGCCTGGCATCCGTGTCTTTTGGCTCTCATCTTCCTTGCCGTTCCATTAAAACAGAGATCCCCTAGCTCAGCTGAAATGCACACGTCTCTGGAAGGCCCCACCTCATGCAGTGCTTTTATACCTGTCATCTTGGTTCATCTTGCCACCTTCACGTTGTCCAGGTGAAATAGGAAGATCGTCTCTGTGTGGCCAGTGCAGACGTGGAGCCAGCATGGCTGGGCTGATGCGGGCCCTGCACTCAGGCCTCAAGGCTTTTTACACAGTCAAAAGTGAGGATGGCCTGGAAACGAAAGCAGCGTTCTCTGGGTGGAAGCCAAGGCCCTCCACTCTGTCCCCAAATCAGTTTCACTGCCCCGTCTCCCATCTGGAGCCCCTCCCCAAACTTCCACCCAAGCATGCTGGTTGGCTCCGACCCCACTATCTGCTCCAACCACCACCCTGCTTTCCGACCTCCCAAAGAGCCTGTGCCTGTGCTGTTCTCAGCCCTGGGAGGTCTGTTCCCCCTGTCCAACACACCAGTGTCCTTGTGGTTCTGCCCAGCGCCAGTCCTTCCACTCCAGCAGCCCAGCCACCCAGCCTGCCCCGTCCACCTCGCCACTCCCTTGGCCCTTCTGCAACTGGCGTAGCAGCCGACCTCTGTGCGAGCCCTCCCATCTTGCCTTGTGTTCACCGTCTGTGAGCTCAAAGGGGACGGAGGAAGAAAAGTCAGTGCCGGGCACTCCCCAGGGCTTCCCCCCAGCTGACGGATTTCCACTCACAGCCATGGCTTGCAGTCTCCCTCTTGCCCAGGGTACACAGTGTTTCTGAGGGTGGGTGCTGGACATGCAGCGGAACCCTTGCTGAAGGAGAAGGGAATGCACAGCCCCGAGACTCAGCCTCAGGAAGCTTCACAGCCCTGGATGCCCAGAAGCAGTGTCCCCTGGCAGCCCCCAAGTGCGGCAGCCACGATGAAGCGTGGGGACAGCGGTACCAGGAATGCATCAGGTTCAGGGTCACACAGACCAAGTCTGAGAACCTCAATCTCCCCCTCCCATTCATGCTCTTATTCCTTGTTCAATAAAGACTCACTGAGGACCTACACCTGCTGTGGGCTGCTGGGAAGTTGGAGGTGAACAAAACAGACACAATCTCCACCCATCTGGAACCTCCAGTCTGTGGGAGAAGCGCTGATCCTATAAAGGAGCGCGTAAACACATAAGGCACATTTCAGCAGCCGCATGGCAGACGGGGCAGGGAACCCAGAAGGACAACGGGAGAGTCCAGGCTGCAGGGGGCGGGCCAGGCTCCCCCGAGGACAGGGCACGTCCACAGACAGCTGAGACAGCAGAGTCAGCCAGGGGCAGCAGAGAGGGAGTGCATCCACACACAGACAGGGGCAAGGCTGAGGTGGACATGTCACCAAGAGGAAGGGCCACCAGACAAGCCCCTAGGCCCTGAAGGCCATGGAAGGCGCTTCTGAGGAGTGATTTGACCTGAAGGAAGTAAGGACTGCTCTCCAAGTCCCGCTTTTCTCACCTACGCAATGGAGAGTCTGGACTGAAGTTGGATGCCACCATGTGCACGAGGCACCTGGCTGGGCAGCTTTATGCTACGTGGGGGACACCCATCCCCTCTGCACCAAGCCCAAGCTCAGGAACCTAGATTTGCCTTCTTGCCCCCTGGCAAGCTCTGGGTTGCCATGAGCCCTCTGGTGAGCCCCATCATGGAGCTGAATGTCTCCTCTCCCACCGACGGGCATCGACGAGTTGCCACAGAATCTCACCCAGTCCAGGCACATGCATGGGACCCAAAGCACCTTCCACAGCAATGCAGTGAAGATGTGGGTTTCCATGTGGGGTTGTCTGTCCCAGCAGGGGTGGAGGCCCAGGAGCAGGACCAGGCTGGGAGCCCGTGGCTGACATCAGGACCCCCCACACAGCATGTGGGTCTGAGCCCCACTTCTGGGGGTGGACAGTGCAACCAGGGCCAGCCAGGGGCCATGGGGTGTGGGTGGGCAGACCTGAGCCTCCCTTTTCTGGTCTTGCAAATCAGGCAATAATACCCACCCTGCAGAATTGCTGTGAGAATTAAATGAGAAAATATATGCAGAGAAATTGCAGCTGTGTAATAGTAGGTGCTGAGCTAATAGAAGCAAAAGTGAGATTCTATTTGCCTTGGAGTCCTGGCTGGAAGAGGAGTCCCTTGCCCTGGCCTAGCCTGGATGCTGTGCAGAGCAGAGGCTCCGGGCCTAAATCCCAGGGAGCACAGAGCCAGCATCCTCCTCCCTAGGCCCATTCAAAGCTCCTTGCCTCTCATTGGCTCTCACTGAGTCACATGCCCATCTCTCGACCAATACCCATAGCCATGGGAATGTGACTCTGTGATTGACTGCAGCCTGGGTCACATGTTCCAGGGCAAGTTTAATTCCTCCAGAATCACAGGGCTGAGAGTGGGGGAGGGAAACAGAGCAAGTGGAAGCCAGAGGAACGCTGTCCACACATGGCCAGGGGCTCCAGGGGAGAATGCCAGACTCCACTGGGCCCAGCCTCCCCTGCACACCCTCTTCTGATTCCTCCACACACACCCTGCCCGCCCCCAGGGTGAAAGGGATGTATCCTGAGTCAGGCTTACTTCACTTAGCACACAGTTCACTTGACTTAATCACTCCACAGTGTATTAAAAAAATCATGACATCACTTTGTACCCCATCAACATACAATAGTAGAATTCGTCAATATATAATGCTTAAAAGAGATGCGGGCTGAGGGGACACCGGAAAAAGAGCCAGGGGTCTCCCAGCTCCAGCCTGGTGTGTTTGCACAGGGAAAGGGAGGCTGGAAAGGAAAAGGAACCAGCTCAAGGTCACACAGTGAGTTCAGATCAGAAAGCAGAGTTGGATTCTCTCCCCGGGCCCTGGGACAGCAGGGAACCTCCGAGCCCAGCCGGGCTCCCTGGCTGCAGGCTGCAGGCAGCAGGAGAGACCACGACCCCACAGGGCACCCCGCGCTGCCCGCCCCAGCCTGGATGCCTCTGAAGGCTGAAATCTGCTCACACCACGACCCTTTGGAATGAAGGTTTGGGAAGCTGGCAGTGCAGGTGGGAGGCGAGTGTGTGAGTCATTCCCCAAGGAAACAGAGCACAGAGCTGGAGGAAGAGAGGAAGGAGGAGGAGGAGGGGGAGGAAGAAGAACAGAGGATGAGGAAAAGGAGAGGCAGGGGAGGGAAACTGGAGATCTGCAGTGTGGCAGCCTTCAGGCCCCACCCTGTGACGTTGCAGAGGCTCGGAGAGGACGGGGGCTGCCTCAAGGTCACACCTAGGAGTCCCCCATCCTCCAGGGTTGCTGCTGGTGGGTCTGGGCAGGCAAAGGAGAATGATGTCTGCCTTTGCTTCCAGGGGGATAAAGATGTGGGAACCAGGAGAGGGATGGAAATGGACAGGGCGGGCAAGGCAGGAGCTGGTGAGGGCACTCCATGGGCAGGGGCACTGGAGAGCAAGGTCCCGATGCAGGGCACTGGGGTGTGTGCCTGGAGAGCCCACAGCCCTTAGGGTGATCATGCCCCTCTTCCAGGTGGAGAAGCTGAGGTTTCCTGAGACTTGGTTGTTTGCTGGGCTGTGAAGATGCCCCAAATTAGATTAACCTCTCTGGTCTCCTCGAAAGGCTCCAGAAATTCACTTGGATCTTCCCAGGCTGGGAAGACACAGTGTGTGTTTGGGTTGGGGTGCGGGAATCTACCCATTTCTCTAGAGAGGACAGCGTTAGCAGGGATGTCAAGCAGGGCTGAGCATGCAGTTCCAAAGGCCATCTGGGGTGCTAAAGGATCCCCGAGGACCAGTCCATCACCATTGAAATCCAGGCTTGGGCCTGGCACGGTGGCTCACGCCTGTAGTCCTAGCACTTTGGGAGGCTGAGGTCGGTGGATTGCTTGAGCTCAGGAGTTTGAGACAAGCCTGGGCAACATGGTGAAACCCTGTCTCTACTAAAATTCAAAAAATTAGCTGGGCGTGATGGCACACGCCTATAATCCCATTGACTAGGGAGGCTGAGACAGGAGAATCGCTTGAACCTGGGAGGCGGAGGTTGCAGTGAGCCGAGATGATTGTGCCATTGCACTCCAGCCTGGGTGACAGAGCAAGACTCTGTCTCAAAAAAAAAAAAAAGAAAAGAAAAGAAAGAAAAAAAAGAAAAGAAAAGAAATCCAGTCTTGGCAGAATCACTTGCAAAACAGAGCATATGTCCCAAAAGAGCAGAAACTGACTACCTGAAAACACGAGGGCCCTGCTGCACTAGGAAGGTACAGGCAGGGTGGATGGGCCCGGGGTGGGGGTGGAGGGAAGGTACAGGCAGGGTGGATGGACCCGGGGTGGGGGCGGAGGGAAGGTACAGGCAGGGTGGATGGGTGTGGGGTGGGGGTGGAGGGAAGGTACAGGCGGGGTGGATGGACCCGGGGTGGGGGTGGAGGGAAGGTACAGGCAGGGTGGATGGGTGTGGGGTGGGAGTGGGGGGAAGGTACAGGCAGGGTGGATGGGCCCGGGGTGGGGGTGGGGGGAAGGTACAGGCAGGGTGGATGGGTGTGGGGTGGGGGAGGAGGGAAGGTACAGGCAGGGTGGATGGACCCGGGGTGGGGGAGGAGGGAAGGTATAGGCAGGGTGGATGGGCCCGGGGTGGGGGAGGAGGGAAGGTACAGGCAGGGTGGATGGGCCCGGGGTGGGGGTGGGGGGAAGGTACAGGCAGGGTGGATGGGTGTGGGGTGGGGGAGGAGGGAAGGTACAGGCAGGGTGGATGGGCCCGGGGTGGGGGAGGAGGGAAGGTATAGGCAGGGTGGATGGGCCCGGGGTGGGGGAGGAGGGAAGGTACAGGCAGGGTGGATGGGCCCGGGGTGGGGGAGGAGTGGGGATACTGTAGCTGAGAGGCCTCGTGACACCCGCCAGAGCTGGGGATATGAGATAGGATGGGTGGGGGCTCTGCCCTGCATCGGCCCCTCCTTGCCTTCCTGCAAAGCTTCTGGGAATGGGTGCAGCCCCAGGACAGTGGGTGCAGGAGAGGCTGAGGCCATGTAGCTCCATCCTTGGAAGTGAGACGGGTGCTGGGGAACTGCCCACACTCTCTCCTTCTCCAGGAAGTCAGAGCACCTCTGGATCCATTCCCTTCCCTCAGTAGCCTCTCCCCTTGCCTGGCTGAGCCCTCTCATGGGCAAGGGAACCAGCCTCACCCCTGGCCTCCCTGCCTCCACTCTGGGGCTCCCAAGGGAGCCCTCAGAAGCACAGATTGGGAGAGCTCACCGTTCCTGAGCTCACACTCCACGCCAGACTCTCACATCTGCTCCTGCCAGGGGTTATTAGACCTGGTTGCCAACGAGGAGGCAGGGCCCAATGACTTCCCCTCAAGTCACATGGCTTGGGAGGGCAGAGCAGGGATGAGTCCCTGGAGGCAGCTCCAGATCCAGTACTGTTACCGCATGCTGGGTGGGTAGAGAGCCCTCTTGGTTGAGCCCTGCAGGCCAGCCACCCCTGGTCCCACTGCTGCAGCCCCTGACCAATTCTCCCTGACATGACGCAGACTCTCCAGGAACCCAGTTCCCTCTTCCCGTCCCCCGTCCTCCCGAGCCCACTCACCCTGCTGGTGGACCCTGCTTTCCAGCTTCACCTGAGCCACTTCCTCCCTCTCCATGCTGCCTCCTCCATTTCACAATTCTGGACTGAAGACCCCGCCCAAATGCCAGCTCATTCAGGCAGGCAGTGAGTATTAATGAGCACCTCGTACCTGCCAGGAGCTGGCATACCTCAGAGGGGCAGGGCAACAAGGAAGCAGAGAAGTAGAGCAAGCCCCCTCGGCACTCAGCGAGGCTGGGCTGAGTGAGCAAGGGCAGGCACCTTGCAGGCAGGGAGAGGGGCTGGGGCTGCGGCCGGCCAGGCCGTGGGCGATGACATGTGGAGTGCCCTGCTCAGTTTGTGTTTTCAAAACATGAGCCTGGCCGTCACTAGCAAAGGGACTGGAGGGACAGAGAGTGGGGGCAGGGAGCCCAGGCAGTGAGGGGATTGCTATTGTCCCTGGGGAGGGACCATGGTGGCCAGGCCCCGGGTAGCAGCAGCTGGGAGGCAGAGAAGTGAGCACCATCGAGAGACATTCAGAATAAAATTGGCAGGACTTGGTGGTGGCTGGAAGGAACGGGAAGCCAGGAGAAGGTGCCAGGAAGGGCTGTCCTAGTTTCTGGCCTGAGTGAACTCTGAGGCGGAGAGGACCCGGGCCAGGAGCAAGAGCGCCGTGAGTGCTCCTGTGCCCAGGAGAAGGGGGAGAAGACCTCCCCAAGCCAGCGCCTCTCAGACTCCCGGGCTGGAAGAAGCCTGCTCTGCAGCCCAGGCCCTGGAGCCTGGCTCTCGAGTGGCAGTCACCGCTGATCGCCTTCGCTTCCGGCAGCAGCTCGGCAGTGGGCTGCTGCCATATCCCAGCAGCAGGACACCGATTTGGGCTTGCGGGACAGCCTTGTTCACCACCAGTGTCCTCCACTGGACTGGAGGCCTGAGGCCAAGTCCAGCCCCTCCCGCCCGTGTTCCCAGGCTGAGGACCAGGCCACTGGCACCGAGCAGGAGCAGCCCCGCCGGCCCCTTTCTGCTGCTAACAGCCGGGCCTGTGCATCGCCCTTCACCCCGTGAGCTCCAGGGCGCAGCTCACCCCCCACTCCCCAGGGCCAATTAGGAAACTAGGCAGATGCAGACTTCAAAGGCACTTTGAAAATTCCACATTAGTATAAAGCTATGAATCGGTTTATGTTTTAGATTAAATGCTTTGGGCGTTTCAGCATCCTGGAGATGTGAACTTAACAAAACCTCTTTATAGCCAAGAGGGCTGAGTTCAGAGGGGCCAAGGATCTTCTCCAAGGTCAAACAGAAGCGGAAAGCAGGGCTGAAGCAGACCCCATCGCCCAGGCCGGTGGCCGGGTACCCGCGGCCTCACCCAGAAATACATGCAGATTTCTCCCGGGGATCGATTCACCGAGCGCCACGGCCGAGCTTGGAAACCACCCAGCTCTCCTTTTGCAGCCTGGGTAATTGGGCACAAGAAGCACAAATACTCTGTTCGGATGCTGGGAAGTGGAAATTTTCTAGTCTGTTAGGCAAATTCTCCTTTTCTCCTTTTACATTTTACATTTTTTTTATCCCAACAGGAAAAGACTTTTCGCTTGGAATCCTTCCGATGCAGATGTGTGAAGACTCTGGTAGCCACATCTCGAGGACTGAGCATCTTCTATTGATTGGAAAAACACACAGCACCAGTGAGTTTGCAGAGCACACGCCGCATTTTTCAGGGTTTGGGCAGGCGGAAAGCCAGCCGCGGGGCCTCAGCGCCCCCTGGGAGCCATAGCCGGTAGTGCGCCCTGACGGAGCCGAAGGAGCCCAGCGGGCGGCTGGGAGGGAGGGAAGCCGGGCACCCTCAGAGGCAGGCAGCCCTGCAGCAGGCTCGAAGCAGAGCCACGCACTCCCAGCCCTGCCAGTTCATCCCTGTGTGGCTTTGGGCAAACCACATCACCTCCCTGGTCTCCAGCTTCCCCACGGTAAACTTGGGGTACAGCCTGTGTGCACCCCACGGGCCTTTGGAATGGGCTGTGTGACCTCCTGCGCGCCACGAACCTCTCAGTGCATCACGTTCTTGGCAGGGACAGCTGCCCACCCGCGGAGCTGCTTGTAGAGCTGCAGCGAATAATGAGCAGCCAACTGCCACGCACAGGCCTCTTTGAATTTGATCGATGGACATAGCCCAGCCTTGGGGGGCCCCTCTGCGTTCGACCAGCAGGCAGGAAAGACACAGGAACAAGGACCAAAGACGACCTGGAGTCTAAGCATCAAGGACACACGGGTGTCCCTGGCAGGAGCCTGAGCTGCAGGAACCGGGGTCCTCAGCTGTGAGTCCCTGGCCTCCTTCCCCCGGATGAGCCTCTCGGCTGCCCAGGACAGCTTGCCAGCCACCTGCTCCAGAAGCCTGCTCACCCCATTGTGAGCCCTTCATTTTGCCGAGTGGAGGACCGTCACCACAGGCAGGGAGTGGAGCAGCTGGAGCCCAGGTGTGCGGAGCCCAAGGCCAGAGCTCCTCATCCACCACTGTGGCTGGCAGGAGGGGGCCCTGAGATTGGCCCATCCCTAGGAAGACAAGAGGATTGGGGTGTGGACGGAGCTGGGGAGGTATGGGAGTTCCAAGATGGTGGTTTGCAGAGGGGAGGTAGAAGAGAAGGACCAGGGCATGTGGCGGGAGAGACATAGCCATCCCTGAGCGAGGGGCTGTTCCCTGCTGTCTGATGCTCAGGGCCCCTCCGCCACCCAGCTTCCCTGCCTGTCCCCCTGCATCCTGCCCTGTGTGGAGTCACCATGCCCAGGAATGCAGAGTTAGGTGCAGCCAGGGGACAATGCACTTGGGGTCAGCGTCTGGCAACAGGGGCTTCCTTGACCCAACATGGCGCATGGCTTTGGGCACACCAGCTCCTCTTAAGGTGCAGCCTTTGGAACAGTGAGGCGGCGCCTCATGATGTGTTGAACGTGGCAACAGTGGTGGTAGCCAGGGCTTTCTGGGCTCTGCCAAGGTCAGGGATCACCACCTCTCACTCTGGCCTCTGCATGGGGTCTCTGAGCCCACCTCCTGCTTCAACCCTGGTTTTCCTGTGAGGAAACCAGGCACACAGAGGCCAAGCCACAGAGCAGCCGCAGAGGGAGGCAGGTGGGCGGGACTCGCTGACTGTACACCAGGCTCTGCCGAGCTCATGAAGCACTGGCTGTTACCGTGGCCAGTGCTGTCCTTCCTCGGCCAGGCGTGCAGGGAGCTTGCAAGGCGCCAGTATCCAGAGTTCTTTCAACCCCCTGAAATGGCTACACAAGCAAAGGCAGGCCTGGCTACACCCAGCACCAGGGATACGGTGGCCGGGCCTAGCAGAGTGAGTCCAGGCCAGGACCTGCCAGGTGAGGGGCACCCAGGGCTCCTGTGAGTGACATCTCCAAGGAAGGTGGGAAACAGCCGAGTCAGGAGCCAGTAGAGGTGTAGGGTCCCGGCAGGCAGAGCCCTGCAGAAAGAGCTGATTCCAGCAACCCTGGCGGAGGTGACACCTCATCCCTGGAGGGTCCAGAAAGGGGAAGGTCCCTAGGAGGAGACAGAGACTCCCAAGGGAGCAGAAGCCCCAGGCCTGGGCTGCCGGATGGAGTGAGCAAGGTGGCTTGGAGTCCGGCAAGGGGCAGGGGTTGGTCCCAGGCTAGCAGGAGAGCACAGGAAGGGGTGGGTGGCAGGAACCTGGTGCTCTCCACAGATGGAGCTGTTGCTGCCTGGGGGAAGGGGCGGGAGGAGTGAAACCCACAGGACGCTCTAAGGCAGCAGGGCCATCTAGAGCAAACAGGCGGCTGCTAGCCTGGCCAGGGCGCATCTAGAAGGAACAGCTATGTCCTAAAGGCTCAGAGGAAGCAGCCTGGTCGTGGGGGCACTGGAGATGCCCAAGGGGGTCAGCTTCAAGCCTGATCTGGGGAGGAAAATGTTCATGTCAGATTCCTCAGGCAGTGGCTGCCGGCGGGGTGGGGCTCATAGCATGGGACCCTGAGAGTGGCTGCCAGCAGGGTGGGGGCTTACACCATGGGGTCCTGAGAGTGGCTGCCGGCAGGGTGGGGCTTACACCATGGGGCCCTGAGAGTGGCTGCCGGCTGGGTGGGGTTTACACCATGGGGCCCTGAGAGTGGCTGCCGGCTGGGTGGGGCTTACACCATGGGGTGCTGAGAATGGCTGCTGGTGGGGTGGGGCTTACACCATGGGGTACTGAGAATGGCTGCTGGTGGGGTGGGGCTCATAGCATGGGACCCTGAGAATGGCTGCTGGCGGGGTGGGGCTCACACCATGGGACCCCGAGATGACCAGAGGTACCATTGATGATCAGTGGGTGCAAAGAAGCGAGGTGACAGGGAGGATTCCATACCTGGATCCCAGTCCACTTCTGTCCTTAAGTCATCCCGGGCCTCAGTCTCACCTATGAACTGGGTATACAGAGCGTATGACCCCACGGCCCCATCGGGTCCCCACAACAGCCCTGCGGATTGGGCTGGGAAAATGAAGACCCCATGTTACAGATTAGAAAACTGAGGCAGAGGCCTAGTTGCCTCCAATACTTCAGTGAACATGAGGTGCCCAGGCCTCACCCCAGTGTGCACTTTCTTGTGCTTGGAACTAGCATTGGTTCCTAGCCCGGGAAGGGAGACCACAGGGGCCTGAGCACATTCCCCCATCAGTCCAGGGCCAGTGACTGGGCAGCAGTAGGGCCCGGCCACAGAGAGCCCAGCTGAGGACAGGGAAAGCTGGCCTGGTCTTCAATGGGCTGCAGGGGCCGTGAGCCCTCTTTCCACATTGCTGTGCCCTGCTGCTCTCTGCAGACAGAAAGCTCGAGCTCAGGCCTCTGCTTCAGAAAAGCCCAAGAAACAACCCAAAGCAACAAATTGTCTCCTAAACAAGAGGCTGCCTGCCGGCGCCGGGGGCGGCAGTGGGAGGGCGGGCTGCGCGTAAATCTGCCCCAGCGCCCGCAGTTACGGTGATTCAGGCCCCGGAAGGGCCGGTTTATTAAAAATCATCCCTCTGCGTTCCAGCATGAGTTAGGGAGTGCATCTCTCGCAGAGAACAAATGGGGCTTTTAGAAGTCAATGTAAGCAATTCTGCCCTCTGCCTCCTCGCGCAGTGGGCGGAGGCTGTTACCCAGGACGCCGTCTGGGCTCGGACTGGGTTGAGGACGGGAGTCTCACTTTTACCAAAACCAAGATCCATCAAGATTTCTAGCAGAGTCACGACCCTGGAGCCACGACTAGGGCCAAGTATTCCCAGTCTCACGTGGCAGAGCAGGGAAGACCCTTTGGACTGGAGTCTGGGTGCCCCACTACACAGATGAGAGCACAGATGCCCCTGCCCACTCCCAGGACAGGAACAGGGCCCACTCCATCCCACCGCCATGGGGGGTCCTAAGTCCCCAGCCTCTGTTCCCTCTCACTGCACACCCAGAACCCCCACCCTCTGGGCCTCCAGCACACCCCTCTTCCCCTTTGTCCTCCCTTTCACCGGGACCACTCCCAGCACGGCCCCTGGCCTGCTTTTCTCTGGTCTCTAGGGCGAGCCTCACACCCTGGGCAGAGTGGTGGGTGGAGCACACATGTGGGAGGCTCCCACTGGAATCACCCCACTCCATGGCTGCCCCGGCTACCAAGACCTTGCTCGGGGCTGCTTGGGGCTGCTTGGGGCATAGGGCCCTTGGCGGGAGCCCAGCATGAATTTGGGGCAGAGGACAAGGAGCTCTGGGTGCATGTGGCCTGGCTGTCCATGGAAGGCACTGTTTCTGTCAAAGAGGAAGAGGAGGGAGGAAGGTGGTGCCTCAGGGCCTGGAGCACCACAGCCACTTCCTGTCCAGTGTCCAGTGCAAAGAAAAAAAAAAAACAAGACTCTGTAAGAAGAAGAAGATGCTCGAGTCCCCACCATTCCTCTGGGGCTGAATCCACCTGCCCCTGGAACAGACCCTGAAGGGAGAAAAGCCCTGAGCTCTTAGGTGAGGCAGGAGCAGCCCTGCCGCAGAAGATGGTGACACTGTGCCACCCTGCACTGGACCTGAAGGGGGGCTGAGACGGGAGGAGTGGGGGATGGGAGCAGAAGAAACTCAGACACAGCTGAGTGGATGAAGGAGCGTGCCCAAGGCCACACAGCTTCTTGCAGGTCTGTCTCCACGGCCTCTGCTCCCTGACTGGGCAACTGAGGTGCCTGCAGCCAGCCCTGACCCTGCTCTCGGGGTCTGGAGTTCAGGCACTGGGTTGAGCCTGGCCTCAGAGATGGGGGTGGGGGTGACTGGGCCCCTCGCA
Organism: Chlorocebus sabaeus; assembly: GCF_047675955.1. NCBI lineage: Eukaryota > Metazoa > Chordata > Mammalia > Primates > Cercopithecidae > Chlorocebus > Chlorocebus sabaeus. The sequence goes on along the minus strand of NC_132911.1, from coordinate 145,388,226 downwards.
GGCCACGTCCTCTCCCTGCCAAGCAGCCCCCAGCTGCCCTGAGGTCGTTGAGAGACCACCCGTGGCCGTCCCTGGGCTTGGTGAAGGGCACGCTGGACAAATGCAGCAGGCTTGTCTTCACCATGTTGACTGCGCCATCCCCGGAGACTCACTGCCTGGCCCGCAGACACAGCCCTTCCTCCAACAAGACGATTCTGTTTACTCAAAGACACCTTTGTGAACATCTGATGCCTAATTTATGAGGTGAGCAGGCGGACAGCAGCGTGCCCTCCCCCATCCCTCTCCTTATTAAACTGTTTGTGATCCAATAAGTCACGGTAAGACACTGCGTTCCAGAGAGCTCTCACTTCCTCCCTCACTGACATTTGGAGGGAGCCAGAAGTGTCCAGGCTGGCCCTTGGCACAACAGGAGCTCCTGGAATGTCAGAAGGGCTTGAGGGAGTCAATCCACGCTGCCTGCCCCTTCCTCTGCCAGTGGGGAGACTGAGGCCCAGAGGGAGCCTTGCAAACAAGTGAGGTGTCCAAGCCACAGGGTCACAGTGACGCACCATGCAGAGACGCTGAGGATCCCGGGCCAGCCCCTGGGTACAGCAGAAAGTCAGAGGACTGGTGTTTTTCTCCTTTTCAGTACAAGGCTGTGAGCAGTCAGGCCTCGAGCCCCAGACCATTCATTCTCAGCCAGCCCAGCCACCCTCAGAAGCTGCTTCAGGGCTAAGTATTTGGCCACAAGATGCTGTCGCCTCAGGCTGTGGCCAGGCTGCTTTTCTGGGCCACCATCTGTGGCTCTGGGGGGCCCAGCCAGCTGCTCCCAACTCCCAGAACTTCCTAACCTTTAGGTCCCCTTTGTGAAGTGGTTTGACCCCAAGGGAGCTGAGAGGCTCGGCTCCCCAGGGTGCTCTGTCCCTCGGTCCTACAGGGGACCCTGCCACAGGGAATCTACCACATCCCTGCTGGACACAGCACCCTGGGGAGCCGAGCCTCTCCAAGTCCGCACACCTAGGCTTGGTGGCTCTTCTCATGGTTCAGAGTCCCTAAAAGGTGAGGGGAGGTCCCCCCAGCGATACAGAGATCCTGAGCCCCTGCAGAGCTGCTGGCCTTCTTCAGGGGACCCTGTTCCCTGGAGACCAGATGAAGGAGTGTGGCAGTGAGAGAGGGGTCTCCATGACAACGTCTTGGAGCGCTAAGAAGGCTTCCTCACCATCCTAGCCAATGAAAGCGCCATTCCCAGGACCCCCGACTGTGCACCATGGCCTGGTCTGAGTGCTCAGGACAGGCAGGGTTGGGGATGAGGGATTCATTCTCCCCTGGAAAGGGCTCCTGTCTGCAGAACAGTACACGGGCTTCACCCAAAGCAGGCCTGGCCGTGGGCCCTGCACACAGTAGACGCTCGGTGGACACTTGCTGAGCAGATGAGGAGAGGGCAGGAGCCCATTAACACCCATCGACAGAGCATCTTTCACCCCGCAATGGGCCGTGCTGATGGCTGGTTCTGGCCTGAGGCTGGGGGGCTGCGCTGGGGGCTGCTGAGTGTGTGGACACAGCCGCGGGGAGGAGAATGCGCTCTGAGCCACGGTCACAGGCTCCAAGGCCTCTGAGCAAACACCTTGAGGAAGGGTGGGGGGCGGGAGCAAAACCCAGTCTGCATCTGTTGGGCATGAAGCCGGCTTCCTAAGAGGATGCAGGGGTGACACACAGTGGGGTTCTTGCTTAGAGGCGGGGGGCCTCGGGGGACTGACGGCAAAGCAACTCCATGACTCAGACCAACCCTGTCCCAGGCATAAGACCCTCCCAGGTGTTTGAGGATGAGACATTGGGGAAGAGAGGCCAGGGTCAGAGGAGGGCGTGGGGATGGAGCACAGCCCCCTCAGGACCTCCGGGAACGGGCTTGCCAACGCACCTGCACCCAGAGATCAGGTGACAGTGGGTGGAGGCCTTATTGCCTCAGGGACAGTCTGGTGGACACAGCAGTCATCCACAGTGATTGTTCCCCAGGCACCTGCTCATGCCTCGGGCCAGCGCTATCCCCCACTTCCTATGGGGTCACCACCGGGAGGAGATTCGTCTACCCCCGAGCCCTTCCCCCATGCCTCTGAGCGAGCGGCCGCTGTAGGCACGAGCACCACGCAGGGCACAGCCACGTTTCACAGCCATGCCATGTGCCGGGGAGACCCACTTCCGCCCTAACGACGGAGAGGGAGCAGAGGGACAGGAGGATAAATCCCTGCCTGCTCTGCAAGAGGCACATAAATCCTCTCCAAGAACAGCCCTGCTCTGCTGGGCTTAAGGAGACAGATCTGGGCTCAGTGTGATGGAGGGCAGGGAGCGGGAGGATTCCAGCGGGGCACAGAGGGGAGTCAGCCCCGGGGGGCCTCTAGCAGAAGGCACATTCTTCAAGGGCCAAGAGAGGAAACCAAGCATCAGGAAGGATGAAACCGGGAACCCTGGAGCTGGAGTTCCAGGTCTGGAGACCCCAGAATTCCTGGTGAAGCTGTGTCTGCTCTCGGATGCCACAGTCCCAGGTACAGGACAGCCACGGGTTCCCAGGGCCCTCAGCGTGGACCCACTTCTCTGCTAGAGGAACTAGCCTTGGAAGATACAGAGGGAGTGAGCACCGTGGGTGGCCCAGCCCATCATCAGCCCCGGGCAGGAGTGTGGTGGACCAACATCTCTGCGGGAGGAGCTGGCCTTGGAGGGCCTTTGAAGAGATACAGAGGGAGTGAGCACCGTGGGTGGCCTGGCCTGTCACCAGCCCCAGGCAGGAGTACAGCCCTGTTATGGTGTGTTCCCAAGTGACAGACTCTAGATCACGTCCTCAGGCACCATGGAAAAAGCTTCCCCCTGGCCCATGAGGGTTCTGCAGCCAGGCCCGAGCCAGACCACGCAGCTCTCCGTCCTTCCAGGACTAGATCCCGGGGCTTTGGGTGACCTGGAATCAGCCACTCTCACTGCAAAGTTCCCCTGTGTGTCCCAGGGCTGGGTCCCCTGAATAACACCAGCCCAGGGTCACAGCTGTGGCCCTTGTTAGCTGCAGGCGCCTTCGGCCGAGTGCCCTCCCATCCGTCCCACCCTCTAGCACAGATTTTCTCTCCGCCTCTCTAGACAAAGGGTCAGGAACCCTCTCATGGGTAAGTCATGGAGTTGATGGAGCGTCGGAAGCAGATTTTCCTGCCCCGGGTCACACAGCTAGAAGGTAGCAGGGTCAGGGGCCTTCCCCGGCTCTCAAGTCCTAGAACCAGAAGGAAGGAAGAGCAGCAGCGTCTGTTTAGCTACTCAAAGTGAAACTGCGGGGCTGATGGGCGGGTCAGGAGCTGCCGCATGACGCGGAGAGTCCGGGCTGGGAGAGTTTCAGGGATCATTCCCCAGCTTCCTCCTGCAGAGGGGACCCGGCTTGAGGTGTGGAAGGGGAGCCCGGGACAGAATCCCACCATGAGGAGGGCTGCTGGGAACCACCCAGGCTCCTCTCCACCACTCTTCCACACAAATGTCTACAAATGGCGATCGTTCTCTTAATTCTCAGCTCCTCTGACCTAAGCGCCAGCATGCTGCCCGCACTCAGGGAGGACGTGAACCCCCATGGTGACGCCAGGCTCACCCTCACTGCCTCTGGCCCCAGGCCCTGCTGTGTACCCGCAGCTCACTCTGTCCCCACGGCCAAGCAGGGCAGCTCACGGAGCCCCACGTTCCCCAGTTGTGGGGTGGGGGTGAAAGTCATCCCTGCCAGGAGACTGGAGGATAGAACGGGGTCCGGTGCAAGAACCCCCCAAGCAGGACCTGGTGTTAGGAATAGTTCCCGCCCTTACTCTCCCCTCCCAGTTCCCATCACAAACCAGAAACAAACTAAGCCGGCCCTCCGCGTCCAGAGCCGCCTTCAAGCTGACGGAAGAGCCAAAGCGGTCTCACCCGGACCCCCGCAGCCCGGGAGGACCCCCACCTCTGCCAGAGCATCTTGGGTGGGATCCCAGGAGTCCCCGTGCATAAGCCCCTCCCACTCCAGAACACAGGAGCGGGTTTCTTCGTTTCTTGGCCGGAGGCAGGGTGTGGGTGGAGTCAGCGCCTGGCTTTAGGCACTGCACCTGCCTTAACCCACAGCACCTTGACTTGAGGCAAGTTTATTCCAACCCCACACCACAGATGGGGGTGCTGAGGCCGGAGAGCATGGGAGTAGCTCCCACACACAGCTTGGGGGCCCAGCGTCAGGATCTGAACCTCACTGTGTTTCCCAACTACTCAATCCAAATGACCGCGCCCACCGCACTCGGGGCACCTGTCCGGCCTCTCCATACACAGGTTGGTTCTCCTCTCTGCCGTCTGTCTCCAGCACTCACTGGAAGGCACTGCCGGCAGGGCAGGAGGAGCCCGGCAGGCATCTGCTGGAGGAGCAGACAGGCATGCAGACACAGCGTCCCTGCCACGGCTGGCTTCTCTGGGAGGAAGGCTGCGACCCAGCACACTGGGAAGAGCCAGGCCCTGTGGAAGCCTGGCTGCAGGGAGGAAGGCTCTGTGCTCACCTAGAAATTGCCCCTTCTTCAGGCCCAGGCCTGCAAACTCACCCATGCCTGCCCCTGGGGCAGGTCCCGGATCCTCTCCTGGAGGAGGGTCAAGAGGGCAGGTGTGCTTGGGACGGGCAGGTCAGGCCACTTGCCCGTTCATTTATCGGACAGACATTGTGTGAGCCCCTGTTTCGTGTCGTCAGAGTATGGTTCTGGGAACCCAGTAACGACCGAGGCAGACACTGCCCCTGCCCACTTGAAGGATGGCCAGTGGAGGTAGAGTGTCAGGTGGTCATTAATGCCCCATGGAGGACACGTGCCAGAAGCCAGGCAAAGGGCGCAGGACGCAGCCAGCACACTGTGTCTGCAAAGCCTCTGCTCCACCCACAGGGGTTTGTGTGGTTTTGATACCTGTCTCTCCCCCAAGTCCCAGAGTGGCTGGGCCTGTGTCCGCTCTTGCTCCCCATGGTAACGCTTCCTCTTGCACTCTAGCACACTAACACAGCCCCGGGCACAGCCACGGCCAGCAAGATTTGCTTCCTGGCTAAGTGAATGAAAGGGGAGACCCCAGCCCCATGTCTGGGTGGGGGCACAGGGCTGAGTATGGGCAGCCCAGGAGGAATTCACAGTGTTGTTGGGGGAGTTGTGTGATCCTCAGGGCTGGGTGGGGGAGAAGGAGGTTGAACACCAGCCGTGGGTGCGGGTTGGGGCTGGGGTACAAGGTGAGGTTTCTGCAAGGCTCAAGATAGTCAGGAGACATGTTGAGGAGCCCCAGAAAAGTGGGACAGGAGGGAAACTGTGAAGGATTTTCAGCCGAGGTGTGGGAGATGTGGAGCTGTGAGCTGTGAAGGGGCCGCTAGTGAACAGGTGCTCACCACACTTGCCCCCTACACACAGGCACAGCCTGCACCTTCCCGTGTGGCCAAGGGGGGACAGGTGGCCTCCAGGCTCAGGGCTCAGAGAGAATGCAGGTGCCTGGGCCAGGAGGGAGGGGTGGGCCTCCCAGGGGACCTGTTCCAGGGAGGGGAAGGTCTAGAGAAGGGCGCCGTGGTGGGGCTGGAGCATTCGGGAGAAGAGCAGCTGCAGGGACCTATGGACCCGGAGCTGGTGAGGCGCCAGGAGGGTGTCAGCAGGGGCGGCACTTGGGCAGGCTTGGTTTTGGACTTGATGGGACAGAGACACCAGCAGGCATGTTGATGACAGGCCCAGCCAGCAGACGGGAGTCAGAGCAAGGGAAGTGCCAGTCTCCAGTGTGAGGAGCAGGGCCAGAATGCCAGCCCCTCTCCTCCCACCAGTGACTTGTCCTGTCCAAATGGAGCAAACTCCACATGGGCCCTGGGTGGCTCAGGTTCCAGAGCAGGGCAGATCCCAGGCACAGAGGACAGGGGTTTCAGGAGCTCCCGGCAGCCAGGCTGGCTTTGGGTCAGTTCCAGGAAAGGTCTCAGGTGAGATGCTCACAGTATCAACAGCCAGGCACAGCAGCAGGGGACTGGGCTGGCACAGGGCCCCGGAGGCCCCTTAGAGCTGCTGGGTGGCAAGGAGATCCAGATACTTCAGGGAAAGGCAGCTGAGAGGGCGGAGGTGAAAGGAGCTGACCTAGGCATCCAGACAGCAGGAACCCAGCCCCAGCAGGGGTAGGGTCCAGGGGCTGCAGCCACATGCACCACCAGCAACTGCATTTGGTTTTAATAAAATGCTGCAAGCTCGGTTGGCAAGCCACTGTGAGCCAGGGATGTCCACACGCTTCTCAGAGGCCGAGACCTCTTGAGGGAAAGGTCTATCTTTCTCTTTTTCCAGAGAAAGAAGTGGAAGCTCAGAGAGGCTCCACCACTTGCCCCAGCTGGCAGAGCTCCAGTGACAGAGCTGCAGGATCAGCCGCTCTTATGGGCACTGTCCTTCCCCTAACTGGGCTTCCCCCCCACCCCGTGGGCCCCAGGCCTTCCTCCTCAGACACAGTCTCTGTCCATCCCCACATGAGCTCTGACCGCCTGAATCTGGGGGACCATGGTGAGACCGTCCAGCACCATGGACAGTGGTCTTGGTTCTGCCCCAGCAGTAGGGAGAGGCTCCTCAGCAAGGATCACCCATAGGCAGGGCCACGCCCCCAAGTTCTCCAAGGTTCCCAGAGGCTGTTTCTATGGAGCACTGAGTTGAGCTCTCATTTTCGAAGAACACGGGTGCTGCTCCCCAGGGCGCCATGAAGACCAGGTGACATTTGGGGGCAGGCAGAGACCTGGAAGAAGCAAGGCGTTGAGAGACACAATCAGGGTCTCATTACCATTTTGATTGCAGCAGCTCCCCCAGCGCCCGGACCCGGACACATGAACACACACTCAATCTGAAGGCGAAGGCTGAGCCAGGGTAAGGAGAGAAAAAAAGGAGCAAAACAGACTGATTTTAATAATGCTAAAAATAACCGTGTCAATACTCCCTCTATCTGGGGAGCCACGGATCATTTTCTAAGGCACCTTCCCATCTTCCTTCTCCATGGCTGGTAGCAAGAGTCCTGGAGTAGATTCAGGCCCCCCTCCCCCCAGCTTCCAGACCAAGCTCTCCTGAGCCATTCATGGGATCTTGGGTGAAGGACTTCACCCAGAGGGATCTCAGTGCTCCTGTCTGCAAAAAGGAGGTGGCAGCCCCAGCTCTGTGTACCTCCGAGAGACACAGGAAGAGCTGGGGTCCTTGGGGGGCGAGTCTCTCGTTTAACAGATGAGCAAATTGAGGCATGAAGATGGGGGTGAGGGGGCCACTCAAGATTGAGAGGGATCTGGTGCGTCTGCACCCTGGGAAAGCCAGGGTGATGTCCCCCATGAAGGAAACAGCTGCTCACACAGATCAACATCCCAGACCCTCCCAGCAGTGCCACAGGAGGCCGAATGTGGACCAGGCAACCCTGTGTTCGAGATGAGGTAGTCAAGGCCCAGAAGGTGTTCCAGCCTGGCCCCAGGTCAGCAGGGCTCAACCCCAGCCTCTCCACTCCCAACAAGAGCTTCTCCACACAAGCAGTGCCAGTGGACCCTTGAAGCAGCAGTGCCTGCCTAATACAACGTGCATGACTGAGGTCTGGATCCAAGAGGGTCACATCCCTTCCCCACCCAGCTGTCTCTCTCAGCACTATCCCTGGATGGTCTGGACATTGTCCTCTTCACAAGTGCTGGTGTGGCTCTGCCCTCTATGAAGCCAGATGGCCACCATCCATAGCCAGACCGCTTGCTGGGGTCTAGCTGGCCTTGCCTGTGACTGGCCCCACCACTAACTACTCTCCCGGCAGCTCCTCCAACCTCCCTGATGCATGAGGACATCAGCACTTCCTGGACACTTGCCACGGCCCTTGCATAAGCCTCTCACCACCAACCAGACACAGAAGCCCAGGCCCAGAGAGGGTTTGCCCAACCCCTGGGTGGGTGATATGGGAAACTGCATTTTGAGACCCGGGCAGGACACTCACAGTCCTCCTAGGGTGGAAACATATTGACTTTCATGTTCCCACGCATGCCCTGGGCCCTCCACCCTCTGAACTACAGGCTCCTTCCCTAATGCCCCTGTGCATCTCTGCACCGTCTTCCTTCTACCTGCTATAGTGTTTTCCCCTTCCTCATTCTGCCAATTTCTTATTCCATCCTCAAGATCCAGCTAAATGTCACCTCTTCTGAGAAGTCTTCCCGGATAGCCCCTGGCAGAGCTGGCTTCTCTCCCCTGTGAGAGCCTGCCCAGTTACCCAGACCTCCACCATGACCACTGCTGAGTGTGTCATAATGGGCAACCAGGCGCTCTTATCTAACAGTCTGCAGACACTCCTCTCAGCCATTCAGTGTCTGTGTTACCTTGGAGAAATTATTCAACCTCTCCATGTCTCAGCATCTTCAGCTAAAATGTGGCTTTTAGTAGACCTGTTCAAGTCCTGCAGAAGGCTTAGAATACTACCTGGCAGATGTCACGTGCTCAAAAAATGTTAATTACTACTGCTGTAAGCAATATTACCACCACCATCATCATCACCACCACCATCATCACCACCATCATCACCACCACCATCATCACCACCATCACCACCACCATCATCATCATCATCACCACCACCATCATCACCATTGCCACTATCACAATCATCACCACCATCATCACCACCACCACCATCATCATCATCACCACCACCATCATCACCATTGCCACTATCACAATCATCACCACCCATCATCACCACCACCACCACCACCGTCACCACCACCATCATCACCATTACCATCACCATCATCACCACCACCATCATCACCATCACCACCATCATCACCACCACCACCATCATCATCACCACCACCATCATCACCATTACCATCACCATCATCACCACCACCACCATCATCACCACCACCATCATCATCATCACCACCACCATCATCATCATTACCATCACCATCACCACCACCACCATCATCACCACCACCACCATCATCACCACCACCACCATCATCATCATCACCACCACCATCATCACCATTGCCACTATCACAATCATCACCACTCATCATCACCACCACCACCACCACCGTCACCACCACCATCACCATTACCATCACCATCATCACCACCACCATCATCACCATCACCACCATCATCACCACCACCACCATCATCATCACCACCACCATCATCACCATTACCATCACCATCATCACCACCACCACCATCATCACCACCACCATCATCATCATCACCACCACCATCATCATCATTACCATCACCATCACCACCACCACCATCATCACCACCACCACCATCATCACCACCACCACCATCATCATCATCATCACCACCATCATCACCATTGCCACTATCACAATCATCACCACTCATCATCACCACCACCACCACCACCGTCACCACCACCATCATCACCATTACCATCACCATCATCACCACCACCATCATCACCATCACCACCATCATCACCACCACCACCATCATCATCACCACCACCATCATCACCATTACCATCACCATCATCACCACCACCACCATCATCACCACCACCATCATCATCATCACCACCACCATCATCATCATTACCATCACCATCACCACCACCACCATCATCACCACCACCACCATCATCACCACCACCACCACCATCATCATCACCACCACCATCATCACCATTACCATCACCATCATCACCATCACCACCATCATCACCACCACCATCATCATCATCACCACCACCATCATCATCATTACCATCACCATCACCACCACCACCATCATCACCACCACCACCATCATCACCACCACCACCATCATCATCATCACCACCACCATCATCACCATTGCCACTATCACAATCATCACCACTCATCATCACCATCACCACCACCACCGTCACCACCACCATCATCACCATTACCATCACCACCATCATCATCACCATCACCATCACCACCATCACCATCATCATCATCACCATCACCACCACCACCATCACCATCACCATCATCACCACCACCATCACCACCACCATCATCACCATCATTATCACCATCATTATCACTATCATTATCACCACCGTCACCATCATCATCACCATCACCATCATCACCATCACCACCGTCACCATCATCACCACCACCATCACCACCACCATCATCATCACCATCTTTATCACCATCATCACCACCATCACCATCATCACCACCATCACCATCATCACCACCATCACCATCATCACCATCACCATCATCACCACCACCATCACCACCATCATCACCATCATTATCACCATCATTATCACCATCATTATCACCACCGTCACCATCATCACCACCACCATCATCATCACCATCATTATCACCATCATCACCACCATCACCATCATCACCACCGTCACCATCATCACCATCACCACCGTCACCATCATCACCACCACCATCATCACCACCATCATTATCACCATCACCACCATCACCATCATCACCACCGTCACCATCATCACCATCACCATCATCACCATCACCACCGTCACCATCATCACCACCACCATCACCACCACCATCATCATCACCATCATTATCACCATCATCACCACCATCACCATCATCACCACCGTCACCATCATCACCATCACCACCGTCACCATCATCACCATCACCATCATCACCATCACCCTCACCACCACCACCATTGTCACACTGCCATCATCACCACCATCATCATCATCATCACCATCACCACCACCATCAGTAGCAGCATCTCCCTTACTGGACTTTCCAGCTCCTCGAAGGTAGGGAATACCAACAAGTCATTTTTATCTCCCTAGACTCGTGCCCTGGCACATAGTAGGTGCTTCTAACCTTGTTGGATGATAAGGTGGACAGGCAGGTGGGCACGTGGATAAATGAATACATGAAGGGACAGGTAGATGGTTGAATGAATGGCTGGAAGGACGGGAGGGTGTGTGGGTAAAGAGGGGCAGAATGGATGAATGAGTCAGTGAATGAGTGAGTGTGCTGCTGTAAGAAGCGCAGATGGGTGGCTGAGTTGGTCCCTCCCACACCCAGGCTTCAGATGATGAGCCGCTTAGTAACAGCAGACATCACAGTGTCCCCATGGAGCCATGATATTAAAATCCCTGAAGGCTGCGTTGTCAATATCCGGGGGAGATTATCTCTGGAGCCATCAGCAGCAGGAATGGGCCTCCCACTTCCCAGGCCCTCCGTTCTGCTGGGACAGATGACACTTCCCTTTCTGAGCTTCTGCAGAGGGACCAAGCAATGCCTGCAGAGTCCTGCAGGTTCCAGCTCACTGGGCTGGGCAGCTCCTTCCTGCTTCAGACCCCAGGGGAAGTCTAGGGGCGTGCCGGGACTGGGGCCGTCAGGACCCTGGCTGTGGGTATGGTCCCCACCCACCCACACCCAGGCCTTCCATGCTCCCTCTGAAAGCTCTGCAGCGCGGGTTTTCCTCCATCCCCATCGCTGCTGTACAGCCTCTTGCCGGCCTCCAGGTACCTCTGTCCCCACTCCTCATGGCTCTGCCGCTGGGGGCACCCAGAGCTCCCATCCCCTACTGAAAAACACCACATGCAAAGTGAGGTGAGCAGAGCGGCAGCCCAGCTCTTGGGTCCCCCACCCAACCCCCAGGGCCACCACAGGGCTGGCTTCTGCACTGGGGTCCCACTTTGTTTGGGCGGGACCCCTTCACATCCTCAAAATTAGCCTCTGAAAGCATTTGTTTGTCTAGGTTTTATTTATCCATGTTGACAGTGTTAGAAACAAAATATACATTAAAAATGTTAACTCATTTAAAAATTACATATTGATGCATATAACATGCTTTTATGAAGCTGTATTTTCTAAACCCTCCCGCCCCCTCCCCCAGCAAAAAAAAAAAAAAAAGTGAGAAGCAGGGTCAGTGTTACATTGTTGCAGATCTTTCTGAATAGCAGAAAGGAGAAAGGTCGTGGGGACCCCAGAGGCCTTGAGGTTTGGGGAGGATTAAATGACATAATGTGTATTATTTGCAGAACATCACACCCGATTCCCCAGGGTGACTCAGGAAACAATGTGAGGACGGCACTGGGAGCCAGCAGCCCCCACTATCCGCCATGCCATGCCCACTCCCTGGCCTACCCATTCTTGCCCCCACACACTCACCCCCTCCATGCAGGCTGCCTGGATTGACTACAACTCCTTCTTCCCCCCACACTTGCCTCCTGGTGGTCAAGACTCACTTCCAGTGACCTCTCCTTCACCCCACCCTGCCCTATAGTCCCCCACCCTGGACTTGCCCCCATCACCTGGAGACCCACAGCGGAAGGACAGCGTTCTTTCCACCAGCACCGTGTAGTGGTCACAGTAATCAAGTGGTTCCTTCTGGGCTCAGGCAGGCCTGGCTGTGTGAGTTCACATGAGCCTCCAGGTTAACGTCCATCAGGCGGGGATAATAGCCTTGGCCTGATGGGATCACAGTGAGTTGTGGGTAAATGACCCATTTGGATTCTCGGCACACTCTGAACACATAGCGTTGGCCGTCAAGGCATCCAAGGCCCCTGTCCTCATGGAGTTAGTATGATGGGGGAGGCAGACGTGGAACCAACACCCAGAGAGAAGAGTGGGGGGTGACCACCCAGGTTAGGGCAGACACCAGGGAGATGGGACTGGGGGGGGATGGAGCCCTGGAGGGTTAGAGGGCCCTGGGAAGGAAGGGGGACCCGGCAGATCCCAGGGAGGCATTGAGGAATCTAAACACAGGGGAAAACCTTAGATGGAAAGGGGTGAAGAATCCTGAAAGCAAGCCCCACCCGGAGCTGCGGGGTGAACGGCCTGCTGGGGTCACAGGGCGCCGGGGTTCCCCAGGTAAGAGGCCCAGACTGGAGCAGGCAGTGGGAGGGAGAGTGCACCCCTGGGGCTTGGGGGGTGAGTCGTCGGGACACCAGGAGGGTTGGTCTATGCCAAGACCCCGCCTGTCCAGCATTCCTGCATGGAGCAGGGGGCTCAGAACATACGTGTCCAGGGAATGAATTCGTTCCCCTTAGGAAAAGGCAGGGCAGCAGTAACAATCACCCGCTAAAGCCATGTGCATATTGGCGCCACACCACCCGGTGACTGTCCACTTGTACAAGCACGTGGCTCTGGGAGTCACCAGCCTCAGGCCTGTTCCCGGGCCCCAGCTGGGCTGGAACCAGTTCCCCCAGTTTCCCTGGTCCCCAGCCCCTCCAGGTCCTCCCAGGCTCTTCCAGGCTCCACGTCCAAACAAAGCCCCCAAGGCACACAGACATCCCAGACCTGGCTGTGTGCACACGTGTGTTTGTTCTCGTGATTGAACGGCAAGTCCCTGGAAAGAGGAGCTGGGCGCATCATCGTGTGCTGTGTGTCCTGGCCCAGGACAGGGACCAGGACCAATTTGCCTGGAGGGCCAGGCACACAGGGCAGGGAACTGAGCACAGCAGGCTGGGGACTGACTGTGGCTCTGGGGACAAGGGAGGAGGAGGAGCCAGAGAGATGGAGAGAGGCCTTCATCCCTGTCCTCCGTCTCACCCCTGTCCTCTGCCTCGTCCTCTGCCCTCCCTCTGCACCAGCCTGGCCATCACTGAGGAGGCTTTGTCCAGCCAGTGCCTTTGCAGAGTGACCTCCTAGGTGCTCCCAAGGAAACCCACACCCCTTCGAGACCAGAATGGCAACTTCTTCTCATGGCCCCTCCAGAGATATCTTCTTCCCTTCCATCCTGCTCTTCCATCCTGCACTTCACACATCACTGCTAAGCATCTCTGCACACCGGGCTCTGCTCCAGGGGTGAGCAGGAGGACCATGAGCCACGCTGAGCTGGGGAGGGTGACGCCCCTCCCCGGGGCCCTGTACCTGTCCTCTGCTGTCACTCAGGCACACTTGCATCGCCGTGTGCGAAGTCCTGCTGTGGTGCCCACCATCACTCTGAGGCTAACTAGAGAAAGGATGGCATCCTCAGCTAGTCCATGCCCCAGGCCTGGCACATAGTAGGTGCTCAACAATGCAAGGGAGGGAGAAATAGAGGGAGGGAGGAAGGGAGGGACAGGAAGTGGCTGGGCTTTCTCTGCTGAGACTGCCTTCCTCTGGACTGGCTGTCCGTCGAGGCTGGCTAAGCCACCCTGGTCCCTGAGTCAGCAAGAGCCCACATGTGTGCGTGGGGCTGTGGGTGGCGGGCGGTGGGCTGAGACATTCTCACGCCAAGCAGGCTCTGCTCTGTCCTCGCCGCCCGCGCAGTTCTTGCTGCTGCTTCTGAAAATGTCAACTTCTTATCTCGCCAGAATTTTTCCTGACTTGGAGAATTCAATAAAGCAGCTGAGTAACACTTAAAATAATAATGAAGCTCTGTATTTCTGCAACTCCCGGCTGGCTCTGGAGAGCCGGGACTGCCTTTCCACGGTGATCAATCTTCATTTTCACACCAGGCAGACAGCTCTGCTGGGCTGGGCTGGCCCCGCGGCCCGAGGGAATTGGCAGGTCCCTGGGATGCCGAGGCTCCCAGCTGCCGATCAGAGTGCTCGTGAGAGGGGAGGCCACTGAGGCACGGCTTAAGGGTCCTGAGCTTCCCCTACACAGCAACCTGCCCCCCAAGCCAGCCCACCCCACTTCTCGCTCATGCTGCCCTCTGACCCTCGCCCCACGCCGTCCTGTCCACTCCACTGACCCTCCAAAGCCCAGCTTAGTGCTCAGTCAGCCCACCCTGATCCCCGGACTTTGGGCAGGTTGGGCAAAGCAGTACCCCAGGTCCATCCAAGCAGCATTTACACCCCGGGTGGGAGGAGGGTTGAATGGCCAATTCTTCCTATCTGCAGAGGGTAGAACTGAGGCCCAGAGCAGAGCCCTTGCCCTCACCAGCTGCCGACCATGCACTCCGCAGGTGTCTTGTGCTGAGCACAGGGAGTGAGGCCTGGGAGATGGGGGCTCGTTCAGGACCCTAGGGCTGCCAATGGCTGACTCCAAGCATGGGTGGACTTTCTGCTAGGACCTGGTGGTCTTTTCTGACCTCCCTGTGGGTGGGACCCTGCTCTGAGGGGCCTGGGCCCTGACAGAGGTCGACCTGCCTCGGAACGGCCCAGACAATATGGGAGGGGACTAGGCAGACAAGGCCTCCGGTCCTGACTCCGCTGCTGCCACTGCCGCTCTGTGCACTTGGTCAAGTTCCACAGCCTCCACGAGCCTCACTGTGTTCTCCTGCGAAGTAGGGACAGGGTGGTCTCCTCCAGCGGGGCGCCGGGGGTGCTTGTAGATGCCTGGTCACTGCCCTCCCACTCACCAAGCCCTGTCACAAGGAGCTGCAGCTGAATCCACCCTTCCCTCACTGCTCACACTCCATCCCTCAGGACCCAGCACTGCTTGGTTTGAATCTCCTCCAATTTGTCAACAAGCTTCTCAGATCGAGCTTTTATTGAATGCCTGCAAATTGACCCCCAGGATAACAAGAACTAATTAATCTTCCTTCCTCCCCCCAGAACCTGGCCAACATCGATGGGGGCCACCCCTCACTGACTCTGTCTTTGGGGACAGGGCAAGATCAGGCAAGGAAAGGCCCAGCTTAGAAGGGAGGCCTCAGGGCCTGGAGCAGCTGGGAACGCTCTGGGCCGGAGACCCCATCCCAGCCTGGCTCTCCTTGGGCTCACGTTCAGCCTGGGGCAAGCCCTGCCCACCTCTTCATCTAGGAAAGAAAATGAACCCAGGTCCGACTCCTTCCCAAGGTCGCTTAATATGCAAATGGCACAATAGGTGCTTTAAAAATCATCCCGGGAGGTAGAAAAGCCACGCAAATGGGAGACGTATTACAAAGCCTCATTCCCTGGGATGTGGTAAATCAGCGTTTAAAATAAAATCAAATCTGTAAATAAGCGTCTAGGAACACAATCTTGCGCATTCGCTGACATATTGTCCAGGCTGCTTTCATGCTGCCAGGCAGAGCTGAGGATTCCAACAGAGACCGTGTGGCCCACAGAGCCAAAAATACTGTCTGGCTGGTGGCAGAGCAGCCCTGCTTTAGACTCGGAGGCAGAGGGATTCCCCTGAGTCTCCCTGGCCCCACACAGCACATCCTCTGTCCCTGGAGCTCCCAGGGCCCTGGGCAAAAGCCCCTACCCTCTCCCACCCCCAGGTCCTCCAGGTAAGGAGCTCTGCCTGCCTCAGGGCCTGCAGCTGCTGTGGGGGCCCCAGCGTGGCCTGAGGGTGGCTCTGTCCTGGCACACCTGGACCTGTAGGGGCCCCACCCCAACCATGGAGGGACCCCTCCCTCACCCGCTTCCCCAGGTCACAGCCAGGACTCAGCCTCCTCTTCCAGCCAGCCCTCCAGGCCCTCCCAGGGACCAGGGTGGCTGACCGTGTAGCAGCAAACCTCAAACACCAGCAGGTACTGAATAGCTCCTTAAGGACACAGCCGGGATTTCTAGATCCTCTGAAATCAGAAGCAGTTCCCAGGGTCTCTCACGGGGGAAAAGGAGTTATCTGTGGGCCAAAACAATCTCAGATACTGAGGGGAGTCCTGGGAGAACAAGAGCCCCCCCAGAGGCCTCCTTCTTTCAGGGTGGCCAGGTCCTTAGGCAAAAAGGCAGCCTCTAAAGCCCTGCCTGGGCTCACCCCCCACCCCAGGGACTCGGGAGGGGACCAGGAGGGAAGTAGAGGGGGCAGAGGAGAAGGCCTGGGGCTCCTGGGGTTGAGGGGTCCATGGGGGGAGGCAGGGGGCAGGTGTGAGGTGGGTGTGAGGCAGGTGCAGAGAGAAAGCCAGCCCCTGTCGGCGGATGGCGGGACCTGACCACCCCTCACACGGTAAACCACTGCAATTCTGCTCATGGCAGTGTCTGCTGAACCACACACAGCAAAGCAGCAGGACTCCTGCTTCCCAAACCACACACAGCAGAGCAGCAGGACCCCTGCTCTCCAAAGCCCCCATTCACGCTGGGGTGTGGGGAGGGGGGTGCATCCATGAACCAACCCAGGAGTGACGTGGACAGGAATCAATCTGTGATGGACGTGGTCCCTGCCAGTGGAGAGTGGGCGGGGACCCTGGCCTTCTGGGGGTCAAGGAAAGCTCCACGGAGGAGTGACAAGGATGGACAACAGGATGCTGAACTGGGCTAGTGGATTTCGAGTGGAGGGGAGGACGTAGGGAGGTCACCTCCCTTCCCAGAGGACACAGCAGATGCAAAGGCATGAGGCTAAGGCAGGAGCGGAAGCAGGGGAGGAGGCAGAGGGCAAGCGGAGGGAGGGACAGGGCACATGGGGTCTGGAGTCAGGGGTCATCCCAACAGGGGACTATCAGCACCACCAGGTGTGTGCGCTCACCTGGCTGGAGACCCCTTGGGGCATCTTGCAGTGGTCCAGAGGCGAAAGAAAGAAAGGGACTGAGTCAAAGGGCATTTTGGATTGGTGCTTGTCATCCCAGCCAACCCACCAAACACAACAAAAACACATGCGGAAGAAATGGGGCTTGAGTGTCATCTGAAACCAGCCCTCTGAATCACCCGCTCCCCTCCCTCCTCAATGAGCCTGGGATAGAAAATACCTCTCCCCCTCCGGCAGCCCAGCCCTGCCTCCTCACTCAGCTGTGCGTCGCTAAGTGATATTACCAGCGATTACGTGTGTGGCAGTCGTAGACACCAGTTACCGCTGCCTAATTGGGTCATAATTTTGACAAATGTGTCATTCTGGAGATCCTGACTGCAGAAGGATCCCGACAATCTCAGCCTCGGAACTGCCTTGCCCCTCCCCTCATCTCCCCGGCCCCTCCTCCATGTCCTTTGCTTTCAGCTTCATTTCCTTGTCGGACATGCTGTTTCCTGCAGCCCCGGGGACCCCAACCCACCCTGCTGGGCACATGAAGTGCTTGGCAAATGTCTGTGTGGCCTTCAAGGGACTGAGGCTGGGGGAGGGAGTGGAGGCTCAGAGAGTCCAGAGCCTGCCAGGAGGGTAGAGTGACGAGGGAGCCCCACTACCCGAGGAGAATTCCAGAACCAGCCTCCACACACCCAGGGTATCAGCTCCCTGTAGGTCAAGAGAGCAGCCAGTGGCTGCAGGGCACCATATAGTGTACAAAATTCATTCACACCCACCCCCTTATATGATCCTAGGATGTTCGAACTGGACAGCATTTCAGCAGCCATTGAGTCCAGTCAACTAGGACATGAGAGGGAGATAGAAATATATTCTCACGTCACACATCAGGGGAGGAGAGTGCAGTGGTGAGGCCCATCTCCCCATCATCTCCGCATCATCTCCGCATCATCTCCCCATCATCTCCGCATCATGCCTCATCATATCCCCATCATCTCCACATCATCTCCACATCTCCCCATCATCTCCTCATCATCTCCCCATCATCTCCCCATCATCTCCCCATCACCCCATCATCTCCCCATCTCCCCATCATCTCCCCATCTCCCCATCATCTCTGCATCATCCCCCATCATATCTCCATCACCTCCACTTCATCTCCGCATCTCCCCATCATTTTCCACCATCTCCACATCATCTCCCCATCTCCGTATCATCTCCCCATCTCTCCATCATCTCCCCATCTCTCCATCATCTCCCCATCTCCCCATCATATTCCCATCTCCCCATCATCTTCCCATCTCCCCATTATCTCCCCATCATCTCCTCATCATCTCCCCATCATCTCCCCCATCATCTCCTCATCATCTCCCCATCATCTCCCCATCATTTTCCCACCATCTCCACATCATCTCCCCATCATCTCCCCATCTCCGTATCATCTCCCCATCTCTCCATCATCTCCCCATCTCTCCATCATCTCCCCATCTCTCCATCATCCCCTCATCATCTCCCCATCATCTCCCCATCATCTCCCCATCATCTCCTCATCATCTCCCCATCATCTCCTCATCATCTCCCCATCATCTCCCCATCATATCCCCATCATCTCCACATCATCCCCTCATCATCTCCCCATCTCCCCATCATCTCCTCATCATCTCCCCATCTCCCCATCATCTCTCTATCATCCCTCATCATATCCCCGTCATCTCCCCATCATCTCCCCATGATCTCCTCATCATCTCTCCATCATCTCCCCATGAACTCCTCATCATCTCCCCATCATCTCTCCATCATCTCTTCATCATCTCCCCATCTCCCCATCACCTCCTCATCTCCCCATTATCTCCCCATTTTCTCCTCATCTCCCCATCATCTCTTCATCATCTTCCCATCATCTCCCCATCATCTCCCCCCCATCATCTCCCCATTATCTCCCCTTTCCCCATCATCTCCCCAACTCCCCATAATCTCCCCATCTCCCTATCATCTCCACATCTCATCATCTCCCCATCTCTTCATCTCCCCATCTCCTCATCTCCCCACCTTGCCATCTTTTCATTTCCCCATCTCTTCATCTCCCCATCATCTCTCCATCTTCCCATCTCCCCTTCACCTCCCCATCTCTCCATGTTCTCTTCTCTCCATGTCATCATCTCCCCATCTCATCTACCCCTGTCTTCCCATCTCTTAGAGCCCTATCCTTCTCACCCCAAGACAGCTTGAGCCCCTCACTTCTTTACCTCTCAGGAAAGCCAGGCACTGGCAATACCAGCCCACTTAGATTGGGGAGTGGAGCTCCCTGGTGCTTATGTAGGGGTGTTTAGAGACTGAAGAGACCCGAATGGTTGTCAACTGTTGATTCACAGTATCACAATTATTACCATAATTATTAAGTTTTGCACCTCAGAGAATGGCTGCACAGGATAAACATCTGTGTAGATAAAAATAAAGGCAACCAGAGGGTTCCAATTTACTTGGACTGTGGGGGACCCCAGAGATGGGCACTTTTTAAACTTTCCTTATGATATTTTGTAACATCAGGAGAGTCGCCTGGGTCAGAGAAGCCTTCAGGACAAGTCCCTCCATGTCCCTGTCCCAGGTCCTGAGGGGCTGCGGCTCTGCCGAAACACCTGTGCTATGCTGCCCCCTCCCTTGAGGGCCACCCTTGCCTTCAGGGCACCAGGTCATGGCCACAGGAACGCTGGACATGTGGCTTATTCTAACCCTGCCCAAAATAGCCAGAATGATGGCACTTTCCCACCCTTTGGAGACAGATGGGCTGGCCCATGCACAGGGGCTTTGGAGTCGAAAACTCCTGTCATGCATCCTGATTCCACCACTTCCAGGGTGGAGAACCTCTCTGGACCTCAGCCTGGCCATCTGTAGAATGGTGTGATGAAGTACCCATGCTCTGTGAGGATGCAGTGGGCGGGTGCTGCCTCTGAGAAGGCTCCACACAGCAAAGCCAAGCCCACCACAAACCCTAACTCCTCTCTTGATCCCCCACCTCCTCCTGTCAAGGGAAGTATTGAAGAAGCAGCTCTAAAAATACTACCATGTTGCAGGCTGTGTGGGCGCTGGCTGCCTCCTTCGTCTACATTTAAGTCTGGCTCTGCTCCAAGGGCCTAGGAGGGCTGTCTGGGTGGGGAGAGTTCAGAAAAACATTGTCATGAGAGAAGCCCCAGCCCTGAGTCAGGCTGAGCATGGTGGGGGCTGATGGCGCTGGAACCGGTGAGTTGCAACCCTCAGCCCCATCCTCATGAAGCACAGCCTCCTCCGTATTGTTGTGACGCAAGTTTTTGATCAGGGAAATTACTGATTAACATATTGACAGAGTTACCGGCTCCTGCCTGAGAAAGACTCCCCAGCAGACGAGGGTCAGGGAGCAGGAGGAGAGGGGTCAGTGACGGTGCTACAGAGCGGGTTCATCTGTGAGGAGAGTTCATCTGTGAAACAGCACCGTTGCTGACACACCTGCTGAACCCCGCCAGTTCACACTGGCTTCTCCATGGACCGGACATCCACTCCGATGGGGAAGGAGTGGGGGCCCTGGGGGAGGGTCGTATCCACTTTGGTCTGGGCCGGCCTCCCCTGGCCAGGCTCCGGACGTTTGGAGGCAGCCTCTAAGGTCTGCTGGCTCCAGACACGTGCTGAGCGCCCACCATGGACTCGAGGAGGTGAAACCCTCAAGGCCCCTGAAAGATGGCGAGGGCATGTGGCCTGAGCTCTGTGTACTCGGCCCAGGGCTATGGAGTGTACAGAGTGGGAGGGAGCTGAGGGAGGGAACCCTGGGTGGAGGATGCTTGACCTGAGCCTCGAAGGGGGGCTGGAGCAGAACTCTTGGGCACGAGAAAGGACAAAAGCAGTGAGTGTGTGCAGGCCGGGCAGCCTCGGTCGGGCTCACCTTAAAGGCTAGTTTCATGCCACTGCGACTCTAGCCCATTCCCCTCCTCCCTAAAGAGCCACAAGGGACCACTGAGTCTCCTGCTGGGGCGTGGGACCCAGCAATCCCCCACTGCCTGAAAGATGACCAAATATGGAATTCCATGATGGCGACTGCTGATCCATCTGGGGCAGCCGGAGGGGCTGAGCAGGTGACAGCGCCTGGCAAGCCCGCCCCAAGGAGATGCTGAGAAGTTCCTGGGCTCAGAGAAAGCATGTTCTAAGGTGAGATTTAATAAGAGGCCTGGGAAGAACAAATCCTGCGACACAATTTTATTTCCCAGCCTCCCCTGAGTTGAATAGCAATTGCCAACACGGGCTCCTGCTATAAATAGATGAGATCCCTGGCTGGGCGGCCTGGGCACCACCTTGTCATCCCTCACTTTGCAGGTGGGAAGCACCAGTGTTCTTTCCTTCGTCACCTAGGGGTGCTGTGGAACGGGCTTCCAGGGGAGGCAGACCCAAGGGTCGCTCCTTGAAGACCAGTGGCACCACGTGCACTGTGGGTGCCGCCTGTGAGCCCTCTGGGAGGCCTCCCGCTGCAGAATGCCAGGCAGATGCCCCCTCCTTCCACAAACATGTATGGAATTCCCAGGATGTGCAGGCAACATGGGGGCGAGAAGGATGGGAAGAAGGGAGATAAGGAGGAAAGGAGGGAGGAGAGGGGAAGGAGGGAAGAAGGGACGTGGAAAGAAGAGACAAGGGAGGGAGGAAGAAAAGCCTGCCCTGCCCTTTGCTGAGGAGACAAAGGGAATCCCAGCCTATCCCAGGCATGATGAGGGTGTGAGGAGCACAGAGTGTGGGAGTGTGAAAGGGGCGCCCAGACCTTCTTAGGGGTTCTGGGAAAAGCTGCCCATGCATGAGCCACACCCAAAGGGCGTGGGAGATAGGTCCAGGCAGAGTGCCCCAGGTTGGGAGGGGCACATGCCAGAGCAGAAGAGGTCCTCATCACAGGAGCAAGACACAGAGGGGGCGGCTGTGGGGCAGAGCTGGGGGGTTGCAAAATGGGAGGCCTCATCGCATCCAGGAAAAGCAGGGAAGGGCTCAGAACCAGGGAGGGGGTGACAGGGACATGGAGGTATTTAGAAAGATGACGCAGGGGCCTGGGGAAGTGGGGAACAGGGCCTGAGTCCTGAGCCACCCCTAGGTGTGAGCTGCCTCTGGGTTCTGGGAAGGCTGTGCTCTGGGGTCCCCCAGATCCCCCCAGAAGGCCCTGGGCCATCCCTCTCATCCACAGGCCTTCAGGTTCCCTCAGTTCTCAGCCTCAGCTAGTTCAAGACCCAAGTTTGACTCCAGGGGGCTCAGGTAACCCCCTTCTCCCCCAACATACACACCCACAAACTAACATCTCCACACACACTTCTCTCCTAACACGCACACACACTCACACGCACTCAGATACAGAGACACTCACACATGCTCACACACACATTGTCTCCCACACTCACACAACCACATACACTCACTCTCACACACACACACTCACGCACACACCCACACACATCCACTCATGCTCACTCTCACACTCACACCCACACACACTCTCACACTCACACCCACACACTAACACTCTCACACACACTCTTACACTCAGACACACACACCCACACTCTCTCTCTCACACACACACACACACACACACACCACTTGTCTGTTGCAAATTGTTTTAGACATGTGGACACTGGGTGAGCTGGGCATAGGACTGATTCAGAGACAGCCTGAAACTCCCGCCGTCAGCAATGAAACCAGAACCAGCCGATGTCTGTTTGGAAATTTACTTTCTGCAGGCACTTCTGAGGCTGCTTCCCCCACAGCCTGTGTGATTGATCCCATCAGCCTTGTGGGGTGGGGATCACAGCCCTGGGCGAGGCTGGAGGGGCCACGCACACACCTGGGAGGTGTGGGCAGGGGCCTGGGCCCGGGGCCAGCGCAGGGGCTGAAAGGTTGCTTTTGGAGGGTGGAGCTCTTCTTGGCACTCTGGCTTCTAAGCTGAAGCAGGGATGCAGGAAAACAGCCCCCTCCCACCAGCGCCCGCCCCCTGCCCCGGGATGACCAGCACAGGGCTCAGGGCTGAGCATGGCAGGTCTGGGAGATCCCCCATCATTGCAACCCTGTGGCTACTCCATCTGGGCTAACAGTGGGTCTTGCCCACACCACAGGCCTCAGCACCGCCCTGTCCTGTCCCACACTGGCCTCTTTTCCCGGGGGTCTACCCACTGTTTCCCCAGCACCTCTCTCCTCCCCAGCCCAGCCCAGCCTCTCAGGCAACAGACCTGCCCCTGGACCTGTGTCAGCGATGGCAGCTGAGAAAATCCCTTCCTCCCTCCGCCCTGGAAAGGAGACCCCAGCCAATGGTGAGGCTGTGCTCTGCAGTGACCACAGCCTGCTCCTCACTTCCCCCTCCCCTCCGGGCCTGGGCTGGCAGGAGGGGGCTTTCAATGAGGAGGTGAGCTCTGGCAAGACACCTCTTGTTCCCGGGGAGCCTGTCAAGCAACTGAGAGGTGCAGAGACCTCCGAGGCTCCCACTCCCAGCTGTGGGGCAGGTGGGTGGGCAGGGGACAGGGGCATGGCTCTCATCGTCTTCTCACCCCAGGCCCTGGCTGGATACCAATGGGGCTGGCATTGGCATTTCAGAACCCCTGGCAGGAGCTCTGGTGGCTGCTAGAACAGGAAGGGGCAGGCGGGAACAGCTCCGAGAAGGGAAGCCCCCCCAGGACCAGGTGCCCACAATTAGCCAGGCTTCAACTAGCCCGCATCCAGGGCGTTCAGAGGACCCAGTAGGGGGCTGGAGACACTGAAATCTTTGGTACCACCGAGTGCTTGAGAAAAAGAGTGGTTTGTGCTGAGGGAGACAGGGTCGTTATGCTGCTCTATAGCCTGCAGCTCTGCTGACAGCAAAAGGCTGCTTCATCTTCCCCCAAGACCACTCCAGCCTCTCTCCCCCTCCCCTATCCCCTCTCCCCCTTCCCCTCTTTCCCCCTTCCTTTCCTTCCCCTCCCCCTCCCTCTCTCCCTCTTTCTCCTCCCACCCCTCCCTCCTCCCTCTCTCTCTCTCTGAGCGGTGCACCCCATCTCAAAACAGTGAGGGAAGAGCAAGCCTTCTTATTCAAAACATTAAACAGGCAACCCTGGTGTTCATCCCAGGCAGGAGAATGGCTCCGTGAGATAGAGGCTGTCTAGCCCTGACCCATGTCAGGATCCCCTGTGTCCTTGGGGTCTGGGGCAGCACCTGGCCGCCTGGCCACCATGCATGTCCTTTTCTGTGGCATGCAGAGCCCTGAAATGGTCTCCTGCATCCCTGCCGCATGTCCACGCCTCTGTAGTCCCCCTGCCTCCAGTGGGGGACACCTGCAAATAGGATCAATGCCACACCCCTATTAGGTCATGTGATATGGCAAGAAGAAAGGGATTTTGCAGGTGTAATCAAGGCCCCTAGCAAGCATGGCTTTGCTCTGAGCCAAAGGGAGAGAGCATTATTATCCTAGCAGTCCTGACCTAATCAGAGAAGCGTCTTGGGGGCTTTTCCTACCGTGAACTCGGAGACTTCAAACCACAGGGACTCTCTCCTGCTGAACCTGAACAAGCCAGCCCCCACGAGCCCGGCAGCTTTGAGAAAATGGATTCTTCAATGAGTACATGAGCTTGGAAGCAGACCTGGGGCCACGGAGGGGTCTCATTGCAGCCAGCTGAGCCCGCCATGACTCCTGACCCAAGGAGGCAGCGAGATAACACCTGGGTGCTCTTGGAAGCCCCTAAGTGTCCAGTGATTTGTTATGTAGCACAGAAAACAGGTACCCTCTCCTTGCTGGGCATACAGCTCCACTGCCTTTCCCAGCCTCCCTAGGGGTGGCCACACAGCCAAGGTCACCCAGTGGGATGTGGACGAAGAGGAAGCGGCTACCGCCAAGTTGGTCCCTTGGCTCAATGGCCTAGGGCTGGGTGAGATGACGGTTCAGCAGTCAGCGTTCTCCAGAGAGAACAGACTGGAGGATACACATGTGCATGTCAAGAGATGTGTTTCAAGGAACTGGTTTAGGTGATTGTGACTGTGGGGCTGCAGGTCTGAAATCCACAGGGTGAGCAGGCAGGCAACTCAGGCGGGAGCTGAGAGGCGGAACTTCCTCTTCCTCGGGGAGATCTGTTTTGCTCTTGAGGCTTCGGACCAATTAGACGACACCCGCCCAGACCTTCAGGGTCATTCCCCTTTACTTAGGGTCAACTATCGCCCATATTCACCACATGGGTAAACGACATTCTTGGCAGCCTCTAGTTCTATGGTTAGTGAACAGCGGGGTGCTGCACCCAGCCAAGCTGACACACGGAGCTCACTGTCACGGAGCCCTAATGTGGGCCACAGGAGAGGCTTCGGTGGAGGAAGCTGGGTCCCTGAATCACCACGTGGAGGGGAAGCTGAGGAAGAACCCCCACTCCAGATGGAGCCTGAGTTTGAAGTCCATTTTCAGCCATCGCGTGTGTTAACACAGCTGCCCTGCTACAACCTGCACGGCACCCCTCGACTGAGTCCCCCGGCCATGACCTCACAGGTCCCAGGGGCTTTGTCCCCCGTAACACACTGACCTGGGAACAAATGGAAGAAACTCCCTTTCTTGGCCCCAAAATGCCCCTGAGATTGACAGGCATTCTGGTCTTCTGTACTGAGCAGCAACATCATAGGCAGAGAGGAGGCAACCAAGACAGAAAGTACCGGCCTCTGCTTCTGCCCCTCATGGTCTCAGAGTCCCAGACACAGCACACCTCCCACTCGCTGACCAGTTCTGTGCCAGGGTGCCGACCCCCAGCCCAGCCTCATGGCCCCTTTTCCGGGTCCTCTGTGACTCCACCTCTGTCCTGCCTCCACCTCCAGGCTATAAAGCCAGGGTCTCCTCCCAAGTCCGAGGAATTCCGGGCCCAGATGCCTCTGCAGCCTGCAGCCATGGCTGAATCCCACTCCGAGTGAGCAGGGAGAAAGCTCTGGGGGCCGGGAAGGTCAGAGAGGCTGCATGAGGGCACGAGGGCGAGCTGTGCCTAGTCCCGTCCACCCCTCTCTGAACTCGAAGCCATGGCAGGAGCTGAGCAGACACAAGTGACAGAGGCAGATGCCATGAGGGGCAGAAGGTCCTCACCAAAGGTAGGCAAGTCTGGTGACTTCCAGTGGGCTGTCCGGTGACTTCTCCACCGTGGCATCTACCCATGGACTCACAACCCCCACGACAGCCCAGGGTGCCAGGACCACAGTCCCATCTGAAGTGTGGGACACTGAGGCTCCAGCCAGCTCACGGCTGCCTGAGGCCCCATGGCAGTTGCATGACAGGCCTGTATCTGCACCCGGACACCAATGCCTCAACCTGCTCCAGAGAGAGATGGGGACAGAGATGCAGCTTGGGCCTGGGGTCCTGAGACTTGAGGCTGGGAACTCACCAGGTGGCCTGGGGTCTAGGGCCATTGGCAGATTCAGTCCTGGACAGGTGCTTGTTGGTGTCTGGTCTGCTGCCTGCTTCACCTGCTGTCTGGATCTGCATCAGGGGAAGAGGCAGGGAGGGGGCAGCGAGGAGAGGAGGCTGCCCAGACACATCCAGGATTGCTGTCATCACCCAAACCCTAAGCGGCCAGCATCTGGGCTCTTTGTGCCCTGAGCAAGGCCTTGGGTAAACTCTCCAGTATGAACAGGGCCTGGAGTCAGGAGCACTGGGCAGTTGCGGGGAGGCACCTGCAGGGTCAGGCCTCTCCCTCCAGGCCCAGAGCTCCTCCTCTCCACCTCCCAGTTCTCCCCCACCCTCTAGCTCCCTGTTCTGTCTCTGATCTCTCCTGCACTCTCAACTCCCCTCCATTCTCTTCCTCCTGGCCTTTCTTCCCTCTCTGATTCTCAGGCCTGGCCATGTTCCATCCAGCTCACCTGTGTCCACAGGAGAGCAGGAAGCAGTGCACATCCTACCACACCCAGCACTCACTCCAGCCCGGCTGCCCAGGCACAGGCCCCGGAGTGGGAGATGAGGTGCTGACAGGTAAAAATCCCTTCCCGGAGGTCCCCAGCAGGTAAGATGTGGCTGAGTGGGAGCTGATTGAAAAGGCAGAGACCTGTTCACTCTGCCTTGTTTTCCCACACAGCTACGGGCTCCAGGGATGCAGCCAAGCCTGCATGGCCCCTGCAACCAACCTCCCAGTGCCTGCAAAGGGCTGGACTCAGCCTTGGGGACAGCAGTGTTTGGGCCTGAAGAATGGAGCACTGCCGCACTCGAGGCTCTCTGTCCCCAAAAGCCTTCAGAGGGGACACTCCCAGCCCCAGAGGGAGACCCAGAGGCAGGTGGCCTTGTCATTCCAGCCTCTAGGGACTAAGGCCAAGTCACTCTGTGGCAGGAGAGTTTGGGGAAGGTTGTGAGGCTTTGGAGCCACCTGTGTGAGTGACCTCGGCTTGAGGCAGGTCCTCATCCTGGCTCCCCCAGCTGTCTCCTCTTGGTTGTCCTCTTGATCCCCTGCGGTGATGAAAACCAAGGGAATCTCACCATTTCTCCCTCCAGAACCAGCCGGCAATATCTCACCCACAAAAGATGAAACCCAAGGAACGGGGCTCAGCAGGCCTCGGCTAGAAGTGGCCCCAGCACAGACACCCGGGTCACTCACCAACTCTGCACAGGCTGTGCCTCCTAACGGGAGCCCTTGGGGAAACCGAGTCTCATAACATGCCTTGTACATCATCTAAAAGGAGGAAGGATCTAAACTTAGACCCTCGGCCGCTCGACTCCCCCAGTACCGCCCATGGTGCTCAGGGCACTTGCTTCCTAGAGTTTGTGGGGGACACCCTTGTGATTCAAGGCTCGTCTCTGGGGAAATGAGGCTCCATCTCCAGGATGGAAGGAAGGTGGAGGGGGGACAGGGTAGAAGGAAAGGATGTGAGCAGACGCATTTTTCTTCCTGGCATCTATGTCTCTTCCCACTGGGCTAATGGGGTCACCTTGCCTCTTACGTGGGGACAAAGCCATAGCCCTAGCCTTACCGGTCTGTGTTTCTCCAAGTTCCAAGCCCTCCCCAAGCCCGACATGCCCCACCCCAACAGCCGCAGGGTGACAGTATTCACATGCCAACATTGTCACCCATCCTACAGGAGGGGCAGGGAAGCCTACGTTCTAGGAGACCCATTTCCAGGAAAGGGAGATGCCCCCCAAACTGGGTGATGTCAGGATCCAGGTGATATTTACCCCAAGTGGAACAAGGCAGGCACAGGTGGAGAGAGAGGCTGAGACTGGCAGCCTGATGGAGAAGTTGAGTGCCTGGGGAAGGAAGACAAGAACAAGCCAGTTCTCATGCTAGGGGCTGCTGTCCTAAGTGCCTGGGGTGCATTTTCTCATGACACCTGCAAGGCAGGTATGTTTAGGACCCCAGATCTACCCCCCTCACCTCCCTGGCCTCAGGCCTTAGCCTCCTGTTCTGCCTTACCAGTCGGAGGTTCCTCTGGGGCCTAAAACACACCAGGCGCTCTCCCACCCACAGCCTGTGAACTTGCCAAACCCTCCTCCCACAGGCTGGTTTGCTGTTGTTTTAAACAATTTCTAATTTATAGAAAAGTAGCAAGTACAGCACTGGTAATTTTTTCCTGAACCATTTAACAGTGAGTTGCCAAAATGTTTCTTCTTCTGCCACAAACTCTTGAGTATGTTTCTTACAAACTCGGACCTTCTCCTGCACCCCACAGCACGATCAGTGAAGTTGGGGGCTGCTGGCTGCTCAGGAAAGTGGGGTCCTCCCATCGGCAGGCCCCATTCCAGCTCCACCAGTCGTCCCCGCTCAGAATCTCGTATTCCTGTGCACTGTTCTGGCTCGAGTCCCCTCAGCCTGTTACGTAGCACAGAAAACAGATACCCTCTCTTTGCTGGACATACAGCTCCACTGCCTTTCCCAGCCTTCCCAGGGGTGGCCACGCAGCTAAGATCAAGCTTTCATGACCTTGACACTTTTGAAGGTTTCTTAGCTTTCATGACCTTGACACTTTTGAAGGTTACAGGCCAGTTCTTTGGTAGAATGTCCCTCAATTTGGTTGCATCTGACGTGTCCCCACGATTGCATCTGGCTCCTGCACCTTTTACAGGAACATCCCAGGGGTGATGCTGTGTTCTCACTGCTTCCTGCCCGGGCAGTGGCGGGTGGGGGAGGCATGGTTTTGATCTGCTTCATCACATTTATCACTTGTCAGTGGGGTGTCTGCCAGGTTTCTCCCATGTGAAGTTATTTCTCCTGCTTTGTTATTAATAAGTATTTTGTGAGTGTGTGGGTCAGGATGTGGTGCTTTAAAACCAGGTGTATGTCATATTCCTCATCAAGCTTTCCATTCATTCATTCATTTATATTTGTCTGGACTCCTGGTTGCCTGCTTTTCCCAATGAATTATAATGCACCACCAGCATCATCAGACTGTCCTACATTTGGCCAGTGGGAGCCCTGCAAGCTGGCCCCTGTGGGCTTTACATGTCCCCAGTGTGATCTGAGTACCACCTTGCTTTCTGGCACAAGGTGCTCCAGGCACATCCTGTGCTGTCCTCAACCAGCCCTAGTCAACCTCTTCTCCAAGGAGCCCTGGCACCTGTGAGTGGAGAATGGTATTTAGACACCAAGGTGGGGGCTCTGTGTGTGCTCACTGCTGTTGGGGCACCATTGCTTTCAGGCCCTCTAAGTGGAGAGAGTGACAAATTAAGATATCTATTGATGTGTGAACAAACACTCCAAAACTTAGTGGCTTAAAACAAGAAAAAAAAATTTTTTTTTTTTTTGCAATTTGTGTCATTTGCAATTTGTGTCAAAAATTTGCAATTTATACAGGGCTCTGTGGTGACAGCTGATGTCTGCTTCACTCAGCATCTGCTGAGGCAGCTTCGAGAGCTGGAGTCATCATGGCAGGTGAAAGTCAGTTCATCTTTTATGACTTAGCTTTGGAAGTCACCTAGTGTCAGTTACATGGTGGTCACCCTGCCCAGATTCAAGGAGAGGGAACACAGACCCCAGCTCCCAATACAGCAATGTCAAGGCCTCATTGCAAAAAGAGCCTGAGGGTGGGTGGGAGAGATGTTGGTATGGCCATCCTGAGAGTACAAACTGTCACAGGAATGTGTGTGTGTGTGTGTGTGTGTGTATATATACACACACACACACACACATATATATACACACACACACATACACACACACACACCCCATCCATCTATTTATCATCAGTCTCTGTATATCTATCTCTCATCTATCTATCTCCTTACCTACTCACCTATCTATCTAGAAAATTACCAATTCATCCTGTGTTGTGGCTTGAGCCAATACAAATGTATTATTTTATCATTCTGGAGGGTGAAAGTCTAAAGCAAAGGTGTTTGCAGACTGTATTTCTCTTGGAAGCTCCACCACCTCACCCCAGCTCCTAGAAGCCACCTGCATTGCATTCCTTGGTTCAAAGCCCCTTCCTTCACCTTCAAAGTGCATCACTCCAACCTCTGCTTCCATTATCACCTCCAATGTCAAAACAGACTCTGCCCATCTCTTATGAGACCCTTGTGATGATGCTGGGCCCATCCGGATAATCCAGGATCACCTTCTATCTCAAGAACCATAGCCTCATTACACATGTGGAGTCCCTTTTCCCATGTAAGGGAACATATCCCCAAGTTCCAGGGGTGAAGATGTGGCCGTCTTTGAGGGTCATTTTTCAGCCCCCCACAGTCATGACCATGTTTGTCAAACCACGAAGCCCAAGAGAAAAGAGTCTCAAGGTGGTGGGGAGGGTTCTGCACACCTCTGGGCAGCTCCATGCCCCTCCCTCTCCCTCAGCCCCACCCCCAGCCCTTCAAACCCACCATGTGTCTCCACCTCTGCTGCCCACTGGAGAAGCTGCACTGCAAGCCTTCACATGACTGACGGTAGGCTCCGTCAGCCCTCAGCACTCCACCTCTCATCCTCTGTGACCAGCTGCCACAGGCACACACGCCACACAGATCGTTCCTGAACAATCCCCTCAGGCCCCCTTTGTCTTAGCTACATCCTTTGCCCAAGGACAGCCTCTGACCTCTTCCCTCCCTCCCCATCACCACTAGCACCACCTTCTCAAGCTTGCTGCCTCCTTCCTGCCCATCCCTCAGGATACATGTATAGATCAGGCTTCCAGAACTTTCCAGAATTCCCTGGGGTTAGCTGCTCCCTGGGGGTGTCTATAACTTCCACTCTCAACCCTCATAGTGATGACAGTAGTTCCTTAGCAGCCTTGCCTCTGTGCCGGGCCCCACCTTGGCTCCCACACCTGTTAGCTCACCTCCTCATCACAATGACCTGGAGGTTGAAGCTGTTATCATCGGCCCATATTACAGCAGGGAAGCCGAGGCTCGAGGAGGTCGCTCATTGGCCAGAGGTTTGGGATGGAAGCTGCACTGCTTCCCTCTCAGGGGAGACATCGCCCTGTATTGGAATCGCTGGTGTCCCTGTCTCCTCCTCTCTGGCCTAGGGAGTGCTCGACCTGTCCATCACTGCCCAGGACATGCTGACCTAAAGCAGGTGCACGTAAAACGTGCGGGTAAATGACAGCCTCACAGGCAAGGATGCTTGAGGAGCAGGGGGGCACACGGTGTGCAGGAGTCCAGCTAGACTCACCGGAACTCAGGCGGGGTCGGCCCTCGCCTCGTCCTCCCCCACAGCCTCCCAAACACGCATCTTCTCACCGCCAGCAATGTGGCAAGAGCCCCTTGAAATCCTTAAACCCAAACAAACGTCTATCTTAATAAGCAGGCAAACAATAAGATAAGCCTCTTGAGCGTGAAGGGCTACCCAGGGACTGACTTCTCACTGTGATTCCTGAAGCTGAGCCCGAGACCACCTGCCTGCTCACCCACCCACGCCACAGGCCCCAGGAGAGGGAACCAGCAGAGCCCTGAGGATGCTGCCCAAGCCTCCTGTGCAGGCCCTGAAGCAGCTGCTGGGCCCTGGGTTCACCTCTCATTCTTCCCTCATGAGGCAGGTGAGACCAGATAGAGTCCCGAGTCCCAGCACCTGGGTAAGGACATGGTTCCCCAAAATGTGTGCTGACCACACTTACCACCATCACAGTTATAGGACTTGCTGCTTTGTGGGTGAGGCAAGCAGTAGGGTGAAAGCTCTCCTGTCCTGGGTTCAGATCCTGCCTTGAGAGCTCACCACAGGCATCTCAACTTTGCATGACCAGGCATTCCCATCTGTAAGCTGAGGATGAGGCCGAATCCCTGGCAGGTCGGCTGTGAGGACTTCATGGATTAATTATTAATCAGGTCCTGGTTTGCATGAGAAATGACAAAGTCATCTGTCTGGAGGGCATTGTGGGGGGCCCAGAATGGATCACCTTCTTGGTTGCTGCAGGAGGTGTTCCAGAGAAGTTCCTGTGCAAAGGGCCCCTTAGAGGAGCACACGGAAGGGGTATTGGTCACAAAGTCCATCAGCCATCACTGTTTACCCATGTGGTGAGTATCAAGAAGGGTGCTTGGGCCAGGCCTGGTGGCTCACGCCTGAAATCCCAGCACTTTGGGAGGCCAAGGTGGGCAGATCACCTAAGGTCAAGAGTTCAAGACCAGCCTGGCCAACATGGTGAAACCCTGTCTCTACTAAAAATAAAAATAAAAATAAAAAAAATTAGCTGGGAGTGGTGGTGGGCACCTGTAATCCCAGCTACTCAGGAGCCTGAGGCAGGAGAATCGCTTGAACCCAGGAGGAGGAGGTTGCAGTGAGCCGAGATCGCGCCACTGCACTCCAGCCTGGGCAACAAGAGCAAAACTCCACTTCAAAAAAAAAACAAAAAGTGGGGGTGCCTTTTCATCTTCATCTGAGAGCACTGCCTAATGTTCTCACTCTCAAAACTCGCTTGCAAGCCAACTCACTCCCTACAAAGCAGGTCTGCTCACCGGAGGGGTTTGACCAGAGGTTGACATTATCCCTCAAGGAAGGCAGGGTGGCAGCGGAGAAGTGGAGGTAAAGACAAGGCTCGGGGAAAAGGGAGATTCGCAGCCCGCAGCAGGGGACAGAACCCCCTCATGACTTACCCTGCAGCGTCCCCAAGAGCTAAGGGTCAGTGGTGGTTGGAAGTGGCAGCGTGGCCATCCATGGCCAACTGGGCGTGGCCTGGCTGAGTGTGGTCCTGGTGTGGATGGGGTTTCAGGGCCCCTCCTACGTGAGACACTCCACTGAGCCAGGTCCCCTGGGCCGCTGCCGGGAGCTCAGCTTCCCACCGGCCATGGGCCATGTAGGTGAGGAGTGGCCTGAGGCGTGGGTGTTCCCATGAACTGGGAAGTGCACCGTGGTCTCTAAGTGACTCCCGGACTCCTCAGGAAAACAGTGCACGTGGGAGCAGCCCCAGGACCCTCAGGGTGGCCCTAAGATACCCACAGATTGACCTTGGTCGTCCTTGGATGTGCCAGACAGCCCAGAGAGACTCCCAGGAGGACCCCCACAATCAGAGGCTGACCCTACGTGACAGCCGAGCATCCCCTCAGAGAGCGGGAAGCATGGGGGGACTCTGACTTCTCACTCAAACCAGGACACAAGTAATCACTACGCTGGAACCAGAGGCACACAGGGGACTTCCGGCGACCCTCTGGAAGGAGAAAGCTAGAGTCTGAAGCCCAGCATCCTGCTGTATCGCTAATGTAAAACCTGACTCTACCGCCAGGCACGCACCCGGGGAAATGCCTTTCACAGGAATATTTATCACGTAGACGGTTCAACACACGCACGCCTGCAAATGCGCCCGCCGTGCTCAGCTCCTCACTTTCCCTGGTGGCCAACACTTCCTTGCCTGCGTGGACTTATTAGGTCTGCTCACACCTACCCGCCAGCCCCACCCACTGAGGAGGGGTCCCTCGGCCAGGAGCGCACAAAGGAGGTGATGCTGTCAGCAAGCCTGACTGTTCCTTCCTTGTCATTTATTTTTCACAACTTAAAAATCATGGAGTAATCCAGGGTCATGCAGTAATAATCAGCCACAAACCATCTCTCCTGCAGTTGGCCAGGCTTTGGCAAAATATACGCCTGTCTCACAAAAGGTAATGCCAGCTGCATGAGGGAAAACTTGGAAAATAACGAACAGTAAATAAAATAAAGCAAGCTCTGCCTATAACCCTACCAAGCAAACAAAACTGTGCTAACATTTGGGGGCACGTCCTTTCCTTATATCTAAAGCGCTATTTTCCTGGCTTTTCCTAAGACGATGGTGATTTCTTGCTAACAGTGTTGGAATCCTATTACGCTATATTACCTGTTAGGCTCACACTTTTTGTTCCCTGCAAGCATTCTTGGTACGTGCTCTTAGCAAACATTATTTTTTAATTGCTGTAATATTCTTTCAAGTGGATAAGCCACAGTTTACTTAAACATCCCCCACGTTCAAACACTTAGGTTGTTTCTAATTATTTTGCTAAAAATATCTATTTTTTTGTATTTAAGATTACTTCCTCAGGATAGCATCCTAGAAATTAAACTGCTAGTCTCAGGGAACATTTTTAAGCGTGTGATGCAGGCTGCCAATTGTCTGCTCCCGGGGCAGTCCCTGCCTGCACCCAACACAGCACACGTTGGACATTACCATGTTTTAATGTCTGTTCCCCTTATTAACACGAATCTGTACTTTGTTTTAATGTGCATTTCCTTTATTACTAGTAAGGGAAGATCATTTTTCCATGTTTATTTCCTAACTGTATTTATGATTCCTGGGAATTGGGTAGCCACATACTTTGACTAATAACCTATTTGAGGTTCCACGTGTTACTTCTCAATTTTTAGAAACTCCTTTTACACGCTGAAGATGTTAACCCCTAGAATGCTCTGTTGGCTGGAAATATTTTTTCCATGTGGTGGTGGTTTTCATTTGTGGCTTTTTCTGTGTTTGCTAAGAGGCAGGAGTGTCTGATTTTTCTGCAGGTCAAGCTGTCTGTCTTTCCCTTTGTGATTCCGTCTAACATTTCTTGTCGGACAATATCCTCCCTTTTCATGTGTCCATTTTCGGTCTATTTGGTTCTAGCCTTGCAGATCCTGAGCAGGTGTTTTCACACCGTCATCTCGAATCCGGCGTTTGTCCAGAGGACAGATGATAGACCAATCGTGCGCTGTCAGCTTACCGAGGCCACTTGTGATGCGGGCGAGGAGGGGCCGTGCGGTGGGGAGGTGGCGAGATAAGGCCTCTGGAACGTGGAATGTTTCTCCCCCGTCTGTGACTGATTTTCCCTGAGTGACCTTCCTCCTCCAGTCATCACTTTTTGTCTTTGCTTTAAATCAGAGGTTCTCAATCAAGGACAATTTTATCCTCCAGGGACATTTGCCAATTTCCGATTGTCACAGCCGAGAGGTGTTGCTGGCATCTAGTGGGCAGAGGTCAGGGAAGCTGCTCATCATCCCACAAAGCACAGGATACAGGATGGCCCCTGTCCCCAGAGCAGAGAATCACCCAGCTCAAAATAGCAATGGTGTCAAGGGGAAGAAATCCTGCTTTACACTGAATGCTAGCTTCCCTAGATGGATTAGCTAAAATTATACTAAAAACGGTCAAACATGGGTGTATCTGAGAGGGCTAGTTGCCCTACAATGCCCACTGTCTCCTCCTTTCTTCCACAGAAAGTTTAGCTGTGCACAAATAGAAGAAAACGGCTACATGTCACAATTCTTTCACCCAGGCACAGCCACAGGACTAAAGTTCTGGTCAATGACATGTAAACAGAAGCAAGGGTGCAGGGGCAGCTTTAAAAGTCAGCTGCCACTCACACCTTACCTCTCCCTTGCTGTCCCCTAGAATGTAGATGTGATCGTTGGAGCCGAAGCACCCTTTTTGCACCTTGAAGTGGCTTTGGGAATGGAGGCCATGCTTGGGAGACCAACAAGGCAAAAGGAGCCTGGTCTCTGAGAGATCTGTGGAGTAGAGCTACCATTTTAGTCCCGGGTGGCCTGCCTCCAGCCTCTATGGAAAAGAGAGAGAGAAACTTCTTTCTTATTTAGGCCATTGCTATTTTGAGCCTCTGTGACTTACCACCGAATCTAACTGTTGCAAATGGTGAAATGGGAAATGTTTGGGAAGGCTTCTGATAAAATTCCAGTGTGAATTTGAGAGGATTAAATAGAATAAAATGTGCAAATTGCTTAGCTGATCACTTGGTACACAGCAGGCATTTAATAGTAAACTGGCTGAGTTCTTGTGAGCCCCACCATGTGCTGGGCATTACACAACAAGCTTACACCCAGTGTTTTAATCCTCCCAGCAACCTGTGAAGATGGTGCCATGGCCCCTGATAGGGAAGGGGTAACAGAAACACAGAGACTCTCTCAACTTGCCACCATCGCACTGTCAGGGCAAAGCCAGGCCCAGTCCCTGCCCTGTACCACCTCCGCCTCAGCAGACACTGCGGACTGCATGGTTTGGAAGCATTTGGGATCCAGCAACTATGAACAAAACTCTTTGCCTGAAGATCTTGCTTCATCCCAATACTGTGAGCTTTTTGTTGCAGCCCAACAGGGCTGCTTCAGCTCCAACCATCACATCTGCATTCCAGAATGCATCTCCAACCCTGTGTGGCATTTGTGTTGCCACAAGAAACCTGACTCACAAGGATGCTAAGTGACTTATCCAGCATCACACCACCAGTGGCAGAGCTGAAGCTCAAATCCAAATGGATTTGATATCAGAGTCCCTGTGCTTAGTGACGTGGCCAAACCACTTCTCAGTAAATACAGCTGAATGAAGGCAGAGAGCACACGAAGGAATGCCAGCTGTGGCTATGATGCCACTGAGTAGCAGCATTAAGTACCCATCATGCACTGACTCACTCAAACTCATAGCAATGCCTGATCCAAAGATAAGGACACGGAGGCTCAGAGAGGTCCAGAGACCAGCCTGAGGTCACTCAGCCAGGAATTGCGGAGCCTGTGGCTTGAAGAGCAGATCTGGGGGCTGTTCCCCTACCCCTCCTGCCTCCCCATGGGCCATGTGGCCACTGTCCCCAAACTGGCACGGATGATTCCTTGGCCAGGAATCCTCCGCTAGTTGGCAAGATGCTCTGGTGTGAGGCAGGGAGGGGCCCAGGGAGAGCCTGGTGTCTTATATCACCCGCCTCCATCCCTGACACAAACAGGGACTCACGCTTTGCAAAAGGGGCATGCAGCTGGTACCCCTTGGAGCTGAAACGGGCTCTGTATGTGGTGGGCCTGCAGTCGCTGCTGCAGAAAGTGAGAAATTGAACACATTTCTTGCTAACAAAGACAGAGCCACCCATTTAATGCTGAGAATTGGGGAGGGCAGGGAGGGCCTCCTGAAGGAGAGGAGGTTTGACTCTACTACCTGCAGAGGGGGCGGGGGCTGCCCGCAGGAGGCCAGAGGCTCTGAGCCATGATTCTGGGATCCCGGCTTCCTGAGAGGCAAGCTGACTTCCCGGGCCCTGAGGAGGGGGGTGAGGGGCTGGGATAGGTGGGCCCCATCCCTCCGGAACTGCTGCCAGTTCACTCGGGTCGTTAGCACCTAAAGAGGGTGTAAAAGTGACTTATGAGCAGAAATCAGGTGTTCAGGCATAAGCACACCAAGGCCTGTGATTGATTTGACTGGGTAAATAGCTTTTATAATTGGTATATTTTTTATTAAATTTTAAGTGATGCATATTTATGTGAGAGCATCGTGGGCACATAGGGACCGGCCTCGCCCAGCCTTCCTGCTGGCAGAGACTCAGGATCATAAAACGGATTCCTGTTGGCTGGACTCCCAGGACCCTAGAGGATCTCCCGGAAGGAGAAGGGACAGGGGATTTAATTGCCTCATCAACCGCATTTCCAGCTATCAGAGTGACTTTCACTTCCCTCAAGCTGGATGTCATGAGGTTTGGAGAGAGGCAAGGTCAGGCAGTCGGGGAAACAAAGGATTTGGTTTTTGCTTCCCCCCGCCCCACACCGACACAGTCAGTCCCACAGTACAGAGAAGGAGAGCTCCATCTCCTCTCTAGACATGCAATGCTGGCCCAGGACAGGCACAGAGCAAGGCTACTCGTGCAGAGGCTGGGCATTGAGCCCCGGAATAGCAGGACACCCTCTTTAGCTCATGAGGCACTCGGGGCCTGGCACAGCCAACATGTGCTTGCTAGGAACAGCCAATGGGAGCTCACGGTGCAGGCCGGGGGCAGGGAAAAATGCGCTGGGGGTGCTGAGACCCCCGGGGCTGTGGGCAGAGCAGTGTGTGGCTCAGATGCAGAGTCTTCAGGACCAGCTATTCTCTGGGCGAGATCTCGAGGCCACTTCCTGGGCGTCCATTTCCTCATCTGTAAAGTGGGTTAATGACCCTCACTTTGCTCACTCTCCAGGAGGTGAGGCTCTGAGGTGAGCGTGATCAAGTCCCCAGCCTGAGGGACGGTCTCATGGCTGTCTCCTTGAAACCTGCTGCTGTCACTGGAGGGCAAGCCCAGTGCAGGCTTCAAGCCCAGCTACTTGAAGAGACGCCATGTGCAGGAATTTATTCTCTCATGTAGGGAGGATTGTGTTCTGACCTGAGTCCCAGATGTGCAGAGGGGCTGCCCTAGCCCGTTCCACCTCATGCCCTGGCCTCTCCCTTCCACACTGGAACAGAACATAGCCAATCAGGGATAAGGGTCAAGGCTCAGCTGATTGGGGACCAGGGTCAGGGCTCAGTGTGTGACCAGGATCAGGGCTCAGTGTGTGACCAGGATCAGGGTTCATTGTGTGACCAGGATCAAGGCTCAGTGTGTGACCAAGGTCAGGGCTCAGCATGTGAGCAGGGTCAGGGCTCAGTGTGTGACCAGGATCAGGGCTCAGTATGTGACCAAAATTAGGGCTCAGTGTGGGACTAGGATCAGGGTTCATTGTGTGAGTAGGGTCAGGGCTCCATCTGTGACCAGAATCAGGGCTCAGCACGTGACCAAGGTCAGGGCTCAGTGTGTGAGCAGGGTCAGGGCTCAGCCTGAGACCAGGGTCAGACCTTAGTGTGTGACCAGTGTCAGGGCCCAGCTTGTAACTCCATCAGGGCTTGGTGAGTCCCCAGGGCCAGGGCCTACTTCCTTACACCTGTCCCTTTGCTTCTCTTGGAGCCTTTGAAGGGCAAAGGTCACTGGGCGGCT
This sequence comes from Chlorocebus sabaeus, assembly GCF_047675955.1. Taxonomy (NCBI): domain Eukaryota; kingdom Metazoa; phylum Chordata; class Mammalia; order Primates; family Cercopithecidae; genus Chlorocebus; species Chlorocebus sabaeus. The sequence continues at coordinate 145,348,921 of NC_132911.1, read as the reverse complement.
GCCTCCTGTTCTCCACTGTATAAATGAGGTCTTAGAACTGAGACACCGGCAGGGTGCTGGCTACCTCCCCTCCAGTGTAGCTGAGCTGAGGCCAGGCACCTGTGGGCCACTGCTGGGGCAGGGATGGACGGGCAGTATGGCTTCTGCAGCCTCTTCTGATCCGGCTTCCTCCTAAACCTCAGCAAACTCGCCTAAGCTCAGCTCAGCCTCTGTCACTCAGGCGCTTTCGCAGCCCAGGAACGAGCCTCCAGGCACCGTGAAGCTCCCGCCACCCCTGTCACTGGCACCAGGCTGGTGTGGAGCAGGCAGGAAAGACTTGTCCGCTGTGAGCAGCTCCCAGCCCAGATGGGATGAAGGCATTTGCATCTGACTGCCAGACAAGCCTCCTCACACTGCAGATAAATATAGGCCTCGCCCTCTTCCCTGGTCCCGTGCAGGCCAGCAGGGCTGGCAGGGAGCCTTGCCTGTGGTCAGCGATGTATCAACAGCTGCCCAGGGCTTGGGCGGGAGCCCCCAGCCTTGGCCCAGAGCTGGGTGGGCAGCTGTCCCTTGTAAGCAGGCACCAGCACCTAGTGATGAGTTGCTGAGACCTGCAGCTCTTGCACGCCTGTTCTCATGAATCCCTGGAGCTTCCTGGAGGGCGGCTCCATCATCCCCACGGGCGACGTGAGGCAGCGGCTCGGCAAAGCCAGGCCACTTGACCAACGCCACGTAGGTTGGAAGTGGTGGTGCTGGGCCCCCGAAGCCAAAGTTCACCTTCTCTCTGTTTCTACTTTTGGGGCGTCTGGGCAGAGGGCAGACACTGGGCAGAGTGGACGGAGCACCTCTCCATCAGACCTGAAGTTCCCAAAGGAGTTCAGCACCAGGCCAGGTGCTCAGGGCCCAGGCAATGCACAGGTCAGGCTGTGGCCAGTGTGATCCAGAGTGGCTCCAACTTCCTTGTACCCACTGTGCTGGCTGCAGCCACCCTACCTCTCGTACTGGGAGGCCAAGTGCTCTTTCTGACACCCTGCTTGGGACGGGGATTCAGCTGGCCTCTACGACCCCCTTCCAGGATATCTTTGGTCAAATAGGAATGGCAAGAGGGATGCATTTTCTGCATAAAAGATGCTGGTCCAGTTAGACGTCTGCCCCCAGGTCTTTGTCCCTCCACATGAAGGCAGCACGAGGTCAGTTGTTTGAGCACCACGGTGGCTGCATCTCCAACAGGTAGGGTCTGGCCCACAACAGGCCCGGCCCTCGAGGCCCACACCACCAGGTGAGAGACAGAGCTGAGCCCCAGGACAGCCCGGGGAGGAGCCCCGGGGAGGAGAGACGCCTCCTGCCAGGCTGCCGGGGACTTCCCCAAAGAGGGTGGGCTTCCCACTAGGCCTGAAGGGTGGGCTGTGCAGGCTGAAGGGGAGCCCGGCTCCTATGGGGAAGGGTCTCCAAGTCAAGCTGCCTGGTCTGAGGCAGTGGGTGTCTCTGAAGGCCAGGCAGCCGCCACCCTGGAGCTTCCAGGAGAGAAGTCTAGGGGTCCATCGTGGCGGGAGACCAGTTGGGGCTCCGGAGAAGAGAGCCTCGATGGCTTGTGTGCTCAAAGAGGAGGCAGGGCCTTGTCTGCCAGTGGCCACCCAGTGACCACGCAGGGTAAACACGGTGCGGGGCTGGGAAGCTGCTCCTCTGGGAAGGAGCAGGGCGGCGCTCAGCTGTGTGGTTTGCTAGTTTCTGCAGTGTCCAGGTTCCCACGCTGGCTGATTCCAGGCCGTCAGCATTGGTCGCAGCTTGCAGTGCTCCTGAATATGAAGGATCGCCAGCTCTCGGAGCCACCAGCGCAGCCCACACTTGTCTGAGAAGACGGGGTCACTCTGAGTTGGGCCTCTCGGGCAAAGGGGTGGGCATCTGCCATCCACCCCCAGGTTGCCTTCCCAGAGCACACAGTCTCAGGGGTCCCATTGTGGGAAGAAAGCCCTGTGGCCAATGGGAAAGGGGAAACCCCATAAGGCAGGGGCAGCCAGGACCCTTCCGAGGTTCGTGGCACCTCCTCTGGGCTCCAGGGAGGAACGCAGGGCATTGCCACAGCAGGGCTGGGTGTGGTGCACCAGCTCCAGGGGGAAGGGGGGAAGCTGCAGGGACGGCTAGGACTCTGCTGGGGGCCTGGGAGCAGCTGGATGCACCTCTCTGCACTTCCGTTACTCACCTCACGGCCCCCAGCCCCTGTGCTGTGGCTGAGAGCCAGGGTCGATGGATAACTTTGGTGCCATCAGGAGCTAATAGCTGAGGCTCTCCAGCTAATGCCTGCGTGGGATCGATGAACAGAAAGAGCTTTCTCACGCGGAGATAAAATCACAGCTGAGGATTAAAGTCACAAATGAGCAGACCCTTTTATGAAACCCCTCAGCCTCCCCAGGCCATGGAGGGGGCAGGGCCGTCTTCTACAGTGAGATTGACCCGCAGCTGAGGGTAATCAGTGAGAGGAGGGAGGGAAGGAGGGAGAGTGGCTCCCTGTGTACTCCCTGCTCCCGCCCGCAGAACCACAGGCCCCTCCTCCTTGTCCACACAAGCCGGCAGGCCCCCTTCCCTGGTGCCACATGTGCAAGCCACTGGAGTGACTGAGCTGTTCCCAGCTCCCATGCCCCACTCCACACCCAGCCCACCCTTCACAAGCTGCATCTCCTGCCTTCCCACCTCCCCGCCCTGAGCCCTAGCTCAGCACCAGCCTCAGAACGGCCTCTCTGCTGCTCGCCTTGGTAGAGCTGCCCCTGCTCTGAGTGCCCTGTCTCCCTCTGGGCCTCCTGCACTTTGGTGCAGCCTAAGTCCCGGTGCTAACCCTCATCCTCCAGAAATGTCCCAGAGTGCGCCCTGGCCACGCCCATGCCTGCACCTCTGAGCCTGTCACTCCCCATCTCTCTTACCAAATCCATCACCCGCTCATCCGACAGACACTACTGGGCTGCAGTACGAGGCCGAGCTTGAGGAAATATAATAAGCCCCAGTCCCTGCCCTCAGGGAGCTCCACGTCTGGTCAAGAAGACAAAAGGGTGGGCAGGGAACTGAAGAGTGGTAGGGGCCAGGGCAGGGGTAGAGGCACAGGCATGCAGGGGCAGCAGGTGCCGATGGAAGCTGGAAGAGGCAGAGGGATCCTCCCCTGGCGTCTGGAGGGAGCACAGCCCTGCCCACACCCTGATTTCAGACTTCCAGCCTCCATCGCTGCCAGACAATAGATGTCTGCTGTGAAAGCCACTCTGTGTGTGGTGCTTGGCGGAGTCCGAGGAAACTAACATACACCCGGCCAGCGAGGGAGGAGGCAGCGCCGGCACAGGGGAGAGCTCGGATCGCTTTGGTGTCTGCCTCCTGGTGCAGTCCAGCTGAGTGCAGCCGAGAATGCAGCCCAGGCTCAACTCTTAGAGGCCCCTGGGCAGGGGTGAGGCTAGGCCACCCCCACTATCCTGTGTCTCCCCTTTCTCCAGAGCTGCAGACACAGGCCCAGCCGCACTGTGGCACTGCAGGGAGCCATGGCCACTGTCCCCACTTGAAGGGAAGCGGAGAGACGGGATGCAGGGCGGGGGAAGTTTCTCCCCACTACCTTCTCTCAGGGGTTGAGGCCCATCGCATTCCGGCCCAGAAAGTTCTGAGCTGGCAGAGTTTAGAGGCAATTTGTGCCACATGTGCCCAGGCTTAGCTGGAGAGGTCATCCGGGGGCACCAGAGTCTCCGTGGAGAGCCCAAAGCTGGAAGTGCCCCCGATGGCCCCTGCCTCAGACTCCCTTCCTCCCACCTGATACTCAATAGCATGTAGCCAGCCCTGCCTCGGCCCACAGCCCATGACAGGTGGGGCTGGAGTAGGCGGGCCACAAGCAGCACTGTCAAAGGGGCTGGGCCCACACTGGCACTGGCAGCTGTTGCTGGGGCCACCTGCGTGCGCCATTGGTCTCCCTTCTGCAGAGTCTGCTCCTGGCTCCTGTGCTGTGGCTGCAGGCAGCCTCCCCCTCTCTACTTCCCCTCTGCTCAGAGTCCTGGCCCCTCCTCCGCTGTCACCCCCCTGCTCCCAGTACGGCCCTCTCCATCGTCCTCATTCCTCTCTGGGGTCTCGGAGGCCTGGGGCAGGAGCCCGAAAGGGGCGGTGGGCAGGGAAAGAAGCAGGTGTGGGCTCCGGTGGACCTAGGAGTGATGGGGGACAGGAACGAGGCCCAAGAATGAGACCAAGGAGGGAACACCTGATGGGGCGGGGACCCAGGGACCGGCCTTCCTAGGGCCTGGCTGGGAGTCGCCTGGAATACATTGCCCTCGCTGTTCTTTCACACCGTTCCAGAAGCCGACCTAACCCAGGCCACAGCGGAGCGGACAAGGCCGATTCCAATGTGTGCAGAGGCGTGGCGGGAGGCTGGAGATGGGAGGAAGCCTCCGCAGAGGAGCCCGTTCCGGAGGGTGCTGTGGCCCTGCCTGCGAGTCCTGCTGGAGACCAGTTGCTGATGAAAGGAGAAAGGAAGCAGTGGCCGGGCCAAGGAGACACGTGGTGCTTCCCGCCCCATGCAGTGGCTTCTTACAGAAGAGCAGCCCCCAGGCCAGCAAAGGCTGAGGGAGGGGACTCACTGCTCTTCCTCAAGGAATCAGACACAGTGCCTGGAGTGGGGAGGGGCCCTGCAAGTCTCCTGACCACAGTGCAGCCCTCCAGCCCCTCCCTGGTTGACTGACTGCACGGGAAGGGAGCCCTTTCCTGGCCAATCCTCTATGCTGGCCACAGCACCTGCAGTCAGGCCCATGGGCCTCAGGTTCCCCAATTGTAGTTTGGAGTGACAACCTTGAAAGGGTCTCTCAAAGATGAGGTGTAGAAGAACAATGCCGGGCCCCACTCTGGGAAAACGCAGCACAGCAGACAGCAGGTGACACGGAGCCCAAACCAGAGCACTGCCAAAGACGGAGCCACCAGAGCAGGAGAGAGCAATCCCCATGGGGGAGGTAGAAACAGTCATAGCAGAGACAGCGGCTGCATCCGGGGGGTTGAGTGTCCAGCCCTGGGGTGCTTGCCTGCCTTCACCCGTCCCATGGAAATTCCTCAAAGAAGACAGGAGCAAGCCTGTGTCCCAGGAGAGGAACTGGATGCCACCAGCCCCAGCCAACTGCAGGAGACCTGCAGACGCCAGCCTGAGCCTGCTTGCCCCACAGCTCCTGGAAGATGCCGTGCCCCACACTGCAGAGAACCGGGCAGCCAGAGGTTGCAGGGACTAACCGCCAGGCAATGCTTGGCTCCCAGGTCTGTTTGCTCAACAGAGAGCCTGGCAGGAACATGCTCCCTGATTCCAGCCCCTTTCAAACCGGATCCATTTGACTTCTCATCTTTATTTTGGCAGGGGAGAAAAATGTAATTTTTTTCTAATTTAAAATTTTAAAAACCATCATCCTCATCCACATGCATTCAGCTCAGATGGTGTTTGGGAAATTAGCTCTGTCACTCTCACACACACCAGCACGAGGCCTGACAGCAGGAACAGGCTCCCCCACCCCGGACACTCTGTACCCCCCACTTGCCTTATGGGCTGTGCTGAGCCCCCATGGGCTGAAGGAAGCATCTGGGGGCTCCAGAGAGCAGGACTGTACCCAGTACCTCACCCTCCACTGCCCAGCTTGCTGTGTGACATCCAGCTTGTGAACTCACCTCTCTAATCTGGATCATCCTCTCTGACAACCAGATGGCCTCACAGGGGACATGCAATGGTGTCATCAGGGTTCGCAAGAAGAGTGGAGAAGGTCATGGAAGGCCCAAGTACCAGCTGAAGAATTAGACCAACAACGGCGTGATGCCTGGGTGTACCACTAATGTGTTCTGTGACTTGAGGAAGGCAAGGGACCTCCCCAACCTGCAGTTTCCTCATCTGCAGAAGCCCTTTTCTGCCCAGAGGTCTCACGAGGCACATGAACGGGGTGTGTGTGTGTGGCCTGGCCCAGGGTCAGACCTCCCACAGGGGTTCATTCCAGACTGGTGTTGGGATTTATGAGTTATGCACATGGAGGAACCGCACACACTGTGTACCATGAGCAGGAAGAATTTCAGCTGAGATTACTAGAGAAGTTCCATTTGGGGTGCCAAGGACTGGCCTCATCAAATCCTGCCTTTCCAGACTGAAACAAAGAGAGGTTGAACACTGTGTCTACCATCCCTGCATGTGTTTTGGGAGCGGTGGCTCCAGATCCGAGGTCTGTGCCCACACCCCCCACCCCAGGAGGGGTCTGCCCCTGAGAGCATCGGAAGAGGCTGGCACACTCCCGGGCCTCGCCACTACCTTTGCAGCGCTACCATCTCCTCCCACTTTGCAGGAAGGACAGCCACAGTCAGAGAGGGGAAGAGACTTTCCCAAGGCCACAGACACTGGCATTGCTCAGGGTTCTGGCTGCAAGGGGCAGAAAAAAGACAAAAGCTCAGTTCAACAATAACAGGATTTATTGGCTACAGAATCCCAGGAAGGCTACACAACCAACCCCCAGAAAGCTCAGCATTCCTCTGTGTAAAATGTGCATATTAGGAGCCTACAGAGGGCAGGTGGCATTCCCAGTGCTGGCAAAATAGAGGTGACAAGGGGACAGATGGACAACAAGAAAAAGCACAAAGGAAACATCAGGAGGAAGCCAGTGTCCACACAATGGGACATGACATGGGAGGGCTTGGAACTGGAAGGGCAGGGGAGACCTCAAAACATCAGAAACTTTAGATTTCAGGAAGCCCTGGGACCTCATGAGTCCTGCCACTGAGGACACTTTCTCTCCCCTCTGCTTTCCTCCAAATCTCAGCCTCAATCTCTCACCATCTGGTGAAGAACGGGGCTGAAAGTTCACACTGAAGTTCAAATAAGGGTCCAGAGTCTGACCTTTATTAACAGGAAATCTCAGGGAAGCACTTTGATTGGCCCAGGTTGGGTCGAGCGGCTGTCTCTGCACCAATCAACTATAGACAGTAGGTAGGCTCCAGTGAGGATTGGCTGGAGCTGCTGTGGCACCCACTCAGTTGCCAGGACCAAGGTTCTGGAGACAAAACGGGCAGCTCTCGACAGTGTCAGAGCCAGACGGAGCACAGGTCACACACCCTTCCTTCTCATCCTCACAGCTGCCCCCAGGGGCGGCTGGCATTCTCATCCTTGTTTGCACAGCACCAAGACTGCAGGTAAATTATCATCTCCCATTTGGTTTCAGAGCCCCTCTTTGCCTGCTCCATGCCTGATGTGCCTGTCAGAACCCATTTGTGTGTTCCTGACCAGTCATTAGCCCTGAGCTCTAAGCTCTCCTCCACCCCTCATCCCATCCCCTTCTTAAACCTCCAAGGGCCATTTGGACCCATCACTGAGACAGCTGTGGTTTGCTCTGGGAAGAGCTTTGTAAATGCTGCCATTTTCCTGAAGAAGAGGCTGGACCACTCTTTCTATTTGTGAGAACCCCAGCTTCCTGACCCATAAGATGGAAATTACGGGGTCTACCTCCATTGTCTTCCCATGGAATAAAGCACATGGCAGGTAGGCTTGATGTGCCCAGTATGGTGGCTGCTGCACAGTGGCTGCTGACGGCTCATTGGGTGCACATGATGGCCACAGAAAGGTGGCACAGCTCAACTGTCTGGGCGCTGTCCACAGAGGCAAGGTGCTGAAGTCCTAGCTTCTAATGAACCCTCAGGCTTGCAGTGAAAGGGTGGGTGGGAGGGGCTGCAGGCATGGGAATGGAGCAAACTGCTGAATTAGGAGCAAACGCTGATCCGGCTCTGGGCCTCCTCACTGAAGACGCAGAACTGCTTGTGTTTAAATTGCCTGCTGGTCTGGACTTCCCTAGAGGAAAAGCCATCCTCCCTCATGGTCTGTAGACAAGTTCAATGGGGATGGAGCCCCCCAGGGGGAACTCACCCCATGCGATTCTTTGAAGAATCCTGTGTCATGCAGGCTGTGGATCTCAGCCCCTCCCAGGCCACCTTGAAAGTTAGGATGGGTGGCAGCCACACACAGCCAATCTATGGTCCAGGAGCTAAAATCAGTGGACAAGACAGAACGCCCCCAACGTCCAGGGGCTGAGGTAGGGGATGTGGTAGAATTTTAAGTTTAACATTATCACTGGGATACTGTCACTGCCATAATCCAACAGCAGCCTTAGTAGAAGGGCTTCCCGGTAAGTTCCAGGAAGATATCTGTTTCTCTCCACCTGGGGATCTGACCAAGCCTCTTGTGTAGCATGAGTGCTTCCTCTCAGATGAGCCCATCCTCAGTCCAGGATGGATGGGCAGCCACTGAACAAGGTGACAGCAGAGGCCAGTTGCCCCACGGGCCATGTTCCCCTATGTCTTGTCACGCTGTGGAATCCCATCATTAATTCTCCATTCCTTGAGTCAAGCATTGCCTTGTAGAATGCACTATTAAACACACAAATGCCCTGTGGATAAGGAGCTGTTACATTCTTTCATTGCCCAGAAAAGACCCAGGGATATGTCAAAACAGAAGACCCTTCCCATTTACCACTAAGGTGAGTCACAGCATGGAGTTTGCTGAAGACAAACTCCCCCACCAGCTTGCTGTGGTGTCTGCCCCTCGACCATCTGGTTCAGGTGCTGGAAATGCCTGGTAAAATTGAAACATGCTACTTAGGAGGAAGACACTAACAGCTGTTGAATCCCTTTTCTCTGTCAAGCACCTGATGGATGTTACTCCATTACCTCCTCTTAGCCACCCTCTGCGCCAGGTAAGGAACTGGAGGTCAGCATCACAGCAGCACTTAGACTTGGATTTGAATTTGGTTCTGCCTCTCTCTCTGGAAGGACTCTGCAGCACCGGAAGATCAATGGGTGCTTGCAGCTGAAACAGAGCCAAGGGGATACCAAGGAGGTCGAAAGGCAGCCCAGGGCCAGAGCACTATCCGTAGATGTGGTTCTGAAGCCAGGTCCTCCATGCTGTGGAGTGAGGTTCAGAAAGTGTGCCTGAGACAGAGAGAACTGAATAAGTGCTGAGTGGATGTAAAAGGAAGGCAGAGGTCACAAACAAACCCCTTAATGCTGCCCTGGATTCACACCTCCCACAGAAGAAATAGAAGTCCCCAAACTTCCTCTAACTCCTCAGTCCCCTTCTTCCCATTGCCCTCATTTCATTTCCATGTATCCTTGTTGACCTCCAAGCCCTTGTTTCCACTTCTTGGATTATCCTCTTAGCATATATTTCTAATTGTCAAAGTCCTACTGCTTTTGGGAGACCAGAACTCAGCTAGGAAGGTAAAAACATGGGATGTCCATCACAGAGGGCAGGGGGTTTCTCCAGAGCAGCTGAAGTCAGCAAATCCGGAAGGACTCAAGGGTTATCTCTATGAGGGCTGAAACCATGATAGCCAGTCTGACATTAAGGGCCAATTAGGAAGCAGGTGGGGTGTGGCACTAATTGAAGCAGGGAACACTGCTCAGAACAAAGTCTGAAGCTGAAGTGATCATGGCTCTGGTCACTTTTTGTCCCATGAGCAGGAGCAAAACACTGTGCTCATGGGAGCAAGTACACATTGCCCATGTGACCTGCCACCTTCCACCCTGAGCCACAGGTACCTTGGGCTAGGACCATGGCTCACTCCCTCACCACCACATCTGCACTGCCTAGAACATTGGATATGCATAGTAATCACTTAACATTGTCGAACAAATTCGTTGACTAAATTGGGATATTGTTTTTTCATGTACATGTCGAGCAAAAGCTTCACTGTGAAACAGCCCAGGTTCAAGACCTGAAGGCTTCCTCTCTAAGGCCTAGTTTGGGTGTAAAACCTGTGTGCCTCCTTCTCCCCTCCTGCACAATGGAGATCATGACCATAACACGAACCTCCTTCTCTCGAATTTGTCCTGCGAAGAACAGAACGGGACAGGCAAGCAACAGCATTGCCCACAGCAAGTGTGTGTGTGTAATTTTTTTTCCAGATCCTTCTCCAGGAGGAAGCCTCTTCGTCACACATCCTGGAGGATTGTGCCCCGCAGGGCTCAGGTGCCCAAAGGCACCCAGGACAGAACTGAGATCATTCACACAGTGAGGACGCCCAGGAAGTTGCTGAAGGGTCCAAGGTGAGCTGAATGGGGTTTGGGTCAAACTGGAAAAATTGACCGAAGTTGGATTAACAGTCAGGATCTGGTTAAAGTCAAAAAACTGGACTGAGGGCAATTGAAATGAATTGGAGGAATTGAATTTAGCTGGACTGAAGAAAGAAAATCAAATTGAACAAAAGGAATCCAATAGAATGAAATTAAAATAAATTGAATTGAGGAGTCAAAGTAAAAATTGGAAGGAGCGAGCTGGGGGCCTGGGATTGAGTTGAATGGAGGGAATTGGAAGAATTTCAGGCGAATGAGATGAATTGAGTTGAACTGAAATTTTTGGAACACGTGACTGCAACCTGAGTTAATTTTAACTGGAGTCAGGGGCGCCCACACCAAAGTTTTCTCCCAGCTGCCATGCATTGTCCTCTGTCTCTGGTTGTTCAAATAACATCTAAGGGGTGCCAGCTGCACGCGGGTGCTGGACGAGGACCTGAATCAGGCCTGGCCCTACCCCATGGGTGTTAAAGCACAATTGTCTGTTGGTGTGCTGAGTTCCTGAGGTCAGACAAAGGAGGGAACCCAGCGCAACAAGCAGGAAGACCCAAAGAGCCCGAGCCTTGAAAGAGGAGGCATCTACCCACCCCCTTCACCCACTTTCGGCAAATGCTTTGAGTGCATGGTGCAAATCTAGCTTAAGGGCCAGGCAAGAAGCCACATGCCTACAGCCATAGAGATGAGAGCTGGGAAATCCATGGGGCCTTGGACTCTGCATCCCCTCTGACTCTCAGTGTTCTCATCTGTGAAGTGGGGACAACAGGAGCTTCCTCAGAGGAGTGTTTCAAGAAGATGGAGGAAGTTGGAGTTTCTTTTCTTCGTTAATAACAACCGTAGCGACAGCCCCCTTCCTCCCTATAGACTGCATTTGTTAATTTCTGCATCTTTCCTTCAAGCTCCACAAAGGCACTGGGATTTTTAGGAGAAACTTTTGGACTCCTTGACCGCAAAGTTAAACGCCACAAATGTCTCCTCCAGGGAGGCCTCCTGTGCTCCCAGAGAGGACTCACGTCACCCCCACCCACCCACCTGTGGCCCACCCTCTGCTCTAACCACCTGCCACACCCACTGACTGTCTCAGCTCTCTGCAGCCCCTGGCACACAGGCCAGAGGCGTCTCCATCTCTGAGCCACAGAGCAGGCTCCACACCTGGAGGGGACAGGACCCATCTGTATCAACACAGGGCTTTTTTTGTGAGCCCTTTTATCCCCGAGTTTGTTTTCATCTGAAGCTTTTCGAGGACTTTTTTAGACAATTCATCTAAGGACACCTCCACCTTAATAGCACAATTATAATGAAAATGCTCTAAATGGAGGGCGTGCTGTCCCAGGATGATGCGTTTAGCTGCTTCCGAGTGTTTTTGTATCTTTTCTCAGTTATTTCTCCCCAACTTTTCAAGTTCATGGATTTTGAGTCAATTAGTCTAGGAATACCTCGGCCTTGTTTCCTTATTTCTAATAAGCATTTATAACACGTGGAGAGCTGCTCACGCGCCGCCTCCCGCCATTCCTCCCAAGTTGTCTCTGCCCCGGAGAGGCCTGTTTTTCTGTTTCTGTCTCTTTCCACACCGCCCTTCCCCAGTGGCAAGGGTTCCTTTGGCCCATCGGCACACACTGGGGTTCCTCCTGGTGAAGCAGGTTTGCACTCTAGGGCAGAATGCGCAGGGAGGTGCCATGGGGCTGCAGAGGGATCCTCTGCTCCAGGCACCGTTCATCCTCCTGGACAGCTCATGGTCAGGGCCTCACATGCAAACCCAGCTCTCCCCCTTACCAGTTATTGTGCCTGACTGGAGTCCTGAACCACTTTGAGCCTCAGTTTTCATATCTTTAAAATGGGGATAATAAGTACTTCCCATGGGCACTGTGTGGATTAAATGAGATGATGTGCAGAAAATGTTTTGTTCATAGCAATCGCTTAAATGGTGGCTATTACTAAGAATTATTACAAAAATAACAATAGATCACAAAATATTAATGGACTCATATATGTTTAGACAAAGTGTACTCCCTAAAGAAAATTTGAAAAATGCAGAAAAATACCAAGAAAAAAAATCAATCAATCACTCCCAGTTCTGCCACCCACCGAAATCCTTCTCATCTTCACAGCGCTTGTGCAATCAGCTTTTCCTCCATGTATAAAGCTTTCAGCATTTTAATAAACCCTCTTAAAAACAATCTGAACTTTATATCATATGCATTTCCACGTCTTTACAGAAATTCTTATAAGGTCTTTATTTAATAAGGAAATTAAGCTTTTGTCATATTTGCTGCAAATATATTTCCCAGGCCATATTATTTTTGCCACTTTATTTGATGGTTTAATTTTGACTTGCAGAAGATTTTCATTTTTATGCAGTCAAATCTGTCCATATTTTCTCTCCTGATTCCTTGTATTAGTTCTAAACTTAGGAAATCTTCTCTCTCCCCAGGCATGATGAATATTAAATTCTACTTAATTCTCACTTTTCTGTGCCCTAATTTTTTTAAATATACTTAGTGCTAATCCTGATGGAATTCAGTTTGGTGACAGGGTTGAGAGGGAGCTGAGCCAGTCTGCCTGCCCCCAGCCCGGCCCCCCATGTGGAGGACGGAGGGAGCTGAGCCAGTCTGCCTGCCCCCAGCCCGGCCCCCCATGTGGAGGACGGAGGGAGCTGAGCCAGTCTGCCTGCCCCCAGCCCGGCCCCCCATGTGGAGGACGGAGTGTCCTTCCCCCTCCCACTGCCTGCTGAGTCCCTTCCTGGGGTCGTGCTGGGCCTCTGCCAATGCTGCAGCCCCCTGCCCGCTCCTCCCCGAGGATGGCTGGAGTGAGCTCACGTGCTGGAAATTCACTTGCAGAGGAACAAATGGACTAAAATCCTTGAAATGCTCAAAAGTGGACCCCAGAGAAAATGACCTCAAAAATGGGCCAGATGACGGCTAATGTGACACATTTGGCGAGTAACTCCGGCGCCTGCCTCTCCATCTCGGCGCCTGCCTCTGTGCCTTCCTGCTTGCTCTTGCCCTGTCGCCCTGCCGGCTCCAGCACACCACGCACGCCCTTCTCTGCTGCCCTCAGCGATGGCCCCGCCCTGCAGGTCCCCTCTCCCGTGTGCCTGACCAGCTTCCCTGGAAGCGCTTACCCAGGCTAAATGCTGTTCTAAGGACTTTAGAAAAGCCTCCCAGTGAATGCGATGTATTGACTACCTCATGACACGTGCACTTTCGCCCACATTGCAGATGGCTAAACCGAGGCACCAAGGGATAAACCACCTCCCACAGCCACCCAGGGTGTGAGTGGTGGAGTGGCACAGGAGACCCAGCTGGTTGGACTCTGGTCCCCAAGTTCTGCCCATCATTCTGTGATGTGCACCTGCCAACCAACCTTGAGGGACAGCCTGTCTTTGTTGGACTGTCCCTCCCAGGACGGGGAGGCAGGAGATGAAGGACTGGGGTTCATGAGGCCCATGGGTGATGTGATCACAGCCCATCATCCTTCTCCTGGGGGACAGGGTGTGGGGTGCACAGAATTTGGGATGCCTGACCTGTGCCCCCATAAGCCTCAGTTTACCTTCCTTTAAAATGCAAGTCTAGGACTGGGTGCCGGTCTTCTCGTCCTTCCGGACAGCCCCGCCATGCTTCCCAGGCCCCACAGTTCCCGTTCAGAGTGTAGTGGGCCCCGTGGCTGAGCCCTGACCCCCACCCTCCTCACCTCTGTCCCTCCCAGCAGAGCCCATGGGAGAATAAAGCCCAAAGGAACAACTGCCCTTGATGGGGCGAGAAAGAGCCCACAGGCAGATGGACTGGGAAGGTGCTCTGGTTAACCCAGAGGGGCTCCCCACCCCGAGTACAAGGTGGCTGGACCCCGGCCTCAGGGTCTCCCCACCCCGAGTGCAAGGTGGCTGGACCTGCAGACTCAGTGTCTTGCCACCCCAAATCTAAGAGGGTTGGATGCCCAGATTCATGGGGCTCCCCACCCTGAGTGTAAGGCAGCTGGACCCCCAGACTCACAGCCCTGGCAGGGGGAGCAGGAGGGCGAGAGGATGGGGAACTGCTGCTGCCCTCTAGTAGCATGGGGTCACCCCCATGCAGCACTCCACACACACATAGAGGACACAGAATCAAAGCCTCAGGCTCCGGCCAACCAGGTCAGCAACTCTTCCATGGGCAAATGGGAGGCTGGGGCAGGAGGCAGGAGGTGGGACACGCATTACACCCATCTCTGCTCTAACCCCCAGGGCAGGCCCACAGCGGGGCAGCATCACCTCCGTTGTACAAGCAAGAGAGTGGAGGCAGAGGAGGTGGCACTCAGGGGCACCCGGTGGGTAAATGGAGGGAGCTGGGAACTGGGCCCCATCCTGGTCAAGCCCATCCCCTGTTCCGCCTTGGTCTTCCTGGGGCCTCAGGTCACGGCCTGGGCACAGGGTCCAGGACCAGGGTGGGCAGTGGCAAGAGCAGCAGGGGGCCCGGAGCCCCCGCTTCTGGATTCGGGAATGAGGCCCTGGCGCAGGAGATGGGGCTCTGGAAAGGTCCGTGAGTCACCAAGCACTGACGGATGGATGGGCCTGGAGCTGAGCCACTCAGCGGCATTTGGATTCCAGTGTGTTTATGGGGTTCCGAGGCGCTGGCCAGGAAGAGAGGGAGTATTTGGCCTATTAATTTCTTAGTTAATCATGCAGGACATTTGGTAATTAGCACACTTGCTGTTCCGTCGCAGTGGCCAGCCACTGGGCCATGATTCACTCTCAATGGTGCAAACAGGTGCCAGAAGCCTCTGCCTCAAGGCTGGCCATGGGGGGTGGCTCCTGGGGGCCGCCGTCTCCTGCCTTCCACCTTGAGAGACTCAAGTGCTTCATGCATGGAGTTGGGGGGCCCAGCAGGGTGGGGGCTCAGTATGGCCCCGGGAGTCTGTCTGGTCCTGGAGGCAGTGAGGCACCCTTGGAGACCCACAGGCGTCAGCCCCTGCAGGCCTGGTCCCGCTCTCCGCAGGAACCTGCTGGCCCCACTCTCCACAGGAACCTGGCCAGGCCTCGCTCCTTGCGCACTGCCGACCTGTAACATGGGTCCTGTGTCTGCCCAGAGGATGGCGGCGGGGATGAGGAAGAGCAGGGAGGCTTCTTCAGGCCATTGCTGTCAGTACGTCCAAGAAGGCAGGTGTTTCTGGGAGCTCCATCAGGTCACTTCACACTGGGGCCACCTCGCTGCAGCAGATCATTGCCATTTTGAGCCTTTTTCTACTGAAGCCCTCCCCAGTAAGGGGGGGTCAGACCTGGCCTGTGCCCCAAGCCTGAGTGCTGGCTGGGGAGAACTCACGGCACCTCCTCATGCGAAGCCCTCCCAGGCCGTCCTGAGGAGTCACCGCGCTGGGAAAGGGAAGACGAGGTTGAGAGCTGGGTGGCTATTCGCCCAGAGCTAACTGGCACTGTAAGGACACTGCTCCATCGAACCACACCTGCTGAGCTGAGGCCAGGGAGCAGCGGGTAGTGGGGGACTTACTGGTCTCCTCTGTGCCCAGCCAGGCCTGGGCATCCCAGGAGGGACCTCGCTAAGCCCCAGCGTATGTTACAAATGGCATCCTCTTGTTTTCTAGGGAAGAGAAATGCTCAGAGCAGTTCTAGGGTTCGCTCAGGGCACTGCCTGCAGGACCAGATCCCCGATCCCCGGATTTAAAAACAAGCCTCCTGTCCTAGTCCCTTTGGCTGCTGTGACAAAGCATGAGAGTCTGGGTGGCTTAAGCCACAGACATGTATTGTGGCTGCAGGTGGCTGTCTTCCTGCTGTGTCCTCACACAGTGGAAGGGACGAGGGAGCTCTCTGGGGCCCCTTTTATAAGGACGTTGATCCTACTGGTGAGGGTCCCACCCTAATGACATCCTCACCTCCCAAAGGCCCCACCTGATACCATCACATCAGGGGTTGGGATTTCTACCCATGAATTTAGCAGGGACAGGAACATTCGGTCCATTGCACCACCAGACCCTGTGTGCTCTGTCTTTCCTTCCTGTCTCCCCATGCCCAAATGTCCCTGTGAGGCCAGCAGGACAGACAGGTAAACTGAGGCATAGAAAGCCTGTCACATAGAAAAAGCACTGGGTTGGAGTAGAAGAGCACAGCTGTGGCCTCTGGACCCTAACATGCACCTGCGATGTGCCCGGCTCCAGGGATTCAGAGAGCAATAAGGCAGCACCTGCCACAGGGACCTCGCAGTCTGCGGGGAGGTGGGCGTAGAGACAAGGCCACGCACCCTGAGCTCGTGTGCAGAGGTGCTGCGGATGGCTGTGGATTCGGTGACATCCTATGGCCTCTTCAGTGACATCACTCTTGGTGAGTGCGTGGGGGTGGCTGGATGGGTGTTTGCGGGAACCCTGGACAGCAGACTCTGGGGCAGCAGGACCTTGCTCTAGGCACGTCCCTGCAGAGGGCCTGGCACAGGCATGTGCTCAGCAACCATTTCCTGAGTGGGTGAATGGACAATAACGGGTATTTCCTGGAGCCCTCCAGCTCTGACAGTCCCAGGGTTCAGGGGGCTGAGCCTGTCTAGGCGCAGCTCTTCCCCCTCAGCCTTAGGAGATCCCTGCTCTCTGAGCAGCACTGCCTAGAGCAGAGCTGGGCACTGGGACCAGAAGCCGTCCCAGTGGTCCCAAGACCCACTGCTCCAGCCCCTTCGCTCCAGCCCCTTCGTCACTTCTGCTCACTCTTCCACTTGGCTTTCGCATCGATGGCGGGGGTCCACCACTCTTTGTAGGACCACCCCGAGGTCCTGGAGGCCTTTCCCCACACAGGCCCTGAGGGCTGGAATGTGCATGCCCCTAGTGGGGGTGTGAGCCCACCCCCGGTGGCTGAGGCCAGGACCACCCTCTACCCCACAGTCCCCTCCCCAACCCAGAGCACTGCCCGCTGCACACCCTCCCTGCTGCTCCTGCCCCGGCCCCCGCGCCTGGTCTGGTCTTTCCAGGTATTGCCTCAATCCATTGCTTGGACTTGAGCTGGAGTCTGACTTGGGCATAGACTCGACCCCAGGGGTTTGGTTTGATGTGTCTACAGGATCCTGCGACGCTGGCGGCCTGAAGAGAGAGTGTCGATGTATCAGTGCCTCCACTCGCCGCTCAACCTAACCCATGGGAGCTCAACTCGGTGCCTGGGGCGAGGATTCCGCGGGGGTAGGGGGACGGACAGAACCCAGGCTGGGGTGCAGTGGGAGAATGGAACTCAGGCTGTGCCAAGCAGGGAGCCTGGCTCCTTGCTCTGTGTTTCATGCCTGCTTCTGCTACCCAGATACCCCCCAACACACACACACATACCTGAGCCCCTGCTGCAGGTTCCTGGTCACCTGCCTGCACTGCCATCCCCCCAGTGGGCAGTCAGAGCCACCCTCTCCAACCTAAGTCAGGTCATGCCATCTGTGATCCAGACACAGTCCTAGGCCCTCCACTCAGACGGAGTGAAACCCATGGCCTGCTGCACCCAGGGGACCTGGCCCACTGCCTCTGACCTCGGTCTATCCCTGTGGCTTCCTTGGCTCCAGCATGCTGGCCTGTGCTGCTCTGCGGTCCCCCAGCTGAGCTGCACCGGGCCCTGGCACACGCGGCTCCTTCTGCCTGGTGGGCTCCCCAAGGGACACAGAGCACTACTCTGTCTCCTCTTCCAGCCTTTCTCAAATGCCACCTTCTCAGAAAGCCACACTACCAGCCTTAGGCCATTTGTGCTGCATAAGAAAAATACCATAGACTGAATAATTCACAGCCCACAGAGATGGACTGTTCCAGAAGCTGGAAGCTGGCATCCAGGCGCTGGCAGGCTTGGCATCTCTCTGCTTCTAGGTGGCACCACACTTGGTGGAAGGGACAAACAAGCTCCTCGGCCCTTCCCATCAGGACACAAGTCCCATTCCTGAGGGCAGAGGGCTCCTGACCCACTCACCTCCTACAGGCCCCACCTCTTAATTCCATCACCTCAGGACTCCAGTTTCAACACAGGGGTCGGGGGCTCTGGCTCCCCGTGTCTAGCAGGCCCTGCCCTGATTTCCTGTCACTGTTCTTGCTGTTCACATCCGTCTCTCCTCAGCAGGCTGCAGAGGCTGAGGGCAGAGATTTCTCAGCATTCCCAGCACTTAGAGCAGGGCCTGGCACACAGCAGGGCTCAGTGCACACTATCTGATGAATGAATGAATGAATGAATGAATGAATGAATGAATGATCACCACCCAGAGTTACTGAAATGGGCCACCCATTTCATCCCTCAATAGGTTCCAGCAAAACTACTGGTGTAGTAACCCCCACTCCCATCCCGCCTCCCCAGCTTCTCTCCTGCCCCCCCAGCAGCTTTCCCTCAGACCTTCTCGCTGGAGAGCGCAGAGCCCAGGAGGCCCCGCCTGGAGATCTCACTGCATGGGGAGTCAGCCGCTGATCTGTCTGGGGACCCCTCCTGAGGCAGAGCAGCTGCCTGAGTTCACACCGTCAGGGCTGAGGGGGTCTCTGGAGGCAGCTCACTTCAGCCACAGTAAAAACAACAACGCCAGTGAGAGTGGGACCCCTCCAGACAGCCCATCCGATGCCAGCCACACCCAGCTCCCTCCAGCCCTGCTTTGCTCCAACCCAGGCACTGGAGCCTGGAGGAGCAGGACCCAGGTCAGCGGCTGATTCACTGGGAACTCTCAGCATCTCCATCTGTAAAACAGGAGGTGGAGGAGTGCACAGGACGAGAGTGGTCACGGCTGATCCACTGGGAGCCCTCAGCATCCCCATCTGTAGAAAAAGAGGTGGAGGTGGGTGCACAGGACGAGAGTGGTCCTCCAGCAGTTCTCGTTCTGTACTTTGATGAGCTGTGGCTCCCAACCAGTGAGTCTGAGCAGTGACAGCCTAGCCCTGGGTGGCCCTTTCCAGGGAGTTAACAAAGGGGATTTGGAAGACAAAGGGCTGGGAGGAGCCCCAGCAGCGGGCTTCCAAAATGTATGTGGGGCATTGGGAGAGGAGATGCAACAAAAGCAAAGATCTCACTGTTTTCTGAGTTCCAACTGCAACTTCAGCAAATTTTCCCTTTGAATAATAAAGCTGCCTCCCCAGGCTGCGATGAAACCAAAGTCGTTCACTCTCCTGAGCCCAGAATCAAAGCCAAGAGCCCCAGCCCTGGGAGGGAACTCACGAGCTTCCTGCCTCTGTTCTCGGGCCCTTCGTGCAGCTGGCAGCCCCGCTCGTCCCACCAGCACCAGGGTCTCCGTGGAGCACCTGTCACCCATCACCAGTCCCAGTCCCTTGGGGCAGCAGCGAGGGAAGTGGGGAAAACCATCAGGGGCAGAGACGATGGCTGTAGCAGAAGTGAACCGGTCGCCAACGTCAGGAAGGGCTCAAGGTGGGCCTGTGGAGGGTGAGCAGGTGAAGCTGAGCCCTGAGGAAGGGGAGGCAGCAGTATAGGAAGGCCTGGGCGAGACCAGCTCGTGCCAAGGCCCTGGGGCAGGGAGGAGCTGGTGGAGGCCTCTGTCAGGTCTGACTGAGCAGCACAGAGTCCTAACGTGAATGCCAGCACCAGGACTCCATCAGCCCTGCCAGGGCCAGCGCTCCCCTGCTGGGCTGCATGGCCTCCTGGGCTCCAGCCTCCTCCACTCAGCCTCTCCGTGGTGTTCCACAGGACAGCGGGAGCTTCTTCTCTAGAGCACACATCTAGTTTGTTGATAAAGCATCATAAAATGTGTTCGGAGTGAATGAATGACTCCTCTGTGGCCAGTGAGATGAGACTGAATCAGGGTACAGTTGGGATGGATGAGTGAGAGATGGGTGAACACCAAGGAACTGCAGAGGGTCCCCAGAGAGTGTGATGCTCAGTGATTTAGACTTTTTTCCTTGTTCTTTCCTTTATTTCTAAAGTTTTCAACAGAGACGATCTATGATCAAAACCCACAGTGACAAGTGAGAAGGAAAAAGGTGCTGACCCGGTAACTCTGAAGTGAGTGGCGTCCACAAGACAAAAGGCACAGGCAGCTGTGCAGAGCACGGGACTCCAGCTGGTGAGGTCATTCCCCTCAGGGGGCGGGCTAATGATTCTGCAGCTTCTGAGCAGTTTACCAGAACTGAACAAGCAAGTGGTTGACGAGTGGGAGGAGCAGCTTTCTTGCTGCTGGAGAGAGAGGTCACAGGTAAGAAGAGAGGAAGGATCCAGGTGGTTGTGGATGAGAGTTGGAGAAGCCGGCATAAATCAACCCCATCTCCACAAAAAATACAAAAATTAGCCAGGTGTGAGCTGAGATCGTGCCAGTGCTCTCCAGCCTGGGCCCCAGAGCTAGACTCTGTCTCCAAAAAAGAAAAGAATGGATGAATGAATGGATGCCTTGGGCTCTGGAGCCGGACTGCCTGTCTTTAGATCCTCGCTCCTGTCCTTAACGTGCTGCGTGGCCACAGACAGGTTTCAAGATCTCCTGGCCTCTGTTGCCCCGTGTGTGGCCTGAGCTGGGGACAGTTCCCCGCCCCCCAGCCCAGAGAGCAGGCGTGCGTTGGACACTGGCGGCTGGAGTGCTGCCATCGCAGCTGGGCGGAGTGCACTGCAGTGAAGACCCTCACAGAGGCATGTGTCTCCGGAGTGAGGTTTGCCAGCCAGGAGGCGAGATGACACGTCCCTCCTGAAAAACGGAAGTTCTTGAAGAGGAAGTGTGGTTCAGTGGAAAGAACACGCTTGTTGTCACCTGGCAAACTGGAGCTCCACTCCTGGCTCTGTCACCGGAGGTCTGTGGGACCTCAGGCAAGCCCTTCCACCACTGAGGGCCTCAGTTTCCTTGTCTGTGACATGGGGTTGCAGGTGACCACCCCAAGGGCTGTGGTCGGGACCAGGGCAAAGCCTCCCTCCCTGCTATGGGGCACAGTGAGGTCTGAGTCCTCCTCTACCCATCCTTGCCTCTGGTATCTCAGGGCTGGGACTGGGAGTGCCAGGTCCCCATGCTCTCCTGCCTCGGATGCACCTGCCCAGCTCTGGTCATCCCCAGCCTCATCCTGAGTCCTGCTGCCTCCTTGGTGAAGTCCCCCATGACTCCCCTCAAGATCAAGTCTCACCCAGGCCAAGGATTTCCTGGTGGTGCATCGAATGCTGGGGGTGTCAGCCAGGTCCGAGTCCCCAGCAGGGGGTGTGCTCCAGGTGGACATGGGCCTGCCCAGGAAGGGCTGTGAGACAAATGTCTGCTCAATCACTGAGTGAGTAAACCATGAACAGACTCATATGAGCTGAGGCAGATGACGTCCCCAACCTGGGCCTCAGTTTCCCCACCTGTAACTCAAGGGAAGGGTCTTCTGCTTCTAATGCCCCCTCCCCGGGGTTCTCAGATTCCTGGGAGCCCAGACTCATCCTCATCTCCCAAGCAGTAGCTTGAGCCCCGCTGTCCTGCTGAGATGGATAGGAGGAAGTGGGTATAGACTGAGGCTGGTGGAGACCCAGGCCCAGCAGGGAGGCCACATCCAGCCCCTTTTGAGCAAGGCTGGGCTGCAGGCTCAGCCCAGAACTGCGGTCTTAGGGCAGCCTGACCAGGACCAGCAGCTCTCCCACCAGCCCCAGGCAAGACGGACATCTTCCCGTCACACAGCACCAGGGACTGGACAGTCCCATCAGCCTGTCACTCAACTGAAGGGGCCAGAGAGGCGGGGAGCTCCCACTCCAGGCACGCAGCAGCTCCTCTCAAACGAAGACGGGCAGTAGGACCTCCCGGAGGGCCTGCCACACACGGGGAGCTTGTAGAGAGTTGAGTACTGTCTTCCGAGACTTCATGTCCACTCAGAACCACAGAACAGGACCTTATTTGGAAATAAGTTATTTGCAGATGTAATTAGTTAAGGATCTTGAAGTCATCCTGGATTTAGGCGAGCCCTAAATCCAATGACTGGTGTCCTTATAAATGAAAGGAGAGGAGGATTTGGGCACAGAGACACAGAAAACAAGGCCACATGAAGGCAGAGGTGGAGATTGGTGTGACGCAGCTGCAAGCCACAGGACGCCACACACTGCCAGAGCCACCAGCACCTACGAGGCAGTGAAGAAAGATCCCCCTCCCGCCTTCAGAGGGGGCTCGGCCCTGCCAGTACTTGGATTTTTGACTTCTGGCCCCAGAACGGGGAGACAACAAGCTCCTGCTGCTTTAGGCTACCCTGTTTGTGGTAACTGTGGCCCATGTTCTACAAGTATGTCCTGTTCCAGGCTCTGAGACATCTGGGGAAGGGGAGGACCAACTTTCCTCATTCACAACCAAAGCATCTGCAGCCCCAGGAGATCAGGGCGCGTGGCCGAGAGCGTCCAGCTCACTTCCTCGATGGCACTGACCCTCCTCTGAGCTCACGGCATCAGGAGGCCAGGGTGCTGGACGCACACCGGCAGAGACACCTATGAGCTGTGTGGCATCAGGCCAGTCCCTGAGCCTCTCTGGGCTGTTTCCTCATTTGTAAAATAGGCACAATAGCATTATCTGCTTTGCAGAGAATTAAATGGTCAATACACATTAAGCCCGTGGCACATTGCCATGAATTTCCAGTGCTCTCTGTTCAGGGGGCACCGCTGGTCGCCAGACCCTGGCTCAGGGCCGGGCATATGCCACGCCAGCAGCACAGCCCTGTGATCCTGCTCACAGCCCCTTCTGCCCATCGCACTCCCTGGTGCTCAGGTCAGCTTCAGGAGGTAGGGTTGGCAGGGTTGTGTCCCACATTCCTGCTGGAGAAACTGCAGCCCGGGGTGTAGGCAACTCACCTCCAGGACACCGAACTCGCTCCCACGGTCCCATGCTGCCCCTGGCCAGGCCTCCACCTCCCTCCCTTCCCCAGCCCCAGGCTCAGATGGCCTCCCTCTTATTCCTGCTCATCCCCCACACCCAGCACGACCTCCCCAGCCACACTGTTTAGGGCCAGGCCAGAGGCCTCAATGGTGACACATTCTTCATTGACCAACTTCCTCATGTCCCTGGAAAAGGAACATGAAAGAAGGCCCTCATTCCCACCTGGGCGAGGTCCCTGCTGTATGACCCTGGGCAGGTCATCTAGCCTCTCTGAATTGCATTTTTCTTTTCTGTAAAATGTGGGTGGTAACTGTGACTTCACAGAGCGGGGGCCTAGGGCCCTCGAGATTGCCCACGTGCACACGACCAGCTCAGCACCCAGCCTGATAGGTGCTCAAGAAACGTCATAAATGGATTCTTTGTTCCTTTAAGGTGAGTCAAGGGTGCATTCTGGAGACAAGATCTCTGCCTTCAGCAATGAGCACAGAAGGGCCACTTACAAATATAAAAATAACAGTTTTATGGTTATTAAAGTAATAAGCATTGACTGCAAGAAACATAAAATAAAAAACGAAGACGACACCTGAAGGAATGATGAAAAGAAGGAAAATCACTGGCACCGCCATCCTCTGGAGCTATTACAATGTTGGTAAATAGGTTTTTAAGCATCATATTCTGTATTTTTCTTATGCACAGCTAGAGAGCTGGAGCAATGGGGAAAGAGAGAGAATTTACAAAGTGGCCCCACTTGGGACGTGCTGCCCATGGTCTGCCTCACACGTGATAATACACACCATGGACATTTTTCCACAGCAATAAACCCAAATCCACGCTGTCAGAATGGCTGCCTGGTGTACCTTCTGTGGCTGCTGCATCCTCTCTTCACCACCCTTCTGCCCATGGACAATTTGTTCATTCCCAGCTTTGCACCAGACAGTGGCTAATAATTTGCAGAGCCCACCACAGCTGCATCCACAGCCAAAGGCTCCTGTCCAGCCATTTCCTTATGAGGCTTTCCCAGAAGAAAATTGCTGGGTCAAAGGGAGCGAGTGTTGTAAAACCTTCTACGGCACGGGCCAAGCTGCCTTCTAGGAATCTGGGGTTGAGGTCACTGCTGCCCCTGTGCTGGTCCCCACACCACCAGCACCTGCACCCCCACCAGTCACAGCAGACGCCGCGTCGTTGCATGAATCTCATGTGAGAGGCAGGGTCTATGGGGGGGTCTCCCAGCTGCTTTCAGTTCTTTCTTGGTGATTGACTTGTTCGTGGACTTAGGCCTTTTTCTCTTGGAGTTTGTTCATTTACTGGTATTTGGAGAACTCGCTTTGTGACAGGCACAGGGATGCCTCGGAAGAAAGTCATCCTGAGCTGGAACTGTGCTGGAGGTCACACTGGCAGAGAGAAGGTAGACAATAAGCATATTGTCATGCACTTTAACACACACGTATGCACACACACACTCACACATGCACATGCACACACACACAAATAAGTAAACTAAGTAACGGCGAGAGTGCAAAGCGCTGCGGGGGTAAAAAGCAGAGAAACACAACCGTGTAACCTGCTTTCTGCTGCAGACTTCAGGCTCCAAGAAGGCAGCCCCCGCACCCTTCTCCTTTGATACCTCAGCCTCAGCTCAGGTCCTGTCACCATTCAGTAACGAGAGCTGTCTGAAGGACACAGAGCTGGGAAGCCGTGGGACTGGGGTTGGGACCTGAAACGGGTTGGTTTGACTTCACAACACATGAGTCTACAAGATGAGCATCAGTACTCCAGAGCCTCCGATCTGCTGCTGCCTCGGCCACACACCCGCACATGGGACTGTGCTCCCCAAACCTTGGGGGCTGTGCTCCCCAAAGCTCAGCTTCTCCCCACCCAAGGTCAGGGCACCAAACATGACACTTAACCCTTTATCCAGGGCCCTGAAACTCGGGCCCCAGAAGCAGGCACAGGTTTGGTGACTCCCTGCATGAGGCTGCTCTCAGAGCCTCTTGGAGCTGACGGGGCCTCCCAGGAGCAGGATGACTGGAAGCAGCAGACGGTGGACTCCTCTGTTCTGGACACCAGGGCCAGAGACAGACACAGCCAGTGAGGCCCGTTGCAGCTCTCCCCACACGAGGGTCACCTGGAGCCTCTTGAACCTTTCTCCTGCCAAGCTCCCACCCTCCCAGGAGCTGGCCTGAGCACCACTTCCTCCCAGGACCTCCGGGAACTTGGCCTGATGAGCTCTGGGCAGGCACTGCTGCCGAGAACCTCAACAGTACAACAGGAGCA
Organism: Chlorocebus sabaeus; assembly: GCF_047675955.1. Lineage (NCBI taxonomy): Eukaryota > Metazoa > Chordata > Mammalia > Primates > Cercopithecidae > Chlorocebus > Chlorocebus sabaeus. The sequence goes on along the minus strand of NC_132911.1, from coordinate 145,323,872 downwards.
GAAGCGTCTAACTGCTGGGCTCTGGAGCCAGCCTGGCCCTCACCTCCAAAACCTCAGGGGGAAACTGTCCCGTCTAAAAATTGAGGACAACCACTTCATCATGGAGTTGGGGTCACAATCCAGTGAGCCGACAGCATGAAGCACCCGGCATGGAAAGCGGCTTGGGTTCTGGAAGGGGAGCCTCTGCTCATTCCTCACCCACAAGCCTCCCCACAAGACCTCACAGAGGAACCCACCAGCCAGATTGTCCAAGTTAGGAAACCGTAGCACAGAGAGGCAAAGAAATTACCAGGAGCAACGCTACTGAGGACAGAGCCGGGATGTGACCACAGGCCAGAGTTGGGGGATGTCAGGCAGGAGGCTGCTGGGGGAGACCAGAGGACTTGCAGCAGGGACTAGCCCAGGCATGGGGTGCCTCTGAGGCATCCTCACTCCTTACAGAGAGAAGGCATCTGGGGTGAGGTGGAGAGTTCTGGGGACCATCCAGACCTTCATTTCCTCGTCTGTAAAACACAGGTCCTCGCCGTCTCTACATCTCTGTGTTGTTGAGTGACTCAGTGGGGTTAATGTTGCATGGGGACACATGGGAAAAATGTCAGCTGCTGCTATTTTCTCACCCTTCACTGCGAGCAGTGAAGGGCTCCTTGGCGTGCCTGCTGTTGATAAGCAGGGAAAGAGAGGGCAGAGATGCAAGCCCTGTGACGGGATGATCTCGTGCAATGCCACCTGCAAGGCAGCTCTCCTCCAGGGTCTCACAGTGAAACATGCAGAGGACCCTTGCCAGGCCTCTCTGAACAAGGAATTCCGGCTTCCCAAGGGGCTGCTGGGTGACAAGATGGCAGCAGCCCTCAGCGGCCTGTGCTAGAATCTAATTTTAGAAACACGGATGAGTGGGTTCCCATCTGCCCTTTGTAAGAAGCCTGAGGGACAGCCACGTGCCAGCCTCATGCATCAGTGAAGACACAGCCGGCCAGAGACAGGAGGGTGACTTGTAGGTAGCAGGCACCTACCTTGCACCAGGCACTGCATCACCTCAATAGCCTTGTGACATGGTCTCTAGGATATTCACTTTGAAAATGGAGAAATTGAAGTTTAAACATGTGCGGACACCCCGTCGTCATAAATCGTTGAGCCAGGACCTGAGTCCAGCGTTGCCTGTGCTGTGGGGCCCAGGTGTCCCCTCTCCTTAGGGTCCAGATGGGGCTAGTGATCACGGGGCCCCCACCCCTGCTAGGACATGGGCCCATGCAGGCCAATCAGACATCTTCCCTGAGGCCTCACACAAGGACACTGAGACAAAGGAACTTCGCTTTCTTTCCAACGTGGGCGTGGAGCTAAAGACACATTCTTTGAATGGGCTGGCCCAAGTTCCTTGGAGCAGCTCCATCTCCCATTATCTCTGAGAAAGGTTTGAGGACAATCTTACACTGTCCACAAGGGGATCTTGGTGCTCATTATGTGCTGAATGTTGTGCAACATTCAATGGGGAAAAGGGAAGAAAACAAAAGGAGCTGAGGGAAGGGAGAAGAGCTCCGTCCACATTTGGCTGCACAACGTCCAAAGAAAGAACATTCATGTGGATGGGCCAGTGATGGGGGCAGGGGTGCAGGTCAGGAGGGGGACCCAAGGCTGAGCTCCGGCCAACCTGTCCTGAACAACAGGCTCCCCCAACCTCTGCAGGCGCATTCTTATGTAGAGTGCAGAGAAGGGTCTGGGGTTACCAGCTCCTGCTGGGCCAAGTCTTTGGTGTCAGAGAGATGAGGGTTTGAATCCTGGCCCCACTACAAGCTACCTGTGTGAGGTCAGGCAAGTTACTTAGTCTTTCTGAGTTTGAGTTTTTTCATATGAAAAAAAATAAGATACTATTTTGTCTCTTATAGGGTTACAGTGAGAAGAAAATGAAATAATGTAAATACAATGATTAGCATAGCATCTAATGCATAATAAGTGCTCAACAAATGTTTGTTGTTATCATTGTTATGTGTTGATGTTGTGAGGATGGTGATGGTGATGACGGTGATGGTGATGATGATGATGGTGGTAATGGTGATAATGATGGTGATGATGATGGTGATGATAATGATGGTGATGATGGTGGTGGTGATAATGATGGTGATGCCAGTGGTGGTGATTATTGTGATGATGATGATGGTGATGGTGATGATGGTGATGGTGGTGATGGTGATGATGGTGATGGTGTTGGTGGTGGTGAGGTGATGGTGATGATGGTGATGATGTTAGCAGTGATGATGGTGATCATCATGATGGTAATAATGATGATGGTGATAGTGATGATGGTGATGGTGGTGCTGGTGATGGTGATGGTGATGATGATGGTAATAATGGTGATGGTGGTGGTGATGATGGTGATGATGGTGATGATGACAGTGATGGTGATGGTGATGGTGGTGGTGATGGTGATGGTGGTGATGATGGTGATGGTGATGGCAATAATGGCGATAATGATGATGGTGATGATGATGGAGATAATGGTAATGGTGATGGTGGTGGTGATGGTGATGATGGTGATGGTGATGGTAATGATGGTGATGATGACAGTGATGGTGATGGTGGTGGTGATGGTGGTGGTGATGGTGATGATGGTGATGGTGATGGTAATGATGGTGATGATGACAGTGATGGTGATGGTGGTGGTGATGGTGGTGGTGATGGTGGTGATGGTGATGGTGATGGTGGTGGTGGTGATGGTGATGGTGGTGGTGTTGATGGTGATGATGGTGGTGATGGTCATTATGGTGATGGTGATGGTGATGATGGCTTAAAGAAAAGCACACAGTTTCTTCCAGACCCCCTGAGATGTGGGATCCAGTGCAAGTTTAGGAAGAGGAGGGAAGTGGGTTTCTCTCGCCTGTCTACTTTTGGTAATATCTTTCAAGGTCATGTTGTTCCCTCTCCTGTGACACTATAGTTCCTACATCTGAAAGGAAGAGTTGTCTGGGAGGCTTCTGAAGATTAGTGATTTTAGTTGGGCTGAGCTGGGATTAGTTCAGTCAAGTTCCTTCTCACCGTGACAAGTTAGGTGCACCAGGAAAATGGTAGCCAGTAACTGCAATCCCTGATGAGAGGTCTAGTGTAGTGAAGGTCTAGCCAGGGGGCACTGCTGGAGCCACCAGGCTTCATAACCCACACCTTCTGCATAACCCATTCCCGTTAGGAGACAGAGAGCCTAACACTGTCATCCACCGCTCAGAGTCAGACACCAAAGATGGGCCCACCTCAGACCTGTGGATGAGCAAACAGATGAGTGGGCGGGGAAGGGGTGATGAGGCAGAAAGGCCTTCTTCTCTAGGAGAAGAACTCCAGGTTATCTCAGGACTCATCAGCCAGGTTTTTGGGGCCTCTCTCTGAGATGAGCACCCTATTTTCTCTTGGGGTGGAAGGAGGGTCTCTGGCTCACTTACAGCCCCCAGGCTGTATGTGTGGCCCTGCATTCTCCTGCTCCCATCTCTACTGATGTGGGGCTGTCTCTCTGTCTCACTAAGTCTTATCTCCATGAATCTATGCCTTGACTTCACTCTGCCTCTCTGGAAATCTCTCTCTCAGTATCTGATGTAGTGGCTCTGATTTCTATATTCCTTATTGTTGTCTCTTCCATTTTCTTCTTGCTCTTCTGGCGTCTTCTTCCTGAGTGTCCTTTGCCATATCTCCCTTTCCCTCTCCTATCAGAGTAGTCTCAGAGAAGGCCAAGTGGAAAGCCAAGATTTTCATCCCTTCCAGATGATAACAAAACCCATGCAGGTGTCAGTGGAGAAGGTTTCAATAAGATCCAGAGTCTCATAATCTCCAAAATGTCCAGGTTTCAATCCAAAAGTACTCATCATACCAAGAACCAGGAATATCTCAAATTAAATGATAAACAACAGGCAGTAGATGCCAATACTGAGTCAACAAAGATGTTAGAATCATCTGACAGAGTTTAAAGCAGACATCATACAATGCTTCAGTGAACAATTACACACAAGTAACAAATGAAAAATTAAGAAGTATCAGCAGAGAAATAAAAGTTTCAGCAAAGAAGAAGGAGACATAAAGAAGAATCAAATTAAAATTTTAGAACTGAAAAATTAAAAAACTGAAACTTTAACACTCAGTGGATGGGCTCAACAGCAGATCAGGGGAATAGAGAGAAGAGTCCAAAACTTAAGGACAGAACAATAGTGTTGACCCAATCTGTGCAACAGAAGGAAAGTATACTGAAAAAAATTAATAGAGCCTTGGGTACCTGTGGACAATAACGAAAGATTTCTGTCATCAGAGTTCTGGAAGGTGAGGAGAAAGAGAGAGGTGCTGAAAAATTGTACTTGAAGAAATAATGACTGAGGACTTCTCAAGACATCAACATACAGATTCAAGGTGTATGAGTCCCAAACAGGATGATTGAAAAAAAAATTCATATAAAGACCCATCATTGTCAAACTTCTGAAAACTAAAGTGAGAGAGAAAAAATATGGAAAGCAGCCAGAGAAGAGTGACATCTTATCTACAGTGGAAAAACAAGTAGAATGACAGTGAATTTTTCATCAGAAATCATGGATGTTGGATGGAAGTGACACATTTTTCAAATACTGAAAGAAAAAAAAACTGTCGACTCAGAATTATATATCCTTCAAGAATGAAAAGGAAATCAAAACATTCTCAGGTGAAGAATGTCACCAGCAGACATACCCTTAAAACATGGCTAAAGGAGGTTCTCTAAGCAGAAAGGAAACAGTCAAAGAAGAAATTGTGGGACAAGGAAGGAAGAAGGAACAACAGAAAGGCTGAAAATATGGCTAAATAAAATAAATTTGCCTTCTCTTACGTTTTCCAAATCATGTTTGAAAGTTGAAGCAAATGTTATAACGCTGTGTCTGAGGTTTGAAATTTATGTAGAGAAAATATTTAAAACTATTATATTACAAACAGGGGAGGGTAAAGCAGCATATAAGGAGGTATGTTTTCCTCACTTTACTTGAACTGATAATACAATGGCACTGGTATACTGTGATCATATGTATGTATAATGTAATACAGTAACCACTCAGATACAGAGATACACTCAAAAACATTATAAACAGATGAAACATGACATTTTTAATAAAACTATTCAAGTAACCAACAGCAAGACAGAGAAAAGAAAAGAGAGAAACCAAAAAAAAAAGAAGAAACATAAAACAAAAATAAAATGGTAGTCCTAACATATCAATAATTACATTAAATGTAAATTATCTAAATACATCAGTTAAAAGACAGGATAACAGAGTGGATTAAACAACATGCCCCGATCATAAACTGCCCAAGAAATTTGCTTTCAATATGGTAATATAGACAGTTTGAAAAGGATGGCAAATGATATATTATGCAAACAGTTATGAGAAAGCAGGATTTTTTATGTTAATGTCAGATGAAATAGGCCAAGGGAAAGAATGAAAGACACAAAGAGAGGGACAATATATAATGATAAAAGTGTCGATCCACTGAGAAGACATAGCAATCCTAAATGCGCATGTGCCAAACAACAGAGGTGCAAAATATATGAAGCAAAACCTGATAAAACCAAAAGGAAAAATAGGCAAATCTACCATTACAGTTGGAGACTTCTATATGCCTGTAATAGGAATAGAACAACTAGACAAAAAATCAGCAAGGATATAGAAAAACTGAACAATGCCATCAACCAATAGGATCTAATCAACAATTGGTAGAACAGTCTACCCAACAACAGTGGAATACACATTCTCTTTGAACGCCCACAGAACATATACCAAGACAGAACCTGCCTCAGGCCATAAAACAAACCTCAACAAATTAAAAATCATTGAAATAATAGAGTGTGTTCTCCAACAAAATGGAGTCCAACTAGAAATCAATGTCAGAAAGACAACAGGAAAATCTCCAGACACTTGGAAATGACTTAATCCATGAGTCAAAGAGCAAGCCTGAAGGGAAGTTTTTAAAACTACATTGAACCAAATAAAAATGAAAATACAACACATCAAAATTTGTGGGACACAGGTGAAGCAGTGCTTAGGGGGAATTTTACAGCACTAAATACTTACCTTAGAAAAGAAGAAATGTGCCAAATCAATAGTCCAAGCTCCTACCTCAAAAACTAGAAAAAGAAGAGTAAATAAACCCAAAGCAAGCAGGAGGAAGGACAGAATAAAGGTAAGATTTGAAGTCAATAAAGCTGAAAACAGAAAAACAACAGAGAAAATCAATGAAACAAAAAGCTAGTTATTTGAAATGATCAATAACATTGACAGATCCCTAACGTGGTGGACGAAAGAGTTTCCTCCTCCTCACTCCCCTCCCACTGTTTCAGAGGGAAGCCCGTCTCCAGGCGGCACCTCCAGTCTTCAGAGCACCCCAGAGTCCACGGCCTCATTGAATCATCCAGGAAAACTCTAGGTTGTGGACCAGATGCTGATGGCCACTTTAGCACTGAGGAAATAAGGGCTAGAGGGAGCTGTGTGCTTTGCTCAAGATCACCAGGCGGTAAGGAGCAGGGTGATGATCAGAACACAGGCTGGCCAACCCTCGGCCCCACTCTCGCTGTCAGTAGATGTGGCGTGGCTTGCGGGGGCGGGGTGGGGGCATCAGGGCCTTGTGTTTTTCTCAGATTGGAGTCCCTTCCTCTGCTCAGGCTGGAATGGGACTCGAAACTGGACGGAGACCCCCCAGAATTGACCAGGGAAGGCCTGAAGATGACTCTCAGCTGTGTCATCCACCTGTGCACATTCAGCTGGCACTGACTAAGGTCCAGGTGTACTTTGAGGATTGGTGACCCATCTCCAGAGCCAGCAGATGCCATCAATGGGGTGTGGCAGGGAAACAGGAGGTTCATTGCATGGCCCTTAGAGTCGGACTGTTTCGGTTCCAAATGCAGCCCTTCCTCTTGCTGGCTGTGGGACCCTGAGCAACCGACTTAGCCTCCCTACACTGTAATTTCCTCATCTGCAAAATGAGAATCATAGTCCCTGCCTCAGAGGTTATCGTGAGAATAAACTGGTGAAGGGACAAGTTCCTGCATTTCGGTAAGTTCTGTGAATGTGTTCACCGCCACCATTATCCAGAAGCGCCTGGCCCTGGGCCTTCCAAGACAGCACTGTGCAGAAACTGAGGCAGAAAGCTGCCATGTATGAAAGGAGACCCTTCCAATCCCCCAGGTCCAGTCTGCAGGAAACGCCCGGCCTGGCCAGGTGAGCTTGCCCTGTATGTGCCTACCTTCCCTACTGCTCCTGGTTTTGCATTTTCCTTTGATGAACAGTTTTAATAGAGGCTTACTGCCTGCTTTGCAGCAAACACCTGAAGGAGGGAGGGATGTACATGCAAAGTCCCATGAAGGAGCTGGTTTCGACTCTCCCCTCTCCTTCCCCTGGGGTCTGGATGCTCCTTCTGAGGGTCTAGACTCTGCAGTCAGGGCCTGGTGCTTAGGGGAACCCACAGACTTACCTGGGTCTGGTTCCACCACCTATTTAAGGTGCAGGCCTCCCCCAACCTGACTAACCCTACCAGGACCATCGGCTGGGGTTGGGGAGGGGATTAGCCAGAGAGGAAACCACGCTGCAGACACAGCTTACTCCCCTGATGTCCAGGAAAGCTCCCAGGCCACGATTCTCCCAGAGCTGCCTGGGCTGCAGAGACCTGAGAACTGCACAACTCTTAGGGGGCGGACTCAACACAGTGACAAGAGTGACCCCCAGGGGGGATGCACACCCTAGTTTCCAGCCTCAGATTGATGCCTGATCCCACTCCTATCCCTCAGAGAGTCACACTGAGCCCTGATCCTGACCCATGCTGAGCCCCAATTCTGATCACATGTTGAGCCCTGATCTTGGTCACACTGAACTCTGATCCTGACCCATGCTGAACCCTGATCCTGACGCATGCTGAGCCCTGATCCTGGTCACACTGAACCCTGATCCTGACCCATGCTGAACCCTGATTCTGACCCATGCTGAGCCCTGATCCTGGTTACAGGCTAAGTCCTGACCTTGCACACAGGCTGAACCATGACTCTAATCCTAAACTAGGCCCTGACCCCAGCTATAAACATAAATCCTAACTGCCAGCCACCTGAAGAATGCTCAGGGCAGAGGGAGTGGTGCTCAGGGCAGAGGGAGTGGATATGGATGGCCAGGTGCAGCCCTTGTCCTGTTGGGTCACAGGCTGAGATGCTGGATCCACGTGCTGGAGCCTCAGCACCACTCACTGAAGGCAGGTTGTCCCCTTGCCCCTGTGCTCATGGCTTGCCCCATCAGTCGTGGCTGCTCTCCCGGGACCCTGAGGAGGGGTCTGAGCTCTCCATCCCTGCTCCTCTTGGGGGCACCTGTGTGAAAAGTTCAGGAAAAGCTCTTAAAGGAAAATGGTTTTCTGCTGTTGAGCCTGAAATAACACTCCCTTTTCCCGAGTTAATAACCGGTTGCTGGAGAGCCAGTGCTATTTTAGAAATAAGCGTCTATTAGCACCGGTCACCTTCCAGCGTGACTCAAGGTCATCCCTTCGCCTCTGCCCCTTGGAAGTCGGTGTCTGGATGCTGAGGGCTGAGATGGAGAAGCCCCTTAGGGTCTTAGGCTGTCAGCGGTCCCTGATGCCCACCTTGGGGTTAGAAGGAGGCAGAGTGGGGACCGCAGCCAAGTCTGGCCCCTTCTTTGGGTTCCTCGGCTGCCATGCGCTGCCACAGCTCACACAGTGCAGACAGCGATGGCGAGGATCCTGCAAACACCAGCCAGATGCTGAAGCACAAACAAAGCTGGCGTGGACTCATTCAGTCCTGCTAGGAAGAGGCCATGGGCGGAGGAACGTGACCACCCATACTAGCTGCCAGGCCTGGGCAAGGCCACGCAGTTGGCAGTGGCCCTAAGTCCCAGTGCTATGATGAGTCCTAGCTGCAATATGCTTGGGTTGGGGCCAAAGCCTTGGGCTCTAATCCCAACTCTGCAATGAGCCCTCAGGAAGCTTGGTGTCCAGGGTCAGTTATGCAACTTTCAAGGACCAGTGCAAAATAAAAATACAGGGTCCTGGTTTAAAACAGAGGCAACGGCAGAGGATTAAACTGAGCATGAGTCCCTCTGCTTGTAGCCCCTGGGACTGCCCAGGCCACCCCCGCAAAGCCAGTCCCTCTGCCGCGTGTCCTCTGTTTTCTCAGCTGCAAAACAGGTGGTGTCGGTGACTGCCCTGCCCTGTCTCAGGGCTGCTCTGAGGGTGAGATGAGTGAGAAACAAAGGAACAGAGAGATGGCAGTGTGACCTGGCTCCCCCAGGGGCAGGAGGAGCGAAGGTCAAGGCTGTGGCTCCTCATCTGACATCCCCGCTGCTGGAATCCATTGTGTCTGCTTGATCACATGTTCCAGCTCTACCCCCTGTGCCAAGGTCCTCACCCAGGTGCTCGCCCTCGTGGGGCTGGCAGTCTACGGCAAAGGGACAGGACATACGTCATTGACGCTCTGTTCTGTCAAATTGAAAATACCGTTGATTCTAAGATGCCATGATTTTGTGTGACACTCAGTCACTGTCAGTGAAATGATGCCATGGGGCCTGCGACAGTCCTCCACAGTGCACTCAGGGTCACGGCAGCCTCTCCTGGCTGGATAATTGCTCCCGTTTCTTCCGAGGTGCTCGGCGATTTCTCCTGCCTCCAGCTGCTCTGCTCGTCCTGCGCTAGGCAGCCTTTGTGTACATCTTTCTACTGAACAGAGCTCCCCAGGCACATAAAGTGTCTGGTTCTTGCTTTACAAAAAAAAATACGGAGGCATGGTCATCTCCTCCAGGATGAACACTTGCTTCCCTGATATAAGAGGGAGCCCTGCCGTTCTGTCCTTGCTTCTGTGTGTGGTAAGTCCCGTTCCATGCAGAATCAGAGTGTCACCTTCAAAGCAATTCCAAGTGGCAACTAGACCCAACCCGGGCAATGTCAACAGCACACAGAACTCAACTGAAGGGAAGGCAGCATGAACAGCGGGGCCTCAGCCGGCTACTGCAGCATAACAAACCACCCCGAAAGGAAGAATTGCATCATATAATACAATTAAAGCAACATCATTGCTTAAAACAACAGAATTGAACAACGAGTTCAGGAGTGTACAGATCCACATGTGGTTCTGGTGTCAGCAGGGCTCATCTTGCATCTGCATTCAGCTGTGAATTGAGTGGGCAGCTCTGGCCTCCCATGTGTTTGGGGGCAGGCTGGCTGTAAGCCGGTCCACAGGGTCCTGGCTGGGGCAGCATGGCCTGGCCTGTGTGGTCTCATCCTCCAGCAGCTGGCCTGGGTTGCAGCTGGGTCGGGTGGCAGCTGACCCGGGTTGCAGCTGGGTCAGGTTGCAGCTGGGTCAGGTTACAGCCAGCCTGGGTTGCAGCTGGGTCAGATTGTAGCTGGGTTGGGTTGTAGCTGGCCTGGGTTGCAGCTGGCCCGGGTTGCAGCTGGGTCAGATTGTAGCTGGGTCGGGTTGTAGCTGGCCTGGGTTGCAGCTGGCCCGGGTTGCAGCTGGGTCAGATTGTAGCTGGGTCGGGTTGCAGCTGGGTCAGGTTGCAGCTGGCCCGGGTTGCAGCTGGCCCAGGTTGCAGCTGGCCTGAGTTGCAGCTGGGTCAGGTTGTAGCTGGCCTGAGTTGCAGCTGGCCTGGGTTGCAGCTGGCCTGAGTTGTAACTGGGTCGGGTTGTAGCTGGCCTGAGTTGCAGCTGGCCTGGGTTTTGCCCACAGGGCAGTTGTAGGTTCCCAGGAGCAGAAGCCCACAATGTAACTCAATTCACAAAGGCCCTCCTGCCACGTGTAGCGTGGAGCCAGACAGTGGTGTGCACCTCACCTCCCAGCACCTCATGAGTTCCTTGACATCACATTGGTGGCTGGAAAGCAGCTTCAGTGGGGGTGTTGGCACCATGGAAATATGCTACGAGTCAGGGGCTGGGCTTTTCAGGGGCAGGAACCCAGTTCACCAGCACACAACTGGTCAGCCACGGTCTACGGGCAAAACCCAGTCACAGGACCAACCCCGATCCCAGGAATGGAGGACAAATAGGACCAGCTTGCTTCAATTTGCTCAAATTTTCCCAGTTTTATCTCTGAAAGTCCCCTGTCTCCTAAACCCCTCTGTCTCAGGGAGACCTTGGGAACCAATGCCACTTCTTTATGGGAGAAGCATGAGCATCGTGTGCCAAAAATACATGAAGACGGGGTGAAGACTCACGTGCATGTTTGCAATCAACACCTTGTAAGTTCAAGTTCACACACACACAGGCCGCAGCATCTGAGTCCTGACCTCCACCAGAGGACAGCACCTGGCAGACCCCAACTCCCATATGATGCATCCCAACTTCCTGCCACTTAAAATGTGGGAAAGTGATTGTCTTAGAACTAGTGAAATACAGCGGTTAAAACACAGGACAGTGACGCATCGGCCGCGCCATGAGCAGGGATTAAAGTGATCAGCGCACGGGGGTGGGGCCAGGGCCAGGGCCACGGGGCCAGGCACAGAGGATGCCCACCAGCCGAGCTCTGAAGAGCCACAGCTCATTCCCAAGTCCCAGAACAAACAGCCACTGGCCTCTTTTCTTCCTCCCTGGTCAAGTGCATACCTCAAATGGCCCTTTGAAGTCCCGCAGGCTGGGGCTGCATGCTAGCGTGCGTGGTCAGGGAAGCAACAACATGGGGCCTCTCTGACTCGGGCATCCCTGGGGGCAACAGGTCAGAGCTGACTGTGAGTTTGGGCTTGAAAGGCTTCTTCTGGAGGGATGAAAGAGAGGGAGGGAGGATGGGAACAGGCAGAGGAGCCAGCACAGCGCTGGCAGAGCAACACACAAATACAGAAACCGAGCACGCGGCAGCGATGGCCAGAAAGACCAGCTGAGACCCAGGACGGTGGGTCTCAGCCAGAGCTGGTCCTGCCCCTAGGGGACTGGTCAGGTCCAGAAGCATCTGTGGTTGACACAACTGTGGGAGGCGGATGCTGCTGTCCTCCAGCAGGTGGAGGCCACGGATGGAGCTGACACCCTGCAGGTCGAGGGGTGTCCCAGAAAAGACTCCCCGCCCCACACATCAGGAGGGCCCAGGGTGAGAAGCCAGGAGGGAAAGGACAGCATCAGGCAGCACAAAGGCAGCACAAAGAATGGGGAGGGGGTGCAGCACAAAGAATGGGGAGGAGGAGGAGCCAGCCCACTGGGTGGCCCCCACGCTCCAGAGCCCCAGCCTTCCAAGCAGGCTCAGGGGGACTCCTCAGCCCACGGTTCCCTGGCCCTGCCAGCCACTGCGCAGACTCCGGAGAAGGCTGTTTGCTATTCTGCCCCAGGTCCCTGGCACAGCTGGCTGGAGCCCCGGGACGTGGAGGGGCTACCCTAATTGCACTAATAGCTGGTAATCAGGCATAATGGGGTGTTTGTACACACCACCAAGCCCAGCTGCAGGTGTGGCAGGCAGGCGAGTCCCACAGGGCTCCCGGAGACTCAGCAGCACGCCAGCTGAGAGGCTGGGGCCCACGGGCGACTTCACTCCCCATAGGTGCTTAAAATCTCCCTTGGGTTTCCCATGTTGCACAAAGCATGCCAGCTATCCACAGACCATTCAAGATTTCCAGATTTCCCAGTTGCCCTACGCCGGCCACCATGGACTTCCAGCCCCTCGGGTTGGTGGCCCAGAGAAACACAAAGCAAGTGGAGCCTGATATCCCCAAGTCACCAACTCCGTGGGTGCGGCAAAGAAGAGGCTATTGCTGTCCCCATGATGCCCACTGCCTGGGGGAGCTTGAGGGCCCTGAGACCACTCACAGTGATTGCCATTGTCGCCATAACCAGCCCCTAGGGGTAAGCCCTGTTCCAGATGCTGCAGAACCGCCTCACAGCCACCCTCTGTGTGGGGGGTGTCACTACTATCACCCGTGTTTTCCAGATGAGGGAAAGTGAGGCTCAGGAAGACTCTCGCCTGGCCCATGGCCACACAGCTACGTAGGGGTGCAGGCTGCAGGCTGAGGCACAGGCTATGCTCTGGGCAGCATGACTAACTTTGCTGAAGCAGATGAGCATCAGGGGAAGATGGAAGAGGAAGCGTTGTCAAGCTGGGTTTTGAAGGATGTATAGGAGTTGCCACACTGAGGACTGGGAGGACATCGCCCTTACATAGGCGTAGGATGGTGGTGGCATCTCTTAGGACAAGTGATTACTGCTGAGCAAGAGAGGAAAGGATAACAGCAGATGGGTCGGGAAAAGTAGGTCAAAGAGCAGGCTAGGAAGCCTCGACAGTTGGGATAAATTTTCTATTACGGAGAGATGGCTTTCCTGGCTCAGGTAGGCATGGGCTGCAGGCAAGGACAGCAGAATTCAAGAGCTCACGCATGTCTGAGCTCAAGGGAGCAAAATAAAGAGACAGGAAGCTTGGCTGGACCCAGGATCCTGGTTCAAAGTTCGACTCTGCCACTAATATGCTGTGTGACCTTGGGCAGATTCCTTACACTCTCTGTGCTTGGGCCCTCTCACAGGGTTGCCATGAGGCTCAGTGGGATAAGACCCTCAAAGCAGCTAGAGCATGTCTGGGCATGGTTAGAACCCCACATGTCAGAAGTCACATTGTCCCGGCGGACCCAGCAGGCCTCTGAGACCAGTACAGAGCAGGGGAGAGGGACCCCGTCGCCCGCTGATGTTAAATCTCAGGGTCTCGTCAAACACTTCTGCAAGGACATCTGCCCAGCAACTTCCTGTCCAAACTCAGACTGACGCCACCCTTGTTATTGATGTTGGTAACCAAGGATAATTGTCCCGAAACAATTACGTAATCCTCCTCATTTTTCCTTTAAAAACTTTTGTCTTCCTTTACCTCCCGGAAGATACACATAGTTTACTGTGGCACGGGGATTCCCAATAATGCCTATTCCCAAATAAACGTCATCTTCTTTTAGAGAGCCTCCCTCTGTGTGATTTAGGTTGGCACCTCATAACTATTGGTGCTATTATTATCACCACTTTCACTCTATGGGTGATGAAACTGAGCACAGACAGGTTAAGTAACATGCCCAGGGTCACACAGCAGGTGAGGTGTGGAACAAGGATTTGAACCCAGGCCACCAGGTACCAGAGCCTCAGTCTTGCTCCCAACCACTGTGCTATGAGAGCCCTGAGTTCCTGAGCTGAACTGAGGACCAGGAAAAGATATTTAAAGTAAGATCAAGGGGCTCCCAAGAAGCTTGCCAGCACAGGGCACCAGGAAGCATGTGCCAAGGTCCTGTGCAGAGAAGAATGTGGACAGCAGGAAGAATCGAAACCCACGTGACTGCAGCTGTTGACCAAGGGAAGTGAGGGAGGGCCATGGAGGGTGAGGTGGGTGTGAGAGGAGAGAGTAAGTCGAGGGCCACATCCCCCAGGCTTACCGGCCCATGAGGCCTTTGGGGGTTTATCTCAGGTGCCCTGGAGGCCATGGGGGACGTCACTCAGGAGGCATGATCGGATCCCCCAGCCACTGGGTGTGGGATGGATAGTAGGGGGGGCCACCGGGGGACCAGAGGCCCCTGGGGAGGCTTCAGCAGTGCTTCAGCTGAGAGGTGGCCTGGATTCCATAGGAAGGTGGGTGGCATGGAGTGGGACAGAGGATGGATTCCAGCATGTGCAGGGCTGTAGTGGCTGGGCTCAGGGGTGAGCAGGGAGAGCTGTCAGAAATCCATCCCAGTTTCTGGAATGAAGAGGGTGTGGGGACAGCCATCACCGAGATGGAGCTGCAGGAGGCTCAGATGCTTGGATCGGGGCCCGGGTTCTGTAGGGGCCTCTTCCATCGGAGGGGAGAGGCGTCCAGATAAGCCCCAGGATCCTCAGGGGCCAGGGCTGGAGGCGGCTGTGGGTGTCAGACCCATCTCCAGGGAGCTAGGATCCAGAGGGGAGGAAGGCAAGGGTGGCTGGGGCGGGGGGCTGCCGAGAGGCAGGGGGGCCTGGAGTGAGGGATCAGATGGCAAACAGGCTTCGGACAGCAGGGAGGGGAGGCTGGGCTCCGGGGCCGGGCAGGCAGCACGGCACGGCAGGCATGTGTTTGCTGCAGGTGCACGTGCGGTGCCTGCTTCTCGGCAGTTTCCTGCAGCGCACAGCACCTGGCCCGTCCTAGGACACGCCTGTGGGATGGGTGGGGGAGGTCAGGGGCAGAGGCGTAGGGAGTCCATCTGCTCTGCAAATGTGGGACAGGCAGCTGGGGAGGGGCCAGACGCTGCCTACTATATCTGCTGGGGTTGAGTGAGGTGACCTGAGTGACTCTGAGGCCTCGGAGTTGGGAGGCGGCCAGAGGACTCAGGCAGCACAGCCTGGGAAGCCAGAGCTACTGGGTGCAGTGGTCCTGGGGCCACAGAGGTTACAGTTCAAGCAGGCAGGGCCAAGGTCTCCATGTCACCAGGGACGGGAGGCCCAGGCCTTTAGATACCCCAGCTTCAAGAACCTTTTCCACGGCCATCTCAGAGGCCACATAGGCTGCTGTGGCTCTCAGTGTAACTCAGCCCTGGGGACATCCTTGGTCACCGAGGGACCGGGGGACAGGGACACAAGATACACTGGTCACCTTGAGATCCCTCTGGAGTGGGGGCACAGGGGAGCAAGGATTGCAACACAGAGAGGTCAACCCTGGGTGTTGGATGTGCCAGGGTCCACAAATGAAGACAACGAGGGGACCCCAGAAAGAGTCAACAGCAGGAGCTGAGCTGAGGCCAAGACAGCGGGGGGCCACCTGGGCCCTCCAGGGTCCCCTTTACCACAGCCTGGAGGCTACAGGGAGGGAGTGGGTAGGGAGGGAGCCTTCCTGCAGGACTTACTCCCTGTGCTAAAGACCTGGCATCATTAAGAGCTGATGGGGTGACTGTGGGGAGTGATCTCTAGGATGCTGCTAGGAAGAAAAACAGGGAGGAGGGCCGGGCGCGGTGGCTCATGCCTGTAATCTCAGCACTTTGGGAAGACGAGGTGGGCAGATCACGAGGTCAGGAGATCAAGAACATCCTGGCTAACAAGGCAAAATCGCGTCTACTAAAAATACAAAAAATTTAGCCAGGCATAGTGGTGGGTGCCTGTAGTGCCAGCTACTTGGGAAGCTGAGGCAGGAGAATGGTGTGAACCCGGGAAGCGGAGCTTGCAGTGAGCTGAGATTGCGCCACTGCACTCCAGCCTGGGCGGCAGAGCCAGACTCCATCTAAGAAAGGAAAGAAAGAAAAGAAAGAAAGGAAGGAAGAAAGGAAGAAAGAAAAGGAAAGGAAAGGAAAGAGAAAAACAGGGAGAGGAAAGTGTGAAGGAGCTGAGCCAGGGTACCCACAAATAGGAGAGAAAGGGAAAGGAGAGTCATTTGCATATATTTAAAACACAATGGAGGGCTTAAGCTGAAGGAGAAACATCTAAGAAGAGGGACAGGACGGGGTGGAGGGAACTAGGACCAGAGCCAGGATTTATCTGAATCTCCCGAGCCAACACTCATGTAATTACACAACAAAATTACATTTTTGAAAAAAAAAAAAATCCCTAAAAATTAAAAGAAAAATAGAACCATATATGGAGCAGGTAGCATAACCACACGGAGGGAATCATTTGATGTAAGCTTCAAACACAGCCATTTTAAGGTATATTCCTGCGGGTTAGACCCTAAGGACAGAAAGAAATGCAAAAGCAAAAATAAAAATTAAGAACTTAACTCCCAGGAATTACAATGTGACTAATAATATCAGTGGCTATTCTAAGACTGCATTTACACAAAGATAAAATAATAACACGATTGACCTCCCCCAGTCTGGGGAAACCGGTTTGTCAGCATGAGAGAAAAGAGGTATAAGCATAAAGTAAAGAAATTGCCTAAGATCCTGCAAGCCTATGTTGGATCAGGTAGTATCTGCATGAATTTGTGATTTTTTAAATCTTTAAGAAAGTAATTTTGCTAGCCTGCCTGGGAGCAAACCAGACCAGGAACAATGAGCACTCGGCTCTTAGTGCCCAGGGACTGAGACCTCATCCCCATGTCAAGCTCCTTGGAGAAATGGCCGATTACCAGGCTGGGCCAGGAAATGTCCAAGAGGAGCCTGAAGCTTCTTGTCATCCCCAAAGCAAGGAAGCCGTCAGAGCTTTCTGGAATTATGCCAAAACCATCGGGAATCGAGTCGAAGAGCTTTCCACAAGCTGAAGACGGGAGGAACTACATATCAATGCAGATCCTAACTCCAGTGGATTAAAACCCATCAAATACGTGCAACTTCACACATTCAGAATGACGAAAACCCTCATGGGCAAGCATTGGAGGAGGCAAGACTGCCAGCTTATTGTTTTGGAAGCTAGCGAATAAAGGCAGAGAATCCGGTATGTCTCCGGACGGTCCGTCGTACACAACCACATATCCACGTCACCGACAGCTGATGAGGGAACATTCTTTCATGGGGAAGCATTCCAGCCAACGAGCACAGAAGGCTGACAAACTTTCATCACCATCCTGCGATTCCCTGATCACTGGGGAATGTGGCAGGCAATGGCAGATAATGTCACGGAGGAGAGGGACAGGCAGCCATCCTGCACCTCCTCACCAAGGAACACACCTGGTGAGGCAGGAGAATGGTGTGAACCCGGGAGGTGGAGCTTGCAGTGAGTCGAGATAGCGCCACTGCACTCCAGCCTGGGCGACAGAGCCAGACTGTCACTGCTATGGCTCAGAACTCACCACCAAGGACTGGGACTGCACAGGGATGTGCCGTCAGGGTCTGAGCTGGAAACTCCCAGGACATAGGCTGCCTCCTGCACAGGTTACCAGCAAAGAGAAAAGAGCACACAGGGAAGGATGGAGGGGATGGTTGTGAACTAGGAGATCTGAGGGGCTCTTGTGGATGTGTGCAGGCCTCATTTCGAAAATAATTTTAATAAAAATCCTGTTTAAAAAGCATTCATGATATAATCAGGGAACTTGGAAGCCTGGCTGGTGGAGGACATTATTTTTTTTTAAATGCCGTTCTTCCCTTTAGGTGGGAGACGGGTGTAGCAGCTGTATATTTTTAAGAGCCCTCATCTTTCAGAGATGCACTCTGAAATGTTTATGGATAAAAACTGAGCAGCTCTCTATGCAGTGACATGGAAAATGTTCATAATTTATAACCTGGAGTGAATGTAGCATGCCACAGATCAATGCATTGAATGCCATCCAATTTGTTTTGTAAAGAAAGGAACAGAGAGAGCTGTCTAGGAGGCATCACACTCAGAGAAAGATCCAGAAGGGCCATGCAGAGTGTTGGCACTGGGCATCCCTGAGGAGCCCGACCACAAGAACAGTGAGGTGAGCCCTCACTTCTTCCTGGCAGGGAAATCCTTCTTTGTGGAGAAAAGTGAAATGACGTCATCATTCTGCGGCCTCCAGTGAGTTAATGGACGGGGTATTGACCATCAACAGCTGCCAGCAACATCACACGAGAGAGGCTGCCAGCCCATGTGTCTGCTACAAGCCCCCGACCCCACCACGTGGTGTCCTGCCGAACACGGCCTGTGTCCATCTGGCCAGCCCTGTGTGGAGTGCCCTGCTGCCTGGGGCAGTCTGACCTTGTCCTGAGCAGCAGTGGGCAGGCGCTGGGGTGCTGGGGAGATGACCTCGGCACTGTGTCTTGCACACATAGGGAGACTGTTGTCTCCTCCAATGCTGTTTCTCCTCCCTTGCGCTGGAGACCATCAGTGCAACCATGGAGGCACCTTTGTCTGGGGAGATAAAAGCAAGGTTATGTACTTGGGATAACTCATGACAGCTGATAAATCAAGTGGCCCCTCCATGAGCCAGGACAGCTCTGAGAGGAACAGGTGTTTCAGGGCTGTGTGACTACATGTGAGTTTCAGAGGGGGGTGGAGTGGCGAGGGGCAGGCCCCGGTCCTCCTGTTTTTTCACCTGTAGAACAGAAGCCAAAACAGGGGACCCTCCACCCTGCACCCTTCCCAGGACCCTGAACTCCAGAGTTCACCCACTCACGGTCCCCTGCGGTCCCTGGGCCTTGCGAGTCCTCTGAGGTGTGGCCCGGGCTGTGCTCTCTGCCTGGTGCACATGGCCCAGGGAAGCCTGAGAAGGGGGTGGTTCCGGGGCTGGAGATGGCGCCTCCAAACAGGAACGCCTGGTCCTATAGCCCACTTCTTGCCCTGCGATGAGGAGCACTCTCTCTGCGGGAAAAGCTGGAGCTTTATCTGCAGGAAAAGCTGGGGCTCCATCCACATCCTCTCCCCACCCCATTTCTATTTCTCTCCCTAATTAGGAAGCAGGTCATTACCGTCAAGGAAAAAAGTCCAAATCAACTTAGAGTCCTTCACCTTCTTCTCCCACCTGAATCCTCTTCTTCCTGCAGGTATGGCTCTGGCACCCCCACCTCCAGGAAGCCCCCGTGCTCCCCCTCCAACTGGGCTGAGCGTCTCTCCCAGTGCCAGCCCCCGGTGCTCCAACAGACGTGGTCATGGAGGCTTCATGAGTCACAGCCCGCCTGCCCCTGTGCTTCCTGCCTTGCCCAGCGGGGAGTCCTGGCTGTTGCCCCCAAGGCCCCATCTCCTAATGTAGCAGGATGAGTGGGAGACAAAACTCCTCAGACACCGAGTTACAGAAGGAAGGGGTTTATTCGGCCGGGGGCATCGGCAAGACTCCTGTCTTAAGAGCCGAGCTCCCCGAGTGAGCAATTCCTGTCCCTTTTAAGGGCTCACAACTCTAAGGAGGTGCGTGTGAGAGGGCCGTGATTGATTGAGCAGGCAGGGGGTACGTGACTGGGGGCTGCATGCACCGGTAATTAGATCGGACAAAACAGGACAGGGATTTTCACAGTGCTTTTCTATACAATGTCTGTAATCTATAGATAACGGAACCGATCAGGTCAGGGTCGATCTTTAACTACCAGGCCCAGGGTGTGGCGCCGGGCTGTCTGCCTGTGGATTTCATTTCTGCCTTTTCGTTTTTACTTCTTCTTTCTTTGGAGGCAGAAATTGGGCCTAAGACAATATGAGGGGTGGTCTCCTCCCTTACTAATACCCGACTGTCCCTGTTTGCCCCAGGGCGAGCGCCAGGCCTGTCCCAGCCACAGCTGCGGACTCTCCTGGGCCCACCCCTACCCCGCCTCTGGACTCCATGGGGGCACTGCTGTGGGGCTGGGATCTCCCCAGAGGGGCGGGTAAGAGCTGAGGGAATCGCAGTACCACTGGGGGCAGGCGCTGGCAGGCATCCTCAGGCCTTCCTCCCCAGCACCACATTCCCACTTGCGGGGTGCTCAGGACATGCTCTGCATGATGGAGACAGCTGTGCCTTCCCGTGCAGCTGCCGCTAGCTCAGGAATGCCTCTCTGTGTCTCTCCCCGACTCCCTGGCCTGCTTCCTCTCACCCTCCCTTCCAGTGCCCTGGGGCTGCACCTCCCTCTGAGGCCACAGTATGTGGCCCTATGTCAGGCTCTGTGCTCTGTGCACTCGGGCTCACCGAGGCCAGGCCCCTTAGACAATGCTCAGTCAGCCTTAGTTCAGCCCGCTGCAGCCATGCACACGGGGGCCAGAGTCTCTGGACTCTGGACTCAGTCTCTGGAGACCACAGGTGCTCCAGGAAAAAAGGGAGGGCCATTTGGTTTCCACTAGATGAGCCTGAGGCCTGTGGCCAGGGCGATTTTCTCAACTTGTGGCCTTTTTTAAAAAAAATCACCTATGGAAATGCAGACATCCTCCAGCTCCAGGAGCAGTGACACCAGAGCAAGTAGCCACGATGAGGAAGTGGCACAGCCCCTGCCTGGGACTGCCGCTGGGGGCTGCCAGTCAGATGGGCTTTAAGCAGCTCTGGTGGGTCCTGGCCCCATCGCCCATTACGGCAAGAATTTCTTCTTAAATCTTCCTAGTAGGTGGCGATGCAGCTGCTATGTAGGTAGAGTCAGGGAAGAGCAGGAGGGAAAGGATGGGGAGGAGAAGGAGGAGGAGGGAGGAGAAGGCAATGAGGATGATGGCAAGTCTCCAGCTCCAGGAAGCCCACTGCAGTAGGTCTGCATGTTCCGAGTCCAAGTCCCTGTGACGTGACCCATGGGGTCCTGCCTTCCCCATCACAGCATTTATCAGTCCACAGTACTGTGTCAACCTGCCCAGCGTGCTCCCCACTAGACCGAGGGGGCCTGGGAGCCGCTGTGTGTCTAGTGCACCCCCAGGAGGAAGATCTGGTTGGAGTGCGGATGTTGCACCACCAGATGATAGTGGGGGCCCCGCAGTGTGGTGCCCATGGCCACGCTCTTCAATGCCCACACCCGCGCCCCACAGAGCATGCTGCTCCTTCTTGCCCTTCCCACATGGTGTCTCCCAGTCCCCGTGCTTCTTCGCCAGCTGGCCCCGCCTGCTTTCTGGCCTATGGCCCCTGGAGAAAGGGACAGCCTTTCCCAGCCTCCTCTGCAGGCTCTCTGGGGCTCTCCAAGCGCCTCCAGCCCGTGGCTGAGTCCCCCTTCGTTGCTCTCATCCTTGCACCAAAACACTGCACTTTATTCAGCCCGTCCTCACGAGAAGTTTTCCAATTTGGGGCTCATTCTGGAGAGGACCCTCCAGTCTCTCTTGAGTTCTCCATACTCCACTTCAAGTCCAGATTCTCCAGCTCAGATAATGACCCGACGAGGAGAAAGGAGAGGAAAGATTACCTCTCCACACATCTGCGCTCTGCAATCTCCCGCGTAAAAGCCACCCGGAGTCGCAGGGATTTTCTTTCTTAATTGAACTCTGCAAGCGGGAGGGGAGTGAGAGATAGCACGCCCTCCTGTGTGCTGGGCACCCAGCCTCCGTGAACCCTGGCCAGGCCACCCGATGGCTCTTGCAGGAAGGGTCTACTGCTCCCATCTTGCAGATGAGGAAGGTGAGGCCCTAGCAGGTGGTAGATAGATAGAGGCTCCCAAAAGTGCAACGACAGCTCACCCAGATAGGGAGACTCCATCGAACACACCCACCTGCTCCCTGTGCAAACTCCCCTCCTCCCACGGGCGCTTACAGGAAACGCCGAGTCTGGAGCCAAGAGCCCAGGCCTCCCTGGTCGTGTCCTCAGACCGGGCCCTCGGACTCCTGCAGAACGACTTACTCTACCTGCTCCTCTTATCTTACAGGTGGGGACATTTAGTCCAGGGACAAAGTCAAGACCAAGTCCAAGCTTCCTAACTCCAGTCCTCGTCCTGCTTGGTGAGCCTCGTCCTCCACCTTGGATGCTCCACTCCCTCTCTGGGCCTCAGTTTCCCCATCTGTAGCATGGGTCTCTAAGCCCTCCTCCTGCCCAAGGGCTGCAGGGGAGGCCTACACTGGCCATGCAGGCTCCAAGCCTACGACGATGGCCTCCAACCTTCCCCCAACCCCCACCCCCACCCCAGCTTCCAAGGAGCCTAGCCTGGGGCCGGGCCTGTTTCCCACCGCCCCCATCGGATCGCCAGCGCTGCTGCTCCGGGTGGAGGCTGCGAGGGAGGCCGGTCCCACCGCGAAGGGCTTTGCCGACTGACACGCTGTCATGTTCTCTGCAAAGGACAAGATTTGCTGGGTTATTAAGCACACACGGCCCCACAGACTGTGGCCAGGAGATAAGGAAATCTCCGTCGAATGACTGCGGGATGGAGTCTGCGTCCCTTTTTTCTTTCTTTCTTTTTTTTTTTTTTCTTCTTCTCTCAACTTTGGTATTTTCAAGCTTAGAAGTGACTGCTCTAATCAAACCAAGAGACCAGCGGCGGGAGGCGGATTTGCGCACAGAAAATGGAAAGTTTAAGAAAAAAAGAAGGCGGGGGTAGGGAGAGCTTGTTCCAGAAACATGGAAACAGTTTCTCGTGGCTGGATAGATATGGCACAGCCCCAGCCTCCACGGAGGTAGCTGAAATTTTCGAGTAGAGGCATGGCCTAGCCTTTAGAGGCCTGTAATCTCACGGGGGAGGCAGAGCTCCTGCAGGAAGGCCCTGGTCCGATGGCAGAGACATAGCCACTCAGGCAATTCATCTGGTGGGGCAGCAAGGCCCTGCCCTAGGCAGAAAGCCCCAGCAACCCCCACTCCCCAGATGCTCTCAGGAACTCCTCAGGTCACGAACCAGCTGCGCACCAGCTGCCACCCCAGCCCCGAAGGCTTCCCTGAGTACACCCCTCCATGGCAGTGCTGGACCTCTGCCCACAGCTGCTCCCAGCCCATGGCCCACCCAGTGCACGCCACAGAGTGAGCCACAGCCTGAGTCACCTCCCAGGAGTGTTGTGTTCTTGCTGCAAGAGCCCAGCCAGGGCTTATCTGGCCGCCAGTCCATCCGGTCCTGTGCCGAGGTGGTCCTCATGTGTCCAGCTCCTGGGCCGCAGGAAGTGTTGGCCTGAGCCCAGGCAGGTGTCATGCCTTCTACTGTTGCAGTCGTCCTGAATGAACACAGGGGAGTGGGTGAGCTGCCATGCAAAAGCAGACTTGAAAGACACAAACTCACGTCTGCAAACATTTTTAAAGGTGACCAGTGACCTTGGAGCAGCCTCAACTCCTTCCCTCTCACTCTCCCTCCAGAAAGTTCACTATCGCCAGCAGCTGGCACTCAGGCCTCCCCACACACTGTTCCTCTGCCCAGAATGCTTATCCCTGCACTCTTCATAGGGAAGATGGCTCCTTTTCCTGTCTTAAGTCTCGACTCCCTTGTCTCCTCCTCCAGGCAGCCCTCGCAGACTGCCCCTCCCGCGTACTCCACCCCAGGCCCTACTCCTTTCCCTCGCCAGGGACGACATGCTTGAGCTTGTCACTTGAGTCAGTCTGCCTCCCCCTGCCAACAAGAATATCAACTCCATGAGGGCAGGTGTGCCCTAGGGTCTGGCCCATGGTAGGTGCCTCATAAATAAGTGCTGAGTAAATGAGGAGGCCCCTGCAATCTCCCTGCCTCCACCTGCTGTCCTTGGTCACACCCACCAGCTGTGCACATGTCATAGACATCTTCCTGCTGAGCCTTCCACGCCTGCCACATCAAAGCCATCACAGGCTGGCGGGGGACATGGGGGCCCCCCGGGGGCACCTGTCACCTCCCTCAGTGGCCCACCCAGTCAGTGTGCTGGCGCTTGCCTGTCCCCACTGTTGGGGGTTGAGAATCATGAACATAGCATTTGGCACCCACTTTCATTAAGAGGTAGCGTCAGGAGCTCATTCCTGTAATTCCAGCAGTTTGGAAGGTCAAGGCAGGATAATCACTTGAGCGCAGGAGTTAGAGACCAGCCTGGGCAACATAATAAGATCCCCGCTCTGCAAAAATCTAAAAATTGGCCAGGCATGGTGGCATGCACCTGTGTTCTCAGCTACTCAGGGGCCTGAAGCAGGAGAATTGCTTGAGCCCTAGAGGCTGAGGCTACAGTGAGCTATGATTGCACCACTGCACTCCAGCCTGGGTGACAGAACAAAATTCTGTCTCAAAAAAGAAAAAAAAAAAACAGTGGTATCAGCTGCCTGGCCCTCAGTCTGCAGCCCTCTGCAGCCCACCGAACATGGCAGGGCTGGCACTGCAAGCTCCAAGCCCGGGCAACAAGGGCCTGGCAGTGCCCACTCTCACCCTCTTGGAGGCCAGCACCATGCAGGACGTTCCACTGACCCCTTTCTCACTCCCCGAGTGAGACCTGTCATTCTTCTACCAAAATCCCTGCCCTCCACCCTCCCAACAGAGCCACAGAGGACAGCGCCGCTGGAGGAGGCCCAGCTGGGGACAGGTCTCAGGTCACATGACAAACGCGTGCCAGTGGATCAATGCAGGTCCTGCACACAGCTGAGCTGCCCTGAGCCGAGAGCCTTTGGCTGGCACTTCAGAAACTCCCCACAGCCAGCGCCACTGCAGCACCTGGTCTTTCTATGACCCTGACCGCCAGGGGACATCTCTTCTCACCTGGTCTTTCTGTGACCCTGACCGCCGGGGGACGCCTCTTCTGAACCCCTCTGTTGTGTGATTTCTTGATGAATTTTGGAAGCCACCGAATGCAGGAAGCATCTTTTCTCAGGGTGCCCCGGATCCTATCTCGTTCTTTAAATGCGAGCGTTTTCCGCTGTCACTGAAGCAAGCAGCTCCTCCCTAAAGGAGGGAGGAAGGGTGCCGGGCTCGGTGCTTGGAGCGCACAGGATTCTCACCCGTCACTTTGCCATCTCGGCAGCAGCTGCAGTAGGGATTGCATATGTTCAGCAAAGTCCCTTCGGGCCTGGCTGTAGCTCGGAGCCAGAGGAGTAAGTCCGTGAGCACGGCCTGGGAGCAGGGTCCTTCCTCCATCGGCGGCCTTTGGTGTTGGTCCAGAGCCCGGGGCCTAGCATTCGAGGGTCCCGGCAGTTGTCCCTCCTGCTTGCTTCCTGACAGGTACCACGCAGGGACCTGCTCAGTGGCCCTGAGCATGCCGACCGCTGCTCCATACATGAGTGCCCCCTCGCAGGCACAGTGCCCCTGCCTGGCCCTCGCTCCAGCATAAGCTCAGTGAGCCCTCATCACGTCTACCCGTTCCGCCTTGCCCATGCGGCAGCCAGGCTGGATGCTCCCCAGAGTAAGGCAGCCCCTTGTGCAGCCTCTACCTCCTGGCCCCCCTTGCTGCCTGCCGCTCAGAGGGCAATGCCTAGGACAGGAACGTCCCTGTGTCCCTACTGGTGAATAGCAGGCATCTCACCCTCCACACCAGTGACACCTGGGCAGGCAGTTGCCCAGAATGAGGCCACCCTGCCCACAGTTGGGTGCTCAGCCACATCCGTGCCTCAACCCACGCGGTGCCAGTAGCACGCCAACTGCAGTTGTGACAATAAAACATGTCCCAGGACATTGGCAGACAGAGCAGATATAGCCAATGTCGCCTGGGAGCAGGACCCTGCTCTGGCTGTTTTGCACTTAATGACTTTGCATCTACGGTTCCTTCTGCCAGGAATGCCCTCACCTCCAACTCCCCAACATCCAGGAACTCCTCAAAAGTTCAAATCAACTCCCATCACCCTCTTCGTAAGTCCCTAAGAGGCAGTCAGGATTTTTTCAGCTTTGAGTGACATGAACCCAACTCAAACTAGCTTAAGGGAAGAGGAAGGCATCCGTCTGGATCCAGTCAGGACAGAAAATCCTCCAACACCTCCAAAGAGAGGGAACATGAGGCCAGGCATGTCCACGCAGGGACCCAAGAGCCAACCAGGGAGCACAGAGGCTGCCCAGGGATCAGTACCCACAGCAACCCGGCCCAGCTGAGCGGGTTTCCAGAGCCTCCAGGCCACCCCGCCCCACGTGATGGGGGCTGCCTGCAGGAACTGGGACATGGAGGTAGCAAGGGTACCCGGCAGGCACCAGAGCCCTGAAGACAGTGTGCCAGCACCAGCAGATGGGCAGAGAGGAAGAGAAGTACCCTGACTCTCCTCCCACACTCTGCAGCTGAACCTTCAACACTGTCGAGAAGCTGGAAACTGCACCGAGCTATAGTGCTGGCTGTGGGGGAAGGTCTCCACAGAAAGGGGACCCTGGAGACACCCAACAATGACTGACCCTCACAAGTGTCCACCTGTGTACTCAGGATGAAGCCCAAACTCCTGAACGTGCCTGCAGGGTCCTGAGCTCAGAGTTCTGCCTACTGCTGCCACATCCCAGCCACAATGCATGCATGGCTTCCAACTTCTGAAACCTGTCCCTTCTTCCTGCCCCAAGGCCTTTGCCCACACTATTCCAGGGTCTTATCCAACGCTGTTCCAGGGTCTTATCCCACGCTGTTCCAGGACCTTTCCCACGCTGTTCCAGGATCTTCACCTATGCTATTCCAGGACCTTCACCCATGCTGTTCCAGGACCTTTCTCACACTATTCCAGAACCTCATCCACACTGTTCCAGAACCTTTCCCATGCTGTTCCAGAACCTTCCCCATGCTGTTCCAGGACCTTCACCCATGCTGTTCCAGGACCTTTCTCACACTATTCCAGAACCTCATCCACACTGTTCCGGAACCTTTCCCATGCTGTTTCAGGACCTTTCCCATGCTGTTCCAGGACATTTCCAACACCGTTCCAGGACATTTCTCACACTGTTCCAGGACCTTTCCCATCCTGTTCCAGGACCTTCATGCGCACTGCTCCAGGGCCTTCACCCATGCTGTTCCAGGACCTTCCCCATGCTGTTCCAGGACCTATCTCACACTATTCCAGAACCTCATCCACACTGTTCCGGAACCTTCCCCATGCTGTTCCAGAACCTTCCCCATGCTGTTCCAGGACCTTCACCCATGCTGTTCCAGGACCTTCACCCATGCTGTTCCAGGACCTTTCTCACACTATTCCAGAACCTCATCCACACTGTTCCGGAACCTTTCCCATGCTGTTTCAGGACCTTTCCCATGCTGTTCCAGGACATTTCCAACACCGTTCCAGGACATTTCTCACACTGTTCCAGGACCTTTCCCATCCTGTTCCAGGACCTTCATGCACACTGCTCCAGGGCCTTCACCCATGCTGTTCCAGGACCTTCCCCATGCTGTTCCAGGACCTATCTCACACTATTCCAGAACCTCATCCACACTGTTCCGGAACCTTTCCCATGCTGTTCCAGGGCCTTCACCCATTCTGTTCCAGGACCTTGACCCATGCTTTTCCAGGACCTTGACCCATGCTGTTCCAGGACCTTCACCCATGCTGTTCCAGGACCTTCCCCATGCTGTTCCAGGACCTTCACCCATGCTGTTCCAGAACCTTCCCCATGCTGTTCCAGGACCTTCACCCATGCTGTTCCAGAACCTTCCCCATGCTGTTCCAGGACCTTCACCCATGCTGTTCCAGGACCTTTCTCACACTATTCCAGAACCTCATCCACACTGTTCCGGAACCTTTCCCATGCTGTTTCAGGACCTTTCCCATGCTGTTCCAGGACATTTCCAACACCGTTCCAGGACATTTCTCACACTGTTCCAGGACCTTTCCCATCCTGTTCCAGGACCTTCATGCGCACTGCTCCAGGGCCTTCACCCATGCTGTTCCAGGACCTTGACCCATGCTTTTCCAGGAACTTTCCCATGCTTTTCCAGAGCCTTCACCCATGCTGTTCCAGGACCTTCCCCATGCTGTTCCAGGACCTTCCCCATGCTGTTCCAGGACCTTGACCCATGCTTTTCCAGGAACTTTCCCATGCTTTTCCAGGAACTTTCCCATGCTGTTCCAGGACCTTCCCCATGCTGCTCCAGGATCTTTCCCATGTTGCTCCAAGACTTTCATGCATGCTGTTCCAAGGTCTTTCCCATGCCGTTCCAGGATCTTTCCCATACTATTCCAGGGCCTTCGGCCATGCTGTTCCAGGACCTTTCCCATGCTGCTCCAGGACCTTCACACATGCTGTTCCAAGGCCTTTGCCAATAGTGTTCCAGGCACCTGTGTCCATGCCGTTCCAGGCAGCCATGTCCACACTGTTCCAGGACCTTTCCCACACTATTCCAGCTGTGTGTGTTTCTGCTGTTCCAGGTAGCTGTGTCCACACTCTTCTAGGCCTTCACCCACACCGTTCCAGGCACTGTGCCATGTTGCCTGCAGAGTGGCTGCCTAGTCTTCACATTTCCTTCAATGTTACTTTTCCTTCAAGGCCTGCCCTGACTCCCAGAAAGAAAGAAGGTCATCCTGCCCCACCCCACACGCTGGTGGCTGCCCCACATCTGCAGTGTCACCGCACTGGTGCATTGATAGACATGTCTCCCTTTGCCTGATGGGCAGGGCACATTGCTGTTCACAGCCCTGAAGTGCTGGCACGAGGCCGGAGGTGCAGGTCGCTTCCGTGGTGCCAGAAGAGGGAGGCAGGGCCTGTTAGGGACCCTGGCTCGGTCTTGTGGGGAAGCTCACAAATGGAGGAAGGGAAAAAGGCACCTCTCACGGCAGCCTCGTCCAGCCCCTAGACCCTCCGCACAGGGCGAAGCCAATGAGCATGATTTTTTGTAGCCCCTCCGTTCAATAAACAGAGGCTAGAACTTTCCTGTATGGAGTGGGCTGCCTTGAAACAGGTGGTAGTGAGACCCCCAAAACAAGAAGCTGCCAAGCCAGAGCTGCAGATGCACATGGCAGGGATGTCTTGGAATGTTCTCCAAGATTCTCAGCTCTCAAAGGACCTCTGAGGTGCAAGTGGCATCACTCAGCGTCGGGGACAGGCCGAAGGACATGGAGCGGGGGTGCTCAGCCAGCTCTGTCAGAGCAGAGGGCCAAGTGCTGAGGCCGCGTGCACAAAGCAGGTCACGGAGCGGGCGTGCGGCCCCATCTGGTGAGCGACTGAGGCCTGCAACAAGCCCTGGCAGATGAGGGTTCACTGCTGAGGCCCCATCAGCCCACCTCAGCCCCTCAACCTGGAGACAGGGCAGCTCCATAAATGTCCCTGGCCCTTGACTGCCGGCAGCGCCCTAAAAAGGACCCTGGGGCAGAGCCCTGGCCTTTGGAGGGAGGAAGCTGGACCACCACTGCCACCCAGAGGCTGGCTGGGAGCCAGGCCGCCAGCTCAGGGACGGCCCTAGAACCAGCCAGCCAGCCCAGCAGGCCCTGCAGAGGAGGCGTGTGCCTGAGCCCAGCAATTCCCTCCACAGGCCCAGGGAGTTTTCAGGCCACACCATGAGGCCCAGAGGGGCACAGAGATGCCCAAGGACCCCGAGAGCCAGCGGCAGGCTCCAGAGCCTTCGCCCACTCCTCCGAGCTCACAGGTGCCCCTCCCAGGACTTGTATCCTCAGTCAGGAAGGGGACCAGGATCCTAGGAGGCTCCCAAACCATGCCAGGCCCCAACTCCCTCCATCAGCCCCCAGCATCCCAGGCTTGCACATGGTTCTCTCCTCAGACCTGGGCTTCCTGGTCACACCTAGCAGACTGCCTGCCAGGTGACACCAGCTGCCTCCCAGACCCACACCAAGGCCAGGCCTGGCCTGTTAGTTGCTTTTCTTCAGGATAATAATAATAATAATGTCATAAAAACAGGCCAGGCACAGTGGCTCATGCCTGTAATCTCAGTGCTTTGGAAGGCCGAGATGGGAGGATCGCGTGAGGCCAGGAGTTGAAGACCAGACTGAGCAACATAGCGAGACCACCGCCCCCACTTCTCTACAAAAAAACTTAAACATTATCAGGGTGTGGTGCTGTGCACCTGTCGTCCCAGCTACTTGGGAGGCTGAGGCAGGAGAATCGCTTGAGCCCAGGAGGTCGAGGTTGCAGTGAAATATGATCATGCCACTGAACCACTCCTGCCTGGGAGACAGAGACCCTGTCAAAACAAACAACAACAACAACAACAAACAACTTTTAGAAAGTCATAAAAACAAAAGCATAACCCAGCTCCAAAGCATGGGCTGGATGGGACAGACGGGTGTGAGGGGCAGACTGTCTCCCACGCAGCAGCCGAGCCCCTCAACACCCGTGGCTGCCCCGGGTGCCCCTTCACTGGCTCTCCCGCACCCTACAAACCTCTCAGCAGGTCCTCAGGGCCACAGCCCAGTGAGACCTGCCGCTCAGAAACCTCTCAGGAACACCAGCACGTCCAGTCCCACCTGTCTCCAGCGAGGCTGCCTGCTTTCAGCCACACCCCAACAGCTTCGCAGAGGACACCATTGAGGCCTATGAGGGAAAGTGACCAAGTGGCCAGGCCAAGCCCACAGAAGATGGCGTCCAGCATAGGGAGGGGAGCAATGGGCAGCTCCCTGGGGCTCCCCCCCAGGCTCAGCCACAGGGTGTGTCCTGGTTACACCCACCACTGCCCTTCAGAGGCAGGTGTCCAGCCAAGGCATCACCTGGGAGGAAGAACCATGCCTGATGATGTCCCCTGCAGCCTCCACCCCTCCGGGCCACACTCAGGACTTGAGTACCCTCTCCTGCCGCAGCCCCTGGCTCAAAGACCAGGACTGTCAGTCAGCATTCCTCATCTTCCAGCCCTGAGCCTCAGCTGTGCCCAGCGCCCCACAGAGCCTCGTCCTCAACTGTGAAATGATGGAAGTTACCACCCAGGGGGAGCCATCGAGGCCACCTCCTTGCACAGCTCATGGGAGGGGATCTGGGGCCGTCACTGCGGGTCCTGAGCCCTACACAGGCCCTGGCACAGAGGAAGTACCCAGTGAAAAGTTCCTTCCCTCCTGCAGTCTCAGAGCCAAGAAAGCCAGGCTGAAAGGGACCTAAGAAACGCCGGAGATGGAAATGCCTGTCACATGCGTTCATCAAATGGGAAATTGAGGCCCCGAGAGGGGACAGGGCCTGGAGCTCGAGACACAGCTGTGGCGCTTCCCTGTCTCCTGGAGCCTCCTTTCATCAAACACGTAGGTCCCTGGGTCTGTGATGGTCCACGCTCCGCCCTGGGTCCCAGGGAAGCCGCAGCAGGTTGGGGGTCCAGCATGAGGGCTGGGGGCCTCTGGATCCAGTCATCAGGGTCGCATGTCCCACCAGCAGCAGCTATGCAGGCAGGAAGGAGGAGACGAGGGCCTCATCACTGACAACTGTGGCAGGCACTGTGCTATCCCTCACAGCCTGGAAGGCAGGGTATGCTCCCCACTACAGGAAGAGGCAGGCCCAAGGCCACCCATCCGCACGGAGCAGAGCTGGGGAAGGGACTCTGGCTGGCAGGGCCCAGAAACCTTAACCATTACCACTCAGGTTCCCCACGCTGACACATGCCAATGTGCATGCTCAGAACCACACAGGCCCTCCCAGGCGCAGCGTGCATTATCACTATTATTCCAGTTCTAATTCTGTAATCATCCTGGAGAAAATGTCAGTTCTTCTCTTCCTTTTCTCACTTGTCCCATGGACACTCTGCCATCGGGGCAGCATCAGGTGGTTGACAGAATGATGGAAGGGCGTGGGTTGGGGGAGGGAACCTGCAGTGTTTCCAGATGAAACTTACACCTCAACTGCACCAAAAAAGTAATCATAACAAAAACAATATGATTCCCCACCACAGACCACCGCCGCCAGATGGCAGCTGTCTGGGCCCACAGAGGGGCCTGTGTCCTCAGCCAGGGAGGTCACACAGACAGCCCGCCCCCCGCAGCCCTTAAATGACAACCTGAAGCCGGCTGGGCACCTGCCCAAATCTGGCCAGGAGCTGGCATCGGCAGTCCCTTCTCCAGAAGGCGTCGCAGCAGGACCACCTGCCCGTCCTTCA
Source organism: Chlorocebus sabaeus (assembly GCF_047675955.1). Lineage (NCBI taxonomy): Eukaryota > Metazoa > Chordata > Mammalia > Primates > Cercopithecidae > Chlorocebus > Chlorocebus sabaeus. The sequence goes on along the minus strand of NC_132911.1, from coordinate 145,291,865 downwards.
CCACAGGTCAGCTGAGCTGCCATCCCCGGGAAGGTCCTGAATCCCAGGTATGGCGGAGGGAGTGGAGAGTGGACCCCTGCCCAGAAGGGAAGGTGAGAGAAGGGGCAGAGGGCAGAGAGGGCAGGAGACTCCTGGCTGCCCCCCTTACAAAGCAAGGAAGCTTGGAGGCAATGACTCCAACCCCTTCACTTTGCAAATGAGGAACAGAACATCAGAGAGGGTAATGACTTACCCAAGGTCACACAGTGACAGGGTGAAAATTACGCCCAGAGATTCCATCCACCAGACCAGTGCCTTTGATGGGCACTTATTTCCCCCACTATCTAATTGCTAATAGAAGAGAAAGCCCAAAGTTTTACTACTAGAAAGGCCGCAAGTATCATCCATCCCCTTACCCAAAATCTGTTCATCCAGACATCCTCCTGCCGTGCCACACATTCCCCCATCTATTCATGCATCCATTCCTCCATCCATGTATGCACCTATATCCATCCTCCCACCAACTCATCCATCCGTCCATCCTCCCATCCACCCATGCATCCATCCACTCACCACCCATCTATTCATCTATCCATTCCACCATCCACCCACCCACTCACATCCATCCACGTATGCACCTATAACCTCCCACCCACTCAGCTGTCCATCCATTCTCTCATCCACGCACCCATGCAGCCATCCATCCATCCACCACTCAATCTATTCATGCATCCATCTATCCAGCCACCTACCCATTCATCCATTTACCCATTTATCTGGTGACCCACCCACTCATCCATCCATCTACCCCTTCCTCATGTCCCCACCTACCCATCCAACCACCCTCCAATCCATCCACCCATCCATCCACCCACCCACCCATTCATCTACCCACCCATCCATCCCCTCACCTATCCATCTATACATGTACCCATTCCATCCACCCATTTATCCACCCACCCATCCACCCATTCATCCATCCATCCACCCCTTCATCATTTACCCATCCACCCACCAATTCATCCACCCCTCCATCCATCCACCACTCATCCACCCTCTCTCAGGGCCATCTATTCATCCAACATGTGTCTATATGCCCTGGCTGTGCACTCAACAAGAACTATATACCATTATAACCCCAAAACTCATCTGCCCTTTAGGCATATGGGATAGCAGGATTAGGAGGGAGCAAAAAATAAGAGGGAACAAATCATTCTTAAAAACAATGACACTCCTGCCACTCCCATCCTGCCACCTTCTCCAAGCTCCTTGCCCTGTCGCTCTACCCTGGACGTGCAGCCTGCACTTGCCAAATTCCACATCTCCCATTTCCCCGTCCCCACCCCCATTTTACCTGCCAGGGTGAGATGCAAACCCTGGACCTTTACTTCCTCCCCTCCCTCAGGTTGCAACCAAAACCAAGTGGCCCCGGGCTCTGCCTCCCACGCCTAACAAGACCCTAAGGAGCAGACAGGTAAGTCAGGTCCTTGCCCGCACACCTACCTCCTGGTGTGGACACCATGGGCCACACACGTGCTGGGTCCTCACCCTGTCCCTGCCATGACCCCTGTCTGGACCTCAGTCTGCCCACCTGTGCAAGGTGACACAAGGCCCAGACAGGCTCCAGGGCCCAGGGCGTCCTGACTCACAGAGCAGCCCGGGGAGGGGACCGGAAGCATGAGGTGGGGGTGGGGCCATGATGAGTACACAGGGCTGGCATAGGGTGCGCTGTCAGTCAGCCCTGCTCTGAACCAGCATCTCAGACCCTGGAGACCGTTCCCCAGCTCCCCCTGATGACTCACCAGTCAATACCTGATGAGTCACACTGCCAGCAACAGGGGGCCCTGCTCCAGCCGCCCCCACACTGAGGACTCAGCCCAGCCTGGGCACAACCTGAGTGATCACTGCCCCCGCCAGAGAGAGAAGCCCTGGAAGAGGAGGCAGGTGGGGTTCAGCTCTGAGGGGCTCTGGAGCCGAGGCCTGGAGAAGCCCATCCTCGAGGTTTTTGACAGTGAGGCCACGGCGGCCCTGAGAGGGGCCCTGACTTGCCCAAAGCCACACAGCTCACCAGGGGCAGTGAGGGTGGGACCTCAGCGTGCCTCCTGAGCCCAGTTTTGCTGCCTCTGCCTGCTCTGTCCCCTCCCACCACGTGGGGCTCACACCACCAGAGCCCAAGGTGGGGCAAGGGCCCCTGTCCTGGCCACACTTATGCCCACCTCGGGCTCTCGGTCCACTCCTCACCCTCCCCAGAAGAGAAGAGGCTCTACCCACGCAGGTTCAGGGCCCAGCCACTCCCGACAAGGGTGTGCCGCTGCGCCGGCCAGGGGAGCCAAGGTTCTGAGCGGCTCCAATCACTTGCCCAAGATCTTAGGATAGGAACTGATGTGGCTGTATTGAGAGCCAGTGGGTCCGTCTGCCCCCAGCACCCACCGCTCCCACAGCCCCTCCCTCTGCTCTGGAGCATGCGGGGCTCCAGTTTGAAGGCCCGAGGGGCCCCGAGATGCTGTCGATTTTTGTGTGGCCTCTGGATGGGACAGGGCCCTAAGCACGGCCATCTGCACAGCTCACCCTCACGCACTCATTCAGGCAGCAAGTGTCTAGGGAGAACCTGCCCTGTCTGAGCACTAGGGCTGGGGGGAGAGGGCCACATGTCCACTGTCCCAGACCCTACAGGCCACAGAATGAGGGCCTCCCATCATCAGCTATGAGGAAGCCTGCCTGACTGCCTCTGACCCCACTCCAACCTGGGCCCTCCCAGCTGTGAGCCCCTTCTGGGCCCTGTCCACACCTCCAGCAGATACCCTCAGCACCACCTGACTGCCCGCCGCAATCCAGCCCACTCCTGTGACCAGGACTAGGACCAGCCTCACAGCAGGCGCTCGGCCAGCACAGCTGAGCACATGAGAGTCGGAACGAAGCACTGGGAATCCGCTGTTATTTCACCAGACCCACCTAGGACCCCAAAGCAGAGCCTGCACCCTATGACAGGGAATAGAGACAAGGATGGCAAGGCTGTGTCCTGCAGGAGACACAGGAGACGCCTCCTTAGAGCACATGGAGAGGCCTTGCCCTGGGCGCTCGCGGAAGCCAGGCTGTAGCCGAGGGAACAGCAGGGACTGGAGTGAGATCTGATGGCAAACTGGGTGGGAAGGGACCTGCAGTTGTTGTCCTCGAGCAGCCTGGGGATTGGGGGATCCACCCAGCACTTTGTGGGTGTCCAGACATGAGATCAGAACTCAGAATCTCACCAGGACCCTGCAGCCCCATAGCGATGCCAAGAATGGCAGCCAGGCCTGCCTGGGCATCTCCAGGGACGATGCTCACTCCCCCGGGTAGTAGAAAGAGCACCCCTTCCTCCAGCAGCGTGGAGAAGCGCAGCACCTTGTCCGTACCACGATTTGCTCTGCCACCTGGGGACGGAGGGTCAGGCCATGACCTGGGCGCCATCACCACGGAGCTCACGGCCAGGTGGAGAGCAGGTTCCAGGGCCTGGCAGCTGTGGACAAGGTGTGAGACAGTGTAGGAGTGCCAGCTGGTACGAGGCCTCGGAATCCAGGGCCTGCTCTTGGGACCCTTGAGTTCTGCAGATGTGCGCCTGTCCCCCGGTCAGCACCTGGTCCCTGCTGAGAGAACCCGTCCACGACCTCTGCCAGGGAGCCAGCTTATAGCAGGCCAGTTAGGCCTATTGGTGCTGGGTGAGCAAAGATGGAACAATGGGACCTTGGGAAAGGGCGACACTGGCCCAGCTGAGGATGCTGGGAAGAGTCAGCTGAGTGGGGCAGGAGCGCCAGCTGGGAACTGTCTCTTCTCAGGCTGCAGTGATGTGAACACAGCCAGGCCCATGGCCCAGGCCCACACACACACAGCCCCTGGGATGTGGCAGCCACAGGCTGAGAGCTTGGACCCAGTGCCTGCAGAACCGGGCACATGTGCCCCTGGTGGGGCCTTCACAGCTGCCGCAGCCCCAGTGGCCTCGGTGCCCAGCCCTCCCATCAGCAGCCTCCCCTGGGTGGGCTGTCATTGGCCCCACCTCCTCTGGGCCTGGACTTAAGGCTCATATGTGATGGGCCAGCACAATGCCCAAGGCACTAGGACCCAAATCCTCCCCAAAAGACCCCAGGTCAGAATGGGCACATCAGCCCTTGCACCAGGGGCCTCCAAACAGACATTCACAGGGCCCTGCACAAGCCCCCCAGGCCAGGACCCAAGAGCAGACTGGTGTGAGCAGTGGCACCGGAGAGGTTCCGTCACCACCCGCATGACAGTCGTAAGGACAGTGAGCATCAAGGCTGACCAGGTGATGGGAGTGGTGGCCTCTTAGTGACGGGTGATGACAATGGAGTGGTGACAGTGATGGAGACCAGTGATGGCAAGGGTGATGTGGTGATCTGATGGCAACGGTGGTGACGATCATGGAGGCACTGACGGGGACAGCAATGAGGACATCAGTGGTGAAGACGAGAGTGACAGTGGAGATGAGGTGATAGTGAGGTTGCAGTGAAGATCAGGGCCCTGCCAGAGACAGAGGGGCGGTGGCGGTGGGGACGGCGTGGGTGGCGCTCACAGTAGCCGGGCTCCCCAGGGCCTGCAGAGAAGGGAGGTGCCCCTCATCCTCTGGCAGCAGCGAGGGCTGGGAGGAAGCTGGAGGAGCCCCACCCTGGACAGATGTGACTCCTGCCACTGCCTCCGCAGTTCCGTTCTCACCTCCCCTGCTTCCCTTAATCGGTTTTATTATCTAATTCACAATATCAGTGTTTTAATACTTAAAGTGTATTTGAATTAGCGTAACTGGCCCTAAGTGGAAATAAATTAATGTTAGTGCATATGAAGTTTCTCCAGACAATTAGAACTCGAACTAAATTAAATTAATGTCTCTAATCTTCCTTATTCTTACTTCAGAGCCTTAGTTTCCAGATGGTACAGGGTCTCCAGTGGAGCAGAGACCCGCCTAGGCCAGGAGGAAGCTGACCCAGCACCACCCTGCCTACAGCCTCACAGAGACACTGGGAGGCCAGGAGTTGAAGGGGAAACTAAGGTTCCAAGGGGCGATGCGCCGGACCACGGGCATGCTGTGGGAGGAGCCTGGGCGGGGCTGAGCTCGGTGTTTGGGTGGCTGTGGGCCTCTCAATAGAGGGGCGGCCTCAGGAGCCCCAGCCTGGAGGGAGAGTAACTCCAGGGGTCGGCAGTGTGAGTCACCGCTGTGGACACTTGAGGGCAGATTTTCAGTGCCTCGGACTATCTTTGAGAGGGGTCTTGAGGGAGCCACTCTGCACTAGACACCGACATCCATTTCCGTTTTCTCCTCAACAACCTCAAAAGGCAAAGGCCCTGATCGCCACCCCACACCTAGAAAAACCAGGTCTGAGCCTGAGACCACCGAGGGGTGAGGGGCTGGCAGGCACCCCAGCCACGCTGCAACATTGAACCCAGCTCTCCACGGGCAGCGGCCACCCTGTCTGGGTCAGCGTCTGGGTCTGTGTCAGAAACTCCACCTGGACTCGCCACTGCCCCAGCCCCGTGAGGGCTGCCAGTGGAGAGTGCTGTGTCCAGAGGCCGTCCGGGAGCTCCAGGCCCCTGCAGGAGCCTGGGTGGACGGTTGGGCTGCCATGTGCTTGGGTCAGCCCTTCCGCCCCTCGAGGATCGTCCAGATGCAGCTGGGAGGCAGCTCACAGCCACACTGTCCAGCCTTGGCCAGAGGGGCTCCAGGAGGGCCGGCGTCCACCCAGCCCCTCACAGGAGCCGCAGACATCCTTGTCAGCCCCCAGGAGTCGCCGTGTTTCTCCCCTTAGTCTTCATCTCCTTAGGATGGCTGTGGGGTCACCTGTGGTCCCTGTACCCCATGACCTGACCCCATGCCTCCTCTGTGATTGGCTCCAGGGAGCTCAGTGCCAACCTGCCTGCCCCTAACAAATGTACTGGGCCTCAGGACATCTTCCTCTGCTCAGTTCCTCTCCGACTGGGCTGTCTCTGATCCCCACTTTGCAGTTGAGGACATTTCAGGTTCAAAGACATGAATTGACTTGCTCAAGGTCACACAGGGAGGGACAGGGCTGGGCCCACACCTGGTCTCCCAACCAGCCTGTGCATTCTCTAGCTCGCCCCTGAGAGGCAGCTCCTACAGGAGAGGCCCTGCCAAGGGTCTCCCCAGTGGGCAGTGTCACGGGGGCATGTCTTTGCTCCGAGGACCGGGTGGGGCATCATGGTGACAGGGCACTCTTTAAGATTTCTCCTCACTTCCCAGACAGGAAAACAGTTCCCGGAGTGAGCCCCACACTGGTGTGCCAGCCAGGAACATGCAGGGCTGGTACCCACAGGCGCCACCCCAGCACTCCATCTTGGATGAGCAAGCACTCTTGGCAACAAAAGCGAACACCCCCCGCCAGCACCTCAGGGTGCACACCACCCTCGGCACCTGAAGGCCCCTCGCCTCCTTCCACAGCCCTCGTGATGACGTCTTTGCCCAGGATGGCTTTTCTCAGTGGGGGTCTAGGAGAGAAACGTCAACTGAATGACTTTTGCCAGAAAGGACATAACCCGGAAGCCTCCTGGCCCCCCAGTCCCCACGCCTCATCCCCTCCAAGTCTTGGCTAAGCAAACTGCCCCTCAGTGGGGACTCGCCACGCAGTGCTCCTTCTGTGGTGCCATGGTGGCTGCCAGGTGGCTCTGGCCCTCTCTTGGGAGGGGGTCGTGGAGGAGACAAGGGGACAGGCACGCCCACCACAGCACCGTGTCCCCTCTGCAGCATCAGCACACAACAGCAGCCTGGCACGCTCCCTGCACTGCATGGCACCAGGACCCTGAGGGAGATGCCCATGTCCATGTTCCCTGCCAGCCGCTCTCCCTTGTCCTCCCCTGGGCATGTGACTTCCAGCTGGCTTCTCCAAAGTCCTGCCTCCCTGTCCTAGTGCTCAAATCCGATGGTGCCCACACACCCCAGTCTGTCAAACTAATAGCAAGGAGCCTCTGAGCCTCGCAGAGGGTCTGCTCCCCACCCCCTGGGAATTACTCTTTGATCAGCCAACTTATCTGATATTGGCTCCTGTATGAGAAGCAGCTGGGAGCCTGGGGAGCCCAAGGCGGCCACTGCAGTGTGGAGAGGCCTCCGTGAGACGCCCAGCCTCTCCACTGATGTACAGCCTAGTGCACGTCATCCTCGCTTGGAGTGGTGGGGACGTCGGGTAAGCAAGGGCCTGAAGAACCATCACTAGGCCGAAGCTGAAGACCCAGCCATCCCGGCTGTGTCCCCTCTTGCTGGTGGCCTCAGGCCAGTCACTTCCATGCCCTGCGCCTCAGGGTCCCTTGTGTCAAACAGGGTGCCAATGCGGCCTCGGGACTCGGCTGCATGGACTTGCATCCATGCGGGTAAAGCTCCTTGAAGCCAGAAACTTCTCAGCAAACGCCAAGCTCTCCGCTTGCAGTGAGAGAAGAGCGCGCTCTGTATTTCAATGTCTGCACTGAAGTAACCCAGAGTCAGGCGTTAAAGGGCACCCACCCTGGGCCCAACTGCTAGGGAGCCCTATTTTTGTGTTCAGTCATGGAACAACTATTGCTCAGGGCCCCATCCTGTGCTAGCTGCACCCGGGGAAAGGGCGATGGCAAGGTCTGGTGCCCGCCTTCAGTAGCTCACGGTGCGGAGCTGGTAGGGGAAGCCCATGACCTCATGAGGAGTCACAGCGCAGGCTCCCAGGATGAGCACCATGCAACACGCCACGCAGGCAGCCGCAGAGGAGAGGGTGAGGAATCCTGCTTGGAGCCAGGATGGGCACCATGCAACACGCCGCACAGGCAGCCACGGAGAAGGGTGAGGAATCCTGCTCGGAGCCCAGGATGGGCACCATGCAACACCCCACACAGGCAGCCGCGGAGAAGAGGGTGAGGAATCCTGCTCGGAGCCCTGGCAGGCACCCTGAGAGGTGCCACACGGCTAGGATTTTGAAGTATTAGAAAAGCATGCAGCAAAGCAGTACAGTGGGGGATGAAGGTGGATGGAAGGATGGCCTGGGATGGGGAGCACCTCCTTAGCACAGGTCACACAGGAGGACATGGTGAGCACCCTGCCTGCCCTATAAGAGTCCCTCATGTCCCAGACCATTGTGATTGGTTCAGGTGTGAACATGCTGCCCAGCTTGGGCCAATTAGAGAGAGCTCCCTGGTTGCAGGGAGCGCTTTGTCTCCGGAGTTGGCCCTGGGAAGATGTGGGCTGAAGTGGATGGGGCTGTATTGCTGCCGTGTGGAGCCTGGGAAAGAAGCCAGTCAGGAGGCAAGCAGAGGCCTGGTCCTGATGGCATCATTAGACCCCTGGATCCAGCCATACCTAAATCCCACATCCACATTGGCAGCACATGGGCCCTTCATGAGTTGGGCTCCCTGTCTCTCGCACCCAAATAAAGCACTGTCTGGTTGTGGGGAGGGTGGAGATGGCGTGGCTTCAAGCCTGGCTCTGCCCTGTGGCCATGACCTTTAGCAAACCACTGACTATGCCATCTGTGCTCCATCCTCCCTGTCTATGAACAGAGGCTGCTGCTGCCACTCACTTCTCTGCAGGGTTAGTGCCCGAGAGGTTAGGCTTCAATGTAATGATTGCTGTGAAAGTGATTTGCTACTTTCTCAACTGTTGATGTTACACGTGATGCTGTGTTTGACTTACTCATTTGTTCTGACCTCTGGAGCAGGGAGCCTGACCCGCCTCCATCACCCCAGGAACACACACCTGCAGCCTGGCCTCTGTCACCCCTGGACACACACACCTACGGCCTGGCTCACCTCCATCACCCCAGGACACGCACACCTGCAGCCTGGCCTCCATCACCCCTGGACACACACCTGCAGCCTGGTCCACCTCCATCACCCCTGGACACACACCTGCAACCTGGTCCACCTCCATCACCCCAGAGACACACACCTGCAGCCTGGCCCACCTCCGTCACCCCAGGGACACACACCTGCAGCCTGGCCTCCATCACCCCTGGACACACACCTGCAGCCTGGCCCACCTCCATCACCCCTGGACACACACCTGCAGCCTGGTCCACCTCCATCACCCCTGGACACACACCTGCAGCCTGGCCCACCTCCATCACCCCTGGACACACACACCTACGGCCTGGTCCACCTCCATCACCCCAGGGACACACACCTGCAGCCTGGCCCACCTCCATCACCCCAGGGACACACACCTGCAGCCTGGCCTCCATCACCCCTGGACACACACCTGCAGCCTGGCATCCATCACCCCTGGACACACACCTGCAGCCTGGCCCACCTCCATCACCCCTGGACACACACCTGCAGCCTGGCCCACCTCCATCACCCCTGGACACACACCTGCAGCCTGGCCCACCTCCATCACCCCAGGGACACACACCTGCAGCCTGGCCCACCTCCATCACCCCAGGGACACACACCTGCAGCCTGGCCTCCATCACCCCTGGACACACACCTGCAGCCTGGCATCCATCACCCCTGGACACACACCTGCAGCCTGGCCCACCTCCATCACCCCTGGACACACACCTGCAGCCTGGCCCACCTCCATCACCCCTGGACACACACCTGCAGCCTGGCCCACCTCCATCACCCCTGGACACACACCTGCAGCCTGGCCCACCTCCATCACCCCTGGACACACACCTGCAGCCTGGCCTCCATCACCCCTGGACACACACCTGCAGCCTGGCATCCATCACCCCTGGACACACACCTGCAGCCTGGCCCACCTCCATCACCCCTGGACACACACCTGCAGCCTGGCCCACCTCCATCACCCCTGGACACACACCTGCAGCCTGGTCCACCTCCATCACCCCTGGACACACACACCTATGGCCTGGCCTCCGTCACCCCTGGACACACACCTGCAGCCTGGCCCACCTCCATCACCCCAGGGACATACACACCTGCAGCCTGGCCCACCTCCATCACCCCTGGACACACACCTGCAGCCTGGCCCACCTCCATCACCCCTGGACACACACCTGCAGCCTGGCCCACCTCCATCACCCCTGGACACACACCTGCAGCCTGGCCCACCTCCATCACCCCTGGACACACACCTGCAGCCTGGTCCACCTCCATCACCCCTGGACACACACCTGCAGCCTGGCCCACCTCCATCACCCCAGGGACACATGCATCAGCAGCCTGGTCTGCCTTCCAGAACTCAAACCCGATGGGAACGCTTTCAGGCCACGGGGCAGACCTGAGGACATTTTGGCAGGGAATACCACAGTTCCTGGAGCTGGTCTAGAACTGGTATGAGCTGCAGGTGTGAATGTTTCATTGCCCGACAGCCTTTTTGTGTGGTTCTCAAAAAATGCAGCACCTGTCCCTACCCAAATTTAAGGCATCCCAAAGTGAGCACCCTGGAGTCTTGGAAGCCTCCCCTTGCACCAGATGGTTGTGTTTGCCGTGAGCCACATGTGTTGAGCCCGTTTGGTGCCAGCTGCATGCAGGACGCAGGTACTTGGCAGACCATACGGCCTCTGGCCTCCAGAGACTTCCAGGGGGTTCCGACTGCAGAGCCCTTTGGGAATCCCAGGGTGTGGAGACAAAGGCGCAGATGGAGGCAGGCACCTCTGCCCGGGGGCCTCCGCCACGCCTGCCCTTGCCACTTCCCCGAGCGGCTTTGCTTAACACCTCTTATATGTTGGAGTCTCATGCAAGATTTTCTTCCAGAAAAAGATTTTCACTGCTCTATAAAAAGTTAGAGAAACCATGGATCTGTGTAGATACGTGGGATAAAACGGATAAGGCAGATAAAATGGCTGGGACAACGCGGATGAAAGGTGCTGGCCTTGTCACACCCGTGGGAGGACAGAGGCTGCCGTGGTGAGGGAGGGATCAGAGAGTCCCTGTTGGAGTCCTCTGTCCCCATGGCTCGGCACTCAGTAGGTGCTCAGAGGCTGTGTACTGGGTAGATAAGCATTTAAAGAGTGACTCTAAAACCACAGAGCAGAGAGCAAGGAATTCCTTTGGCGGGGAAGAGGGAGGGCAAGGAGCATAGTGGGAGAGTCCGCATGGCAGAGACCACTTCATTCCTGAACATGGGGCACGGGGCACAGGGAACAGCCACCTCACAGCAGCCTGAGGTGAACAATAGGATGCTTCCAAGCAACACAGGAAACCAAGACCCTGGGGTTCATGACACTTAGGAAATGCCGAAACAGCAAGGGACAAACACACCCCACCCCCCGCAGGTCTCTGATTCTCCAGACCTGGGGTCCCCCTTCTACAGGCTAATGGGAGGCTCTCATCTCATTCCCAGAGCACCTGAGCTGCCACGGCCTCGCTCTCCAAGCATCTTCCTTGTGCTCCCCTAAATATGTAAGTACACACCTAGCCTGTGCGTATGTATTTGTGTACAGGTCATATAGCATCATGCCAGCATTAGCTTCTAACTAAAAGCACATGCATGCTGAGGAAAAGATCCGTTGTTACTGACAGTGCATGTAGTTCATATCTCAAATGATTTTTTTAATTATTTGGAATCATTTTGCCCATTTTTCCTGGGAGCTGGTCAATCGTGACATTTTGGGTGGCACCTGCTGGCGGAGCTCTGGTGTCGGGATTGAGAGGAGCATCACCCCCACTGCTCCCAGGCTTGTGGGGGGCTTGCACCCTCTTCAGCCACAGTCTCTGGAGGTGCAGTAGTCAGGCAGGCTGGTTTACACGGCAGGAGCAAACAGCACCCCCAAGCCTCAGGAGTTTCAACAACAAAGCTTAGTTTCTCACGCACGCTGTGTGGCCACCAAGGGCTGCAGGAGCCTAGAGCAGTCTCTCCTCCCTGTGGTCATCCAGGAACCCAGCGGAAACAGCAGCCCCATCTCCAACGCTGCCATGCACAGCGGAGGTGAGAGGGAGCTTGGGAGCCACATTCCTGGGAGGGAAGGCACTTCAAATTCCTCCAAGCAGCCCTGGCGACCTCCAGGGACACGTTCCAGGGCATCTGTCCATTCTGTGAGTGATGTGAAACACGTCTGGAGAAGTTGGTGAATAAATTGACAGCACTGGGCACTCATCAACTGCAAAAGGCACAGTACACTGGAAGGGGAGAGTGGGTGCTGCTGTCCATTGCTCCGCACTGTGGACCCCACTCTAGGGTGCCCTGGGGTCCACAGTGCACACCCCTCTGACATCAAGCAGGAGGAAGGGCCAGGGCACTCCCTGCCTCAGTGCTATCACTGCAGTTCCACAGTGCACAGAAAAAAACACCCCACACAGAAGCTCTCACCTGCTCCCTGCTCTCTGATGGGCGATCCTGTACACCCCCATGACCACACAACCAACTTGAAGACCACTGCTCCCCAGGGGGGGCCACACACACTGTGGGAGCCAGGCAGTGAGTCAGGGGGACACACCTCCAACTGAGGCTGCCAGGAACCCTTCGAGCAGCCACTCCCAGGGGGCCATACCTGATGGCTCCCGCCAGCCCCCTGCCCACTGCCTGGTCAATACCTCTTCATCCAATTAAATGAGAGTCCAGAAACCAGGGACACCGTGGATGCTGAGCCATCCGAGCAGCTTGGGGGACGTGGGCAGTGACCAGCAAACAGTGTGTAATGCTTTCTGTCTGGGCATTCACAGAGCAGGGCTGCGGGGCCACCGGGGCAGTGTGAATAAAGCCTGTCTCTAACCATCCTTTCCTTGGGGGTGAGGAGGATGGGAGACCTGGTGGGTGCTGGGGGACACAGAGAGCCAAATTCTTACTAACAAACCACAGCCCTGCCCTTGGAGGAGGAGGGGATCTCCCCAAAGCACCTCCGGACTGAGCGGCACCCCCAGGCTGGACCACGCCTGATTCTGTGGGAGGTGCCCCCACCTCGCCTGCCCAGGATCTCAGCTGGAGTTGGGCTATCACGGAGGCGTGCATTCCCAGTGTTTGTTTCTAGCCACCTGAAGAGTTTCTTACAACTCAGGGCATTACAACAGAAGAAATGAATTCATCAGGAACTATTTGATCCACAGTGGCGCAGTAAGCATTGTGGGTTTATAAAGCCATTCATTGTCAGTATGCAGGACTGACTACAAAACAATGAGGAATCGCTTTACTCCACCTCAAGACTGTTGGAAACCATGACAATCGGTTTTGAAAACCTGGAGGTCCTCTTACAATGTCCTCCTGATTCTCTGTCCTCCCTGGAGCCCGTGGAGGTCATCAGACCCATTCCACGAGCCTCGCAGGCCTGTCCAATCCCAGGGCCTGGAAGCCAATGTGGTCAGGAGCAGTCTCCCCTCCGGGCACACTTGAAGCTGAGCCAAGCCTGCCCCGCTTCACGGCTTCTCTCCGATGATCCCCTGCTCCTGACTCTCACACCAGCTGTTTCCCAGAAAAGGCTGGATCCCCCTATCCTCTGTCCTTGTCCACTCTGGCTCTGCCATGGTCACAGCGGTGAGCTCACGGGTCACCCTGGGCCCCAGGGAGCAGGGGGAGAGCAACTCCCATGATGAATACAGCGCTGGGGAGTGGGGGGAGAGCAACTCCCATGATGAATACAGTGCTGGGGAATGGGGGGAGAGCAGCTCCCATGATGAATACAGCCCCGGGGAGTGGGGGGAGAGCAGCTCCCATGATGAATACAGCCCCAGGGAGTGGGGGGGAGAGCAGCTCCCATGATGAATACAGCACTGGGGAGTGGGGGGAGAGCAGCTCCCATGATGAATACAGTGCTGGGGAGTGGGGGGAGAGCAGCTCCCATGATGAATATAGCCCTGGGGAGTGGGGGGAGAGCAGCTCCCATGATGAGTACAGCCCCGGGGAGTGGGGGGAGAGCAGCTCCCATGATGAATACAGTGCTGGGGAGTGGGGGGAAGGCAGCTCCCATGATGCAAACAGCCCAGGGAGTGGGGGGAGAGCAGCTCCCATGATGAATACAGCACTGGGGAGTGGGGGGAGAGCAGCTCCCATGATGAATATAGCCCTGGGGAGTGGGGGGAGAGCAGCTCCCATGATGATTACAGTGCTGGGGAGTGGGGGGAGAGCAGCTCCCATGATGCAAACAGCCCAGGGAGTGGGGGGAGAGCAGCTCCCATGATGAATACAGCGCTGGGGAGTGGGGGGAGAGCAGCTGCCATGATGAATACAGCCCTGGGGAGTGGGGGGAGAGCAGCTCCCATGATGAAAACAACCCTGGGGAGCAGGGGGAGAGCAGCTCCCATGATAAATACAGCCCTGGGCAGGGGGAGAGCAGCTCCCATGATGAATACAGCCCCAGGGAGTGGGGAGAGAGCAGCTCCCATGATGAAAACAGCCCCGGGGTGGGGGGAGAGCAGCTCCCACGATGAAAACAGCCCCGGGGTGGGGGGTGGCGGGGCAGGGGAGGCCTTTCCTGTCACTCCTCCCTGGCCTCTCTGATGTTGGGTCATCTCGGCCTCTCAACCTGCTGCCACTAAAACAGCTGTTTAGTTCTTGATCAGACTTTGGGGCCCCAAACTGGTTTGATTAAAATATAACACCTCCCTCCCCCTGCTCCAAGGAAGAAGGCCTGAGATTGCTGGCTCCACAAAGCAAATGTCAACCCGTCTCAGGTCCTGCAGTACATGACTGGGGACTGCAACATCCCCACAGTGCTTACAAGAGGAAGAGTTCCCATGACCCACAGATAGAAAGGCGGCCCAGAGAGGGGCAGCCACTAGCACACAATCACACAGCTCATGGGGGACACATCCATCCCCTTCGACTGTGCACACCATGCCTCCACCACTGGAACCAGCAGGTGCCTTCCTTCCATCTGGGACGCAGGGAGCACTCAAGGCAACCAAGAGACAGATGGGGACAGATGTGGGAGTTGAGGTCACCCAGGCCTGCGGTGTCAAGATGCAAGGCTCTGTTCCAGACAGGAAGTAACACTTGGCTAAGACAAGTGGCCAGAATCAGTGAGCAAACACACTTAGAGTTATTCAATTCCTAGAAGAACATGGAGGAGCAACTCAGCCAAATCAGATGGAAAATGCATTCATTTGTTCAGCTGCAGAGATTTGGGATCTTATTATGAACTTTTCTGTGGGGAATATGCATGTAGTATGGGGGGCCCAGACCCCCCAGCCCTGGCCAAGGAACTACAGATGTTGTGAAGACAACACTCCTTCGGCGTGGCCACCAGACTCCATGGGTCCCAGCTGAGCCACCAAACTCCACGGGTCTCCACTTTCTCCTCCCAGCCCACTCTCCCCATGGCCTATGGGTCAGGGGAGGGAAAGCCCCTCTTCCAAGTTTCCCCCCACAGGCAAGATCTAGGCTTGCCAGATTCATCAACTAAAATTACAGGAATTCAGATTTTTGAATTTCAGATAAACAATGAATTATTTAGTATAAGTATATCTCAAATACTGGATGGGATATACTTATGCTGAAAAAATATTCATTAATTATCTGAAATTCTAACATGACTGACCATCCCTCATTTTACCCGGCAACTCTAAAAGGGGCACTAGGGTGATTGTGGCTAATTCCAGGCCATTCCCAGGACTGCCATGCTCCCCAAAACCCTGCCCATGGGGCGAGCTGTCCCTTCTCCCAGGTGTCCCCAGCCCCCAGACCACAGGCCTGGAGCTGCCAGCGGCCTGCTAGGAACCAGGCCCCACAGCAGGAAGTGAGCAGTGGACAAGTGAGCATTACTGCCTGAGCTCCGCCTCCTGTCAGGTCAGTGGCATTAGATTCTCATTGGAGCTTGAACCCAGTTGTGAATTGTGTGTATGAGGGATCTAGGTTGCTCGCTCCTTATGAAAATCTAATGCCTGATGATCTAAGATGAAGCAGTTTCATCCCAAAACCATCCCCCACCCTGTCCATGGAAAAATGATCTTCCATGAAAGTGGTCCCTGGTGCCAAAACGGCTGGGACTGCTGAATTCTGCTCCCTGCCTCCTGGCTGCTGAGTAGGCTGGGCTGCCTCATGCTCGGCTGGAGACATCTTACTCACAGCTCAGCCTCTCCTTCCTCTCTCCTTTCCAGTCCCAACTCAGAGGACGTCCCCAGGCACATAGCAGGTACTCAGTTACTACCTGTTGGGTTGAGCGGATGAAGAGTCAGATATCAGAACCCAGCTAGCTGTGAAGCTGAGAGCTGGCCAGGAGCAGGGAGGCTGTCCTGGACCCCGGGCACAGCCAGCCCCTCAGTTCCCCGGTTAGCCCGTGGCCCTGGGCATGGGCACCAGTGTTGCTCACCAGGATGCCTGACCTCGCCTTGCTCACTGTTCCCTGCCAATGTGCACCTGGAGGGGCTCAGAGGGGAAGGAGTGAGGACAGCACATCAGGGACCAGGCTTCTGCACCCCAGACACCAGCTCTGTCCCCTCCACCTCTCTCCATCTTCCCCAACAAGTGCCTCCAGGGCGTCCAAAAGCTGCAGCCCTCCAGCTCTCCCCTGGCCCCTGCTGGGGTGATGAGTGAGGCTGGGCATCTCCAGCCGAGACAGGGCCACAGGTTGGCTGCAGAGTAGAGATGCCCATGTGGGGCCGATCCAAGGCTGGGAGGGTAGCAGTGATGCCATGGCCCCGGGCAGCACTTGAAGGTGGCCAGATGCTGGTGGAGCCTGGGGCAGCACTGGGGCTGATGTGGGACCCTCAGGGGTGAGCCACAGCTCTCTCAGCCAGGCCAGCGCTGAGCAAGTGCAGGTTGGAGGGCTCCAGCTGGGGACAGCAGGGATGGGGCATTGCGGATGGTACCCAGCAGTTCTCACAGGCCTCCCCACTCTCTCCTTGCTGCCCTCCAGCAGGGTGAGCCCCCCAGATGCGGCTGACAGTGCCACTCCCTGCTCAGCCTTCCACAACACCTCCATACCAGTGGGACACCTTCCCCGAGACAGTGGAGCCCACCTGTCTTCCAGCTGGGCTGAGGGGCCACCCACCAGGGAGGCTAAAGTCCCTACCCAGAAGCACAAATCACTCGGAGCCCTGAGTTACCTTTCCACCAATGCCAGTTGCTCTGTTTGTAATAAGATGTCAGGCCTCCCACTGCCAGGGAGAAAATTTCATGTTCTGAGCAGCGGGGATCCGGCAGCCCTGGTCTATTTTACGGCTGAGTTGAACGCAACCTGAAAAGGAAGCAGAGATGAGATGATGGGGGCTGAGGAGTGGGCCTGGAGGTCAGGAGGCATCCTTGGAATTTAGGAAGCAGGACAGGCACAGGTAAGACACAACTCCTGGGCTCAAAGCAACTGATTCACAAACTTTGCTCTTGGGGTTCGTGTTGAAATGACATCACTTGCTGGGGCACCTGGATTAAGAGGACAGGCTCTTGGAAGGCAGCGAGCAGTCAGCATGTGACATCCGGAGCATGAGGGGCCCACTGTGTGCCAGTGTGATAGGGATACAGGATGAGAGATAGGTGCCATTGGAACCTCTGCGTGTCCCCAGACTGCCCCTGGAGCACAAGGAGATGGGGAAGCACCTGACAGACGCAGCCCCAGGCCCGAACCCCAGCCACTCTGCAAAGCTCAGCTCCGCCACAGGAGCTGGACTTGGAGTGAGGCCAGTGATGGCGACCACAGGTTGGTGCACACTGCAGTGCTTTAGGCTCGAAAGAGACTGCCAATTTTCTGGTGCCACGTCCTCGTGCAGAGAGGGAGGGTGGATCTAGACAGCAAGTGATTTTTCTGCTGTCACACGCTCGGCCTCTCTGGGACCACCTTCTGACTTGAGCCTCACGGCCTCTTCAGGGCACCATGGATGGGCAAACATTGCCTTCTGGACACCCTCACCCGGAAGTCCTAAAGTGTCCCAAGCTCAGCACGTCCAAACCCAAATGCAGTGTCTTCACCCACATGGGTTTTGCCATGGTTTTCTGTTGCTGTGTAACAGATCGCCCTACACTTAGTGTCTTAAAGCAACATCCTTTTTAGCTCTGGTCTTTCTCGCCATGTGAGTTTGGCTGGGCTCTGCTTAGGGTCCCATGGGCCAAAATCAAGGTGTGGTGGGGCTGGACTCCAACCTGGAGGCTCCGGGAGGAAGCTTTGCCCAGGCTCACTTGGGCACTAGCAGAATCTGGGTCCCCGAGGTTGCAGGACTGACACCCCTGTTTCCTTGCTGGCGTCTACGGAGGCTGCTGTCTGTCCTAGGGCCCCCATTCCTCCTTGGGTGACCCCTCCACCTGCCAGTCAGCCATGCACACTGCATCCTCCTCAAGCTTCAGCCTCTCTTCCTCTCCTGCTGCCTGCCAGAGAGCATTCTCCAAGTAGGAGATCACCAATGACATCGGGCCCCCAGGGCAGTTCAGGCTCTGGTCCCTATCCCAAAGTCAGTTGTGCCTAGAGGGGCCAACAGGGCGAGGTGGGCATGTGTGCACAGGGCACCACGTGCCCCACGGAGCCAGACACAAGACTAAGCCACATGCCAACCATGAAGTCAGCTGCGTAGGTTCAACCTGTGGAAGAAGAAACAAAAGGTCAGAGTGGTGAAGGGGTTTGCCAAGGCCACATGGCCAGGAGATGACAGGGCCAGATTTGGAGACACTGTTTAATATATATCTGGGCGACAGTGGCATGACTTGGCACTGTGTTGAGGCATCAAATGAATGATATCTGGGGAGAGGAAGGCAGGCCCTAGGGACAGGTCCTGGAGGGCATCTGGACAGTCTCAGCACATCTCATTGCCAGGCCCTGTGCTCACTGGGGTCACCTCTTCTGTTCTGCAGGGGCAGAGCCTGGCCCAGGGCAGGAGCAGAGGGAGGAGGCAGGCACTGCCTGGGCTGAGAGGGGTGGGGCCAGGTGTCCAGGACCCGCCGGGGCATCTCTTCACATTGTGACCTTCAGCAGCATCACAAAACTCTTTCATGTTTGAAAATTACAATTGTCACAGATTAGTCGTTTGTGAATTATTGAGTGAATTAAAGATAGGCAAATCCTGGCTCTGAAGCCCGGCAAAGCTGCGCAGAGCCTGACTGGCATGCCGCTCGGCATTTGTTGCTCCTTGCAGGATGGTGTGGTTCCGGCTTAGACCCCCTCTCAGAGCCTGACCTGGCCTCCAGCCCCCTCACGCTGGACTCAGAGCCACTGGCAACCTGGGGACTCGTGGGCGCCCATCAGGAGCCACCAGGGATCCCGGCCATCACAGCTATGCCTTGAAACCACCTTCCCCTGGCCCTTGGCTAGAAGAAAAGGAGTGGGTAGGGGAAAGCAGGGACATTTTAAATAAAAACAAAAGAGTTGACATAATTTACAACTCCGGAACAACTAACTTCTCACTGGCATCTGCTCAGAAAATTTAGTCCCAGCTGCTGGGCCTAATTACCATACCAGCGCAAGAGAGCTGGAGAAATGGGCCTGCTGGTGGGGGCGGCAGGGCAGGGCCCCTGGCCATCACTCCTAGGCATCGGATTCTGTAGGTGCCTAAGAAACGCTTCGGTGACTAACGAACCCCATGCTGTGGCCGGTCGGTACAAACCGCCGCCCACGGGCCCTTTCCATCCCTCACTCCGGCCTCCTCCGGGGCAGCCCCGCCTTGGGAAGTAAGCTGGAGCCCCCAGGCTCTATTAACTCCCACCACCTCCCTCCAACCCCCAAGCACAGCCCGGCTTTCCCCCAGCCCCCACCCCTGCCACGCAGTCCCAGCAGGCTGCGGTCCATGGAAGTCTCCAAGAGATGCCTGGCAGTAAGTTCTCGGGCTTCAGCTCACAGTGCTGCCACTTTGGAGCTGCTAAACCTCAGAGATGCAGGTCACTCTCTCTGCTGCACCTGTCTTCACCTGGACAATGGAGAAGTACCTGCCGCCGGAATTTCTAGAAGGGTCAGATGGGGAAATGCAGGAAACATCCTAGCATCCCACCTGCTCAAAGGACGTGCTCAGTAGCCCTCGGCCATTATTACCATCACTCCCCCACTCCCCACAGCACGAGCCCCGGCAATGCGGGTGGATCAGAGGACACCAGCACTGGTCCCCACTCCTCATGCAGCTCCCACCGCCCTGGCCACCTAGATGTCCCTGCCCTGTAGTACCTGTTCCTGCAGCCACTGGACATGGGGTGCAGCCCTGGTGTCCCCAGTGCCCGGGGACAAATTCCCCTCACCCCCTCTAATCCAGCCAACCTGGGAGCTCAGCCTCAGGCATGGCTCATGACCCTGGGTGCCAGCAGTGCCTCCAAGGACTGAAAACCAGCCCTTGGGCATGTGGAAGCCACTTTGCACCAACATGAAGCTGGGACTGAGCCCCACAGGTGTCTCTGGGGACATGGAACAACAGCCAAGCAGCTGACAGCAATGAAGTGCCTCCTTTCCTGTGACACACACTTGGGCCGTACCACCTGCAGCCTGGACCCCTCGAAGGCCTGGTGTCTGAGCTCATGGAAGCTGCTATAACAAGATGTCAAAGGCTGGCAGCCTGCCTGGCAATTAGGGCAGATATGGAGCCTGGACAACCGTGGGAAGGGAAGCAAGCTTATCAACAAGAGAAATTTATTTCGCACAGTTCTGGAGCTGGAAGTCTAAGATCAGGGCGCCAGCAGACTTGGCGTCTGGTAAGGGCTGCCTCCTGTCCATAGATGGCTGTCTTTTTGCTATGACCTCACATGGTGGACAGGGCGAGGCATCTCTCTGGAGTCTCACTGTTTAAGAACGCTGATCCATCATGAGACTCCACCCTCAGGACCTCCTCAGGCCCCTGAAGGCCCCACCTGCCCATCCCATCACCCTGGGGGTTAGGATTTCCATATGGAAATATTAGAGGTACACAAACATTCAGCCCTTAGTTCCCGGCGGAGGCAAGAGCTGCGGGCAAGACCCCACCAGGGCTTCTTTCTTATTCCCACCACGCCTTGCCCCCTGCAGCAGCCCATACTGCCGGTAGAGCCGGGCGTGTTTAGGACTCTTGGAAAGGAAGCCCAGCCTTAGAGAGCCCAGCCACCGGCCCGCGGCCCAAGCACAGGACCTGCATTCTATATTGGAATTGTGCTTTTCTAGGCTGTCTTTCTAAAGACTGGTGACTTCGTCAAGTTTTCCTACAGTCTCAGGGCCCTCCTGGCCTGAAGCAGGGGCTGCCCAGTGAGAGGGAGGAAGGAGGGAGAAGCCAGTGCCTGATGTTGGGCCTGGATGGCCTCGGGCACAGGGCCATGAGGCTGAGGGCGGCAGCTTAGCCCCAGGCTCACAGAGGCGACTCCGTGTTTGACTGCAGCACTGCTCTCTCCCACCTGTCTAGCAGTGGAGAAGAGAAAATAATCCATAGCAGAACGATAAAGCAGCGACGAGCAGTCATCCCAGTGGCTGTTTTTAGTCCAAAAGGCTGGATGGAGGAGGGGGTTGCAGAGTGGAGGGCATAGAGGGCGTCCGAGCCAGCCCGAGAAGCCAGCACCTGAGTGTTATGTCTTAAAGTTGCGTTTATGAAAAGCCATGTCCATTTCCACTTAAATCCCTAGCCTGGGATACCTTCGCCTAGGATTCTATTTTAAAACGTCGAAAGCACTATTTCAGTGCAGAAATCAATAAAATACACCCAAAAAAAAGGGAAAAGGAGCCTACTGGGCAAAACATCTTCCTGCCTCTTAGTACACGCTATTTTTCGAAAACATCAATAGCTGCAGTTTTAAACTTAATTCTGGGATCTGCAGTCGGTCTGTTTAGATATTTTTGTGGCGACGCGGCACCTGCTGTCTTGTCCCGACGACACAATCAGGGTGGGCAAACCAAAGCCGGGCAGGACCTGGCAGCTGCCGCCCGCGCCCCTGAGGAACAGGGTCTCAGCACCCAGGGCCACGGCTTACAGCTCCAGGCCCTCTGAGGTGGGTGGACAATGGTCTCCGAGTCCACCAGGAAGACATGCACGGCTTTCAGAAATCAGCAAAGTCCTCACTTACCCCCAACTGGGCAACAACCAAGCCGTGGAGAGAATAGACCTCACGTGGCTCCAGTGCCTCTGAAGCTGGAGGCTCAGGAGGCCAGGGCAGGCGGGAAAGGGAGGGGAGAGACAGAGGGGGGTCAGGGAGGCCCCAGGAGTGCCCTGAGCACCCCGACACCCCAGCTTCCCCAGCTCATCAGGATGAATGCGTACCCTCCTCCTTGCTCCCTCTCTTAGGCTGACAGTCCCTACACCTTATCAACCTTCTCTTTTCTCCTCTGTCTTTCCTAAGGGCCCGGCAGCTTCACAAAAGTGTCCCTGCACCTACCTGGCAATGCGGGCAGACATGAAGCCTGGACACCCTCAGGAAAGGAAGGAACCCTGCCCTGTGGACTCCACGGGTGACTCTAGAAAAGAGCAGAGCCTTGGAGGAGGAGACTCCAGCCCACGGCCTGGCCCTGCTGCCACCTGTCCGGGGAGACTTAGGCAACTGCCTCTCCCCTCTCTGAGCTAAAGTCTCATTGGGCCAAAATGTCTCCCTAGCATAAATGGAGGTTGGGCCAAACCAGCTCATGGGACGCTCCTTTTTCTCAGATCCAGTTGTCTGCTGGGAGGCTGGAGACCAGGGTGGGCACCAGGCAGACCCCAGCAGCCCTGCCAGCCTTTCTGTGCCTCAGCTCCCACAGACCGCCGTCATCCTGCAGGACCAGGAGGCAGAGGAACCAGTCCCTGCCTAGAAGCCCCTCGAATCTGCAGCTCACCTGCACTTGGACATGAGGGGCTCAGACCCACTTGACCCTCTTCAAGACAAGCATCAGCTCCCATGTGGAAGCACACACAGTCCTAGGTGCCCTTCCAGAAGCTTCTAAGGCTTTTGCTGAGGTCACCACCTGCCCTGATGCCCACAGCCTCCCAGCAGGAAGTGGAGAAACATTGAAATTAAGAAGTGTCCGGAAAACTATCAGCTGTGCCGTTGCCTCTGCCCACTCCATCCCTAACCCTATCACCCTGCGGGGGTGGGTAGGGAAAAGGAGGGTGGGGCAGGAGGGATGGGGCAGGAGCCGGTCGCTCAGCCAGGCAGGAACACACATGAGCCTCCAGCCTCCACTGCTGCCAGGAAAGAGGGTGGAGAGCAACCCAGATGCGGATCCTGGACGCCCGGTGTTCAGAAGCTGCCATCTCAGATGACTGCCCACCTTGAGGCAGTGGCAGAGGAGGCGACTGGTATTACAATCATCATAACAAGGGGACAATGAAGAGCGCTGTTCACTGAGAGAAGCCTCACTGCTACGATCAGCTCCAGGTAAGCCAGGCCTCCGCGGACCCACTTTACAAAGGATGACTCCACGGCTTAGGGACACAGCCACCCGCCCACAGGGGTGAGATAAGGGTGAAGAAGGATCTGAACACTCACAAGCCTGCCATGCCTGCTCCCCAGCCCTGAGGCGCCCCGGTCATGCCCCTTCTGCTCCCCTCCAGGGCACCCCTCACCCCACCTGCTCAAAGGTCCTGAGTGAGGAAGGCCTCTCCTGCCTACCTCCTAGAAACCGCCCCAGCCTCCCCGCGCCTCCAGGCTCTGGCTTTCTCCAGGCCCTTCTGGCCGCCTGATTGGAGCTTGCTGCCCCTATTTACTTCTCTGTCTAACCCCATTAGGATGTAATTCCAGAGGGCAGGGCCAGCATCGGTATCCTTCAAACCCACACTGGCAACAACCGCCTGGCATCCAGGGTGCCCCAAGTGCAGGGGACAGGGCAGCCCTGGATCCAGCCTGTGGAAACTCTGAGCTCAGGACTGGCTGCCCACAGGTCCCCACTCACTCCCTCAAGCCTCAGGATACCAGCCTGGGCTCACCTGCCACCTGGCTGCCCAGGGCTCTTCACCACCTTACTCAGGTGCCCCACGGAGCACACAGCCAAGGGCCCAGTGCCTCCGCCCCCTCCTCACTCCAGACCCTCTGGCAGCCTTTCTGGGTAGGTGTGAGGTCCCCGTGCCCGACTGCCTGTGCACAGCACTGCCAACACTGCCACAAAGGCCTCTGCCATGGGAGCACCAGCCATGGTCAGGCTGGGCCAGCAAGGCCCAAGCAACACCCAGCCTGGCCTCTGGGCTCATTTCTGCCTCCCATGCAGGCGGAGGCCGCTCAGGAAAGACCCTGCCCCTCCACAGAAAGGACAGCTGGGGGCCCACAGGATTGTCACCCTGACAGGACACCACGGGCCCTCCCCAAGCAGGGGGTACCCCCACACACCCACGCACAGGGCAGCCAAGTCAGGGCCCGTCTGCGTGGCCCCAAGGGCCTTAGACAGGAGAGGCCAGCGGCTCTCGGGGAAGGGGGAACCTTCTGGAGGGCAAAGTAGAGGCCCTGGTATGAATGACAGCCACGGTCCTCGAGCTCCGCGCACTGCCACATGCCTTCAGCTTCTTGGGAATGAGATGGGGATCCAGTAACGTAAGAAAGGATAAAATACAAAAGATAACACAGCCTGTGATTGGTCTCACCAACCCTCATCGCAGCCTTACAGTATTAAGCACCCTTTTTTAACAGGGCCGCTGTGGCTTTGAGATTAAGGGTCGTGCCATGGTCACACCGAGCAGGGATTTGGACACTGGACTTTCCCTTCTCCAGCCACCTCTGGCCTCGCTCACCGAGACCCCGCCCACACTGTCTCTCTGAGCCTCGCCTGGGCTCGTCCCGTCCCTCTTGGGGCCCAGCAGAGGCTGCTCCTTCCAGACCCTTGACCCGTCCTGGGGTCTCTGCCCAGCTTTGAGGGAGCCGGGCCCCTTAAGCCTCTGCCCCGCTCACCCCCAGGGACAGGAAAAGGTGGCCTGATGCAGATCTGGCTCCCTTGGCGGGGGCTGAAGGGTGGCCCTAAAAAAAGATGTGGCAAAGCCCTAACCCCTAGAGCCTGTGAAAAACCTTATTTTGGAAAAGGGGCCTTTGCAGAAGTAATTAATTTCAGGATCTTGAGATGAGGAAATCATCGTGGATTATCCGAGAGGGCCCTAAATCCAAGGACAAGCATCCTTAACTGCAGGAGAGGCAGAGGGCGATTTTGGCCATCTCCTCTAACCGTCCCAGCACGCTGTGTGAGCTTCTTTCTGGGGAGAAGAAAACTGAGGGTCAGAGAGGCCAGCATACTTGCCCAAAGACACCCAGCTGTTCAGGGAGAGAACTAAGACTTGAATCCAGGCCTGGGAGGCCACAGAGCCCCTCTTTCCCTGATACCTGCTACCTCTCCAAAAACCCAAAGCCAGATATTGATAGCAGCTGGTTCCTCCTGGCCTGAGCGGGACTTTCACAGAGTCCACCGCGCCCAACTCCCCCGGAGAGTGCGCCTCAGACCCGCCAAAGAG
This sequence comes from Chlorocebus sabaeus, assembly GCF_047675955.1. NCBI lineage: Eukaryota > Metazoa > Chordata > Mammalia > Primates > Cercopithecidae > Chlorocebus > Chlorocebus sabaeus. Next base: position 145,266,776 of record NC_132911.1, on the reverse strand, counting down.
GAAAGACAGCTGTGGAGGCCCTGGATCTGGGAGGGCCGACCCAGCCCCCAGCCTGAGGGGAAGTGAGTTCAGAACCCCAGAGACTCTGCTCACCCCCAGCTGTCCGACCTGGAAAAACCGCCACCTGCTCCATTAGAAGAGATTGGTACCGTCTGGTCTCGTCACCAGCTCACGCTGACACACATTTACTGAGGACCTGCTGTGTGCTGGGCTTGGTGGGGAAACCACACAAATCCCTATGGTCTCCAGAGGAGGCCAAGGCCCCCTCCCCATCATCTCTCACGCCTCTTCTCCTTCTCCAGGGAACTCGTATTGAGAGCCTGCGATGTGCCAGGCATTATGCCAGGATGGGGGGCCTCCAGGGACACCGTAGCCTTGAAGGCTCGGGGTTTTGTTCACTAAAATGGTGAGGACAGGGGAACTGAAGGCACAACCGGACCAAGAGAGGGATCGATTTTCCCGGGGGCCGGGGGGTTGGAGGGGAAGAGAAGACAGAGATAATGTCTCCATTTCACATTCGAGAGCTGGGATCCTCTGATGGCCCAGCTGCGCCTTGTGTGAGGTGGCAGAACTTAGGTTCTTGCCCATCTCACTGTGGGTTTGTCTCGTGTTCCCTAAGGCTCAAACCCGCCTGCTGAGGCTGAGACTTTGGGCATGAGAAGCTGTGCCATGGACCGATTCTTTCAGGAGCTACCAGTCACCCTGAGGAGACAGCTGCCCTCCAGCAAGCCACTGTTCAGAATGAGGGTGTGTCCAACGTGGCCAAGTCAAACCAGACTGTCTCTGAAATTCCCTCAGGCAGATCCACGGTGGCCTCCCTGTATACCCTGTCCATCAACCAGCCCAGCAGGGCAGGAGCTCCCAAGCTGCCCTCTGGCTGCCCCATACCTGTCACAGGACCCTCTAAGCATGGAGAGCTATAAGGCAACACCAGGGCCCTGTGTTCCCAAATCATCTCCACCATTAACACTGCTGGAGTTGCCCTTTGCTCCTCCTGGGTATTGAGGAAGCAAAATCTGATCAAACCCCAGTGTAACATGCACAGGAAAGGTACTATGTTCCCCAGCACCTCCCTCAGCTGACACACTCTCGCTGTCACTCCTGTGCTCTGTCATCCTCTTTCTCCCCTTCTCCCTCCCTCCTCCTTCTCTCTCTCCTCCCTACCTTCCACATAAGTGCCAACATCAGCTGGGTATCAAAATACCCCATGAAGAAGCTAAGTGTGTATATGTAGATAATATTATATAATATCTGTACACACACATACAGTAACATACTATGTATGACATCTTAGGGACAGTTGGCAAGTAATAACAGGGTGTTTACTGCACAGGCTCTTTTTGTGTTGGTGGTGGAAGTGATGAAAGGCAAGTTAGCCCCAAAGCGGGGCTTAGCCAGCAAGGGTTCTTGGCTTCACCCAGGAAGGAATCCAAGGGCCAGCCAGAGGTAGAAGGGAAGAGCTTTCCTGATGTGGCAGCTCAGGTTGCAGCTCCATGGCAGCTCCTGCGGAGCAGGCTCCCTGAAGGCAGAGAGTAGTGGCCCAGGGCAGTTCAGCAGTCACATTTATACCCACTTTTAACTGCCTGCAGATTAAAGGACTGTTCATGTGGAAATGTCCAGGAAAAGGGTGGGAACTTTTGGGTCATTGAGTCATTGCCATGGAAAGGGGTGGTCACTTCACTCCTAGGCACTGCCATGGCAATGGTAAACTGACAGGCACACTGGGGGGCATGTCTCAGGGAAAGCAGCTTCCACCTGCTCCCTGTTTTAACTAGTCCTCAGTTTGGTCCTGCCTCTGGAGTTGAGTCCCACCGGCTACCTCAGAAGGAGGGTAGGGAAAGGCAGAGAAAGATTGTGTTTGTATCCAAACAGACCCAAATAATTCAAACAGCAGTCCTTGATTCAGAAGGACACTCAATGCATATCTGCTCTGAATAATTAAATTTTTCATCTTTACCAAATCATTAAGTGAAAACAAACACATTGCTTGACAAAAACAACAGCTAAGCAGCTAACACATATGTATGTGCTGGGCTCCAGCCAGGTATGATCTCCATTCATACTCACAACCTACCAGGTCAGTGCCATCACAACCCCACATTATAGCCAAGGAAGCAGGCACAGAGAGACCAGGTCACCCTAGTTCAACCTGCATCCAGGCCCTGGCTCCAGGCTCCACCTTGAGAGGGAGGGGCAAAGGGCAAGCAATGGGGCCAAAGGTCACTGGTGCAGGTATCATGAGACCAGGGGTCACTAATGCAGGTGTCTCAGGGCCAGGAGGTCACTGGTGCAGGTGTCTCAGGGCCAGAGGTCACTAATGCAGGTGCCTCAGGGCCAGGGGGTCACTGGCACAGGTGTCTCAGGGCCAAAGGTCACTGGCACAAGTGTCTCAGGGCCAAAGGTCACTAGTGCAGGTGTCTTGGGGCCAGGGTTCTGAGGTCCAGATGTGCTATCTCTGCCCTTCTGTAGCAGTGAACTTCCGGTGGCAGTGAGGGGTAGATGGTTGAATAACAGGAGGCCCAGAGAGGGTGAACAGGCTGTCCAGGACCACACAGTTCGGAAGGAGTAGAGCAGGCCTGCTCACACCTGCATGTGTAGAGGGTGCCTGGCTGCAGCCAGGACCAGGACCAAGTCTCCACCACCAGCAGATGCCAGGCCAGGCTGCCCTCCCCCTCAGGTCAGCCAGCCTCACCTGCCTTTTCCCCACCTGTGCCCCAGAGCCCCCGACACAACCACTTCCTCCAGCTCAGCTTGAGATTTCTCATCTCGCCCTTAGGCTCCACTGGCAGCCCTCACGGGCCCGCCCCTGTAGCCAACCCCCAGAATAATAACGGCGTTGCCTGCTCAGCCAGGTATGTGATCGCTGCCTTTGTGTATTTGATATTAATGTCCATCCCTGGCAGCTGACACCCTCGTCGGGCTCCGCTGCATTCAAAGGGAATTTGCCGCTGGTGGAGAACAAGATAAGATGTGTAAGGCCTGACGTGCTGTGACCTTTCTTTTTCCTCCGAAAACCACTTGCTTAAGAAAAATCTCAGCCATCATAAATCACCATCACTCAGGGGCACGTGGGCCCACGCTGGAAGCTCGGGGGCATTTATCATGGTTTTGGGACGTTGACAGCCTGTTCACTCTCGAGTTTACAAATTGCAGCCCCTTCCCCTCTGCCACCACTCCTCTTTTAACAGAGAAAAGTTATTTAACTGGGATCCCCTTCCCCCTCCAGCCTCTAGGTGACACCTCCTATTTCAAGGCAGCCTGAGACATCACCTCCTCTAGGAAGCCCTCCCTGACTGCCTCCCTAAGGCTGAGTTTGTTCATGACAGAGAAATCGGTGCTGTTGACAAGGTCATGGCAAGACTACCTAATGATGATGTTCATTTCTCCAGGATCTGAGCGTGCACAAATGGATTTACTTTCCTTTTGACCAGTCAGCATCCCATAGCCTGCCAATCCCATCCAGCCCACTGTCTGTTTTCATAAATAAAGCTTTATTGAAACAATCATGCATATTCGTTTCTATATTGACTGTGACTGCTTTTAGATTACAATGGCAGAATTGAGCAGTTGCACAGAGACCATGTAAGCCATGACTCCTGAAATGTTTACTATCTGGGCCTTTCCGGAAAAGGCTTGCCAACCCTTACCTTTGACCCTGACTGCCCCCCTCCATGAGTGACTGCTCTCCCTGTGAGCACCTGCCCGTGAGCTGGCGCAGAACAAGATGAGGTTCAGAAACGGTCAGAGGACCTCCCAGGGCCGCACAGCAGCATGTCCTGGAGGCAGAAGACTGGATCCCAGGCTGAGCTCCCCCAGGCCAGGCCACACTCTGCTCCCCGACAGCCCTCCTGGAGGTCTGCATGTTTGACCTTGAAGGCTGAGCTCACACAGAGAAAGACAGCCAGAAACGGGACATCCAGAGGAGGGGACAGTGTGATCATTCCAGTGGAGTCCCCCAAGGCTTGGCAAGCCCAGGCCCACCTAGCCCCACCCAGCCTGCCTCTTCTCACATCCCAGCTTCAGGACAAGCAGCTCACGGGCCTCAGTTGTGTGACCCGGCCACTCATTTCCTGAGACCCCCCACTCTGCCCAGGGGAAGGCTTTCTCAGCCCAGAGTTGATCATGGGGGAGCAACCCCCCCACCCCTGGCAGCCAGGCCTCATCACAGAGCACCTAAGAAGGGGGACAGAGGAAGCTTCCAGAAACCCAGCTCCAGGCTGTAGGCTCAGAGAGGGAGGAAGCCCCCGGGTGGCACAGCAATGTGGTGGGCACCTGGGCTGGGGTCCTGGCGGGAACAAGAGGACACAGTCACGGGTCACTGGGGAGAATCTAAGGGAGGAGACTCACAGAGGGGACATGCAGGGCTAAGGACCCCAGCAAGGGACACCGAGTCACCTAGAGACTGGCGGTGGCAGGAGCAGGGACCCGCCTGTGGCACAGGAGCTGGGCGGGAGAGCAAGCACGGAGACTCTGCCAGAGCCAGAGGGCAGGGTCGGCAGGGACTGGGGGTCAGGTGAAGGAAGCCACCACCACACAACCACAGCTGGCATGGCCACAGGAAAAAACCGCAGACCTCTTTCTCTTCCCACCCCCAATCTCCCACCAGGGCCTCCCAGAGCCAGACACAACCATGACCTAAGGGCAAGGGAGCCTGGAGGGGTGCAGTTCAAGGGCATGGCCGTGGCAGCATACCTGTGCTGTGTTCTAAGACTGGCCTTTCACCCGCCCAGCGGGGCCAGTGAGAGCTCCTGCTGTAGGGATGGAAGAGACGAAGGCCGAGGGGGAGGAGGAAGGAGGCTCTGCAGTGCTCCTGCCTCAGAGGAGAGTCCTCAGGCCGTGGAAGGTGTGAGAAGTACGAGTTCCGAGGCAGGAATAGCCACGAAGTGTGTGGGGGCTGCAACCTCTGAGGCGGTGCCTGCCAGGGAGCCCCAGGCTCGTGCAGCCTGCAGCTGAGGAGCCGAGGTCCCTGGAAATAGCAAGCTCCGGAAGAAGCCCCAGGAAAGTGAGGGCAGGTCAGGCCTGAATTAGGAGGCGAAAATGGGTGGGGAAGAGCCTCCCAGGCTGAAGGAACAGCCTGTGCAGAGGCCCACGTGGGAGACGGCAAACACAGTCAAGAAATAGGAGGCCAGGTGAGGTGGCTCACGCCTGTAATCCTATCTTTTTGGGAGGCCGAGGCAGGAGGATGCCTTGAGGCCAGGAGTTTGGGAGCAGCCTGGGCAACCTGGTGACACTCTGTCTCTATAAAAAATTTTTTTAATTATCTGGGTTTGGTGGCTTGTGCCTATGGTCCCAGGTACTCGGGAGCCCAGGAGGTCAAGGCTGCAGTGAACTACGATCGCACCGCTGCATTCCAGCCTGGGCAACAGTGCATGACCCTGTCTCTAAAGAGGGAGGCAGAAAGAGCCAAGGCTACAAGGCTATCGGCACTGAGCATGCAGGGCGTCTCTGCCCCAGCAAGGAGCCCATCTCTGTCCTATGGGCAGTGGGACCCAGCCCTCCGGCTGCCTGACGGGGACTGTGTTATGGGAGTCTGGAGCAGGGCTGGGAGACCACACTCACCCACTCTGCCAGAACGCAGAGGTGTGGGGTGATGGATTGCAGGAGCTAAGAAAGAAAAGGGGGAGTTGCTGGACAGGTGGAGACCCCCACAAGGCCTCCTCCTTCCCCCACCCAGCCACCACGCCGGGTGTTTTCTGCCATCTTCAGAGCAGCGTCTTCTGCCAGGGCTGTTCTGTTGCCGGTATCGGAACAGGACGCCATACAGCCAAATACAGCCATTAGAACAAACGCCTCTGAAAGCCTGTGCCCCCCATGCTGATGAAGACAGGAAGCCACTGCTGTGCCCATGGTTCTTGTTGGGGCATGTGGGGAGCCCAGAGAGGCTCCCTCCAGCCTGCCCTAGTGTGCACTCCGCCCCGCCCAGACCAACATGGGATGAGAGACCCAGCCCTGGCTAAGGGAGCCTGTGGTCTACGTGTGCGCCTGACACAAAAGCAGGGGTGGTGCAGACAGTCACATACGCACTTATCCAGTGGGCACCCACTGCGCACCAGTCCTACAGGGGAGCAGAAGGCAGGCCTGGCTCCCACCCCAGGGCCACGGTCAGTCCTGCAGGGGTCAGGCACAGCTGCTCACCAATCAACGTCAAACCTCTGTGGAGGGAGCAGGCCCTGGGAGCCACTCTGATGGGACCTGACCCAGCTCGGCAGGGGAGAGGGACTGGGAACAGCATTCCATCCGGCAGGAACAGAGCATGTGGAAGGGAGGACGAGGGCCGCAGCTGGAATCAGGGATGCGGCGGTGGCAGAAGCCGGAAGGAGCCTTGTGGACCTACATGAAAGAGTTTTGTCTTTATTCCAAGAGAAAGAGAAGCCACTGAGTGTCTGGGTTTAGGGTTTGGGCTTTTTTTTTTTTTTTTTTTGCCGGGCGGGGGTGTGCTATGATCAGCTTCACAATGTGGAGTGGGAGAGCTATTTAGGGGGAAAAATTGACAAGGCAGGGTGGTGGGTGGGGTGAGGGGAATCCAGACTCCAGGCTCAGATCCTCCGTGGAAGGAGGGCCCTCCCCAGGCTGGAGGGAGAGCAGGGGAGAGACAGAAAGGGAGGGAGGGGGAGAGCAGAGCAGCTTTGACTCAAAGAGCCTGTCTCTCTTTCTCTCAGGGGAGGCACAGGCTAACCTCTTGGGCTGCCAGAGGAGGCCTGCCAGGATGGGAGGCTCCCCCAGGGCTCCCTGACCTTGGGTCCAGGAATCTCCTCCTCCCACTGGACAGCCTTTGGGAAGTCCTGAGGCCTGTGTGGAGCCCAGCCAAGCGAGGGGATGCTAACACCCCTCCCCAGCCTCCCCCTGAGTCTTAGATGAGGGCCCAGGTGAGGGCACGCAGGGGATGCAGGGAATACAGTCCTCAGAAAAGCTGCCTTTGGGGCCAGGACAATGGCAGGCATTCTGCCGGAATCTATTGGTTGGAATTTTCTTAAATGCCTGGAGCTAAGGCCTTTATGAAATCTGCCTGCATATTCATGCAAATAATATGCAAATCACACCACCCCCAGATCAGCTGCAGGGAAGTGTGGCTCTTTGTCCTCCTCCCGAGGGTCAGCTCCGCCCAAGCAGCTGGGCCAGGAGGGACCTTGTCATCTGCCGTCACATACCTACGGCTGGGGAAACTGAGGCCAGGGAGAGGGATGGGTGCCCCTAAGATCACCCTGCATGTCTGGGTGGAGCGGGGCAGGAAGCCCCCAGGCTAGGTGCTTTCTAGACCCCCTGCTTCATTCTACTTAGAGAAAATGAGCCAGGCTCCCCACTCTGGCAGAGACCCAAACAAACAACATCTAGAATCTCACTGCTGGAAGGAGGCGTCTGCAAGAGGCTCCTAGATGCCTCTGATAAGAAACAGTAATATTTGCCTTAAATCTACTCCCAAGGTACATAGCTAACAATACCCTCCCCAAATCAAAGCCAGCTCCAGAAATAAAGCATCCGCCAGCCCCTGCATAGATTAAATGTCACCACAGAGAAGCGGAGGAAGAAGGATTCTATGTAGAATCAGGCTGAGGGAGCTGGGTGCTAAGGGAGAGAGTGCCTCTCGCTTTCAGATAACCCCTGAAGGCCCGGCCCTGTGCCTGCTCTGGGCTGGTGCTGTGCTGGGTGCTTAGTCACCTTGAGTCTGCTCCTCACCACCAAGCAGCTCTCAGCCTCCAGCCCCATTGCTCAGATGAGAAAACTGAGGCTTAGGGAAGCTAGTAATGCTTCCGGAAGAGCATGTGCAGGGACTGAGATTAGAACCAGGTCCTTGGCCTTTGGCTCCCATGCGGGGACGTGCAGGAGCTTCGGATCTGCCTCTCTGAGGTTCCCCAGACTCCTCGGAGCCAGAGCACAAGGGAGACACACGTGCTAGGGTTCAGGGCCACGGCCCCCTCTGCTCTGGAGCCTGAAGGCCCCGTGCACTGCAGACAGGCCTACAGGATGGAACCCCAAGGGGTAGATCCCACTGTGCTGGCACAGTGTGGGGACACTGTGCAGGACCTGAGGGGCCTCTTCTAGGGAGTGGAGGCCAAGAGCAGGACTCGCAGGGAGACAACAAGAGGCCATGCCCTGGCTCTGCCACTTGTGATTCACTAGGGCCTCAGTGTCCTCATCTGTAAAATGGGGTCAAAGCAGTGCTTACTGTTCAGGGTGGCCACGCGGACAGGGTGAGATCTGGGCTCTGGAACATTCGCACCAGAAAGAACCACCCATGAGTGCATGCCAAGTGTTTAGGAAGGTGCACGGCAGGGTGGGGAGGCTCCAAAAATGCCAGCTGCGGCAGCTGTTAGCACTCTCAGAGATGATCAAACAGGGTCAGCGAAAGCTAACAGCTCCGGAGCCTGAGGGCTCTCTCTTCTTCCACAGACCCTCTCCAAGCTACACACACAGAAGCCTGTCCACACTCCCCCAGTATTTCCTAAATGGCCTCCAGGCACTTCTGGGGACAAAGGGACACTGAGGAGGGAGGCCCAGACAGGGAAGTCACAGCAGATGAACACTAAAGGGAAACCTCAGACCTGGGACTTCTCTGGACACTCAGCTGACCACTCGCCCTCCTGTAACAAATTACCCAGAATCTAGTGACTTCAGAAGACAACCAGGTGCTCATGAACCTGCAAGATGGGCAGGGCCCTGCAAGGATGGCTCATCTGTGCAGTGAGAGCAGCTCAAGCGGGGCTGGAGGACTTCCTTTTTAGGTGGTTTACCCAAGTGGCTGGCAGCTCAGCCAGGGCTGTGGGCCCTGGGCCTTGGCTCTTCTCTACATGGGCCTCACCAGGAGCTACTTGGGTTCCTTACAACATGGCATCTGGGTCCTAAGTGTAAGTGTCCTCTGAGAACAAGGCAGAAGCTTACGACCTTCCGTGACCTAGCCTAAGAAGTGACCTGGCATTATCTCTGGCCTCATCGCAAGGCCACTGGGATGCAGGGGATGGGGACACAGACTCTACCTGTGTCTGGGAGGAATGTCGAAGCCACACGGCAAAAGAGCGTGTGGCATGGGAAAGACTGTTGCAGCCTATTTGGAAGTGGGAAGCATCCGTGAGAGGTCCTGATCACTGTCATTATGTGATGCAGTGGAAGAAACCCTCATCATCCAGCCGCAGGATCTGGACCCCTGCTCCCTGTCACAGCCACCCTGACATGTCACCTTTGTCCAACACACCACAAGCCCCAGCATCTGACCTGGCAGCAAATTCTGTTGGCTTCTCCATCAAGGCACACCCAGGTCCCAGCCAAGTTTCTCTGTCTCTCAGTCACGGACTCCACCATAGCTATGGGTCCTGTTAAAGCCCAAGTCACACCCTGTCCCTCCCTTTGTGGCCCCTGCCCTGCTCAGAGTAAACCCGGATTCCACACCACAGTGCGTGTCTCCTGGCCCACTCTGCTCTAGCCACACTGAGCTCCATTCTGCTCCTGGGACCCCTGCCGGCCCCTGCCTTGGGACCCCTGCAGCACCGCTCCCTCTGTGGGAACTGGGTACCCTCCCACACCTCCTTCAGGTTTCTGCTCAGAGCTCCCTGCTTATGGAGCCTACCCAGATCCCTCTTGAACCTTGCCCTTGACCCTCAGTTCCACATCCCCCTCATTCCTCTCAGCTTTTCCTTTCTCTTGTTTGTCCAGCTTGCCCTAGAAGGCCTTGATTACAATATTTCATGTACTTTGTCACACATACACACCCCTGCACACATGCACACACCCCCATGTGCATGAAAACACATATGTGCATGTGCACCGGAAGGTAAGCTCCACACGCCTGCTTTGTCACTGATGGCTCTGGGGTTCTGCTGACGACACACACGACCCCGCTGCCCCATCACCTTGCCTTTGCATACCCTGGTCCCTCAACCTGAAGCACCCTCTCCCCTCTCACAGTACAAATCCCCTTCATGGTCCTGCCGCATGCCTAGGACAGGGCAGGGTGCCACCCTCATCGTGCTCCAAGGCCCTGGGTGCCCCTTCCCAGCCTGTACCTCCACACGTGGGAGCTGTCTGGGAACCAGCTTGGGTCTCCCTGCACAATGGAGGCCCCTTGAGAACCAGACACAGGTGCCCTCAGCCACACCTGGGAGCCATGCCACCCACCTGTCCCCGTGGCCAGGCGTGGCTGTGATCTCTATGCCCTTCCTATGCCCACACACAGGTGTGGCCATCCTGGCTGTGTGGCCACAGTGGGCCTGACCACGCTCCCTGGCAGGAGAAATTGTGACGCCTGCAGCATCTCCATGATGAATGGCGTGTTTTGTACCCAGAGCTCCCAAGAGGAGGTCGCCATGGAGGCAGTGCGGCCTCCCGGGCCAGAGGGAGCCAGGCTGAGATTTATGAAATGGCAAGAAGACACCAGGGACAGGAGATTTAGGGAACGTGTGAGTCCCACAGCTCTCAACCAAAGAGGCTGGTATGAAAAGCTGGGAAAAGTCCATCTCTGCAAAGAATCGGTGGCAACAGCCAATCCCAGAGCTTCCCAGGGAGAAAATAGAGCTGGGGAAGGCAGGGATGGAAAGAGGAAGGAGGGCAATTTGATCCCTGGAATTTAAACACACCCCTCAGAGCTCAAGATTGGCCCCAAAACAGATACACACACTCAACTGAACCAAGCAACACACACCCAAGCCGAGGGAGCACCACACACCCAAGCCGAGGGAACAACACACCCAAGCCGAGGGAGCACCACACACCCAAGCCGAGGGAGCACCACACACCCAAGCAGAGGGAGCACTACACACCCAAGCCGAGGGAGCACCACACACCCAAGTCGAGGGAGCAACACACACCCAAGCCGAGGGAGCACCACACACCCAAGCCGAGGCAACAACACACACCCAAGCCGAGGGAGCATCACACACTCAAGTTGAGGGAGCACCACACACCCAAGCCGAGGGAGCACCACACACCCAAGCGGAGGGAACAACACACACCCAAGCCAAGGGAGCACCACACACCCAAGCTGAGGGAGCACCACACACCCAAGCCGAGGCAACAACACACACCCAAGCCGAGGGAGCACCACACACCCAAGCCGAGGGAGCACCACACACCCAAGCCAAGGGAGCACCACACACCCAAGCCGAGGGAACATCACACACCCGAGCAGAGGGAACATTACACACCCAAGCCGAGGGAGCATCATACACCCAAGCCGAGGGAGCATCACACACACCCAAGCTGAGGGAGCACCATACACCCAATCCGAGGGAACATCACACACCCAAGCGGAGGGAGCACCACACACCCAAGCCGAGGGAAAGACACACACCCAAGCCGAGGGAACAGCACACACCCAAGCCGAGGGAACATCACACATCCAAGCTGAGGGAAAGACACACACCCAAGCCGAGGGAACAGCACACACCCAAGCCGAGGGAACAGCACACACCCAAGCCGAGGGAGCACCATACACCCAAGCTGAGGGAGCATCACACACCCAAGCCGAGGGAGCACCACACACCCAAGCGGAGGGAGCACCACACACCCAAGCGGAGGGAGCACCACACACCCAAGCTGAGGGAACAGCACACACCCAAGCCGAGGGAACATCACACATCCAAGCTGAGGGAAAGACACACACCCAAGCCGAGGGAACAGCACACACCCAAGCCGAGGGAACAGCACACACCCAAGCCGAGGGAGCACCATACACCCAAGCTGAGGGAGCATCACACACCCAAGCCGAGGGAGCACCACACACCCAAGCTGAGGGAGCACCATACACCCAAGCCGAGGGAGCATCACACACCCAAGCAGAGGGAGCATCACACACCCAAGCGGAGGGAACAACACACACCCAAGCTGAGGGAAAGACACACACCCAAGCCGAGGGAGCACCACACACCCAAGCCGAGGGAGCATCACACACCCAAGCCAAGGGAACAACACACACCCAAGCCGAGGGAGCATCACACACCCAAGCTGAAGGAACTTGGACCTCAGCCTGGGTGGGTGGAGGAGGATGAGGAACGAGGGCTGTGTTTGCCTGGGGTCCCACACAGGGCGGGCACTGAGACGCTGCCTCATTCAGGCTGCACGACCTCCATGAGAGAGAATTGCTATGACCCTGTTTCACAGACAGAGAAACTGAGGCTCTGTAAGTTCCAGGCAGAAGCAAGGATGGCAGGGCTCAGACAAACCCACTTCCACGCAGCACAGGGCCTCCCCCACCACAACCCCGCAAAGGCCAACAGTTCTCTCCCCAGTGTTGGGTAAAGTATGCACCATCTCCCCCGACCCGCGATGAGGGCGTCACCCTCCAGGGAACCTTTTCAGTGTTCCAGCATGGGGGCTTGGGAACGCGGGGGACAATCTCCACTAATCACCAGCACTCCAAGTGAGGAGACCTCTCCCACCTTCACTCAGAAGGGGAGGGAGCCGGGCCCCTCCAGGGGAGCAGGAGCTGGAGCCACCAGCGTCCAGAACAGCACCAAGTGCCCTGTAGGTTTCTAGGGATGTGCCCTGCACTGCCCCGAGGTGTGGCCCCTGGGAAAGCTGATGGGGCTGAGATGGTTTCCAGGGCTGAACTTTCCTTGTTGTTCCCTTGCAGGGACAGCACTCTCCCTGCCTGCCCCTGCAGGTAGCCCCGCTGTCATTTATGCTGCAGATGCTGAGGAGCTGGAGAGAGTGTGGGGCTCAGATGGACATGGGTTCAAGTCCAGGATGGGGCATTCCTGAGCTGTGGGGCCTTGGAAAGCTGGGTCTGCCTGCAGGAATATGAGGATGGCATGGAACAGATGGTACCAGTCAGGACTGCCCCTGCCTGACTCAGGCGGCCCCCACAGCAGCCCCGCCTCTGCCTGCAGATGATGGCTGTCATTGCAAGCCCTGATCCCTGACCGAAGCCCTGGGTCCAGAGGGAGCGTGAATCAGAGTGTTTGGGATTTTAGAAGAGCAGTATGGTGTTCTCTATCACAAAGTGCCTATCATATAACACTCTCTTGGGGCTGGGGGCCCCCACAACACAGATAGCGATAGTTTCACAGCAAAATCCATTCATATTCACACTGGGTGAGACAGATAGAGATCCCAAATGTATTCGTGGAGGTCAGGTGCACCGCCACACGCATTTCAAGTGGGTTGGTTTGTTCAAGCACTTTTTGGGTTCATGTTGCAGATGGGGGCTGTGAACCCGCATGCACAATTTGCAAATGAGGAACCTGAAGGTCAGAGATGCTGAGTGATTCACCTAGGGTCACGCAGGCTGCAGGAGAGGGAGCCTGCATCAAGCAGGTCAGGCTGCCGGTCGTAGGTCTGGGTGGCTGGCTTCAGCAATTTTGCTCACAGGCCCTGTCCAGTCTGACTCCCAGTAGGGACAGCGGGGGAAAGTGGGCTTCAGAGATGGACACACTAGAGGTTAAAGCCTTGCCCTTGCCCTGGAAGCTCCAGGGGTTGATTGATTTCCTGAGCCTCAACTTTCTCCTCTGTGAAATGGGAAGAACACCCACTCTAGGGGACCGATGGAGGGGTAGAGACAAGCTGTGTTAGGCATTATCAGAAGGCAAAGGCAAGGCGTCCAGTAAAGCTCTCCAACTCTTCAATTCTTTCCTCTCTCTCACACACACACGTGCACACACACGCACACGCATGCCTGTACACATGCACGCACACACACACATGCACACACACGCCTGCACACACATACATGTGCACACATGCACGCACACGCACGCCTGTACACATGCATGCACACACACACATGCACACACATGCCTGCACACACATACATGTGCACACACACACGCACACGCACGCCTGTACACACACATGCACACACACATGCACACACACGCCTGTACACACACACGCGTGCACACACATGCACACACATGCCTGCACACACATACATGTGCACACATGCATGCACACGCACACCTGTACACACGCATGCACACACACACATGCACACACACGCCTGCACACACATACACGTGCACACACGCACGCACACGCACGCCTGTACACATGCATGCACACACACATGCACACCCACGCCTGCACACACATACATGTGCACACACGCACGCACACACACACACACATATGCACACACATCCCTGATATGTCAAGGTTGACAGCCATCCTCTGGAATGCATCCAGCCTCCCAGCCCCACTGGCTCTCCCCCCTGCACAGTTCCTCTAGCTCCCTGACCACTCTAGGCCCTCTTAGCTTTTCTGTCCCCAGACATGGGGATCCCATCACTCCTTACCTTGAGGGACTCTGGGTCTGAGAACTTGCTTGGATCTGGCACCAGGCAGCTAACATTGACCTTCCACTCATCCATCCTTGATTTCTTCTGATTATATATTAGCAGATATCCTCATGCCTGCCCAATTATCTTGCCCCTGGGAGCACAGTGTTCTAGGGCCCCCTATGATTCCCCCCACCTTGCTTCTGCAATGAAGTGGTGTCCCCCACCAGCCTCTGCAAGTCTGTCACCTTCTCACCCCGTTGCTTCTGGGGGAGCCCAGTTCGGTAACAGCAACTCCTGCTGTTGACAGCTAGAGAGTACAGGCATCGCCGAGCCTCTCCTTACACAGGTGGCCCTTGTTGGGGCAGTCCTGATCACCTTGGTGAACACCTGGTGGGCTCCGGTTCCATGCAGTGAAACTCTCCCAGCAAGACCACTCCTCAAAGCCTCCTGACCCCATCCTCTGGGGCTGGGCGTGAGAGTCCTGGCCTCTCCTTCATTTAATGGAAAGCTTCCAGGAGCTGCCCCAGGAGCACAGGAGCCCAGCTGCCCAGGGGCCCTGTGGGGCAAAATCCAGCCTCAGGGGAGAACACCCCCAGACCCACGGGCTCCTTTATCTCCCTCCGTGCCCACCTCCCTGCCACCTCCAGCAGCACCTCGCCCCAGGCCTGCAGGCACCACCACCAGACTAGCGGCTGCCCCTTAGGAGGCCCAGCTCCTCCCTCCCATTTTCCTGGGATTTGACCCTATTGTGAGCCCAACTGGCAGATCCAGGAAGGGACCATGCTGTCCCGCGGTGCCCACCTTACTCAGTGCCTCTAGGGCTGTGTCTGTAGAACTCCAGGGCAGGGGAGGTTGGTGAGGGGGCTTAGGGTTCTCAATGCATCTCTCCAGAAATGCCCCCAGGCTCAGGGTCTGCCCCTTCTCTGTCAGGACCCAGCGGTGGTAGGAGACCCAGCTTCTGAGAACTCAGCTCCCCTCCTGCCTTCCGATTCAGTCCTGTGTGTCTTCCCAAGCCTGCTTGGCCCCTGACGCAGGGAATTACTTCTCTTCTAATGCTTCCAAGGAGGCCCTCCGATCCCCACAATTTGTGCTAAATTGATAACTAACAGATCTGAGTGTCTCAATTTCTCTTGTAATCATCAATGGCTCTTAGCCGCAGCCTCCAATTGCACTGTCCTTATGACCGTGGTGCCTCTTGTCCCCTCCGTCCCTGCTGAGATGTGCCTCTGCTCCAGGTTCCTGTCCACTCGCAAGCTCTTGCCCACGTCCCCTTCCACCTGGGCTCCTCCTGGCTCACTCTGTCCATCAGGGAAGCTGCCTCTTGTCCCTCAGCCCCACCCCCAGGCTGGCACCCTCCTGGGGCAGATACAATGGCAGATAGTCTGAGGGCCCCGAAAGTTGTCCTGCTGGTGGGGTCCTTGCCGGGACACAGCTCGCTGATCTGGGGCAGGGTTGCAGGGCTCCCTCTTCTGCCTGTAATTACACGAATATAGTGGGACTATGGGGACTGTGGGAGCCTGCCATCCCCTCCTCTGGCTTTCCACACACCCCAGCTTTCAAGCACATCTCCAGAGGACCCAGAGAATCATCTAGTCACGGACATTAACAATGGAAGACTACACCCGGATCATAGAATAAAATAATGAGATCACAGAAACAAGTCATGTAGTCAAAACAGAATCTGAGCCTCCCAGAATAGAATCACCGCACTTAAGTATTACCATGGGGTTGGGTCACAAAACCACTGGACAGGCCCAGAGGAGGCTGGATCTAGAAGGACCACAGGGGTTGCTCAGTGGACACTTTCAACTTCTGGATGAAGAGACAAGACGTGAACTGCCCAAATTCAGTGTGAGCCTTCATGTCCCAGGCTTCCCAGGAAGTCGCTGCTGGGAGTTGGAGAATCCCAGGAGGGGCACCAGCCTGCAATGAACTATGCTCCCTTCAATCCAGCAAGGCTCCAATGAGCAGCCCTGGAGGCCCTGCCCCACACACTGAGCAGGAAAGGCGAGGCAGAGGTGTGAAGTGATTTGGCAGGAAAGGCGAGGCGTGGTGTGGACTGAGGGTTCAGGCATCCAGGAGTCTGGCTAGAGCCACATCCAGTGGCACAAACACGTGGGCAGGAGTGGATAAGAGGCAGGAAGGGCCACAAGCCAGCAGGAAATTGAAGGCAATCACGGCCACAGTGGAGTCTGGTCTCAGGAGCCGGCACGCCATGGGGCTTAGTGGCCTTGTGCAGGAGTTTGTTGAGTGAATAAACAAGCCACCAGAATGCAGACTCTGTGAGAACAAGAGACCCACCTGCCCTGCCGACCTCCGTGTCCCCAGCCTGTGCCCAGCACAGTGCTGGTGCTCGGTTGGTATTTCTGGAGTATCTGGTGAAGAATCACAGCTAACCCTTTTTTTAAATTGAGGCAAAATTCACATCACACAAAACCAACCATTTCGAAGTGTCCAACCCAACAGCACTGAGCACATTCACAATATTGCACAGCCGCCCCCTCTGCCTGGTTCTAAAACATTTTCATCACCCCAGAGGGAAAGCCCGTACCCGTGGTCAGTCACCCGAGTCCTTCCCTGCAGTACCTGGCAAGCCCCAATCTGCACTGCGCACGCCTCTGCCGATCCGCCCGTCCTGGGTATCTCCTGGGTGGGATGTGAGGCCTTTGGAATCTGGCTTCCTCCCCTTTCACTAACACTTCTTAAGCACTGACCACGTGCCAGGTGCTGCCCCTTTGGCTGTGGGCAGCTGTCCCCCTGCCCTCCAGTGGAGAACTGGCCCCAAGACAACACAGCAGGGCTGTGCCTTTTCTCCCCATTTTACAGACAAGGAAACTGCAAATGAAAAATAAATGTATAAGCCCCCCAACCATCTTCATGGACTTCCTCCTCATCCAGGGCACTCTAAAATTTAACCTGAAAGACTGGTTCAGGTCATGACAGGAAGCAGGAGGTGGGACACGCCTCATTATACCTCTCCGGCATTCACATCGATACAGAATCTGAGTCTGATAAAAAATATTTGCAGTCTCTTCTCTCTGAAGCCTGCTGCTTGGAGGCTTCATCTGCGTGAAAAAAAATAACTCTTCCAACCAATTGCCAATTCAAAAAATTTAAATCTACCTATGACCTTGTATTAGTCCGTTTTCACGTTGCTGATAAAGATGTACCCAAGACTGGGCAATCTACAAAAGAAAGAGGTTTAATGGACTTACAGTTCCCCATGACTGGGGAGGCTTCACGATCATGGCAGAAGGCAAGGAGGAGCAAGTCACATCTTCCATGGATGGCAGCAGGCAGAGAGAAAGCTTGTGCAGGGAAACTCTCATTTTTAAAACCATCAGATCTTGGCCAGGTGTGGTGGCTCACGCCTGTAATCCCAGCACTTTGAGAGGCCCAGGTGGGCGAATCACAAGGTCAGGAGATCGAGACCATCCTGGCTAACATGGTGAAACCCCATCTCTACTAAAAATACAAAAAATTAGCTGGGCGTGATGGCAGGCCCCTGTAGTCCCAGCTACTTGGGAGGCTGAGGCAGGAGAATGGCGTGAACCTGGGAGGCAGAGCTTGCAGTGAGCTGAGATTGTGCCACTGCACTCCAGCCTGGGTGACACAGCCAGACTCCATCTCAAAAGAAAGAAAGAAAGAAAGAAAGAAAGAAAGAAAGAAAGAAAGAAAGAAAGAAAGAAAGAAAGAAAGAAAGAAAGAAAGAAAGAAAGAAAGAAAGAAAGAAAGAAAGAAAGAAGGAAAGAGAGAGAGAGAGAGAGAGAGAGAGAAGAAAGAAAGAAAGAAAGAAAGAAAGAAAGAAAGAAAGAAAGAAAGAAAGAAAGAAAGAGAAAAAGAAAGAAAGAAAGAGAGAGAGAGAGAGAGAAAGAGAGAGAGAGAGAAAGAAGGGAAGGGAAGGGAAGGGAAGGGAAGGGAAGGGAGGAAGGGAAAAAAAAGGCATCAGATCTCTTGAGACTTATTCACTATCAGAAGAACAGCATGGGAAAGATCCACCCCCAGGATTCAACTATCTCCCACCAGGTCCCTCCCAAAACATGTGGGAATTATGGAAGCTACAAGGTGAGATTTGGGTGGGGACACAGAGCCAGATCATAACAGACCTGGAAGCCCCTGTTTCAAGTTGTTCCACCTTTCTGGATCAAAGCAATGTATATCTTAAATGTATTTGATTGATGTCTAATGTCTTCCTAAAATGGATAAAACCAAGCTGTGCCCTGACCACCCTGGGCACAGGTTCTCAACCTCCTGAGGTTGTGTCATGGTCCGTGATCACTCATATCTGGCTCAGAATAAATCTCTTCAAATATTTTACAGAGTTTGACTCTTTTCTTCAACAAAACTAAGATGCGAGGAGACTAAGACACGTGCCCGAGACCCTGCAGCCAGGGAATGCCCAGGTGGCATGAAAACCTGTCCGACCTGGCCCTGGGGTCTGTGTCCTGGACCATAAAACTGCCCCGCCTCCCTCTGTGACAGACTGAATGACCAGGGAGGGCTTTCTGGGGGGGCATGAGGCTGGGCTGAACCTTCAGCAAATGTGTGTGAAGCACCTACTCTGTGTTGGTCCAGGGTGGGTAGGTGTACAGTGGACTCGTGCCCCCACAGTCCCCCCCAGCATTCGTGTAATTACAGGCAGGATGGGGAAACCCTCAGGTACATCCATTGCATAGACAGGTCCCACTGTGGACCTTTTACTCCATCCACACCTCTCATTCCTTTCGCTCCTGACAGTACCCAGCCTCGACCCACTGCAGTCTCTCGGGGCTTGGGGAGGACAACTCTCCCTCATTGCTGTGACCCTGTAGGATCTGAGACAGCCCTCAGTCAATTTAAAAAGTTTATTTTGCGTGGTTAAGGACACACCTTTGATGCAGCTGCAGGAGGTCCTGATGACATATGCCCAAGTTGTTCAGGACACAGCTTGGTTTTGTACATTTTAGGGAGACATGAGACATCAGTCAATATATGTAAGATGAACATTGGTTCAGTCCAGTAAGGCAGAACGACTCAATGCAAGGAGCTTCCAGGTCACAGGTAGATAAGAGACAAGCAGTTGCATTCTTTTGAGTCTCTGATTAGCCTTTCACTGAATCCTTAGTGTAACTCAGTGAATCTGCATTTTTACATAAACAATAGGGCAGAAGAAGTGCATTAGTCTGTTTTCACACTGCTAGAAAGAACTACCTGAGACTGAGTAATTTATACAGAAAAGAGGTTTCATTGACTGACAGTTCTGCAGGGCTGGGGAGGCCTCAGGAAACTCACAGTCATGGCGGAAGGGGAGGCAGGCACGTCTTACATGGTGGCAGGAGAGGGGGAGCAGGGGAAGTGCTACACTTGAAAACCATCAGCTCTCGTGAGAACTCATTCACTATCATGAGAACAGCAAGGGAGAAATCTGCCCCGTGCTCCAGCCATCTCCCTCCAGGCCCCTCCTCCAACACATGGGGATTACCATTCGAGATGAGATTTGGGTGGGGACGCAGAGCCAAATCATATCAGAAAGCAATCAGATATGCATTTGTCTCAGGTGAGCAGAGGGATGACTTTCTGTCCCACGCCTGTGAAGATAAGCTATCAGTTTACATTGCTGTGGTGAAATTCAACAGAACTGCTTCGTAGTAAAGATCTTGAGGTCCACAGGGAATTCCCTGTGGGCAAGTGGTGAGGGAGATGTGTAGCTTTTTTTATCTTCGTAGCTGTCTTATTTAGTAATAAACGGGAGACAGGTCTGCCTCACGCAGTTCCCAGCTTGACTTTTCCCTCTAGCTTAGTGATTTGACATCCTGAGATTTATTTTCCTCTCCCATTGTCATTGTCTCAGTCTGTTTGGGCTACTACACCCAAGCTCCACAGACTACGTGACCTAGAAACAACAGAGATCTATTTCTCGCCATTCCGGAGGCTGGAGGCCGAGATCGGGGCACTGGAAGTGTCTGGGGAGGGACACTTCCAGGTTTCAAACCCACCTTCTCACTCAGTCCTCACACAGGACCAGGCAGCTCCCTGGGGTCCCATTTATCAAGGCACGGTGCCATTCATGAGGACAACATTCTCACACCCTCCTCACCCTTACCTCCCATAGGCCCCACCGCCTCATACCATTACCTTCGGGGTTAGGATTTCAACGTGTGAGTTTGAAGGACACAAACATTCCATTGCACCATTGAAAGCTGCCCTGCTGCCAAGCCCACTTTCCACCTCTGGAAGCAGCGCTGGCCCGGAACTGGCTTTGGCCTACAGAATACGGCAGAAGAGATAACCCGAGCCTGGGCCTCAAGATGCAGCAGGAGCTTCTACCCGCTGCCTCCCCAGACCCAGCCCCTGCCTTGAGAATCGCCGGAGAAGCCCGCAGGGGAGCGAGCCCACCCCCGGCCACTGTCCCCGGCATGTGAGATGGCCCAGGCCACCAGGCTGGACCAGCAGAGCCTCCCGGCCGACCCGCTGCTAACCACAGATGTGCCAGCAAGCCCAGCAGGTGGATCAGACCCACCCAAGGCTCAGGACAAACCACAGCACCTTGTTGTTTTGAGCCACTAAGTGGAGGGACACTTGTTCACGGCGCTGCTGTGGCAAGAGCTAGCGAGGCAGCTGCGACCGGATGACGCTTCGCCACTGCTTTCCAGAAAGCGCTCTGTGAGCCCAGGCCCACCCTTCCCAACACTCGGTTCCCTCAGAAACGCTCCTCCCAAATCTCTCACTCTCCCGGCAGCCTTTGTTGTTTCTTTTTTCTTTCTTTCTCTCTCGCAAGATAGGACCAAGGAAAGGTCTCAGACACAAAACGCAACATTTTCCTTCCATGACAGATCCGATATTGAAGGGCTCAGTGAGGGGCCCTGCTCTGGGACATCTCCGTGATTAGCGCTCCAGAGGCAGTCACAGGGAAGCAGGTGCTCTGTTCCCCTCCTGGCCCAGCAACCCCGCAGTCCACCCAGCCCGCTCCAGGCCCAGCCAGCCTGGCTGCTTGTATCCGAGACAATAGCCAGGTCTGGAGGCAGCTCAGGGTGGGAGGGTCCCGGGCACCAGGACAGCAGCTGGGAATTCAGGCCCGGGGATGGGGTGGGACACAGGACACCACCCCCACCTCACACAGCGAGATGAGGGTGGGATCCAGCATGGGGACTGGAGACCCCTGCGTCCAGCTGCCCTGTTACAATGGGGACACTGAGACCCAGGCATGGGATAGTTCTCGAGCATCTCCCAGTTCTCCCAGAGCTGGGAAGAACCGAGATTCCTGCCCCAGCCTGTGCCCCTTGGCCTCACAGTGCCAGCTCACAGCGAAGGGGGAGGCAGCAGGACTCACTGGCGCCCTGAGGAGCCTGGAGGCCCCGCGGAGTGCGCTGCTGCTCAGTGCGGCTCCCGGACACAGTCACTTACCTTCCTGCGGCTGCAGCTTCCAGTCTCTGCAGCCACAGGCCTCCGCAGGAGCCCACGGATGGACCCAACCCAGAGAAGGAGGGGCCGGGTCTTTTCCAGGACAGAGTCCAGGGTTCCCACATTCGAGGAAGGCAAGTGGAGGGAGCTAAGCAAACAGAGGTCTCTGGTCCCCCTGGGAAGTTAGACAAAAAGAGAATGGGAGTCAAATGCAGCTGGATTAGGACCTAGGACAGCTGCTTGGCTCAGCCAAGAAACAGCGTGGACGCCTGCTGGCAGGCGGGGGCTGAGCGTCCAGGTGCTGGCAGGAAGGTGGCCTTTGCCCTCAGCCCACACCCATCTGGGGCCCAGAGCACAACACCATGGCCAGCACTGACTGGGCCCTGGTTGAGCACTTTCTATGGATTAACTCATTTCATCCCAACCGCCTCCTTATGAAGTAACTAAGACTCGGAAACCAAGGCCCAGAGGTCCATTCACAGTTCTGAGGTCACACAGCTGGAAGGTCAGAGAGCCCCACACGTACCCTTTCATCTCCAATGGCAGAGCCAGAGCTTGTCACTGTTATGGGAAGCAGCAAGGCCTGGGCTGAGGAGAGAGACACAGGGTGACCCACCTGGGGGTCCCCGACCATGCCCTGGGGGAAGACCCAGCACAGGGCCGAGCTCTCTACATCCCTCCTTGGACTCACCCTTTCACCTCTGCCCTCTGCCCTCTGACCTCAGCCTGCCTCCTTGCTGAGTCCCTCCCCTCCCTTCACTGGTCCCTCCTCCTTCTCTCCTGCCTTCTCCCTTCCTGCTGCCTCGCCGAGGCGGTCTCTGTCTGTCTCTCTTTCTGTGCATCTGCCTGTGCGTCTCCCCATCCCTGGGTTTTCCCCTCTGTCTGTCTCTATCTCCCTGTCTCTCTCTCCCCAAGTTTCTCTCTGTTTCTGTCTCTCTCTCTGTGTGTGTTTCCGTCTCCCTGTCTCTGTCTCTTTCTCTGTCTCTCTATATCTCCCTGTCTCTCTCTCCTCAAGTCTCTCTGTCTCTTTCTGTCTCTCTTCCTGTCTCTCTCTTCCGGTCTCCACCTGTCTCTGTCTCCCTGTCTCTCCCCATCTCTCTGTCTCTCTCCCAGGCTCTCTGTCTCTTTCTGACTCAACCTTTTGTCCCCCACCCTCTCTCAAGGGGTGGGCGGCCCGGACCCTGCCATCAGCTCCTGAACAGCCTGGTCGTTTCACAGTGTTGCCCCAGCTGCCTCTCCCATCACTCATCACAAAGCTGTGAGGGGAAGGCCTCAGGACGCAGGAAGTGCCCAAGTCCCTTTGCCCCATGCAGAGCCTCCCGTCCACTGCACACGATCCTGAGGCTCCCAGCCCCACCACGGCTCTGTGGCTCTGGCTCCTCCGCAGGGCTTTGGGTGGAGGGTCCTTCGGTCTCTTCGCTGTTAGTCAGGACAGCTCTGCCCCGGGGACCCCGACTCTTGACACTCGAGGTCCAGCCCCATCTCAGTGTTGTCAGCCGAAGGGCGCTCCCAGCTGGTGGCTCCCCCAGGCAGTGTTGTCAGCCGAGGGGCGCTCCCAGCTGGTGGCTCCCCCAGGCAGTGTTGTCAGCCGAGGGGCGCTCCCGGCTGGTGGCTCCCCCAGGCAGTGTTGTCAGCCGAGGGGTGCTCCTGGCTGGTGGCTCCCCCAGGCAGGAAGGGTCTTCTTCAGTTACGGTCTGATGGGCCTGCCGTGTGGGTTGGCCTGAGACCTCCCCTTCCTCATCCTCTGTGGAGAATCTTCTTCCACTACCCCCGGGGGGGCCGAGGAGACTGCAGCCGCATCTAGTTCTTTCCAGGCCCTGAGCACTTTAGAAGGTCCACTGTGGCCTGGGGGCTGCTGGGGAAGGGGAGACAGACTCAGGCGTGGAGGCATCCGCAGGACTGTGTAGCCAGAGTGAGAAGCGCTGCCCATCAGCAAAGAATTACCTGGATTTCTTTTGGGGGAACCCCCTCCTCTCCCTGGAGGTGCCTGACAGAGAGTGAACCAGTCAGAGCACCAATGCCCCTGGCCACAGTGGCCAGCTAAGAGCCGAGCCTGTGGCACCAGGTGGTCAAACAGAGGGACCCCTGGAACTGAGGGGAAATTGCTAAGATGTTTCCCATTTGCCGCGAACGTCAGCCTGGCAGAAATCTGGCCAGGAGCCGAGGGCTGTCACTCCGCCTCCGCAGGAGCCCACAGATGGACCCAACTCAGGGAGGATCAAAGGAAACGAGAGAGGCTGAGTGCTGCAGATACTATTTGTGCAGCCGGAACTGAATGCTGGAACGGAACGCTGATCTTTTCAGTTACACCAGCCAATAAATGCCCTTTCATGTTTAAGCCTTCTTGAGTTTCATGTTCTTCCACTGGCAACCAAAGTATCCTGGTGGTTAAACCCTCTTTTCCAGGGGAGAGGAACACATCCCAGAACGTCCTTCCCATTTTCTACCCTTACTCCTGGCCCTCCTCCTTCCTGAAGGCAACAGGACAGTAGGGGTGGGCCCAGGCCACTGCGCACTGAGCCTCATCTTGTCATGTGGCCCAGAGGTCCTGTGGGCTCTTGCACAGTCAGGCCACTGCTCCAAGCATTTTGGGGACCCCAAGACAGTCGGAGGCGGCAGAGCAGGAGCAGGGAGCCTGAGCAACAGCCTGAGAGACCAGAGTCACATCACCCCCACAGAAACTTCTCCAGGAGCCCAGGGCCCCACAGGCCCCGTGGAGAAGACAGAAGGATGCAGGGGTCTGCCATGCCTGCCTCAGGGCCCGCTGGCCTCCCACAGCCGGGACTAGCGGGCCTTCTGCCTCCCGACACCCAGGGGCTGCCCCCACATCCACACAGCCCTCTCCCCACCAACCCAGCTGTTCTTGGAGTCCCTCGGCGCACAGCTTCCGCACCAGGAAGCCTGCCTGAATTGTCCTGGCCACGTGGCCAAGCTGACTTCCTGGACTTCCAGAGCACAGATGGACCCAGCCCAGTGTTGTTACTTAACTGTGTTTGGAACGTCCCTCTCATCCCTGTGGTCACACTGTAATCTCTTTAGAGGGATTGGTGAGAAGGCACCAAGATTCAGTCCGTGACCAGGATCAGGGCTTCGTCAGTGGCCAGGATCAGGGCTCAGTATATAAGGGGATCAGTGCCCAGACTATAACCAGGGTAAGAGTTCAGTCTGGGACCAGAACCAGGACTCCGAGTGTGACCAGGGGCAAGGCTGTTTCCACAGCCCCTTCCGAGAGTGGGAAATTCTGCAAAACTGGAAGAAAATTCGGGACCAGCCGGACCTTCCAACGGCCGTGTTTGCTCTATGTCCACTGAGGGAGCAGGAGCCCAGCTCAGCCTTTCTGGCAGGCCCTCCTGGCTCTCAGCCTCATGCCTCAATCTCACCCTCCTGGCTGGACCTGCCTCTTGGGCCTTGGAAAGGAGAAATGAGCTGCCAGCACCTCCCTGGCCATCTCTTCCCTGGCATTCCACACTGCGAGCTCCAACTCATTATTCCCCTTCCCAGCAATTGTGAGACTCTCAACCAATTCGTCATGATTCCCACAAAACCCTGAGCCATCTCTGAGCTGCGGGATGAGAGGGAGGATGCTGAGGGTTCACACGGGGTCCAGCCATGGGGTCAGCGACGCCAAGACGCTGGCCCAGGATCCAGGCTGCATTGCAGCACTGAGGTCCGGTGATCGCACCTCCTGCCTCAGTTTGCAATCTTCAGAATGGGCTGGTGGAAGCGGGGTGCTGAGGAGTGGTGAGCAACTACCCTGCTGGTTCCTCCTCTCCTCCTGCACTTGAGGGGTTGATATGACCTAGCCCCATCTGTGGGATTTTCACCTCAGGTCCCATCTGTGGGATCCTCACCTCCATCCCCATCTGTGGGATTCTCACCTCCAACCCTATTTGTGGGTTCCTCACCTCCAGCTGCATCTGTGGGATTTACACCTCCAGCCCATCTGGGGGACCCTCACCTCCAGCCCCATCTGTGGGTTCCTCACCTCCAACGCAATTTGTGGGATTTTCACCTCCAGTCCCATCTGTGGCATATTCATCTCCAGCCCATCTGTGGGATTTTCACCTCCAGCCCCATCCGTGAGTTCCTCACCTCCAGCCCCATCTGTGAGTTCCTCACCTCCAGCCTCATCTGTGGGACTCTCACCTCCAGCCCCATCTGTGGGACTCTCACCTCCAGCCCCATCTGTGGGACTCTCACCTCCAGCCCCATCTGTGGGACTCTCACCTCCAACCCCATCTGTGGGATTCTCACCTCCAACCCCATCTGTGAGTTCCTCACCTCCAGCCCCATCTGTGGGACTCTCACCTCCAGCCCCATCTGTGGGACTCTCACCTCCAGCCCCATCTGTGGGACTCTCACCTCCAGCCCCATCTGTGAGTTCCTCACCTCCAGCCTCATCTGTGGGACTCTCACCTCCAGCCCCATCTGTGAGTTCCTCACCTCCAGCCTCATCTGTGGGACTCTCACCTCCAGCCCCATCTGTGGGATTTTCACCTCCAGCCCCATCTGTGAGATTTTTCACCTCCAGCCCCATCTGCGGGATCCTCATCTCCATCCCAGCTCTCTCTGCCAGGTTCCAGGTTCCAAACCAAGCGGCCCCATATCCCTGGAGGTCCCTCAGGCACTTCAACCTTGTCCTGTCCAAAGCCAAGCTCCCAGCCAGCCTTGCTAGTCACCCCTCAGGACTTTGCAGGGGAAGAGGCTTAGGCTCAGAACCAGGTTCTGACCTGGTTTGAAACCCCATTTCTTCCACTTTCCCATTGGTTGACCGTGCTGAATGTCTTTGCTTCTCAGAACTTGCTTCCTTGGAGGCAGAATGGGAACAACAGCGGCTGCTTGTTGTGGTTGTGGGCATTTGACACAATGCGTGACAAGTGTCCAGGCTGACGCGGGTCACACGTAGGCTGTTGGGAAATAGTGGCTGCACTGGTGGTGCCCGTGTTGTCCAGGCTGACGCGGGTCACCCGTAGGCTGCTGGGAAATGGTGGCTGCCCTGGTGGTGCCCGTGTTGCTAGAGCACAGTGTCTGCCTGCCTCAGTCCCACCCACATTTTGGGCTCCTGTTATGGGTCCGGGTCACAGCCACAGCGTATCTGCTCAGGCCTCTCACCTGGGCACTGCCCCAGTTCCCTCCTGGGGCTCTCCAGCCTCCGCCTGCCCATGTGCCCTCCTCCAAGCAGCCTCCGCCTTCCTTCTCTAAATGATCTGGCTGCAGTCCACGTGTGCCCAAGCGTGCGACAGGCAGCACCACTTCCCATAGGCCAGCCCCACTTCCCCAGGGCTGGGGAGACCTCACAGCTGTCCACAGGGCTCCTTTCACCTGCAAAGGGAGAGGGGGAATCCCCAGAGGAGGCTTCTCATTAAGACCTCCACCCATCAGAGCTGCAAATCAGGGCTGTGATTATTTTGCTTTGCTGTATCTTGGCAGGGAAACAAGAGGAAGACAGAGCCTCAACCTCCATTCGAATGCCAATGTCCCCAGATTCCAGGGGAGGGTTTCGGAGCACACACCCTGGACCCTGTGGCCAACTGAGGGGTATTTGGACACTGTGGGGATACAAGGCCAATCTTAGCTCCTACTATTGCCTCAGCAACCCCAGAGAAACAAACACTCACTCCAGAGCCAGAGGGGAGCTGTGGTCCCAAAAAGGGACACTTCATAGCAGAGGCTGGTAATCCAGTGAAGATGCTGTAGGAGCCCAAAGAAAGCAGCAAACACCTCGGGCTTCCTGGAGAAGGTGGCTTGGGATGGAACCCGGGAACGAGGGGCAGGGGAGGAGATGGAGTGAGACAGGCCCGGGAAGGGGTCATGGAGCCCACTTGGATTCTCCTCTTAGGAAAGAGAAGCCAGAGAGAGTGGGGGCTGGGGGTGCCAGGGCCTGAGCTGGTGGAACTACAAGGTCAGGGTGATGGGATCTTGAGGCTGGCAGTTTGCAGAGAACACAGCAGGTCTACATCTAGGAGCTCCCTGGGCAGCCGTCCATGAAGGGGAACTCCTGGTTCTCTGTGTCTGGACCAGCCACTGGCCACGCTCCTCATACTCACCCCTCAGTCCGCATGCTGCAGCCAAGCCCGCCCTTTCTCTCCACTGTAGTCTCTGCTCAAAGGCCGCCTCCTCCGAGAGGCCGCCCTGACTGCCCGCCCAGCCAGCAGAGCAGCCACTCACAGACACATGTTCTTGGCGCTCCTCACTCTGGGGCGCCGTGTTCTCAGGTGTTTATTACCAGCATCCAGCAGGGCTTGGGAGCAGGAGCCAGACTGCCTGTGTGCCAATGCTGGCCCTGTCCCTCCCGAGTGGTGACCCTGGAGGTCACTTGCGCCCCCATGCCCAGGGTCCGTGTCTGTAGCACAGGCAGGCACAGCCTACCCTGAGAGCTGTGGTCAGGACTGAATGGGGTCAGATTCACGGAGCACTTAATGCCAGGCTGGGCGCAGGAAGTGCCCTGTGGATTTCTGTCATCTGAAATATAAACTTCAACCCTCTCTCCCAGCATGGCCGCTCTAGGGGCTGGGCCTTCTGTTGTTCACCTCTGAATCCCAAAACTTATGATAGTGTCTGGCTCACAGAAGCTCTCAGGGAATATTTCTTGAATGAGCAGACAAGCTCCAGCTCTAGGCATTCCAGGATAGCAAAGCTGTCATGAAACTAGGAAAAGCTCCAGCGTAGTGCTGGGGACAAGGATTAGGAGTCCCCTGCATCCCGGGTCATCCCTGCCTGGGGGTACGTGGCTCCTGCAGTGAGCGGGCAGCAGTGAACCGAGTCCTTCTGAGCTGCACCCTCATCAGTCCTGGTACCCCGAACTTTGAGGGCTGGGGGGCCTGCAGGCCGGGACCCCAGCAGCAGCACCGAAGCCGCCGCCCCTGGAAGGGTTTGAACAGGCCCTGGCATCTCAGAACCATCCCTGGGTCATGGAGAGACCCCGTCCTCTCTGACACACAGCCCGGCATGCTTGACTAACAGGGCCTCGAGTTGTTTCCTATGACGTCTGCTAAAACCTGATCGTGCCCTCATTTATTCAACTCCTCAGCATCCATCTGCCACCCACTACTTGGGCACATGGGGGTTTTGGAAGTGAGCACTGAGTCTTCTCCTCTCCCCAGGCATGCTTCCTGGAGGGAACATGAAATCACTGTTGTCCCCCGAGGTCAACACAGCTCTTGGCAGGCAGGCAGGATCAGCACTGGGAGGGGCAGCGCAGGGCAGGGACCACCTGGGTCATGTGGGGCAGATGAGTACTGGCCGGCAGGGAGCCCAGAGAGCATCTAGGCCAGCTTCTCCCTGGACAGATGGGGAAACTGAGGCCTGAGGATGAGAAGCTAGTGGCCCATCGTCAAAGAACTCACAGTGAGCCAAGATCGTGCCATTGCACTCCAACAGTCTGGGTGACAGACAGAGACTCCGTCACACACAAAACAAAACAAAACAAAACAAAACAAACAAAAAAAGAGCTCACAATGTAAATGCCGGCCCCACTCAGAAGCGAAGGACTTCAGCACCTGCCCTGAAGACAACGTGTCATTTGCCACCTGAGACCTGGGTTCATGTCCTACCACCACCACGTGGTGGGGCTGGCTGGCACCTTCAGCAAGTCACTGGATCTCACCGAGCCTCCACTTCACTCGAGAAATGCAGCTACAAGGATGTCCCCACTGCCCAGGATCAGGGATAACTAGGACAGCAGATTACCCAGGGCCTGGGGCTCGGCCAGTGCCCTAGAAACACAACCACTATTCAATCAGATGTCTGCCCACGGGCCCTGCACCCCTCTGAGGGACAGCCCCCGCCCATGGTCTGTGCCCAGACTGGGCCCCACACGGCTGAGCCACAGGTGTCCTAGCATCTCAGGCTGGGGAGGGCGGCCCCACCTGTCTCTGCAGCAGGGTGTCTGTGAGTCCCGGAGACGTCAGACAGCCTGCAGGTGCTTCAAGTGCAGCCACACCAAGGCCACTTTCTGCTTTGCTGTAAAAACAAAGAAGGTGAGAACCCATGGTGGCTGCACAGAAAAGAAAAAGCCAAGGCAAGTGGGAAAGGCCAGGCTGTTCCCTCAGCTGGAATGTCCACCTCTAGTCCTCTCACCGCTTCAGGGTCTCACCACAGAGCCGCCCCCTCCAGGAAGCCTTCCCTAACGCAGACTTCTGCCCGTGGACGGCATCTCTTCTCCTGCAGACTCTCTCAGCACATCTGCTCCTCTTCAGTGCCTCCTCTGGGTTATTTGAAGCCTCCTGGAGCTGCTGTGTGCCTTTCTGCTATTGATTGCACAGTCTGTTCACTGTGCACTGAAGAGTCTTTTCCTCCCCTTCTCTTCCTGACAAACTCTAACTCATCCCTCAATACCCAACTCAAGGCTCACCTGCACATGGAAGCATGCTGTGTCCTCCACGAGCTCCTGGGCTTTCCCCACCACAGGACGTCCCACTCTGGCCTGGAACTGCCTATGGAAGCTCCTCTCCCCCTGCAGGCCAAGGCATGTTCCCTACTCATCACCTGTCACGGGTCCTAGCACACAGGAATGGTCTAATACATGCTTGTTACATGAACAAAGGAAGGACTGGAGCCCGTTGGGACCTCTTTAGCTTCCTCCCTGGCCTGATCAGCACCAGGAGTTTGGAAACTGCCCCGTGGGCCTCCCAGGTCACCACAGACAGAGCTGCGGAGAGGGGCAGGGGATACCCTGCTCAGGACTGGACACAGCAAGTGACCCGAGGACTCACCGCAGCTGCCTGGGTGTGAGGAGCCTGGGGGTCGTCTCCAGAAGCCCGCAGCTCAGAGGGCTCCTGAGTGCACAGTGAAGGACACAAGCAGCCAACTCTTGTGCTGCTTCCCATCTTTCCGGAAGGAGCACCCTGCTCTGCCAAGACACTGGACCATGCTCAGTCCCCCAGGCTGCAGGATGGAGAGAAACCCTCCGGGGACAATCTGCAGTGTGTCCAACCCAGGGTCCACTGAGTGCCCCGAATCTGCTGCTCCTGATTGTGTGACTTGTGACCACTTTGTACCCTCTCAGAGCCTCAGTTTCTCCAACTGTGAAGGTGAGCAGACTCCACTCCCAGGTCCAGCTGAAGCTGGCATGAGTCACTGAGGAGCATGTGAGGTGGAGTCACTCCCCAGGGGCTGCTGGCTCTGCTACCTGCCTCTGGAATTGTTACCCAACAAAAAATTGGACAAAATGCACAAATAAAGCAAGGCAGCAAAAGTAAATATTTATTTTAAATGAAAGTACACTCCACAGGGTGGGAGCAGGCTCAAGCAAGCAGCTCAACAGCTGTCAATCAGAAAATATTCTGGAGTTTAAATACCCTCTAAACTTTTCCCATTGGTTCACTCTATGCAAATGAAGTAGTGGCTCACAACCAGTCTGATTGGTTGCAGGAGGGGACCAATCAGAATGAAGAGTAGCCCTGCAATCTGCCTGACTGGTTGTGGGAGGGGACAAACCAGAGTGAAGCATAGGCCTGTGACCAGTCTGATTGGTTGCAGGAGGGGACCAATCAGAGGTACTTTCATTTCTCAGCTGCCATGCAGGGAAAAGAGCAGCCTCTGATATCCAGCAGGCATGAATCAGCGTTAGGTTCCCTGCCTCCAGACCCTATTCTCCTGCTTCAGAATCACCTCCTGGGAGTCCTGAGGACCAGACCATCTCACCAGCCTTGCTCAAGGCCACACAGGCCAGTGGGAGCCCCAGAACCAGCTCCCCCATCCTGTTTCAGGCCATAGTTCAGGGTTGTCTCCTGCCAACCCACCCCAGACCCCAGCATGCCTGTGGGAGACAGTGGTGTCCTCAGGCACCCGTACCAGCCTCAGGTCTGGCACATCCGAGCAGGTGGCTCTGACAGACACCTGCTGCCACACTCTAGGCCTGTCCAGGAATATTAAATGGTTGGTAAAGTTTAATACCAAAAGTGAGTTTTAAGTTGATTAAAGTTTATGACCAGTGCCAGCTCCATCATAATCACTCCAGTGGCTCCTCCACCCTCCCCGTCCCCCCTGCACACGGCTGCATTGCTCTCAGGCCCCGTGCAGGCCACTCACCACCAAAGCGTCCCTGGCAGTCATAAAAGTACAGCCGAGAGGGCGGTGCACCGGCAGAAGAGTAAGTCACGGCCTCCCAGAGCGGTTAAAGATATCCCCACTGACCGCTCCCCAGAGAAGGTGTGAAGGTCGTACCTGGAAGATGTTTGAGGAAAAGTTCTGGCCTCTGCAGGTGGGGCCAGAGCAGCCCCAGAGCCCTCTTCTGCGCACCCCTCTGCCTCACTGCCCCCCACCGAGGACTCAGGCTCCCCCTAGCACTGAGACAGGCCCAGCCATGAGACCACCCCAGCCAGGTGCCCAGAGGCTTCCCAGGAAGGTGGGCTGTGCCTCTAGGACCCCTCCCTGAAGTTTTTGACAACTAGTCATGGGAAGTGTACTCAGAGCTGGGTGTGGGGGCCAGGGGATCAGACCCTGTCAGTTTCCCAAGGAGCATCAATCCCCGGGGGCAAGGCAGGCACCAAGGAAGAAGACCGAGAGAGCCAAGCGTTTCAAACTTCCGTGCGTCTGCTGACTCCAGGGCTCCAGGCATCCGTGGTGCATGGCCACAGCACTCTAATCTCAGCTCCAGGTCACACATCCCCACCCACCGCCTTAACTGCCCTTCCCTCCCTCTAACAAGGACCCTTTGCAAGGGATGCTCCTCCTCCCAAAATCCTTCACTTAAACACATCTGCAAACAACTGTTTTCCAAATAACACCCCTTGCACAGGTTCCAGTGATCAGAGTGTGAACATCTCCTAGGGGGCTACTTTCAGTCCCTGACAGTAGGGAGCTGAGACGTGAGCATGGCTGCTTCCCCAGCTCCTCCTCTGTCACCTCACTGAGGCTGAGCAGCTCCCTCCATCTGGTTCCAGGAGACACCCCCTCATCATCCAGGCAGCTCTTCTTGACTGGGGCTGGGCCACTCTGCCCCCTCTGCCATGTGGTCCCAATAGCAGGACTGAAAGTGTCCAGGGACATCCCTGGGGAGGGGCTCCTGGTTCAGGCAGCTCAAGCCTGGCTCCTTTGGGTCACCGGTTGGACAGTGGGGGGAAAAGCAGAGACAGCAGAGCATGGGCTCCAGGAGGCAGCCCAGGAAGAAACTGGTACATGGGGCATGGGGCGTGGAGGGAAGTGTGGGAAAGGACCGTGGAAGGAGAGGTGGCCGTGAACTGGATGATGGCAGATCCAGGGCCCCCTTGTCCTTCCTGCAGATCTAGGACTGCTGTCTATGCGGGAGGCTCCATTTCTTCATCTGCCACCAGCTGGGTGATGACACCTGCCCCAAACCACAGCCATGAGCAGAGCTGACCATAGGCTTGTCCCTGCCAACCCGCCCCCACCCCACCGGAAAGCAGACTTGGACATGGACGACTGGGCCTGCATGGAGGAAGCCCATGGGGTATGGAACGTGGGAACCTCCCATCTCTGGTGTATGGGGCAAGCATCCCAGTGAACAGGATCCCACTGCCACTGCCCAACCCTCACCCTGGAGAGCCAAGGCTGCTCTGCTGGGTGCTGCATGAGGCCGCCAGTGTAGACAACCAGAGCAGGCCGCCAGTGTAGACAACCAGACAGGCTGGCTGCCCACACTCCCCAGCAAGTCAATGGGGTTGGGGAGGGGGGCTATGCTGGGTATTCCTGCCATGACTGTGAGCCCTGGGTCTGAGGGGCACCCGCACCCTGCTGGGGAGCTCCTGGGACCCTCAGTCCCTGACCTAAGACATGAGCCCCAGTTGGCACTCACCCAGCTCCCTGCCCCCAATATGGTTTGGCTGTGTTCCCCACCCAAATCTCATCTTGAATTATAGTTCCTATAATCCCCACATGCCGTGGGAGGGATCCAGTGGGAGGTAACTGGATCATGGGGGCAGTTACCCTCATGCTGTTCTCGCGATAGTGAGTTCTCGTGAGATCTGATGGTTTTATAAGGGGCTTTGCCCCTTTTGCTCGGCACTTCTCTCTCCTGCCAGCATATGAAGGACACGTTTGCTTCCCCTTCCTCCATGATTGTAAGTTTCCTGAGGCCTTCCCAGCCATGCTGAACTGTAAGTCAATTAAACCTCTTTCCTTTATAAATTATCCAGTCTCAGATATTTTTCATAGCAGTGTGAGAACAGACGAAGGCACCCCTCAAGCATGAGAGTTCAAGAAGACCAGGTCCACTGTCCAGGTCTTGGCCAGGGTACAGCGGACAGTAGGAGCTCAATCAGAAAGCTCCAGTCTCTTGCCCCCGCCTTGTCCTCAGGTCCTGAAGCCCTTGGTGCAAGTAGGGCCTACACACCCATGCCCTGCTGTTCACCCTGTGCAACCATCAGCGTGTCATCAACAGTGTGGTGTTTATAACCACGATCACCCGGGGGTTTCTCATTCAGACCACAGCATACTGAGGAAACAACTTTCTGGCTGAACAACACCTTTCCCCAAATCCCAGCCGCCTGACCCCTGCAGTGGCTGGGGAAGGGCCTGATTGTGCTTCTAGGTTACCACCCTTGCCCCTACCTAGGTCACATACAGCAGGTCGTGTCAGTAAACATCCAGCTGCCAAGGAATCAGGCAGGTCTTGGTGGGCCCCGAGTTCCCCCAACCACCCCATGTCACCTCTCCTTCCACAACTCCCCCCATGCCAAGGTCTTGGATTTCCCAGCTCAAATCATTCATCACCCACTGAGTCAGATATCCTCCTTACAGATAAGAAGGAGCATAACCAGCCCAAGGTCACCCCCAGACTCGCCAGAGGGGCCTCAGCAGGGGTATGGCCCCAGCATCACTTTCTCATCAGCACACAGCCCACCCCCATCAACTTAAAGAGGCTTCTCTCCCAACTAGAAACACACAGATAGGAGGGGCTGAACAAGCCGGCCTCAGGCAAGGAGAGAATGTCAAGGAATCTGGAAACATAACTGGTGAGAGCTGGAAGCTGAAGGGGTCAGGCCTACTTGGGGCGAGTCTGTCCAGGAGGCTAGGCTGAGGGAGCCCTGCGCTTCCTGCACAGCCCTGAGAAGTTGCTCAGCCTCCCCAGCCTCAGCCTCCTGCAGGATGAGAAGCAGGTGGTGCTCCGGGGTGAGGCACGGGCAGGCTGGCCTGTGACAGGTGCTCGGGGGATCCAGAGGCCCTCCCCTCTTCCTTGTGGGAGCCGTATTCTTTCTGGGGACCCTGACCAGCAACCACATCCAGGCCAGCACCTGGATCCAGGGAAGGGGCTTCTCCCCCTAATACCTCTCCACTCCTCCCTACACCCCACCAGGCCAGCAGACTCCAGGCCACTCCGCCTGGGGCCAGGGCCCCATCCATGTCCCAAAGCCACTGTCCCTGAAGCCCTCCCCCACTCCTCACCTTTGTTCTGACTGGGTGTTTCAGGTGGCTCTGCATAGGGTTGAGGCCTTCTCATGCCAGCCCACCCCTGCTGCCTCTTCCAAGGGTCTCCTGGTCCCATGGTGGGGGCAATGTGGCTGTCAGTGCAGGACACTGACAGGACAGGGAATGTGAGTCTTTTACTGCTTCACCGGATGGATGGATGCACAGCACCAGGTTCCCAAGATGGCAACCCCAAAACCCCTGTCTCACAAAACACAAAACCCCAGGAGGTGCTGAGGAAGAAAGACTCTAGGTCCAAAAGATCTCAGGAAGTGCTGCCTCCTACAGCCTCTGCTCTTGGAGAGTCACCGCTGGCACAAGCTCGTCAAAGTCCTGCCGCAGAGGCCCCTGCTCAACTGTGTCCAACCCTGAGACCCCCAGACTCCACGCACCCACAAGCCTCCCAGAACCCCAGGAGTGTGAGGGTCCCCCAGAACCCCTGACCAGGACCTAGACAATATGAGACAGGCCTGTTGTGTCAGAAACAGTGGCCCGGCGGGGAGCTGCACCAGTGGACCCGGCACAAAGCGGCCTTGGTCATGGGGGCTGCAGGCTGCAGATAAAGTGCTTTGACCTCCCATGCCTCACCCCGTGCTTGCTAGCGGGGCAGGGAGCACTAGGTCCCTTTCTCAAGGAGGGGCCTAGCCCATGGCCACAGTGCGGCCAGGAGAGAAGTTTGCCATCCCCTCTCAAGGTGCAGCCCTGGCCTCACTGAACAGGTCACATTCTCCCTGCAGTCCTCCATACCCTGCCTCGTCCACTCTCGCTGGTCCCTCCCTGAATCAGCATTCTGTCCATTTCCTCATGGCCTCCTGGCCCCTCCTGCATACTGACCCTACAAGCACCGTGACTCAGTCAGGCTTCCCAGCTGCTTGGGCTCCCTGGATCTCCAAGGAGGAATGCTGGGAGAATCGCTCCTTCCAGAGGTGACTCAGAGGGCATGCTGGTGCCCAAGGTTCTGCCAAAGAACAGAGAGAAAATTACAGCTGCTGTTTTATTAGGGCACATAAATGTCCTGCGTGTTTGATGCCCACTGCCACCGCACACTGCCGTGAAGCAGGCAGGCTGTACTTCTCTCCATCTCCCCATGGGTCCCATTTGAGCCTAGCATGGCCGAGTCATCCATCTAAACAGGCCTCCCCTCTGAGACAGGTCTGTCTGGAGCCAAGCGTGTCCAGGTAGCCAACCTCCAGTACTGACCAGGCTGCAAGGGCAGCGGGACTATGGCCAGAAGGAGGAAGACAAGGCAGGGTCCCCCCTGGCCAGGTCCAGCCTCAGACTGCCACCTCCAACCCGCCACTCCTGAGGACTTTGATAAGCAGGCAGGTGCGAGGTGCTTTCTCAGTGAGGTGCAGTCTCACTTAGGGGGAAGTGTTAGTGCTAGATTCCTAGAGGAGAAAGTCATGGTTCAGAGTGTACCTTGCTGCAAGTCACACAGCCAGGAGATGGGGGAATTAGCTACATGGTGGGCTTGTTGGGAGAAATCAGCGAGGGCTCCGTGCATAACAAACACCCCCAGCACCGAGCCCATGGCAAATGCTGAACAAGCACTGCTGCAGTTAGCCCATGCCCGGCACCATGCTCGGCACTGCTCCCACTAAGCCTTGTTTCTATCCATATTCAGCCCAGGGAGTTAGGCTATGAATTCAGGCCTTGAGGCTGAGAGAGTCTACAGCAGGCCCTGACTCCTCTGGCAGGGGCACTGCATGCCCAGCCTGTAAGCTCGGGTCAGTCCAACCCTCATCCCTGCTGTAAAGGGCTGACCTAGTTCAGGAGAGGAGGTGACCTGGGACACAGAAAACTCAGGGTCCCTCTTGGAGGCTGTGACAGGGAGTTGAACACCTCTCAGAAGTGTTGTGCTGGAGATGTGGAGGCTGGCATTGTCTGCCCTCATGGGTAGAGCTTTGCTCCTGGGGCATGCGACCCCCATCTTCCCAGCTGCCCCCGTGCATCCTGAGCACCTCCCGGGGCTCCCATGACAACTGGACAGAAGCACTGAGAGGCGCAGGCAAGCTTGAGGCTGGAGCCATAGGTGTGCAGGGCAGGGTCAAGAAATCCCCCTCCAAGGAGTCCCCAGGGATTGCCACCTGGAAGATGGCACAGGTCTTGGCCAAGGAGGGGTTTTCCCTTCTATTTCTCCCCACACAGACGATGCCCTCTCAGGCCCGTGAACTGGGGCACCCCACCCACCTTCCCACTTTGCCTGGACACTGGCCCCCTGGCCACCAGCATAGTCGTGCTTTGGGAAGCCCTGTGGCCTGTGATGGGCAGTGAGGTGCTCTGTCCATCTCAAACCTCCCTGTGGTCTTCCGGCAGGAAGCTAGTCTTCACACCCCCAAGCTGCCTTCATGCCCAGCTCTGCTCCTCAGGGCTCCCCTGCCGTGACAAATTCGCTTATCCTCTGGTGCTGTCCATGGTGCTGACCGACAGAGCGTCTCTCCTTTCAAGTAAGTCTAAAACCGGCCCCAGCGTCTGTCCCTTCCTGCCCCACAGCAAGAGGCAGCGGCCTCCACAACTGCTCTCGGGAATTCTAGAATCAGGGCCTGGCAGCAGTTGTCCCCAGGATGGCCGGACCTCACATTGCAGGGCCTGACCGTCTTTACAGGGTCAAAAAGGACGAGCCTGAAAGCAGGACCGCTGACCAGGCAGGGCTTTCGTCCCTCCGGGGGCAGTGTCTGCTGTGGAGTGCCGTCTGCATCTCTGTGACAGGTTGTTATCACTGAGAGCATCAGAGCCTCATCATTTGATCTTCTTAGAAAGCCTTGTTCTTCTGCAAAAGGACAGAAAGGTCACATTCATCTTCAAAGCCCCAAAGGAGAGGCTGTGACCACAGCTTTTCCGGAACGGAATCACGCAATCACCAGGCCCACCTGGGGCCATGGCAAGCTTGGAGAGAGAATCCCAGACATCCCCCCAGCACAGCCAACTAAATGCCAGGAGCTTTCATGTATTAGGCACTTTATGTTTGTGAACTAATTGTAAACTCAAAACAAACATAAAAATCCTTCCATTTGTAGATGGGAGGACTGAGGCTGAGAGAGGTTAAGCAACTTGTCTGAGGTCGCACAGTGGTGACTGGAGCTGGGGCTTGAACCCGGCCCCCAAGCTCCGATGCTCTTGGAGGTTCTCTATGGTTCTTTTCCCACTGCTGAGGACAAACACAGTGACAAACAGATTGAGAACTGACCACTCAGCAGCACACAGAACGCCACTCACAGAGCCAGAGCTAAAGGAGCCTCATGCTCCCTCAAAGACAACCCCCTAGCTCAGGCCATGAGGCTGCTAAGTGCACCACAGGCCACCCCAAGCCAGAAGGCTCCTTCATCCGCCTTGAAGAGCCCAGTACATCCCGCACCTGAGGCCAGCAGGGATGCCTGTGTCTCTACTGGGAACAGGTAAGAATCTTGGTTTGTGAGCTAATTCAGCTTCAGAGATCTCCGGGTGCCAAAGAGGTGGACCCAGGGCTTCCAGGCAACCATGGGGTAAAGGGGGAGAGAAAGGACAAGCCCAGAAACAAGGCAGGGAAGGGCTGGGGGTGGGGGACAGTAACCGCAAGTCGCCCCACATGGATGGAGCAGGGCAGCCAGGCTCTGGGGTTAGAGGTTTGGGACAAACTGAGTTCAACAGGCTTCGCAGAGCCTGCACCAGGCTGGTAGCACCGACTCCCCAAGAGCGGCATGGGAGAGGTGGTGGTTCCCAAATGCATGTGCCCCCTCCTTCCCCACCCTCACAGAGCAAAGTCTGGGAAACCTGAGGGGGGACTTCAGGGAGGGGCAAGGCCTGATGGGGGATAAGGCAGAGGCCCTGCCCAGCCTGTCATCCAGGGTCCTCCAAGTCCAGTCTGAGGATGAAAGCACCAGGGAGCTGTGGGTGACTCCAAGGAGAAGAGGACCCTGACATGATTTCCAGAGAACAGAGAAAAACGCTGCAGAGCATGAGCTGAGTGAGATGAGCTCATGGGCTTCAGATTGGGGCAGGGAAGGGCAAGGGGAAGACAGTCAGCCAGCCAGTGAGAGCAGCTGGAAGTCTCATGAGACCCTGAACCCACATGCCTTTAGATGGTACAGGGCTGGTGATAGGGAGCCATTGAAGGTTTTAGAGCAGGGAGAGATGGCATCAGGGTGGAGGTTTGAGAAGGAGCATCTGACTGTGATGGAGGGAAAGGTGAGGCCTGAGGCAGGGACCTAGGGAGGGGACTGCAGCAGCTATCTTTGCAAACAGAGAGACTGCCTGGATTGGGGTCACACTCCAGGCGGTCACACTGCTGTCAGGAGATGCTGGGGCTGCCTGCCAGGCAAGGCCTGGAAAGCCCCAACTCTGCACTGCTGGACCCTCAGCTGCAGCTCCTGGGGACCATTAACCTGGCCACATTAACTCTTGAAGGAGCAGCTGGACTCAGTGGGCCAGAGTTTGGCCTTGCCATGGAAAGTCAAGAGCGAGATGGGAGTCAGGGATCCTCTCATCCAGAAACAAACCCCATTCTCCTCCCTCTGCTCCTATTTGCATCCCCCATCCTTTATGAACAGAGCTCTGGACCAAGAGCTGGGAGACCTGGGGTCAAGTCCAGCCCCTTCCTCACCAGCTGGGCCCTGGGTGCATCATCCAACCTTTCTGAACTTCAGTTTGCTCATCTCATGAAGAGAGGTGGCTTGGCTGCCTCAGAGCATGTGATCCTGCACCATGGCTGGAGGGTGGGGGAATTCAACAAATCACAGCTTTCCTCCTCCCGGCTCAGTCTACCCACCTGCAGAATGGGCGTGATCTCCAAGCCCAGCCTGTCTTCTCTCCTGGAAGGTGTCGGCATAACTTCCAATCCATCACCACCACGGGCCTCTGCACACACTGGCCTCTCCTGTGGGAATGCCCACCTCTCCTTGTTTGCCACAACAACCTGGGTTAATCTTCATAGCCACTGAACAGAAACAGCTTTTCCTCCTCCCAGCTCCCGGGGCGCTGTGTCCCTCTCAGCCCCAATCACTGCTCTGACTGCACTGGGTTTCAAGGATTTGTGTCCAGATCAGTTGCTCCAGGAACAAGGGAAAAGCATTTTTCATCCATAGTATGTGATAGAATCTTCCAGAAGCAACGCCAAACACACCTTTGGGAATCAGTGATTGTCCACCCAGAGAAGAATTTCACATGTATTACTTTATGTTGAATATTCTCTCCGACTTCCTTTTCTTAACTAGAATCTGTGCTGGGATCACACAGATCCTTCTATCAGGCTGTACTATTTTTAAAGGCAAAGGATAAATTTAGAAGTTACATGTGTGTCTCATGCTAACATGGCACTCCCTGGCAATATGGCCAGCACTGTTTTAAATGCTTGACTTGAATTAACTCTTTTAATCCCCTGTGACAATCCTGGCAGGGGAGGTAGCATAGCGATCCCCGTCTCAGAGATGAGGAATCTGAGGCACAGAGAGATGAAGTGCCTTGCCCTAAGTGGGGAGGTGAGTCCTTCCCTACTGCCCAGAGAGTAGTTACCTCACCAACTTGGCCCCCAGTTCCACAGCCCACCCCACACCTCGGCTGGCTGCAGCACAGAGCTCGACGATGAGGGGCTGGTGTTGCCTGCCACTGACCCCTCGCCTGCCTGGGAAGGCCTCCAGGTCAGGGGCTGACACAAAAAGAAACTTGGTGAATACTTACAGAAGGGATGGGAGCTTGCCAGATGG
Organism: Chlorocebus sabaeus; assembly: GCF_047675955.1. Lineage (NCBI taxonomy): Eukaryota > Metazoa > Chordata > Mammalia > Primates > Cercopithecidae > Chlorocebus > Chlorocebus sabaeus. Next base: position 145,226,146 of record NC_132911.1, on the reverse strand, counting down.
ATAAACTGGTGGATGGATGGATGAATGAGGTTGAAGGGGTGGATGAATGGATGGACAGACAGATGGATGGATAAACTGATTTATCTGGATGAATAAACTGGTGAATGGGTGGATGGATGAACAGATGAATTGGTGGATAGTGGGTGGATGGATGGATGGATGCTTAGAATGAAGGATTGGATTGGGTACAGCTGGAGTGCTATGCAGGTAGGGCCAGCCCCTGCAAAGCCCTAGCACCCCATGGGTGCTGTGTGCATGTGTGTGAGCGTGTAATAGCATGTGAGGTAGAGTAAATGCAGGAATTAATCACACCGGCGCCCCTTGGGCCCTTTATTAATCATGCAGGGATGATTTGCTCCTGTGCGTTTCATACTTGGCTGTCATTTCCGTCATTAAGAGTTACATCAATCGGGCTGGGCGCGGTGGCTCAAGCCTGTAATCCCAGCACTTTGGGAGGCCGAGACGGGCGGATCACGAGGTCAGGAGATCAAGACCATCCTGGCTAACTCGGTGAAACCCCGTCTCTACTAAAAAATACAAAAATCTAGCCGGGCGAGGTGGCGGGCGCCTGTAGTCCCAGCTACTCGGGAGGCTGAGGCAGGAGAATGGTGTGAACCCGGGAGGCGGAGCTTGCAGTGAGCTGAGATCCGGCCACTGCACTCCAGCCTGGGCGACAGAGCGAAACTCTGCCTCAAAAAAAAAAAAAAAAAAAAAAGAGTTACATCAATCACGATGTCGGGCACGTTTCCCTATAGGAAGCCAGCTAGGGGGCACCAGCCTGCTCCCTCAACTGGGCACCATCTTGGTCATCGTATTGGGCTGTGTCCAGCGGTGAGGAAACTGAGGTAGGGAGGGGCTTGGCTGGTGATCCCCGATGAGCAAGGCCTGGGTCTGGGTCACTCCACTGTGATCCCCACAGCACTGCCTGCGGCCGAGTGTGTCTGTGCAGTGTGCATACATGTGAAGTGGATGTGTGTGCATGCATAGGCTTGTGTCAGAACACGTGGACAGGGCAGCGGCATGCCGTGTGGCCTGTGCATTCGCACGGGCCCGAGCTCTCCAGGCCTGCTGGTTGGTTTAATGCTCTGCTGTTGCCATCGTGGAATGATTAATAATTTTTAACAATGGACTCTGAGTTTTCATTTTGGAGTGAGCCCCAAAATTCCACGGGAGGCTACAGTCAGCAGCACCTGGTATCAAATGCCACCTACCTCCAGTAGCGTGGCCTCCCATGGGGCACCAGCCTCTCCCGCTGTCTCTGCCGCTGAAATGGGTGCAGCACTGTGCAGATGAAGCCCCTGACACTCTGCTGAGGCCTGGCCGGCCGCAGGCTGCAGAATCAGTGTCTTCCCCTGCTTGCCACCCCCTCACCCACCCGCTGGGCCCCGTGCACAGGCCCTGGCTCCACCAGTGTGCCAGGAGAGGGCGGTGTGTCCGGGAATAACAGATAACGCCATTAGGGAGGCAGAGCGGCTCCATCCTTCTGAGGAGAGAAACGAGGCTGTCAGGTGGCGGGGGCCCCAGGCCTCCAGGCCATGATTAACGGGATCTGGCGGCCCACACGCTGCGGCAGAGGGTGCCAGGAGATGATTGCTTACAAAATGTACCAATTACCTCCGCGCCTTCCCAGCCACCCCTGCTGCCAGGCAAATAAACACATCAGCTGCCAGCCTGCTCCAGCCTGGGCTTGGAGAGGGCCCAGCAGCCAGTGGGCATGGTGGGAGGGGCTGGAAAGGCCACGTTGGAGGGTGCAGGAGGAACACTCTGTCCCCACAAACCTGGGCAGCCGATGAGACAGTCAGTTGGTACAGGAGGTGGCATCTTTTCCCAGGGAAATGTTTAATGTTTAAGCAGAGATACGGGAAAAGACCAAAGGCCTCCCCAAAAAGCTTCATTGAGGCCAGTCACAGTGGCTCACGCCTGTAATCCCAACCCCTTGGGAAGCTAAGGCAGGAAGATCACTTGAGTCCAGGAATTTGAGGCTGCAGAGAGCAATGATTGTGCCACTGCTCTCCAGCCTGGGTGACAGAGCAAGACCCTATCTCTAAAAAAAAAACAAAACCATAAAACCCTCATTGAAAGGGCTGACCTCTCCCAGCCTCGGAGCTGCGTGCACCAAGCTGTGCACACATGACTGGCAAACTCAGGGCCACTCCAGGCTTCCTGCCAGCTCTCCAGAGCCACCGGCTGTGTCCCACACAGAGGTGTATGTGTCTGTGTGCTCATGTGTGTGTCTGGACATGCACCTGCATGTGGCTGTGGAGGTCCACGTTCTAACGTTCATGTATCTGTGTCTGTGTGTCTGTCAGGTTCATGGGATGCGTGCGCATATAGCCATGCCTGTGTGTGGCATGTGCATCTGTGTACCTGCATCTGTGCGTGTATCTGGGTCCCTGTGTGTGTGCTGTGTGTGTGCGGATGTGGTATACCTACATCCATGTGTGTGCCTAGGTGTCCATTGTGTGTGCTGTGTGTGTGCGGATGTGGTATACCTACATCCATGTGTGTGCCTAGGTGTCCATTGTGTGTGCTGTGTGTGTGCGGATGTGGTATACCTACATCCATGTGTGTGCCTAGGTGTCCATTGTGTGTGCTGTGTGTGCCTATGTGGTATACCTGCCTCTGTGCATGTATCTGGGTCCCTGTGTGTGTGCTATGTGTGTGTATGTGGTATGCCTACATCCCTGCATGTATCTGGGTCCCTGTGTGTGTGCTGTGTGTGCATATGTAGGCACAAGTGTGCTTTCCACACCTCAGTCCAAACCAGCATGAATGGGCAAAGGGAGGTGCTGGTGAAGTCAGGAGCCTCCTCGGGGCACCTGGCCTTCATCTGGAGGACAGTGGCCAGGGCTGGACTAGAAGGAGACGGACTGTCACTGCAGGAGGGCCTGGGGCAGCCACATGGCCATCCAGGGCCTCCATGGGCACAGCCAGGAGGAGCAGGGACACAAGTGTGGCTTGGCTCAGCCCAAGGAGGGACTTTCTCACAGGCTCACGATGTGCACAAGGCAGTGGGTTGTCTGCAAGGTGGTGAGCCTCCTGGCCATAGAGGTGTGCAAGCAGGTTACCTCCCTCTCCCAACAAGCCTGTCATTTAGGACACTGAGAGGCTCCTCCCTTGAGGGGGATGGGTCAGAACAATGAAGGCAGCTGAGGGAAAAGAGCAAAGAGAGGCAGAGCCCCAAATCACACACGCGTGTACATGCATGCGCACACACACAGGCTCACATGCGCGTGTCAGTTCACCTCCAGGCCCTAGAGACAGCCCCCGGTGACTTCATGACGTTTCGACATCCACACAGATACATTCTCAGACACAACCTTGGCTCCTGCAAGGACAGGGAATTTACCGCTGATGGACATGGAGCAAGAACCTTTCAGGTTGATGCCAATTCTGGCCCCACTGCTGCAAATTGGCTGACAGTAGGCTGGTCACACACATCTCTGGGCCTCAGTTTCCAGTCTTGGAAAACACAGTCATAGCTGCAGCCTTGGCATCAGTCGCTCCTCCCTGGAAAGCCAATCGTGGCCCGTCATCAGCCACGCCTGATATGGGCATGGGCTTCTGGGCACTGCCCAGCCTGCCCTCGCAGGCCTTAGTGTTACGGCTCCTGCACTCAAGTCCCTCCTCCCCTGGCTCCCTCCCTCTTCCCCTGCCCTCCATCTGGCTCCCTCCTGGGAGGAGGACAGAGGCCTCAGATTCCACCTGGGGCTGGAGGACGCTAACGGTTCAGACCCCAGAGAGCACCGGCCCTCAGCACAGAGCCTAGCAATGGCCAGTGCTTGCCTTCCTGTGTCCCCTGAAAGGCAGTTGTTACATTTTTGAACTCTGTCTCCACTCAAAGATGCCCCCCTTCCTGCCTCCCAGCCCCAAACCACACACCCCTGCACCCCACCCACCTCGCCCCTTCTCCTGCATTTTCAGTGCACAGCAGAGCTGGGGGAGGCACCTCGGCCCCACAAGGATGAGGTGGCCAGTTGGCCATTCACCAGGCGTGGCCTTCCACTGTCTGGCCCCATGCCAGCTACCAACACTGTCATGGGAAGGCCCGCCGGGCTGCATGGCGGGACCCAAGCTCACTCAGGTCATCCCCAGCTCAAGCAGACATTCCAGGCCTGGGGCATGGAGATCAAGTCTGAGGATGTCGCCCCTGACCTCCCAAGCCTGGCAACTTGTGTCCTGCAAGCACCTGCTCCTGGGATCCACATCCCTCCAAATGCCCACTTCATTGGCCAGCACTTGAGTGCGTCCAACTCCAGGTCAGTTAAGAGCAAGCCCCTTAGCTCTCGCTGCCAAGTCCCGACAGGCAAGTGAGCCTATCTGTGAGCCATGCTCCACACTTACCATGGCAGAAGGAGAGGATGAGGAGGCAGGGGTGAGGGAATGAGAGTGTGGGAATGAGTCCCAGCCCCTGCCCCCCACCCTGAGCGGTTCTGCTGGGCTGCCTGTCCTCTCTGAGCCTCGGTCTCCACTGGCTGCTCGTGAACAGTATGCCTGTTCCCTGGCTCAGCTATGAAGGGTGTGGCCTGTTCCCTGCTCTGAACAGGAGTGACCTCTCACTGCCTCTCAGCCCAGCAAAGTCTTAATCACCCTGTGGGCCACTGCCTAGGTGCCCCCACTCCCAGGAAGCCCTCCCTGACTGGTCCTGCTGTGGTCATCTTTCCCTCTGCCAGGCACAACTTCTCTCTGCCTAATGTTCTCAGCACACAGAGGCCAGGGCCTGGGACGGAGTTGGGATTTTCATTCCAGCCCTCATCATGTGGTAAAGGCCCTGAGTAAGGCCTCTAATTTCCTGAGCCTCAGTCTCCTCATCTAGAAAATGGGGACGGTCATATCAAGAGATTGCACTTACTAGGCACTCATTGCCCATCCCAGGCACCATGAAAGCCTGTGGCCTGCACTTCCCCCTTTCAGCCTCACACTAGCACTGTGGGGTGGGTACTGTTACCAACATGTTTTACACATGGGGAGACCAGAGTTCAGAGAGGTCAAGCCACCTGCCTGAGGTCACACAGCTGGTCCGTGGAGAAGCCAGGGCTCTGCTACTCAGGCCTGCCTGACCTTGTCCCACAGCCTCCATCCAATGCTCTTGCTAAAGGCACCACATGGATATGGAAAGGGTAAGCAACATGATGAGCGCAAATGCCCTTTGAAGACCAACCTCTGGGCGACTGTCAGTTGTCATGCCTCTCTCTGGTCCCCAAGCCAGACCAGCCATTTGAGGTGCAGGACGAGGTTTCAGATCCCAGCCCCAGCCCTGCTCCCAGCACAGGGCCCAGGAAGCGAGGGCCTTTATTCAGCAGCACCACCAGCACCGCAAGAAGGAGAGAGGGGCTCATGGGAGGAGCAGAGCCCATTTACGGAGCATCTATTAAGTGTCAATACATCCCAATGGCTGACCTAATTTATCTCTAACGATCTCGGAACCTTATTTATCTCTAACGACCTCGGAAATCCTGTGCGGTAGAAATGGGAAACGCTGTGATGCTTTATTTATGTGTTAACCCGACTGGGCTACGGGATGGCCTGGCTTGGGGTCCAGAGAGAGGCATGACAGTGGACGTTCACCCAGAGGTTGGTCTTTGAAGGGCGTTGTGCTCATCACGTCACTTACCCTTTCTGCAGCCATGTGGTGCCCTTGGTAAGAGAATCAGACAATGGCAAGATCAAGCGAACCTGGGTAGCAGAGTCCCGACTTCTCTACGGGCCAGCTGTGCAATCTCAGGCAGGTGGCTTGACCTCTCTCAGTTCTGTTCTCTCCTTGTATAAAACATGTTGGGAACGGCAGCCAACCCACAGTGTCAGTGTGAGGCTGAAACGGGGAAGCGCAGGCCACAGGCTTGCATAGCACCTGGGATGGGCAATGAGTGCCCAGTGCCTTAGGCGTTTGTGCTCCTCATGGACATACCTCCAACACCATGAAGAAAACGTGATTTCTGGGTATACCCTTGGACGTCAGCACTCAGGGCTCTCAGGCCTTCAGACCTGGGCTGGGCCTTACACTCAGCTCCCCTGGGTCCCAGGCTTACAGACGGTGGACCGTGAGATTTCTCAGGCTCCACGATGGTGTGAGCCAGTCCCCCACAATAAAGCTCTCTTGATGGATCCAGCAGTCTATCTACCTAACGCCTACTGTTTCTGTTTCTCTGGAGAGCCCTGACTAATGCACACCCACCTGAAGGTAGAGAAGCCCAGGTCAGCGACATCAACAGGACATTGAGCAGTGAGCCATCTGTGCAGACCCACACAGGAACCTGAGCCTCAGAGTCCCACAGGCTGGCACGCCCACGCGGGGCAGGGCTGGGCACCCCCATGGGCAGGTTGTGCCGGAACCCGGGCTCCCCAGGGCCCTCACACGTTGGCCGGGTGTCATAGCATCTGGTCTCAGGGCTTTATCTCCCTCCAGCAGCTTGTGGCTCCCCCCAGCAGGCCAAGCATCCGCCTTCCTACACCTAACCTGGCGCAGGCACCCCTGACTGCTCAATAGCTAGAACTGAATTTATAGCAGAGACAGGCAGTGGTTTGTCGGTCCTGGAGATGGGACATTTATCTTGTTTGACTGTTTTTGGAATGTCAAAAATAAATGCCAAGATGAACGATGAATAAAAATAGTCTCAGAAATAATGGGAGAGCAGCTCTCCCTAGACAGACACATGAATGTGGGGAGGGGGTCTTGGGGATTGGGCCAGTGGGAGTTCTCAGCCCGAGTATCCCAGTGGACAGACATGCACCTCTTCTGTCCAGGCCACAGGAATCTCAAAGATGAGGCAGGAGGCAACTGGGTGATGGCAAGGAGAGAGGGACCCAGGAAGCCCTCCCGTGCCTCTGACCCAACTGGTCTGCCTGTGAGTCAACTCAGCCACCAGCGGCGGGCAGGAGGTGCTGGATGAACCACGGCTCTCTCACACCAGAGCTGAGCATCTGGCCTCCCTGGCTACCCTCCAGGGTCTCTAACAGGTTTACATGCCAGTTTCCCAGAGCAGTGGCCAACTGGGCCACACGCCCCCAGTGGGCTGCCTGGGCTGCCCTCCCTTCCTGGTGTCACCCCTGCTCTGGGTTGAATCGCGCCCCCTAGCAGCTGACATGACCGGACCCCGTGAATGTGAACTTCTTTGGAAATAGGGTCTATGCAAGTGCCACTAAGATGAGGTGGCACTGGATTCACGTGGGCCCTAATCCAATGGGATGGGTCTTTATGCAGAAGAGAAATGGGGCCAGGTGCAGTGGCTCACACCTGTAATCCCAACACTTTGGGAGGCCAAGGCAGGCAGATGAGCTGAGGTCAGGAGTTCAAGACCTGCCTGGCCAACATGGTGAAACCCCGTCTCTACTAAAAAAATAAAGTAAAATACAAAAAATCAGTCGGGTGTGGTGGTGTGCACCTGTAGTCCCAGCTACTCAGGAGGCTGAGGCAGAAGAATTGCTTTAACCCAGGAGGCAGAGGTTTCAGCAAGCTGAGATCATACCACTGCACTCCAGCCTGGGTGACAGAGCCAGACAGAGCCAGCCAGTTTAAAAAAAAAAAAAAAAAAAAGAGAGAGAGAGAACAAGAAACATGGATGCAAACACAGAAGGAAGACAGCCATGAGACGATCAAAGCAGACTGGGGGATGCAGCCACAAGCCAAGGAATGCCTGGCACCACCGAAAGCTAAAAGAGGCAGGAAGGAGCCTCTCCAGGAGCCTCAGAGAAAGGGGCCCTGTCAGCACCTGGATCTCAGGCTTCAGCCCCCAGAGCTACGAGAGAGTCCACATGGCAGTTTAAGGTGCTCACTTTGTGGTATTTTGTTCTGGCCACCTGAAGACCACACACCCTGCATCCCTGGCCAGCTCCCAGAGGACCTGCACCCTTTTCTCTGTCTCGAAATCTTCAGTGGGGCCTCAAATTAAGACAAAATTTCAACGGCATCCGTCCCGCACCACCCACAAGCCAACCCTGGCAGACTCAGTGGCCTGGGCTGGGCCCTCTCGCAGGCTTTGGAGGAAAGCTGGTGAGATTTAAGCCTCAGCCCCACCAACACCAACTGCAGGACCCTGGCCAGCACCAAGCTCACAGAGCCTGGGGTCCTGGGCCAGCCCACTGTGGGTAGGAGGCCCACCTGGAAGGAAACTCAAGGCAATCCCATGGAATGACCCAGGAAAAGCAGCAACTGGCAGTTCCCTGTCTCCCCAGGGTTCTGTCATTCTACCTCCTATATGGCCTCCATCAGCCTGCGTTCTCTGTCCCCTCCCAGGCTTGTCTGTCTCTCCTAGCCTCAGCCTAACTCTCACCCTCCACTGGGAGGGTGATTGTATTAGTCCATTTTCATACTGCTGTGAAGAAATACCCAAGACTGGGTAATTTGTAAAGAAAAAGAGATTTAATGGACTCACAGTTCCACATGGCTGGGGAGGCCTCAAAATTGTGGCAGAAGGCGAAGGAGAAGAAAAGGCACATCTTATGTGATGGCAGGCAAGAAAGCATGTGCAGGGAACTTCCCTTTATAAAACCATCAAATCTCATGAGACTTATTCACTATTAGGAGAACAGCACGGGAAAAACCTGCCCCGTGATTCAATCTCCTCCCATGACATGTGGGGATTATGGAGCTACAATTCAAGATGAGATTTGGGCGGGGACACAGCAAAACCATACCAGTGATTTTTCTCTAAACGCCTGTCAAATCAAGCCACATGCCTTCCCAGGGCCCCCCAAAGCTCCACTGCTCCAGTGCCCAAGTCCCCCATCAAAGACCCTTCAACAAGAGTCCAACCCTCCTTTCTAGTCTTTCCTTTAACAAGCCTTCAATGCATGCACATGCCTCCAATGCCATGCACACACTTTCAATGCTGTGCATAGGCCTCCAACAAGATGTACACACTTTCAATGGCGTGGACATGCCTCCAATGCCATGGACATGCCTTCAATGGGATGAACACACCTCCAACATGATGAACATGCCTCCAATGGTGTGGATACACCTCCAACACCATGGACACACCTCCAACGCCATGACACACCTCCAACAACATGACACACCTCCAACACCATGGACACATCTCCAACCCCATGGACACACCCTCCAACACCATGGACATGCCTCCAATACCATGACACACCTCCAACACCATGACATGCCTCCACCATGACACACCTCCACCACCAAGGACACACCTCCAACACCATGACACCTCCAACACCATGATACCTCCAACACCATGGACATGCCTCCAATACCATGACACACCTCCACCACCAAGGACACACCTCCAACACCATGACACCTCCAACACCATGATACCTCCAACACCATGGACATGCCTCCAATACCATGACACACCTCCACCATTATGAACACACCTCCAACACCATGGACACACCTTCAACACCATGGACATGCCTCCAACACCATGACACACCTCCACTATTATGAACACACCTCCAACACCATGGACACACCTTCAACACCATGGACATGTCTCCAACACCATGACATACCTCCAACACCATGACACACCTTCAACACCATGACACACCTTTAACACCATGAGTATGCCTTCAATGCCATGGGAATGCCTCCAATGCCATGGACTTGCCTCCAACACCACAGACATGCCTCCAACACAATGGACCACCTTTGGCACCATGGACACACCTCCAACACCATGGACACACCTCCAACACCATGACACACCTCCAACACCAGGGACACACTTCCAATGACATGACACACCTCCAACACCATGGACATTGCCTCCAATACCACAGACACACCTCCAACACCATGACACACCTCCAACACCATGGGCACACCTCCAACACCATGGACACACCTCCAACACCATGGACACACCTCCAACACCATGACACACCTCCAACACCATGGACACACTTCTAACACCATGGCACACCTCCAACACCATGGACACGCCTCCAATACCATGGACACACCTCCAACACCATGGACACGCCTCCAACACCATGACACACCTCCAACACCATGGGCACACCTCCAACACCATGGACACACCTCTAATGCCATGGACACGCCTCCAATACCATGGACACACCTCCAACACCATGGACACACCTCCAATACCATGACACACCTCCAACACCAGGGACACACTTCCAATGACATGACACACCTCCAACACCATGGACATTGCCTCCAATACCACAGACACACCTCCAACACCATGACACACCTCCAGCACCATGGGCACACCTCCAACACCATGGACACACCTCCAACACCATGGACACACTTCTAACACCATGGCACACCTCCAACACCATGACACACCTCCAACACCATGGACACACTTCTAACACCATGGCACACCTCCAACACCATGGACACGCCTCCAATACCATGGACACACCTCCAACACCATGGACACGCCTCCAACACCATGACACACCTCCAACACCATGGGCACACCTCCAACACCATGGACACACCTCCAACGCCATGGACACGCCTCCAATACCATGGACACACCTCCAACACCATGGACACACTTCTAACACCATGGCACACCTCCAACACCATGGACACGCCTCCAATACCATGGACACACCTCCAACACCATGACACACCTCCAACACCATGGGCACACCTCCAACACCATGGGCACACCTCCAACACCATGGACACACCTCCAACACCATGGACACACTTCTAACACCATGGCACACCTCCAACACCATGGACACGCCTCCAACACCATGGACACACCTCCAACACCATGGCACACCTCCAACACCATGGACACACCTAACATCATGAACACGTCTTCAATGCCATAGGCATGCCTCCAGTGTCATGGACTTGCCTCCACCAACATGGACACACCTCCAACACCATGGACGCACCTCAGCTTCTGCCCAGACAGGAGCTTCTCTCCACATGTGCCCCCTCTGTGGTTCCATTTTCCTCCTCCATTTCTCTCAACAAACCTCTACCTTCCCTCTCTGCCTCCCTTCCCTGGATCCTGGAGGCCTGAAGATGGCCACTCCTCTGCCTCTTGCCTTTTGAACAGGCAGGTGCACAGTTCCAAGTCCAGTGAGACCTGACCACACTGGAGACCAGGTAGTGAAAGCCACTACCCCTCCTCCAAGTGCAGTGTTCAGCCTCCAGTTTGTCCTCTGCCCATTTCTCTTCTCATGTACAGGCTCTCTCTCTCTCTCCTCTCTCTCTCTCTCTCTCTCTCCTCTCTCTCTCTCTCTCTCTCTCTCTCTCTCTCTCTCTCTCTCTCTCTCATTTAAAGGCAAAATAAAAGTAATCTTAAGTAATCTTAGCCAGCAGGACTAGGCTTGGGGCCTTTTCTTTGGAGATGTCGGTGGCCTGGTTCTCTCTGCAGACCTGCCCAACCCTGCATAATACTTGGTGCTTGGGGCCTGAGGAGTTGTGTGATGCAATCCCTTCTTGGCCAGCAGCCTTCGGGCCCCCTGTCCCTGTGCCTGAGCTCCCTCACCTCTCCCTGGTTCTACTCCAGGAGATTCCCCTCTCTCACTCTTCCCCCAGCCTCACTGCAGCCAGGTCAGGAGTGTCTAAATTACTCGTGTGTGTTTAATCATTACAACAACCAATGAGTTTGGAGTCTAGTATTTTTAATCCTCATTTTTCAGATGAGGAATCAGCCTCAGGGATGTTAAGAGATGCAGGGTTTTGAATCCAGATTTCTCTGTCTCCAAAGTTTGTTCTCTTAACCACTTCCCCATAGGGAGTATGATGTCCCTATCATAAGGATTAGCCAAGCAGTGGTGGTGATGAATCAAGTGCGTCAGTTCCTGTCGTGGTGTAACCATCACTCCAAAAACTAAGCAGCTTCAAGCAGTAACATTCTGTGTTCACAATCCTGTTGGTCGTTTGAACAGGGCTCAGCTGGGATGGGTCCTCTGCTCCACAGGATGCTGTCTGGGCTCACACGAGCCTTTGCAGTTTGCTGGCCTCACCTGCACATCTGACAGGAGCGGTGGGAATGGCTGGGCCATGTGTGTGCCTCACATGGTGCCACAGTCCTGCTGCCACTGCTAGAATCCAGTCCCTCACTGGCCCTCTCCCATCTCACATGCCAAAGACCTCAGTGCTGATACATCAGGGAAGAGCCTGGACCTGGAGTCAAAGTCACAAAGCCTGAGAGCAAAAAGGACCTTGGTAAAGCCCGAGGTAGCCTGCCTCATGCTACACAGGACAAGCCCAGGCTGAGAACTCAGGGAGTTTACTCAATGCACAGAGAAGCCTTGGCTCTAAGCTGGCTAGCTCTAAGCCACTTCCTAAGGACACCTCCCCCAGGAAGCCCTTCCTGATCTGTCAGTTCTCAGTGCCCATCTGTGAAGAGGTAACTACCTGAAGGGCCTACCAGTGCCTGTCCCCTGCGTGTTGGCCTGACAGCCTGACCTACCCAGGTCCACCCTTGGCCTGTGGGCAGGGCCGTCTCCCCTGTCCAGTGCCAGTGTCCACATCTGTAAAATGCATGTCCTACCCTCCACTGCTGGACCCCTGGCTGCTATGAGGACCCTATAAAACGAGATGAGAGACACAAAAGCTTTTTGTACAGTGATGGCGAAGACAACGAGGAGAGTATGATGAAGCAAGCTCTGGAAGGTTAAGCCGAGTCCCCTTGATGCCTGGGGGATGCTCCCAGCTGGGCGGCTCATGCTGTGTCAACGTCTACCCTGCTTTGCAGCACCTGTGTGGGCATCTTAGTCCTAGAGTGAACATCTGGAACATATGGGAAGCTATGCGCACTGGGTGTATGTGAGCATGCACAATTGCTCACAGGTGGGTGCACACTCACACACTCACACACACACCCACACACACCTCACACACTCTCACACCCACACACTCACACACACACTCACACACACACCCACACACCCACACACTCACACACACCCACACCCACACACCCACACCCACACACATCTCACACACACCCACATACACACTCACACACTCACACCTCACACACTCTCACACCCACACTCACACCCACACACTCACACCTCACACACCCACACACCCACACTCACCCACACACCCACACCCACCCACACATGCCCACACACCCAAACACACATACCTACACACCCACACACTCACACCCACACACTCACACTCACACCCCCACACACACCCACACACTCTCACACTCACACTCACAAACCCACACACACTCTCACACCCTCATACACAGTCACACACTTGCACTCCCATACACTCACACTCACACACACTCGTGCGCTCACACTCACACACACTCACATGCTTGCACTCTCACACATTCACACACTCGCACACCCACACTCACACACACTCGCACACTCACACACACACTCGCACACTCACACATACTCCATACACCAACACATCCACACACTCGCACTCGCACACACTCACACTCACACTCTCACACACTCTCACACACTCGTACTCTCACACACATGCACACTCACACACCCACGGCAAACAGTCACACCTCACACTCTCACACACTCACACTCACACATCCACACTCACACACATGCACTCCCTTACGCTCACTCTCGCACACACAATCACACATCCTCACACACACTCAAATACATTTGCACCCTCTCACACACTTGCACTCACACATGCTCACACACACTTGCACATACTCACACTCATACACAAACTCTTGCACACACATGCTCACACACACCCTCACACTCACGCACCTTCACACACACACACACATTCTCACACACCCACACACTCATACTCTTGTGCACACACACACCCCCACACACACACGCACTCACACAAACTCATGCACATACACCACTCCCTGCTTGGAGGAGAGGTGGTGCCACCATTAGACTAAAATCAGCCTACACAGATCAAGATGGCAGCAGGCAGCAGGAAGTTCCACTGTTCCCATTTACCACTGCCGGCATCAGACCGGAGTTATGAGCAAGCGTTTGGAACAGGAAGCTGAGGCCAGCTGCCCTTCCAAGCTGCCCAGAGCAAGAGATGGGAGAGCTGAGGGATCTTTGGTAAGTGCTCAGGCAGTGTTTGTTGAAGGACTGAATGACTGAGTCTCCTTGAGTCCTGGTGAGCTTCAGACGGCCCAACCAGGGCCACATGCCCTCCCTATGGACAGTAGAGCCACCATGCAGAGCCACCGTGCCACGCCAGTCAAGGCGCCAGTGTCCCCTCTGCCCCTAAGTTACTGGCACGGGGAGCTGTGGTCAGGGAAGCAAAACTGCAGGTTCAAGGGTACAGTAGGGGAATCAAGCGGTGCCTGGAGAAGCAGGGCACAACAGGAAGGGAGGGGGCAACTGGGGTGTGTGAAAGTTTCTTTCTGCTACTGGCCCTCCCTCTGTTCTGAGTAATTGTGTGCAGGGTCGCCCTCGACCAAGGAAAATGCAAGAAGCAATTCTGTGTCTCCTGTCAAAATGTGAAGAGGTTAAGTGAATGAGTAGTGGAAGATTCAACCTGGCAACCACTTAGGTTTGGTGTCTTTCTGGAAATCAGGAAGAGCATCTCAACTACGGTTCCCACAGGAGAGCAGCAGGCGTCTTGCAAAGCCAAGAGGTGGGCTGAGACTCCCAGAGACCCCGGGGAGAGGCCCAGGGGCCAGAAGGAGGCAAAGAGAGGCAGAGAAACTGCTCAGAGAGGGAGGAAGGAGGAGCCAGACGTGGGGCCTCGTGAGCAGGAGCAGGAGCTGGCCAGGTCTGGAAGGGATGGGGTTGGCAGCTGCCTCTCCTGGTATCCCAGCTCAGGACAGCTGGGGTGGACACGGCAGGGCCAGAATGCAGGGAAGCAGGTGCCTGCAGGAGGGATGTGGCTCAGGTCAGGGTGGAAGGGAATGGGGCTGAGCATGGAGGTGTTGGGGAGGGGGCAGGTGTGGCTCCACCTGTGGTTGGGGGCGTGAGGGGGTTGGGGGCTCTGCCACCTCTGCTGTACTCGCTTCATGTGGCATGCGGCCCCCAAGGGAGCAGGACTGACTGTGCCTCCATGCTAGGCCTAGGTGTGCCCAGCACACAGAGGAGCAACTCTGCAGACAGCCCCTGCTCAGGATGGGCAGGAACTAAGGTCCTCTAGAGGGGTGCCGGCCCGGCCCCCAGAGAGACCCCTGCCCACCAGGCAGAAACTCTCCGGCCCCCAGAGAGACCCCTGCCCACCAGGCAGAAGCGCCCCTGGCCCCCAGAGAGACCCCTGCCCACCAGGCAGAAACTCTCTGGCCCCCAGAGAGACCCCTGCCCACCAGGCAGAAGCGCCCCTGGCCCCCAGAGAGACCCCTGCCCACCAGGCGGAAGCGACTCTGGCCCCCAGAGAGACCCCTGCCCACCAGGCAGAAGCGCCCCTGGCCCCCAGAGAGACCCCTGCCCACCAGGCAGAAGCGACCCTGGCCCCCAGAGAGACCCCTGCCCACCAGGCGGAAGCACCCCTGGCCCCTGGTCCCTCTACAGCGTGTGCTTTTGCAGCACCAGCCTTGCTGAGGAGTCCTCAGTCTGAAATCTGCCTGACGGTGGCCATCCTCTTCCCTGCTCACCTGGTTTGTTCTCTGATGTCCACCCCGACCCACTGGATCACCGTGCTTGGCAGATACAGGCCCAGCCCTGGGCCCGTGGGCAGCTGACAGGCCTGACTGTGAAGGGTGGCTCAACACATCGGGTCCAGTTGGGAGCGGCCCCCCAGCCCTGAGCACATGCAGGAGAGGCCACGTGGAGCCCTGGGGGCAGTGACGCCTGCCGGGGAGTCGCAGGGTGTGCCTGTGTCAGCACGTGGGGAGGGACAGCATCAGAAGAAGGCTAGGTGCCTGGGGCAGCCTGGCCCATGTCATGGGGCTTCAGAGAACAGGGCCTGGGCTGCCTGTGGGGCCTGAGGACTCCTTGGGGACAGCTGGGCTGGGCCAGCCCACTGAGTGACAGGAGGAGCAGTGCCCTCCACTGTGAGGCCTCCTGGGCCGAGCAGAGGGGTGGAGCCTCAAGCAGATAGGATGGCTCAGGAAGGCACCCATTGCCCAGTGGCAACCGCGGGGTACACAGCTGCTGGGACCCTGACTGCTGGGCTGGGCTGAGCTGCCTGCAGAGACAAGAGGCCTGCCACCCAGTGACCCCAGGCGTACCTGTGGCTCCACCTTCTGTCCTGGAGACCCTGGTTCTGAGCCACACACAGCAACCAAGGCCACCATGGCCAATGGTGAACAGCCTAGGACACAAAGGAGGGGACTTTCCAGGTTGAGGCACACCCAGCCAGGCAGTAGGCCAGGGGACACACCAGGAAGGCAGACACGTCATCAAGTCCCCAGGGGCCCAGTCCAGGGAGGAAACAGGCACAGTCTGTCCTCCTCCCTCAGGGGCCACATGCCACACGAAGGAAGCACAGCAGAGGTGGCAGGGCCCCTGCCCCGCTCATGCCCCCAACTGCAGGTGCAGCCAGCAGAGAAGGAAGTGAAGGCAGTGGACCTGGGCCCCATCACCTCTGCACCGCTTCCCTGAGCAGGGCTGGGAGGCCCCACAGGACTCTTCCTATCGGAGCCCAGGATCCAAACTTACTCCACCCAGAGCCTAGCTCCCAGCCACAGACCCGGGCCCACAGTCCCGTTTCTAGGTCTCTGCCCTGCGGCCCTGAGGAAGCCCTACGCTGGAAGGTAAGGGCGGCTGAGAGCATCCCTGAGGGGCCGCCTCTGAGGACCCTCAAGGGCGGTGGTGGAAGGGGTCTGCGAGATGCCAGCCCACCTGTCCCACTAGCATCCACGAGGTGCTTGTGCCTGTGAGGACAGTGATGGCGGGCACAGAACTGCAGAGGCCCCGGGCACTCTAGAAAGCCACCTTGCCAGCCTGGGGCCCTGGGAGTCTGGGGGCGGGCGACGTGCTGCTCAGGAAGCGGAAGCACAGGCAGGTACGCTGAGCCCGAACCGGGTCCTGGATCTGCACCCCCACCCGGGCCCTCCTTGAAGCCCTGTGGGGACTCAGCTCGGACCGCCCCTGCCGCCCTGCAGAGGTCAGACCTGGGTGGGGAGGAGGGGGAGGAGCGTGCTGCCGGCCAGACCTAGGGTGGACGGGGTGACAGCTGGCAGTGGGCGTTCAATCCTGACCCAGAACACGGCCCACGGAGAACCAGGTCAGGACTGCAGACAGGGGCGAGGATAATTCTGAGGCCATTTTCCTCGTCCTTCCTCCCTCCCTCTCTGGGGCACAGAGGCTGAAGCTTCCACCATTAAGCATGCCCCTGGAGCCCCTAAATCCTGCCTGCATGTTCTCTGCCAGCTTCCACGGCCGCCTAATGTCGCTGCAAAGGCATCTGGCTGGCCCCAGGGAGCACTCACCAACTGCACTCAAATGTTAAGTGAGCCCCAGGCCCCCCTCCTTCCAAATGTCACTTTCTGGAGAGACGCAATGAGCTGCGGGCCCCTCCCAGGACACGGGCAGTCAGACCTCCTGACTGCCCTTCCCAGACCCATATCCCACCCCTCAAGCAGAGGCAAAGCAGGGCTCCAAGGCATGCGGATGCCCCCTGCACCTAAAGCTAACCACAGTGGTGGGCACTATGCATTTATCAAGCACCAACAGATGCAGTGCTTCCACCACGCTCCTTCACTGACCATCACGTTCAATTCCCACACGACCTCAACAGAAGACGATTTTCCTGATTGTACAGCTAAGGAAACAGGCTTCAAGAAGCAGAGTCATTTGCCACAGGCACTGTGACCGGGAGAGTGGTGCTCCCACACATTCTGTCTGCTCCTCCATTCTCCCAATGGGCTATGAGGACAGATACCACGTCCCTTCTAGGCCAAAGTCCAGAAGAGCCAGTGGTCACCTGCAGTTCCCCCTCCCCTTCCTGCAGTGTCCAGCAATATTCCAAAGGTGGGTCTTTTGTTGCCCTGGAGCCCTGGGTGACTCTGTGGAGCAGAACCCCCAGCCTCACTTGGTCACCCCCGCCACCCCACAGCAGACTGCATGAGCAAGAAATAGCCACTTCCACTGTCACATTGCCAAAGTTGGGAGCTGTTGGAGAAACTGAATGCATGTGGCCACATGCGGCACTACTCCTGCCTTAGTGCCCATCATCCACCAAGTACTCCCCGGGGCAGAGGCCAATCCTCTGAAAACGCAATCCTCTGGGGCCCAACTCTTGGCACGGAGACAAGTAATCCTAATATAGGTGAAGCGTCCCAAATCCAAAGATCCCAAATTCAAAATGTTCCTAAGTCCAAAACTTTTTGAGCACCAACATGACATTCAAAGGAATGTTCAGTGGAGCATTTTGGACTTCAGATTTCTAGATTTGGGATGTTCAGCCAGTAAGTATAATACAAATATTCCAAAATCCAAAGAAATCCAAGACACTTCTGGTGCCAAGCATTTCAGATCAGAGATATTCAACCAGGATATGAACAGCGGGTGACAAAGGCGCATTGGCATAGCTTGTACATCCAGGCCGTGTGGCAAGGGTTTGTGCCATTTTGACCCGTTCAATTCTGGTGACAATGCTGGCAGTGACCTTCTGCAAGGACCCAAGATCCTCAGCCTTAGGGACAGGCCACAGGTGTGGCCTAGGCAGCGGCCCTCAGCCAGGAATTGTCAGGAAGTGGTGACTGAAGCATCCACGTCCCCACCCTTGGGGTAGGGCCCTTCTGAGCTGTGAGACCCACATCCCAGGTCCCAGCCCAGCTGAGCTTCAGGTGCCACAGTGGTAACTGCCTTGATAATAGACCCCTCCTTCCCAACGGCTGCTTCCTGAGACATCTCACACACCCCAAAATAAGCCACACACACTAGATTCCTGGCTTTAGAATCTGCTTCTAAGGGAATCCAACCAAACAGAACAACCCTCTGAAGCCTCCATTTTACAGATGGAGAAAACAAGGCATGGAGTGCAGAGTGGCTAGGGCCCCACAGAGAGGAGATGGGGATGCCAGGTCCGAGCTACCACCATTTGACTCTGGCTCCAGGCTCTGCACCTCCACAAGGTGCAAGGCCCAGCCAATGGTCAGTACGCTTACGCATCCTCTCTTTCCAACCTCATGAGGCCCCACGTACTCTTTCCAAGCCATCCATTGAGCCCCTCAGCCGTTCATACCTCTGTGCATTTATTAGACACACACTAAGTGCACCCCATGGAGACCCTGGGCTGTCATGATGTCACCATTCACCCTCAGTAACCCCATGCGAGGTCAGCATGTCCCAAGGGGTGCCCTGCATCCTGGTTTTGCAGAGAGTGAACAGGTGTTTAGGGAGAGAGGGATGTGGGGTCCAAAACATTTGTAAAAGTTGAGTATAGAAAATGTTGAACACCCACAGTGAGATACCATTTCACACCCACTAACATGGCTGGAACCAAAAAGATTGACCATGACAGGTGTTGACGAGGAGTTGGAGAAAGTGGACCCCTCTGACACTGCCAACGTCAATGTGCTATGATGCCGTTACCTTGGAAGGCTGTTGGGCACATCCTCAAACAGTCAAGGATGGCACTGCCATGTGACCCAGCAATTCCGCTCCCAGGCATATCCCCAAGAGAAACCAAAGCCTATGTCACACAAAACCTTGTACACAAATGTTCGCGGCAGCAGTATTCCTAACAGCCGAAAAGTTCAAACAGCCCACATACTCATCAACTAATGAAAGGACGGACAAAATGCAGTCCATCCACACAACAGAACAATGTGCTATGGTGAGGCGGAGCGCTGCACGGTCACAGGCCACAGTGTGGGCGAGCCTTGAGAGCCCTAGGAAACTGAAAGGAACCAGACAAGAAAACCACACATTGCCTGATTCCACTCATATGAAAATGCCCAGAACAGGCAAATCCAAAGACAGAACGTGAAGCAGGGGTTGCCAGGGAGCTGCCAGGGGGCATGGAAGGGGTGGGGGCTAAGAACACACAGTTTCTCTTTGAAATTTTTCAGCCTCCCTCCCATAAAATGGACCATGGTGCTGGTGGCATGGCCCTGTGAATATGCTTCCAACCCATGGGCTGTACACTTTAAAGCTGTGAATTGTATGGTGTGTGAACTGTATCTCAATAAAACTGATTGTTAGAAGTGTTAAACTTTTTCTTCAAAGTTGCCCAGTTTTCCTCTTGGGAGGCTTTCTGGGAGCCTTTCCTGGGCTGACTCTGGGGTCTGCAGATGTCCCTGGGCCCCACTGATGATTTGACCTTGACACTTTTCTTGATCTGTTTTCTACAAAACTGCTTCCAGAAGCTCTGAAACAGGCCTGGCTTGGAGCAGGACAGGTGACCGGGCTTCAACACTGACAACCCCTGGCTTGGAGCCGCTGTGTCTCCACAAACGGAAAGAGAGCAGCAGCCTGGCTGTGGGAGGCAGAGGACACAGCGGGCGCTTGTCACTGTGTAAACAGGAAGTGCAGCATCGATGCTGGCAGCCCTTACGTGGAAGGCAAAGGACCAGAGGGAAGAGGCCATACCATGGGTGAGTGGCCGTCTCTGCTCTGCAGGGTGCCGCATGGGGGATTTCCACCTGCATTTCCTTTGCTGGTATCAGCTCATCCTTCCCCACTGGACAGGAAGAATGAGCATGATTTCAAAAAGAGGAAAGAAAAGAATGAGCTGGCTCCAACATGTTCAGATTTGTTTTCCACAACTTTGTGAAGCCAGGGCTCTGTTGTTTCCACCCAGCCCTGGAGGCAGCGGGAGCCACCAGTGAGGGGGTTGGGAGTGCCGAGATCTCTCGGGGTTGGGGACCCCACTGGGTGGCAGGTGGGGGGCCAGCCCCCAGAATCAAGGCCTCCTCCTGGGAAGGGCCGTTTCCCTCAGGGCCTGGGCAGGGAGGCAGGCGGACGAGCAGGTGGAAGAAGGGGCGAGGCGGGGAGGGGGCATTTCCTGGCTGATCCTCTTCATTTCTTTCCCTTTCATGACTGATTTCCGCCTCAATTGGAGTAATTACTCTCTACTCAGCATCATTTCTTTCCTCCATTCAAGGAGGGGAAGAAACACACCAGCATCTCTTTAGAGGGGAGGAAATTCTTTCAGGCCCTGCACAGCTGCTCTCTGCAGGGCGGGGACGAAGACTTCTTCAAAGTGTCACTGTCTTTTGTCCCCTGAGAGATGCCCCATCCTTTCTTGAGGGAGTGTGGAGGCTGGTGATCTTTACATTCCTGGGGGTCTTCAAAACCCCAGGCCTCTCTAATCTCCAAGTGGCATTTGATCCGAGACCCCTAGCCTGGCAGATCGGGGAGCCGACAGCCAGCTTGTCCCCCTGCAGGAGAGGAAGAGATGAGGGCAGAGAGGGGCCACACTAAGACCCTCCCACCTGACCACCTTGCCCCACCCTGAGGCCCCAGGTCGGAGGGCACAGCCTGCATCTCACAGGTGTGGAGATGGAGGCAGAGAGTGGTGCTCAGGGCTGGCAGTGCCACATAGGGGCTCTGGGGTGCCCTCTGATCCTGCAATCACAGAAGGGGGTCCCGCTCCTTGGAGTCTGGCCAACAGTTCCCAGAAGCTTAAGTGTGCCGTGCACAGGGACAGACTGTGGACCATGGGTGGAAGGAGACACACAAGGAGCTTCCAGCTGCAGAGAGAGGAAAGTGGAAATCACAGCCACACAGCTGGGCATAAGAGGAGAGCAGTGTGCGGGAGACAGAGGGAGAGGCCTCTCCCAGGTCCCAGCCTCCGGAAGCTTCTGAGAGGTGGTGCCAGGAGGTGGGGTAGGGTGTCAAAGGGGGACAGAGTGGAATGACCCTGCAGTGGAAGGAACGGCAAAGGCCCAGGCGTGGCAGTGGAAGGTTCAGAATGGGATGGGGCAAGAGGCTGGTGAAAACAGACACAAGGTGGAACGAGGATTGGGGCAGCCTGCGCCGGGGCTCAGCCTCATCTCTCACCTCTTCTAGGAAGCCTCTGTGAGTTGGGGGCTGAGCCTGGTGCCCTGTGCTCACCTGCCCAGGGCATCCTGAGCTTTGTGTCTGCAGGGATTGAGGTTCTGTCTTCCCCACTGGACAGAGGCCCCAGGGGGCAGTGAACTGGCCTCCTAAGCTGTCGTAGCAAAATTCCCACGCACTGGGCGGCATCGTTTCGCTCCCTGTTTTGGAGGCCTGAAGTCTAAGATCAAAGTGTTGGCAGGGCTGGCACCTTCTGGAGACTGTGAAGGGGGAGCTATGCCAGGCCTCCCTCCCAGCTTTCAGGGTGGTCAGTTCCAGGCCTCCCTTCCAGCTTTCGGGGTGGCCAGTGCCTGGCGTTCCTTGGCTGGGGGATGCATTGCTCTCACCTCCGCCCCCAGCATCATGCCACCTTCTCCTGGGGCCTCCCTGTCGCTGTCTTCAAGCGGCATCCTCCCCATCTGTCTGTGTCTAAATTCCCCTCTTCTCATAAGGACACCAGTCACATTGGATTTGGACCCACCCTACTCCAGTATGGCCTCATCTGAACTTGATGACATCTGCAAAGACCCTCTTTCCAGATAAGTTCACATTCACAGATACTGGGATCAGGACTTAAACGTGTATTTTGGGGAGGCCACAATTCAACCCAAAATATAGAGCCTGTCTACATCGCTCAGGGACAAGCAGAAGACAGCCACGTGGCGCGCTCCCCACACAGTACGTCTGCTGATTGAATAATGGCTCCACTCCACCACGCCCTCCTCAGGAGCACAGCTCTCAGCACCGTGGGCCAGCGTCACCCAGGCACTCACAGCTGACTTGAACGTCTGAGTTTTCATTTCATGGGAGAAGAGAGAGAGGCAGGAGGACTGGGTCCCCACCCACAGCCTGAAGGAAAGAAGGAAAGAGACCTCCAGCAAGGGGCCAGGGCCACCAGCCTCCACTTGTCTTGGGGGCTCCTCCAGTTGGAGGACAGGAAGGCATGGACCCTCCAGGGAAGTGACAGAAGCATCCCCAGCTCAAACCTCCCTGAAAAACACGCAGAACACAGAGCAGTTAGTGTGATTTATTAATCGGCCAGGAACTTTTCAAGATCTCAATTTGAAATTTAGAATCTACTTAGCTGGGTAACAAAAACATCCGACGCCAGGAACGGTAAATAATTTTCCCATCCATCGGGCCTTCCATGTGCCAGCGACTGCTCTTCCTTTCTCTGAGCCGCTCGTGGCAATTTTCAACTTTTTCTCTCTGCATTTGGAAGGAGTGCCCGGTTCATCAAAGAAAGCACCAATGGTGGGTTTTAGGGAAAGCCGAAGAGGGACCTCTGCCAGTGTGTGATTAGAATACAAGACGGAGGATCAAGGTAATTAATTTTTTAACTTAATTTTTTTTTTTTTTTTTTTTTTTTTACTTTCTCCATCAGCTCCTGCAAAGCCATGTGAATTCTATCTGCTTATGTAAATAAAGCTTCCGGGTGATAACATTAATTAGCAGCATAAAACTTTTGCTCATCCAGCTGGAGATAGCAGGTAGTTGGGAGAGAGGATTAATTTCTATTTTAATTAGAAATTTACATTTTCGGCAGCTTGGCCTCCAGCAGTGAACAATGTCGGTGCCCAGTGACAGATTCCGGTTCCTCCCAAATGCGCTGGCTTCTGAAAGGGCACCGCAGACATCTGCCCCCAGAGGGGCATCCCAGCCAGCATGGGGCTGGTTGATTAAAAAGGAAGTGATGGGATGAGAAGCGTCCTCCATGCAGTCGGCTGGTCCTGTGTGGGGCTGGTTCCTCCGGGGGCTGCCTGCCCACCTCCAGCCTCCAGCAGGTGGGAGCCCCCTGGGTCCAAGCTGTCCTGGATGGAATAGGAGGGCAAAGGTGAAGCCTGGGAGGACGAGGCTGCAGCATTGGGTCCCTGCTCACGGAGACACACCTGGCTGGCCCCACCCAGGCATAGTGAATCAGACCCCAGGCAATCCCAGTGACCTCTGGAGCCTGAGAGCCCTGGTGTAGAGAGTGTAGGACCTGGCCATGCTCCGCCTGCACACATGTGTGCTGTGCACGTGTGAAGGAGAGCCACGGCTTCTGTAAAATGCATGTGTCTGTGTAACACATGAGCCAAGCGTGTGAAAGGTCTATGTGCTTCCTGGGCTGTGCACGTGGAGCGCTGAGTATGACAGGAATGCACAAGGGACATGGAGTTTGCAAGTGTGTGTGTGCTGTGTGTGAAAGGTGTGTGTGCAGACAGGGTTGTGTAGATTGTGTAGATTCTATCCTGCAGCAATGGAGAGCACTGAAGAAATGACACTAAATAACAAGAGTCTCCGCCCCGCTGCAGGGAAGTGGCGCAGGCAGTTCCCCAGACCTGGAGAAGGAGAGGTTTATGAACTGAATCAAGTGTCCCAAAAATTTCTCTGTGGAAGTCCTGCCCCCCAGGACCTCAGAATGGGACCATATTGGGAGATAGGGTCTTTAAATAGGCAGTGAAGGTAAGCTGAAGCCAGTGGGGTGGGCCCTGATCCAGGATGCCTAGTGTCCTTATAAGAAGAGGCGATGGGGACACAGGCACACTCAGAGGGACAACCATGTGAGGCCGCAGGGAGAAAGTGGCATCTTGCAGGCCCCCCTAGGAGGGACACTTTGATCTGGGGTCCTGCCTCTAGGACTGTGGGGACCGTCTGCGTTGTCTCAGCCACTCAGCCCGTGGTGCTTTGTACCACAGTCCCAGGAAACTAACACAGGAGCTCTCCCCAGCTTGCAAAGAAAAAGGAGACCTGGAGGAGCCTCAGGGGCTGGGAGTGGAGGCCCCAGCCTTGTTCTCCAACAAGGACCTGGGCATCTCTTCTTCAGACCAGGGGGTGTTGGTGGGTGATGAGGCGGGATCTGCTGGCCCAGATGAGGGCTGAGACTGGCAGGAAGCGGGGCCAGCTCCCAGGGCAGGACTGGACACGGAGACACAGGGGCCAACCAGGGCACTTCCTGCTCTGTCCTGACCCGGGGGAGTCCTGTCCATGCTCCCTGTGTACACAGACAAAGACCCAGCCACCCTGCAAGCCAGGGCCACGGAGACAGTGAGAAGGTCCCCCAGGGAGTTCCTGACCCAGATGTCACCCTCAGTGAGGCCAAGGAGCGAGAGAGCATGCCAGGACGGGTCCTGGGCGCACCGTGGATCTCATGTGCGTGTGGAAGTGTGCACATGGACACGTTTGTGTGTGCTGCATGTGTGTGCACATGTGTCTGAGTAGGCGTGGCTGTGTGCGGACACTTGCCTGTGTGTGTACACGTGTCTAAGTGAGCGTGGCTGTGTGTGCAGACACGTGCCTGTGTGCACACGTGTCTGAGTGGGCGTGGTTGTGTGCGGGCACGTGCCTGTGTGTGTGTACATGTGTCTGGGTGGGCGTGGCTGTGTGCAGGCACGTGCCTCTGTGTGTGTGTGTGTGTGCGCGCGCGCGCATGCGTGCACGTGTCTGAGTGGGCGTGGCCATGTGCAGGCACGTGCCTCTGTGTGTGTGTGTGTGTGTGTGCGCGCGCGCACGTGTCTGAGTAGGCGTGGCTGTGTGTGGGCACGTACCTGTGTCTGCTCACGTGTCTGAGTGGGCGTGGCTATGTGCAGGCACGTGCCTGTGTGTGTGTGCACATATTGCACTGTGCACATGTGTCTGAGAGTGTGTGTGTGCGCATTTGCATGTGCAAGTGTCCATGTGTGCTGGTGTGCATAGTGTGTGTGTGGATGAGGGGGACCCAGGGTTCACAGCCCTCTCTACACTTCACCCCAAGCTGGGTGACCTCAGGCGGTTATCACAGCCCCGACCCTCTCTCTCCTCATCCAGAGCAGTGGGTGGAGGGTGCTCGCCTAGAAAGGTGGTCAGTGACCAAGATGATGAGCGGGGACCCGTTTTCTGTGCCTGGATCATGGGAGGAGGCCAGCACATGCGAGGCTCCCTAGCTTCCCCGCTCAGGGCTCTCACACACAGTTTTCTCAGACACAGGAGGGTCCTGACCTCTTCTGCAGGGCACAGCCCCAGCCCAGCCTCCTCAGGGAAGCTGTCTCACCCCCAGTCATGCCAGCTCTCCCTGCTGACCCACACCTCCCCACCGCTGAGGCCCTTGCACAGGAAGCCCTCAATCCAGCCAGGATCAGTCACTCCTACAGCTTCTACACAACCACGTCACTCCCTGTCCAACCACCTTCAGAGGCTCCCGCTGCCCCAGCCAAGGACTGTGAGGAAGCTTCCGGGGGAGAGGCCCCTGGAGCACCATGTGGAGGGTGACCAAGACGCTCTCTGCACCTGGGCCGGAGAAGCGGTGCTGTGGTTCATGAGCAATTCGTGCAGGAGCCTTGGGGTGGGGCATGGTGCACTCATCAACCTGCAGCCCCCAAGTCCTCAGCTGGCCCTGCACCCTTCATGACATAGCCACGCCAGCAGCCACTCAGTCACTGTTTGACTATCACCTGCTCTAGCCCAGGGGCCTTGGACGGGAGCGTGGTTTGAAAACATCACACAGAACCCTTTCCTGGGAAACCAAGTTGGCGGGGAGACGGCCCAGGAACTGTCCCAGTGGGTAATCCGGTAGGGCAGGACAGGAGAGGCCCCCACACACAGGAGTGTCAGCCAACACTCGGTTGATGGTCAGGCGGTCGTTAACTGTCTCTCTAAAGTAATAATTGGCCACAGCCGGCGCCAGGGAAAGGCCATCTCCCAAAAGATAGGAAACACCTGAAATGTGATCAGCCGCTTCCCAATAAGATCTCAGGAGCTGGGCAAGTGGGCTCAAGCATGAGCGTGCAGACAGCGCACCCCAAGGGAAGCGTCAGGGCAGAAGGGCCACAAGACACCGGAAGTGTGAGGCTCTGCAGCCCCGTCCAGATGGGCCGCCCGTGACATACTCTGGTGCCATGTGACTCGGATTGGTGCCACCACCGCCAACAGACCCAGTGAGGGAAACACCCCCGTGCGGGTGCGACGGAGGAGGCAGAGGCAGTCGGTGAGCTCTGGGAAGTGCCCTGCTCCCTGGACTGGGGCTGAGATCCATCCAGCTCCTCCCTGCCACTCCCATAGAGAGCCACCTGTCCAGAGCAGCAACTTTGGACATGACACCTCTTCCCACCTAGCCTCAGTTTCCCCATCTGTGAGATGCCCCCACGAGGCTCTGACCTGCTGGGCCTTCCTGGATCCGCCACGGTGAGGACCGTGCTGGGCCCGTCCACAACCCTACGATTGGTGATCACAGTGTCTCTCACCCCATCCATCCAAGGACACTCTGGACCTAACCTCAGTGACTCCTGTACCCCCTCTGCCTGACAGGTTTCCAAGACTTGACCTCTTATGTGGAAATCCTGTCTCCAAATGGCTTCCGGGGGCACCAAAGACCAGGCTGGGAGATGCCCAGGAAGGGAGACACTCTGAAGCCACCTGAGCCCACAGGTCAGGACCATGACCCAGCCCGGGGGAGGGCAGGGCTGCTGGGGAGAGGACGCAGGAGGTTGGGTGGCCTTTGTCATGATGACAAAGATGGCAGAGGCCAGTTCCTTGTCTGCCGGACAGCCTCCTCTACAGGGAATAAGTGATCCTCTCATTCTCCCTTCAGCCCCTCTGGATGAGGAGGTGGCAGAGCTGCGTCTCTCTATTGCCCAGAGAAGTGTCCCTTCTCCTTCAGAAGCTCCTCTGCTCTCCGTCCTGCACGCCAGCTCCCAGCTGCTCTTCAACAGCCCTGCCATGGGCACAAGGAGGACACGTTTGAGGGAGCCCACGTGCCGCCCTCCCTCCCAGCCAGGCGATGCCTCTCCTACAGCTTCCCTCCAACTGACTGTCCTAATCAGGCTCCAGAGGGGAGGCTGACCAGAGCTGCAGAGGGTGGGAGCTGGGATAGACTGGAAGAAGGACTTCCCAGACCCCTAGGGAGACCCAGGAAGCAGGGGAGGGTGTGGGACCTGCTACAGCACCCCCACCAACCTAGGAAGGTCTCTAGCCCTGCTCAGGCCATTACAGATTCTCATCACTGAGCACCCCAGCCCTGCATTGCCCAGGCCAGCCCAGATGGAGGCTGGATCCCAGCCCGTGGTGCTCACAGGCCCCTGCCCCGGGGAGCTGGGAAGGACGTGTGGGTGGCACCTGTCCCTCCTCTGGCTGCCCAACCCGGCTGTGTGCCCTCCCCTCCAAGCTGCCCAGGTACAGGGATGGCCAGAGGAGAGCAGCCCAGGGCTGGGGCCCTGCCCAGGCGGGAGGCACGTGGCTGGGCAGGACACCCCCATGGAGCTGTCCACCTCGTCTGCCCCATGGCTGGTCACATCATACAGCCAATGTCCCTTCGCTTGTCGGGCCCCCAGCTGGACCTGAGATCCTGGGGACAAGGCCTGACAAGGGCCATTCAACTCTGGATCCCTGGACCCCAGAACTAGGCCCAGCCCTGAGTGGGTGCCCGGGAGCTGATGGACCCTGACAGTCATAACAGCCCACCTGTTGTCAGGCTCCAGATCCATGGCCCAGTTGGATTATCCCAACTACTCACTAAGGTGGGGTGACTAGTCCCCCATCTCACAGCTGAGGACACGGATGGCACACAGAGAGATCCATTAATGGGGCCAGAAGCAGACCCAGCAGCCCAGCTCTGAGTCCATGCCACCATGCCAGTGAGGCAGAAGTGGGGGTGGAGGGGTAGAGGCCTCGCCGGTCCCTCTCCAGACGGCCTGCGGGAATGGGGGACTAGGCTGAGGGTGCGGTTCCTGCGCCGCCAGCAGGGCTCATGGGGAGGTGTCACTCTCTGCTTGAGGATACAGAGCTCCACAGGGCCCCAGGTGAGCCACCTGGGGTCCGCAGTGAGGGAAATGAGGTGAGAAGTCACACCCAGCACAGTAAGTGATGAATGAGCAAATGCATGAGGGGGTGAATCTGTCCCACCCATGCCAACAGCAGGGCCCCTCCCTTGGTGCCAGGCAGGCCATCTCCGGCTCTGCCTCTCCTCTGTGTGACCGGGCAGTCCCGAGGCCTCTCTCCCTGGGCATCCTTATCTGGGGAGGGACAAGAGCCCCTGCCTGGCAGGTCCTTTCAGAGCGACCCTGAGGACAGACAGGCAGCACCTGGCACCCAGGAGAGCCTTAGGCAGCAGCTTGGCCTGGCCCTCTCCACCCACAGCCAACGACAGGGACCCCAACTCAGCCATGCCTCCAGCAGGGAGGCCCCAGCCCCTCCCCGCTGCCCACCGCCCCCTCCCGAGGCAGCATATGTTCCCGGCAGGCGGATCCGTCGCCAGGCTGCTATTTTTGTGCAGCATGTTCTGCTTCTGAGAGCAAACATTTCTGCATCTCCGGCATCCAGGGACCAGCCAGTCCCGTCCCATCCCAGCGGGGGAGGAGAGGGCACCAGCCCGAAGCTGGATTTTTAGGCCCAAACACTGCCCGAAAGCCCAGGAGATGGAGGCCATGCTGAGAGGGTAGCCAAGTTCCAAGGTCACTCTCCAGGTCAAGGGAAGGGCTGGGCCGGGAACCCTGGACCCACACAGGCTGCCTTGGGCCCGTGTCCTGGGCTGGCTGGCCTCCACTCCACAGCCTCACAGACCCCCAAGTGTCCAGGCCCAGGTCAGGGAGTGGGAGGAGGAGGACCCCCATCCCCCCAGGATTGTGGGGTCAGCCAGCCACAGGGCTATGGAGTGCAGCCCCAGACTCCCTGGTTTGGCCAAAGTTGCAGGAAGTCTGGGGTTCATGTAGTTCTCCCAGGTACAGGCTTGGGGGCAGTCACTGTTAAGCCCCTCACTCAGGAAAAGAGGGAATGTTTCCCACCTACAGGCCACTGTGGGGCCTGCCTTAAGCCCTACCTGCCCCCTCCTCCCCAGATTCCCCAGGGGATTCAGTCCCTCTGCTCACCCACTCCTGCCTGGCACCCTGAAGAGACCCACTCTGAGTGCCCACTGCATGCCCATTGATGGGACAGAGATGACCATCTCCCTCCCCCTCGTGCTGCCCATCCAGGCCCACCCAGAAGCTGTCTCCCCTCCTGGCTCCTCATTCCTGCCCACCCAGCTCCGGTCCTCCCTCCATCCGTCCCATCCATCCCATCCGTCCCATCCATCCAACCCATCCAACTCAGTTTCCCCAGTCAGCAGCATTTGGCAACGAGGAAGCAGTTCCCATGACAACAGCCAGGAAGCCAGCTTCAGATAGGAGGCTGTCCTGAGAAACTGGCTCTGCTGAGGCCTGAGCTGCAGGCCAGGGTGGGGTACAGCCACCTGGGTGGGAGGACCCTATGGTGGGGTCTGAGGAGGACCAGTGGGAGGAAGGGTGCCAGGCAGCCCTAGCAAGTGAAACAGCCCAGTTGGAATCCTTTCTGGCTGTGTAACCCTCGACAGAGCAGTTCCCCCAAACCTCAGTTTCCCCTCTTAAAAACAGACACATTGCGGCATATTCCATAAGGTCTGCAGGAAGATGATCATTCCCAGCAATAACTGGTACCAGGTTTAGAACCTCTACAAATGCCAGGCACTTTACAAATACTCTTCGGTCTTCAGAGGACACCTGTGAAGAATGACAACCGTCCCATGTTCCAGAGGAGAGAAGAGTGTCTCAGGGAACGTCCCAGGGAGGAGAACTCCTTTCATCTGTTGCCCCAGGCTGGAGTGCAGTAGCACGAGCTCAGCTCAGCACCACCTCTGCCTTCTGGGTTGAAGTGATTCTCACGCCTCAGTCTCCTGAGTAGCTGGGACTACAGGCGCCCACAACCACACCTGTCTAATTTTTGGATTTTTACCACAGACAGGGTTTCACCATGTTGGCCAAGCTGGTCTCAAATTCCTGGCCTCAAGTGATCCTCCCGCCTTGGCCTCCCAAAGTGCTGGGATTACAAGTGTGAGCCACCACACACCTGACCTCAAGGTCATGATTTAACAAAAAGTATTTTCTGTGCTTCATTAAAGACAGTCCTAGGTGAAACTGACTGTTTTGGAGCTTGGGAGTTTTGCAAGCATGTGGCATGGCAGAACCCGATGCCCACCTCCAAGCAGCACTGGGACCACCATGGAGATGGTGCTCACACTTCTGCAGCATTACCGGTCATTGCTTTGGCACCATCGGGGTAAACATCAAACAGCAAGAGACAACAGCATCTGAGTATTCTTACTGAAACAATTTTGAACTTGCAGATCCCCTGAGAGCATCCTGGGGGCTCAAGCTCAGATGCTTTGCTGGGCCCAGTCCATCTCAATCCAGCCCACTTCATCCAGCCCACCCCAGTCCAGCCCACCCCAATCCAGCCCACCCCAATCCAGCCCACCTCATCCAGCCCACCCCAATCCAGCCCACCTCATCCAGCCCACCCCAATCCAGCCCAACCCAATCCAGCCCAACCCAATCCAGCCCACCCCAATCCAGCCCATCTCAATCCAGCCCACCTCATCCAGCCCACCCCATCCAGCCCACCCCAATTCAGCCCACCCCATCCAGCCCACCCCATCCAGCGCATCTCAATCCAGCCCACCTCATCCAGCCCACCCCAATCCAGCCCACCTCATCCAGCCCACCCCAATCCAGCCCAACCCAATCCAGCCCACCTCATCCAGCCCACCTCATCCAGCCCACCTCATCCAGCCCAACCCAATCCAGCCCACCTCATCCAGCCCACCCCAGTCCAGCCCACCCTAATCCAGCCCACCTCATCCAGCCCACCCCAATCCAGCCCACCTCATCCAGCCCACCCCAATCCAGCCCATCCCAATCCAGCCCATCCCAATCCAGCCCACCCCAATCCAGCCCATCCCAATCCAGCCCACCCCAATCCAGCCCATCCCAATCCAGCCCATCTCAATCCAGCCCACCTCATCCAGCCCACCCCAATCCAGCCCACCCCAATCCAGCCCATCCCAATCCAGCCCATCCCAATCCAGCCCACCCCAATCCAGCCCACCTCATCCAGCCCACCCCAATCCAGCCCACCTCACCCAGCCCACCCCAATCCAGCCCACCCCAATCCAGCCCACCTCATCCAGCCCACCTCATCCAGCCCATCTCAATCCAGCCCATCCTAATCCAGCCCATCCCAATCCAGCCCACCTCATCCAGCCCACCCCAATCCAGCCCAACCCAATCCAGCCCACCCCAATCCAGCCCATCCCAATCCAGCCCATCTCAATCCAGCCCACCCCAATCCAGCCCATCTCAATCCAGCCCACCCCATCCAGCCCACCTCATCCAGCCCACCCCATCCAGCCCACCCCAATCCAGCCCACCTCATCCAGTCCACCCCAATCCAGCCCAACCCAATCCAGCCCACCCCAATCCAGCCCATCCCAATCCAGCCCATCTCAATCCAGCCCACCCCAATCCAGCCCATCTCAATCCAGCCCACCCCATCCAGCCCACCTCATCCAGCCCACCCCATCCAGCCCACCCCAATCCAGCCCACCTCATCCAGTCCACCCCAATCCAGCCCAACCCAATCCAGCCCACCCCAATCCAGCCCATCCCAATCCAGCCCATCTCAATCCAGCCCACCCCAATCCAGCCCATCTCAATCCAGCCCACCCCAATCCAGCCCACCTCATCCAGCCCACCCCAATCCAGCCCAACCCAGTCCAGCCCACCCAGCCGGCAGCACATATTAATTTCTTGGCCTCATCAGGCACATCAAAAACATTTCAACCCCGGCGTGGTGGTGGGGTCTTTCCATGTCCTGCCCAGGGACCACCTCCATTGGCCAGCTCCTGGACCCTGCACAGCTCCATCCCAAGGCTGATGCCCAGCCTTCTGGGGAGCCACTCCTCTTGGGGTCCCCCTCTTGAAAAGGCCCCTGCACAAAGCTCCAGCCCTGGGATGCTGATAGCAGCCACGCTGAGGCTGAGGCTGGGGGTAGCGGGGCCATCTAGAGCAAGCAGTCACTCCCACTGCCTGGTGACTTCTGCATGTTTATCATGCCTTTGTCCATTCCTTCCTTCACCGAAAATTATGCATTCTGAGATCACCAAATGCCGGCCCTTGGTAGGAAGGAGCAGCTCCAAAACCCATACAAAGCACCAGGCATGTGGCTAGCTGCCTCGGGAAGCAGACAATGGCAGAGTCGGTGCTACTATTCCTGTGGATACTGAGCAGAAGGAGAGGCAGCTGTCCCAGGGCACACACTGCCTGGCAGGAGACAGACACCAGCAGAGAGAAGCACACAAGTGTTACGTCAGGGAGTCCCCTCAGGGCCCCACGGGACACAGAGCCTGCCCAGCCACTGGCCGGAGACACCATGGCCCCCGACGGTATCCAAACTGGGACTTGAGAATCAGTAGGAATTCTCGAAGAAGAGAAAGAAGGCTGTTCCTAGTGGAGGAAACAGCAAAGCTGAATGCCTGGAGGAAGGAGGGGGCAGGGTACAGGAGGGTGCATTCCAACAGCCCAAACCCATTCCAGGGGGCAATGGGAGGGGTGAGTAAGGGGCACAGATGGTGGGACGGGGCATCTCCATCAATGTGACTCCCACACATCTCAGGATCTTCAGATTTCAGAATCTATTCAGTTGGGGGTTTTTTGTTTTGTGCTTTTAGTTTTACAGATGGAGTTTTGCTCTGTTACCCATGCTAGAGTGCAGTAGCACAATCACAGCTCACTGCAGCCTTGAACTCCTGGGCTCAAGCCATGCTCCCACCTTAGCCTTCCAAGGAGCTGGGACCACAGGCGCATGCCACCACATCAAGATAATTTTTTAGTTTTTTGTGAGACAAAGTCTGGGTATATTCCCCAGGCTGGTCTTGAACTCCTGGCCTCAAGCCATCCTCCTGCCTTGGCCTCCCAAAGTTCTGGGATTACAAGCATGAGCCACTGCAGCCAGCAGAGTGCGGAATCTAACAGCCAACATGCTAGGCAAATAGCTATGGAGGACCCTCATTCACTCACAGGTTCATCTCACAAACATGCATTCATCAGCAGGCACCAACCCTCCAGTTGGAAGAAAAGACTCCCTGAAGGAAGAAGAGGCCCATGAACGTTCTGGGGGCCAAGGGAGGACCTAGTTCCAGGGGCCGAGCTCAGCAACATTAGCTTCTTCCTCTGAGCTTTGGGAGCCTCTGAAGGTTCTTGAGCAAAGAAGGGTCCAGCGCGTCCTCTGTTCCTCAGTGTATTAGTCAGGGTTCTCTAGAGGGACAGAACCAATGGGATAGATGTACATATAAAGGGGGAGGTTATTAAGGAGAATCAACTCACACAATCACAAGGTGAGGTCCCACAATAGGCCGTCTGCAAGCTGAGGAGCAAGGAAGCCAGTCCGAGTTTCAAAACCTCAGAAGCCAACAGTCCAGCCTTCAGTCTGTGGCTGAAGGTCCCACAGTCCCAAGGCTGAAGAGCTTGGGGTCCGATGTTCGAAGGCAGAAAGCATCCAGCACAGGAGAAAGATGAAGGCCGGGAGACAGCAAGTCAGGTCCTTCCATGTTCTTCTGCCTACTTTATTCTAGCCATTCTGGCAGCTGATTAGATGGTGCCCGCCCACGTAGAGGGTGGGTCTGCCTCTCCCAGTCCACTGACTCAAATGTTGATGTCCTCTGGCGACACCCTCACAGACACACCCAGGAACACTTTGCATCCTTCGATCCAATCAAGTTGACGCTCAGTGTTAACCATCACATGCAGGCTGGCATCTCTGGGCTGTGACATGCCAGTGCTTGTGAGGGTGGACAGGCCCGGGACAGGCAGCCTGGGACTCAGGGGACCTGCCTTCCTGCCCCTGCTCTGAGGAGCTGTGCTGCCTCAGCAGGGCCCCGGCTTCCTCTGGCCCCCACTTCCTTTCTGGGAAGCAGCAGGTTTCACATGCAGATCCTGAGGTTCCCTCGCAGCTCTGCCGCACCCTGATCCAGTAATGGGGGAAGCGCAGGGACGTGACGGGGCTCCAGGCTCTCCGCAGTCCCCAATCAAAAATCAGCATCACTTTTTGAAAAATGTAAGTAGAAGACTTCATAAGGAGTTAATCGCATTTCTTGCTGCCGCTTATCTCTGTGCAAAAACTCACAAATATGACATTAAAATCTATAAGTAGCATGATGGTTTCATTAATTTAATATTTTCATTATTGCCACAAAATGAAAGTGGCACTGTACAACCATAAAGAACAACCATAAAGACGGCCACCCCGGCCAGGTGCAGTGGCTCACGCCTGTAATCTCAGCACTTTGGGAGGCCGTGGCAGGTGGATCACGAGGTCAGGAGATCGAGACCATCCTGGCTAACATGATGAAACCCCAACTCTACTAAAAATACAAAAATTAGCCGGGCGTGGTGGCAGCGCCTGTAGTCCCAGCTACACGGGAGGCTGAGGCAGGAGAATCGTCTGAATCAGGGAGTGGGAGGTTGTGTTGAGCCGAGATCTCACCACAGCACTCCCAGCCTGGGCGACAGAGTGAGACTCTGTCTCAAAAATAAATAAATTAATAAATAAATAAATAAATAAATAAAGTCCACCCTGAGCGCCCCCAGCACTGCACTGTCCCTGGCCAGCCGTGCTCCCTGTGAAGGGAGTGGGTGGCAGTCACATGCCCCTCCCCCAGGCTCCCCGTGCCCCTCTCAGGCAGTTGGCCTGCTGGGGCGGGGCAACACCCAAACACGAGGCCCCATGGAGCTGCCAATCACAGCAGCCTTTTGGCCCAACAGCAGCTGATTGGTCCAGGGTGTGAGCACATGACCCAGAGTGGACCAAGCAGGCACCTTCCCTGGGAGTCTTTTTGAACTGGATTTGAGAAGGCATTTCATCTTTTCCCAGTGGAGGGGCCCAGCTAAAGGGAAGAGAATGAAGACAGTGTGCACAGGTGGGCAGAGGGGCCGAGGGGACGAGTGAGCTGTCTGGGCCTGCGTCTTGGCTCTGTCCCTGGGCACAGCTTTCACCTTCTCCCTGGAATGAGGGGGATGGGGCTGGAGGCTGGGCTGGGCTAGAGCGAAGGCAGGACGCATCCCCACCATCACCGTCTCTATGAATGCAGCCATCTGTCCCCAAGGGGGATGGGGTCACTCCTCATGGGACTTCCCCAGCACTCCCACACCCTACAGGCAGGCATCCACTGGCCCTAAGGACCTGGGGCCCCTTCCGTTTGTCTGTTGCAGGCTTTGGAACCCAATGATTCTGC
This sequence comes from Chlorocebus sabaeus, assembly GCF_047675955.1. Classification (NCBI taxonomy): domain Eukaryota; kingdom Metazoa; phylum Chordata; class Mammalia; order Primates; family Cercopithecidae; genus Chlorocebus; species Chlorocebus sabaeus. The sequence goes on along the minus strand of NC_132911.1, from coordinate 145,190,268 downwards.
AAGGAACCAGCCATGGGACCCTGGGCAAGTCACCTCACCTCCCGCAGCCCCCCCTTTATCACTTGCGAAAGGAAGAGATGGGTGGAGGGATCTGGTAGGAGGAGCTCCCAGCAGACATAGGACCATAGCACAAGCCCTCTCTCTCATTTATGCAATGGGACCACAAAGTCCTTGAGGGATCCTCACTGGGAAGGAGGCAGGGATGCTGTGGACAGAACGTGGACAGGGGCATCTCCATGTTACACCTAGTGACTGGGAAGCCAAGGATCACGTCTCCATCATCAGCAAAGGAGCCCAGCGCCGCACCTCTGTCCCTGAGGCCCACACCATTACTCCGGGCCCACAAGGCCTTTCCTGCATGCCCAGACCCACCATGTCTGCCTCCCATTGGGGACACCAGCGAAGGGAGCTGAGGTCTTCCCTTCACGTCTAAGGGCTTAGTCTGTGAACATGATCAAGACTCAGTTCATGGCTGGGATCAGGGCTCAGATTATGACCAGGAAATGGGCTAGGTTTGCAACCAGTGTCAAGACTCAGTTAGTGCCCAGGATTAGGGCTCAGCCTATGCTTGAAGTCATGACTCAATCTATGACCAGGATCAGTGTTTAGCATGTGACTGGGATTGGGGCTCAGTGTGTGGCCAGAGTCAGGGCTCAAAGTTCCAAGGATGACCTGGCATAGGAGCTCAGTACATGACCAGGATTAGGCTCAATGTTCAACCAGGGTCAGAGCTCAGGCTGGGAGTGCAAAATGAGGGTTAGCAAGGGGGAGCCATCCTGCACCCCTGCCACGCTCCAGTACTGCGTGTGCCGCCAGAGCGGTGTCTGCAGAGGACAGATCCGGAGAAGCTGCCTGTCGTTTCTGACAGCAAGACACACTTGTTTTGCCTGATTTTTTTCCCCTCCCCTACCCTCAGCCCAGCCAGGCAGCAGGCGAAGGTGTAATTAAAAATCAGGTTTGTTAACACGAACACGACGTACATAATATTTAAAACATCCAAGCGCCTTTAACTTGATACCAACGTGCATTTGCTCATTAAGCAGGAATTTTTTTTATGGCAGCAACACTGCAAATAGCTCTTATTAAAATGCTCAAAACACCATCTGGTCCTTAGCTGAGCCTCCGAAGCATCGCGGAGGTGGCCTAACACGCTCGGAGACCTGGAGATTCCCAGCAGGACAGCAAGACTGGCTTTCCCACCAGCTCCCCAAGCATCCTGGGGTCCCAGGTGCACCTCAACTCACCTCACCTCACCTCAGTTCATGGCACCTCCATTTTACAGATGAGCATATGGAGGCTTGGCGGTGAGGAGCCACCTGCCTGGAATCACGCGGCTAATAAGAGAAGAAGCCTGGATGTGAACCTGAGTTTTTCTGACTCTGGGCCCAGGCTCTCTCCAGAAAGGGCCTAGAGGCAGGGAGGGGGAAGCAGCAGGGCAGCCTCAGCATTTGGTGGAGGGGAGCCGGGGTCAGGAACGCGGTCATTGTCTTGCTGCAGGGTTTTCACCAAGAGACACCATCCCCAGGGCTAGGTGGGACAGGGCAAGAGCCCACCCTTCAGGAGGCTTACAAGGGAGACGTGGAAAATGTTTTGCAAACTGTACCAGGAGCACTTCATCAGTTCGCCAAGGGCGCTCCACCTGAGGCTGGGGAGGGGCCCTGAGTCCCCCTGGGGCTGGACGGGTGGCCTGCTGGGGGGTCGGGGGCCTTTTGCCAAACCTGCTGATTCTTGGGCTCCAGGCCTGCCAGGGCAGGGCCCTGCTGCCAGCTGAGGTGAGGGAGTTCCCACACCCATGCAGCTCTGAGCCAGAGGAGAGGCCAAGTCAGCCCCACACAGGCCCAGGTTGGAAGCTTCCCTCAGTCTCCTCGACTTCCATGCCTCTTCCTCTGTGTTTCTCCCTGCTTTCTGCTGCTCCCTCCTCCCTCCTCTGCCCACTTCCACCCACTCTTGGGCACACTCTGTGCCTTAGGCCTGTGACAGGACAAACACAGACACAGGAGAGACCCTCCCCACATCCCCTCAGGTATCTACAAGCCAAAGGAAAGCCAAGAGCTGAGCTGACCTCAGTGGCATGCAGGCTGACAGACCCTTTCCACACTCATGGCAGACATTATCAATCTATCAGGGTGTTCCACACCATGGCAGACATCACCAATCCATCAGGGCGCATGCCTGACTGAGCCAAGAACTCACTTCAGGGTCTTTCTCAACACGTCACCAGAGGAAGCCCACACCCAAGGACCAGCAGCAGCACACAGCATGAAACTTGCCTGTCATCCGCCAATGACATGGGGCTGGGAGAGGTCAGGATCCAGTTCATCCTGAGTTCTAGTTGACATCTCATGTCACCTTGGTGACCACAGAGCATTCTGCGTCTGGCCCTGTGCATCCAGGCCCACAAGACTCAACCCTGCTGGGAATAGATGAACAGAGTGGCAGTCACACAGAGTGATGGCAGTGCTGGGACAAGCCCGGGGGATCCCCAGCCTGGAGTGTGGGGAGGATCTGGGGAGGCTTCCAGGAGGAGGTGTGCCAGGATGAGGATGTGCAGTCAGGGACCATCTGAGCCACAGAGAGGGAGAGAGAAGGAAGAGTGGGGAGGTGAGCAGGCTCCTGGTGGGGACGAGTAGGGGCGGGAGAACCGGAAGACTCCCCACAGTCTGGCTGCACAGATGGCAGGGCCATCTTGGGAGAGGCCCAGCGGGGGAAGCCGGTTCAGGGAGGATCGCAAGTCTCATTTTGCCTTTGGGCCATTTGTGGAGCTCAGAGGTGCACGCCCAGGAAACCACTGAAGTGGGAGCCAGAGGCTCTTGAGGGGAAGAAGGACCACATCATTGGTCGTGGAGGGTGTGGTAGGAGTGGGCACTGAAAGTGGGGCTGGTGAGAATCGCAGTGAGACCAACCAGGAGGCAAGGCAACAAAGACAGGAGGGGCCTCAGAACACCGTGTCCTGCCTGCTGCTGCAATCCACCACGCGGCCACCTCTGCCCTTCCCAGGGGGGCCTTACTGACATAGACGAGACTTAAAACCAGAAACCCAACCCACATCCCAGCTGGCAGGTCCTCTGAGCCCTCCCAGCCTCAGTTTCCCCCTCCGTAGAATATGCATAAAAATGACAGAGCTCAGAGAGTTCCTGCAACAGAGAGGGAGCGAGGCAGGCATGGAGCTTTCAGAATTACAAAAGCTTTCTATTACCCATGTACAGAAACCACAGTGAGCGCAGGCACCTGGAGACACGCACACACGAGGCACTCACACACGGGTGTGCATGTGTACTGCCACCGACATGTCTACACACACACTAGCAAGCGATGTGCACAGCTGCATGCATGCACAGGTGCACACATGTACATATGTGGGAAGCATGCATGCATGTGCACCGATACCAGCAAACACGTGCACAAGCACAGAGTGCTCAGAGCTCTGCACAGCCATCTATTGTTCCCACGCCTCGTGTGTGGCTGCAGTCAGTATCAACAGACATAGACAGACATGGTGCTCCATTCTAAGAAAATAACAACCAGATATTCCAGGTAATAAACTGATGTATGACCTATTGCAATAAAAAATGAAAATATGGAAGCAGGGTTAAAAATGAACAACATGCAGAAACTCCTCTCTACCTTCCCCTCACTCTGTCCTTGGGTCCTGTGAGGGGAGCCCGGCCCAGAGCCCACGGGATAATGTCCACGGATAATGCCCACAGATAACGCCTGTGGATAAAACTCAACCCTGTACCTCCTCCTACCCAGACTGCTCTCCCCACTGACCTCCTGAAAAAGTTGGAGGCCGCCCACCCTGGAGATGCTGAGAATGGACAGGACCTGGCATGTGGGCTCAGCTCTGGACCTGGGGACTTGGCACACATGGGGCATCTTTCCCTCAGCCCCTTCCGGGCGGTAAGTGGCAGTTTTTAGAAAGTGTCAACTTGTTCCCAGCTGTTGTTGCCAAAAAAAGGAAAAAAGAAAAAACCCTCATGGTTTCAAGGAAACTCACAACTTCAGAGAACCGCATGAACGTGACGGATGGACTCATCTCACTGAATACGCAGCAAAGGCCAGAGGCCTCAAGTTTGCCACATGCATTTTGGAGCCGCTGGAAGTGGGCTGGGGCTGGCCAGGGACCTCTTCCGGGTCTGGCATTGTTCCTCCCCAGGCAATGCCAGGCTTCCAAAAAGGAACTCTCTTTTATGTCTCTTTATTCCCAGGAATAATGGCTCTTGACATAAACGACTCCCGCTAGCAATTAGCTGTGATTAATGTTGAAGCCGGCTGTAGAAGTGGAGGAAGTTCGTGGAGTGGGTGGGCAACAACTGCATATTCATGAATTTGGAACCAACACGTTGAATGGGGGAGCAGGGAGCTCCCTGGGATGTTTTCCAAAGCCCTTGGCCTAGGACTGGGCAAAGGGCATGGGGTGGCCAATGATCAAGGGTAGGGCTGGGGTCAGAGCGCTGAGGCCCACCCCAGGGTGGCCCTGCAGTCACAGACACAGGCATCTCGGCATCAGACCCAAGCCCTGATGGTGGGGAGAGACCCAGTCAGTCCTGTGGTCCAAGCTGGGTCCTGGGCTGGACACAGACACCGTGCGCATCTTCTTCTGTAATCCGCAATGATCTTCTGGCAGTGGTGCCCATCACCCCATTCCACAGATGAGACCGGAGCTCAGAGAAGCTGGGGGATCCAGCCAGGCCACAGGGCAGTCATTAGCAGCATGGACACTGGGACCAGAAACCTGCAGTGTCACTCTCTGCCTGCCATTGCTGTGTGTCTCAGTTTCCCCAACTGCGAAACGGTGGGATGGTGGGACCCACCAGGTCTGGGGCTGGGGTGTTCTCACGCCTGCCCCTGACCCGCCATCACCCTGGAGCCAGCTGATCCACTCACCTCTCATGGGTCCTGCATGAGACCCAGAGGGTGCCTGAATGTCAGAATACCCTGTAAGCCTCCATACGCCACAGTCTCAGTGGCACAGGGCAGGGACTGCTGGAAGCCTCCCTGCCCGGGCCTCTATCTGTCCCTGATATTCCTCCTAGGCCCGGAGAGAAGGCAGGGTACCCCGCTTCTTGATTGCATTTCAGGGCTAGGTAGTGTTCAGTAATGAAAGGGCTACAGGGCACTCATCACCTCCCAGGAACAGCCTGGCCTTCGGGCCTGAAATGGGCCTCAGCAACTCCGGCCCCACCCCAGGGACAGGAACCCACCCAGGGGCGAGAGTCAGCTGACCCATTTTGCAGATGAGAAGCCCAAGGGCCTGCCACAATCGGGGGGTTCCAAGTGCATCTCTCCAGGGGCTCTTCAAGTGTCTCGGCCATCGGCAGGCAGGTCCGCACTGCTCCCCCGGCCTGTGTCCCGCAGTGCTGCTTGCCTGCAGCGTTCACGTATTGAGCCCACCGCCTGCCCCAGGACACCTCAGACTCCCCAGACAGCCCCCAGCAGCCCCATCTCAGTGCACAGAAACCCCACCCTTCCCACCACCCCGGCCCCAGCCTTGCCTCTTTCTCTGAGTTTGTGTCTGCCCTTCAGGAGTCCCCACTGGGTCCACCTTCCGGAGGACCCCGAATCCACCCACTTCTCCACCATCTCTGACACTGCCAGACCCACCCAACAAGAGAGCTGGCAGGGCTCCTCACAACAGCCCTGAACACCTCCCGCCTCCAACCCCAAACCTATTTCTAGCCCATGGCAGTGAAACGATCCTTCCAGATCAGCATGTCCTTTCCTTATCACTGCCCTCTAACCTAAGGAACCTTTATAAGCTGCTTATTTTTTTTTTAATTTGCCGCCCCCACCCCTCCACCGTGGAATTTTAAAACCACAGATGAATATGCTTCTGTTTAGATGCCGTGTAAGTATCCCGGCTTTCTACATAAACAGTGAGATTTCTTCATGCCCCAAGAACCAAACGCTCCCCTTGGGGCTGAGACCACCCCCTTGGGAATGCTTGTTCTAATGCATGAATGAGATCATGGCATTTCTTGGCTCCAGACCCACCCAAGTGACAAGTCCCAGTTCCCTCCATCAGGCCTGGGCCCCGAGAGCTGCCGCATCCTCCAATTCTGCCCTCGTGGGCTGCAGTCTCTCGCTTCCCTCTGGCGTCTAGATGCCTGTGCTTGTGTTTCCTCTGACCGGGCTCCCCGCCCGCAACCGTCTGCCTCCACAGAGCCCTCCTTTCCCTGGGGCCTCTGCTCAGCGCCCCTTCTCAGGGAGGCCTCCGTGCTGTCCAGTGGGGAAGGATGCCCCTCTCCCCCACCCTCAGGCCTGCCTGATGCCCTTGCAGGCACTTTTCTCACCAAGATGGCACACACTCCCTCATACCCTGTGCTCCATCTTTGGGAAGGCAGGGGCTCCCGCTGGGTCCAGGGCCAGAGGCCAGTGTCTGAAATGCAACAGATGACCACCTGCTGAGGGAGGAAGCTTCTGCCTGCAGGCAGAGGGACAGGAAGAAACCTCAACTCATCCTCCCTGTGGCCCCTGATGCACGGTCACACCCCTGCTCTATCCCATTCGGGCCTCACAGCCTCCCATTTCACAGATGAGGAAACTGAGGCACAGAGGAAGAAAGCCATTCAGCCAAAGCCACATATCCATGCCTGCAGACCCCAAAAGACGCCTGGGTCTGCAGCAGAGCTGACGGCGCAGGAGGCAACCTGAATGGTCACAGAGGGCCCATGCTCAGAAGGACTCAGCTGGCTCTAACGTGCTGCCACTGCCATGCCAAATCTTAGTAATTTTCCCACAATGCATTTCACTTCACACGGGGCCTGCATGTTACACAGCCGGGCCTGCCTGCTGGATCCTGTGCTGGTCCAGAGAGGCTCGATGACACCGTGAGAAAGCCTTCCCAAACTTTCAGGGGCTGGCGCCATGATGCTTTGCCTCTCACTCACACCTCAGGTCCCCCGCCTTGGGCCAGCCCAGGACACGGGTGGTGAAGGAGCCACTGTCTCCAGCACACTAGTGGTGGCAGACAGAGAGCTCCGAGGGTCTCACACTGGCCATAAATGCTACAGCCCAGAAGTGGCAGATGTCATTTTGCCCATGACTCATCAGCCAGCACTGGTCACCTGCCGACCTCATGCACTGCAGGGGCCAGGAGGAACGGTGTCCCCTGCAAAGTGCCAGAGGCCAGCACAGAAAGCGCGCGATGAACTCCACAGGCCATCACGCCGAGCCTGCGGCCCCGACCTTGGCGTTGAGGTCTTCATCCAAGCAGCTGCCGCCCGGCTCCCAGCCCTCGTTGTCATTCCAGCCCCACATGCCTTTGCCGAGGCTGAACATCTAAAGGGGAGGGACACAGAGTGGGTCCTCGCAGTAACTCAATTAATCCTCCATCGGAAATTCTCACACAATCAATTTGAGTAGCTGGTCGACATCATAACACAGTAATTAGGAACAACTTTCAACTCTGGGCTTCCTTTGAAGATGGTAATTGCAATTAATTAAACATCCTCGCTGCTCCTCAGAGTCCGTTCCCAGGAAACTGGAGCAGGAGCAAGGAGGGGGGGTACCTGACCCCTGTCCCCAGTGGTCCCAGAATCAAAGGGGGAAACCCATCTCATTTGAATATCGAAGGGCATGAAGTCTCCGGGGGCAGCTGGGGAGGTGGAAAGAACCTGGCCTCCCGATTCCAGCCAATGCCCCGGATTCCTGCCCTCCCTCTGGGGCTCTGCCTGCCCCCAGAATGAGCAGGGCCCCAGGAGGCCCCAGCCTCTCTGTTCAGCAAGCTTATCTCCCAGATCACAGTGGCCTATTCAGAGAATACTAACTGAGCACCTCCTGCGTGCCAATCATGGTTCTCGGAGCAGCACCTTACGGGGAATGAAACAGGTCACACAGCATGCCCCGGCTGTGCCCTTGGCAACTCCAACTCCCTGTCAAGGCTGGTATGTCCTGGGCTGAGCCGAAGAGAAGGCAGGCAGCCCTGGCTCCAGGGAGGATAAGAGGCACCCTGCAAGGCAGCTCTGTTCTCTGGACAGAGGAGGGGTGGCCAGACAAGGAAACAAGTAATAGCCACATTTACAGAATACCGCATGGGCAGGTCCCCGGCTGGTCGCACCAGCTCATCGAGGCCGTACACCAGACATGCTTCTGCTTCCCGTTTTACAGGTGAGGACATGGTACCTCAGAGAGGTCAAGAGGCTTGTCCAAGGCCACATAGCTGCAAAATGGGGGAACATGTGTGCTTCTGATTCCAGAACCCTCTTTTCCCTAGCTGGTGCTGGGGAAAAGCCGATGGCCCCCCTTAGCCCTGGGGAAGGTGTCTGTGCCAGCCTGCATATGGGCAGGGAGTGTGGCCCATCATGGGGAAACAGATGCCCTCTCTCTGTTGGGCTCTCACTGCCAGGCTGAAACCGGGGGCGTGACCAACAGTCTCTCTCATGATCCCCCCAGCAGCTCCCCAGGAGGTCCTGTTGCTGTGTTCCCCCTCACAGCCGAGGACTAAGGCACGAAAATCAGCAGCAGCAGCTGAGGGCGCCCAGTCAGTGGTTGGAGGACCCAGCACGCAAGCCAAGTTCTGTCATCTCCCAAAGCCTGTGCTGTAGCCCCTGCCCACCCCAGTGGCACCAGGGCCCAACGACACTGTGGCTGGCTCCTGAGGAAACAGCCACGGTATTTCCACATAGGCCACCGGGCTTTGTTTAGAAAAGATGGCAGAGTCTCCTGGCAGGTCAGTGGGAGGAAGCTCAGGGGTGAAGTGCTGCTAACCAGAACTGGAATCCGTGACTTTACAAAAAAGGTATTTCCCTCTAATTTCCAAAAATAATTGAAACATCATTCTTACAATTATAATCCAGGCATTGTAAGACTGGAAATCCAGGCAGCTGGAGAGGAGGGGCAAGCTGCCCCAAAATGGCAAGCCTGGCAAAGTCAGAACAATGGAGCACAAATGTGCTTTGAGCATCCCAGCAGCCATAGCAAAAAGGGCAATATGAGGGCTACCTGGCTCTCTCTATGTGATGGAGGGGAGCAAGGAAGCTGAGTCCCAGGAGACATTGCCCAGGCAGTCGTCCAGGGGGCAATGCGGGCAGCCTATTGTCTTGATACCCTCCCAGCCCTCCGTCTGCCAGCTCCTAGTGGCAGGAAGCAGCTTCCCTCCATGAATGCCCAGCCTCAGCATCAGACACAGAACAGATGCTGAGAAAACAGATTGTCGACTCTGCTTTACACAAGACAGAGACTTCAGCCTGGGGTCGTTTCTGACCATGCTTTTCTGTGGGAGCAGCAGGTCTGACTGGAGGGAAGGCATGAGATTTAGCAGAAGTCATCCCTGGAGCAAATCCCAGGGTTCATACCACTTGGTGGTGCTGGACATGGTGGTCAGCTCCCCCACTGTGGGCCACACAGTGTTCTGGACCTTATTACCCTACCTCCTTGCCACAGATTCAGGCAACATCACCCTACCTCCTTGCCACAGATTCAGGCAACACAAGCCTAAGCCAATCAATGCATGGTACTCCCTGGGCTGCAGGGACGGTGCAGGATTAGGCATATGACCCAACTGGACCCACTGGTCATGTGAGGAGGCTCCCAGGGCTTTGCAGAACATACAGCTGCTCATGAGACAGCTCATGGAAGACAGTGGCCTCTGGCCTTCTCAGTGACCAGGCAGACTGTGTAGTCAGGAGTTGTAGCTACCATGTTGCCGCTACTGGGGAAGCCAGTCTGAGGGTAGAAGTGGCATCACAGAAGATTAGGCCTCCATAACAACATTGAGCCCCTGGATCAAACCTTCCCTGAAGCTCATCTTATTTCTGAATGTTCCAATTACATGAACCACTTAGTCCCTTTTGTGGTTTAAGCCAGTCAGAGCTTCAAATAACATACTGCCCCATCTGCTCCAGCCTCAAAGAGCCCTGGTTCCCGTTCTTTGACCCTTGAAGCTCTGTTTCATTCCCCAGCCTTTGCCCACATGGCCCCCTTGGCCTGGAATGTCCTCCGCAATATCCATATAACTGGCTGCTCCTCATCCTTCCATCCTCAGCTTCAACGCTGCCTTCTCCAGGGTGACTCACCTCTCTGACCACCCTATTTGAAGTACAGTCAATCTCTTCGTGTCCTTCACAGCACTCTGCATTTCTTCACCGTGTTTGTTTCCTGTCTGATTGCTTGCCTTGGGTCTGGGTCCCCTAGACCAAGTCTCTCACGCTAGCGGTGGTGAAGGATCAAGGTTTTTGTTTCCAATCTGTCACAGCGCCACACTGCTGCAAACTACTTTAAAAATAAATTTCTAGAAAAATGTGGTTTAAAAAAGCACAATGTATAAACCCCACATTTATCTTGTTACACTCTCCAGTCATAAAATTATTCTATCAAATTGTTATAAACATTTCTCAGTGGTCACTGTGAGTTGCTGTTTTCAGGAGAGGTGGATGCATACCCCACAGGCGAGCCAAACTGCCAGTGATGACGAGGAAGTGTTAGTGCTTGGCGCCACTCTCCCTGGGTGGGACGGCTCTGGGCCACGCGCCACGCTGTCTCCCAGGGGTCCCCCATAGGACTGACCTACAGTGTCCACAGAGGTAACTTGCTCCCATTGCACATTTCCTGGCTTCCTTCCCTGCCTGTCGTGTGTCTTCACTCTGTACCTGTGTTTGCAAGGACCACATCTCCAACAAACCACTTGCACCAAAATCCACGTTCCAGGACTGTTCCTGGGGACCCCAATTCATATATAATATAGGATATATAGTACATAATGTCATTGCTGCTGTTGCCCTGTCAGAATTCAAAATGCATGGTTATTGTTGCAATGTAACTGTGCATCTGTAAAATTGAAGAAACAAGGCCCCGGCGGGGAGAAGCCTGAAGCAGGGGCTGGCATCTCAGCTGGGGCCAGTGGCAGCAGAGGAGCGGGAGGCTGGGGACGCCTTTTCCCAGCCCAGGGCTTCCTCCTTCTCCAAAGATGAGTGTTCCCATCCACAACTGCTCCTTCAGCAAAACCAGGGCTTGGAAAAACCTTTTCTCCCCATAACTGGGATGTGATAAATAACTCCTGGGTTCGGGAAAAAAAGAAAACAAACAAACAAACCTGGATTCCACCTGCACTTGGTGTGGTCTCCCCTGCACGCCTGGGTTCCAAGCTCCCCAGCACGAGACTAGGGCAGCTCTCCAAAAGACCACTGGGCCTCCCTGCTTGGTGTTCTGTGGGGAGGGGGAGGAGGAGGCCACCGGGCTCATGCAGTTTTTCCGCTCTGCCACCAGCCAGCCACAGCAGAGCCAGGCCTCTGGCAGGGGTTTGTCACCTGCAGAGGAAGGTGGCCCAGGGCAGAGGCCAGGTCATTGCTGGCCACGCTGGGCTCAGCAAACTCTCTCAGCCCCGCACGGGGGAAGCAGGAGGCAGCCCCTCCCCAGGGACCAGGAACGGGGAGGCAGCAAGTGAGGAGCAGGTGCCTCGTGGTGCCCCCTCCTTTGCGTCCCTCTGCCCCACGCATGCTCTCCACTCCTTTCTTTCCTCTTCCTCTGCTCTGCTGCGTCGCCCTTCTCCCACCCCCCACCCCCAGCCTGCTGCCCTCTATCATGGGAAACGGGAAAGCTGCCAGACTTGGTGTCTGCACATGGGGAACTAAATCCTAGCTGTTTCCTGGAGGCATGGGGCCTTGGTATGCTGGTCTGTGGAATGGGGACGCTAGTCCCCACCGTAGAGCTGTGGGGAGGGTCCCAGGGCGTGGGTACGGAGGGTGGAGGCCCGGTCCCTCACCCAGCGTACCCAGGTCCTCCTCCCTCTGAAGAAGGCCTGCCTGCCTCACCGTTTCCATTGCGAATGTGTTCGCTGTACCTTCGGAGCCATGCGGCTTCCCAGTACCGCTGCTGCCCGGCCTGGCCCGGTGTCCCAGTTGGGCTCCTGGTCCACCGCCCCACCGCCCCACCTCCCCACAGGGCCCAGCCGCCCAGGCCTGTCGGAGTGTGTGCAGAAAAGCGCCGGGCGCGGGAGAGCTGGGGAAACTATTTATTTATTCTGTTCGTTCTCAGGGCAGCGGCGGGGCCTGGGCCAGCCTGGGGGTGCGGTCGCCGGAAGCGCTGGCCTCGGGCTCCGGGAAGGCGGCGGCGGGGCCGGGCAGCAGCAGGACGAGGCCGGGCCCGGACCCCGCGCGCGGGCGTAGCTCAGGGCCAGCCGCTCCAGGCGCCGCTTGCGCATCGCTGCCTGGGCGGTGGCGTGCAGGGGCCGCAGCAGCACTGGGGGCGAAGCGCCCGGGCCGCGCAGCAGGAAGTCGAAGTCTGCGCGGTCGCGGGGGTCGTAGAAGAGCGGCCCGCAGGCGGGGTCGGGCCCGGGCGGCCAGGCGAACGGGAAGGGCAGCGTGAAGTCCTCGGTGAGCACGCGGATGGCGAAGTCGTCCTGCTTGCCCAGCGCGCGGTAGGCGCGCCCGATGCCGCGGAAATGCGCCTCCCAGAGCTGCGCGTCCCCGCCGTAGATGTCCGGGAAGGCGGGCTCCGGGGGCGCCGCGGGACCTGCGGGCAGAGGGGACAGTGAACGTCCGGCAGGGCCGGGAGCGGCCCGCACAGGCGAGAGGCGAGGAGGCCGGGCGCGAAGAGAGGTGGCCAGTCTGGAAGGAGCCGCCAAATGAGCTCGAAAGGCAGAGCTGGTGACAGCCAGGGCCACCTGGTGATGAGGCGAGGCCGGGCCCTGCATTTCTGAGGAACAGCATCAGCAAACCATGAAGAGGGGGAGGTCCTGGGTGTACGGAAGGGGACGCTCACTAAGTGCTATTTGGGAAGAGCGTTCCCAATGGGGAGCGTTCCCAATGCAGAGTTTGGCCAGCGTGACCGTGTGGAGACTGAGTGAGCTTGGGATGTTGAGGTTCTCCCTGAAGGCAGTGGCCAGCTTGGGGCAGAAGGTGAAGCGGTGACTCTCAGTTGAAAGTTGATCCAGCCGCTGTGCAGAGAATGGACTTTGGGGGCCCAGCTTCAAGGTCTGGTCAGAGCCAGGGGAGGACAAGATGAACATGAGGATGGGAAAACACCACCTGGGAGAGGCTGCAGGGCCAAATCACCAGGCCTTGTAGACCAAGATGGGGAGGAGCCTGCGGGGACAGCCTGGCTCCCTGCCTGGACACAGCTGACCCTGGGATCCAGAGGGAGGTGCGACCCCAGGAGGGACAGGAGGTGGAAGGGGAGTTTGGTTTTGGCTCAGTCATGCCACCCTTCAGCCTATCCGTGGTCCCCAGAAGGCACCCAGGTTGCTGGCCCATGGTCCACACCCTGCCCAAGTCTAGGCCCTCCATTCAGGAGAGACCCCTACATTCCTTCTTTCTTTCTTTCATTCAGCAAATGTGCTTAGCTGTGGGGATACTGAAGTGAGCAAAGCAGCCATGGGACCTCACTTGGGCACACAGTCCAGGGAGGAATGTTGTCAGGCCCCAGGTGGATGCAGGAGTGAGACCAGGCAGCTCCCTGGGGATGGCCACACCGGGAGGCCAGGAGGTGGGAATGGATGAATATGACCATGAATTGTCAGATCCTTCTCCCAACACCCTTGGGAGGGGTAACAATATTCAGTCTGTTTTACTGGTGGGTATACAGACCCAGAGAAGTCATACGCAGATGCCGAACTGAAGTCCTGGGCTAGGCAATCACTTTCCACTATGCCATGCCCCTGGTTCAAGGGCCTTTTGATTAAGAGTCTCTTCCCTCTGCACAAATATTCACTGAGCACCTACTGTGTGCCAGGCAGGCTCTGTTCGAACCATCAGCTACAGCCATGAGCAGCACAGATGTGGGGGTCCTTCCACCTGTCAGGGCCTGGGCTAATCTTTCACCTTCCATGAGCCTCTGAAAATGGAACCAACCAACCCTGTTCTGCTGCCCTTGCAGATGAGATGACATTGACCAGCCTGTTTGATCAATGGGAAGTACTTTCCTAAATCAGCACCGTGGACAGCGCTACACTGGTGGTGACAGTGGAGCCCTGAGGCATCCTGCTCACACGGAGCCTGGACTGCTCTGCTTGTAGAGGGGTTGAGGCTGGAGATGGACACTGTGGGGGTGATGTTTAAAGCCACAAAACTAGATGAATCACTGAGTGGGTTAGAAAGAGCAGAAGCCCAAGCACAGAGCCTAGAGTCCTCCCTCCTGACCACCAGGTCAAGGAGATGAGGAGCAGCCAGTGAGGGCACCAAGAGGGAGCGGGCAGTGATGGGAGCGTAGGGGCTCTGGAAGCCAAGTGTGGGAGAAGGGACCTGAGCCATGTGCTGCCAGTGCATCACATCAAATGAGGCCCCACAAGTGACCTCGGACTCACCAGCGCAGAGGTCATTGGTGACCCTTGCCAGAGCTGCTTTAGTGAAGCACTGGAAATTAAAACCCCATGAGAGTGGGTTCAAGAGCAAATGAGAGAGGAGAACATGGAGGCAGCCAGGACAAATGACCTTCCTAAGGTTTGGCTCTGAATGAGGAGCAGAGAAGTAGGGCGGGAGCTGGAAGGGAAGTGGGGTCAAGAGACAGGATAAATTGCAGCATGCTTTCATGCCAGTGGGAATGACCTGGGAAAGAGTGGTGTCATGATGCAGGAGAGAGAGGGTGAAGAGTTGCTGGAGTGACAGCGTGAGGTGGGGGATGGAATGGGAGATGCTGAATGCTGCCTTTGGCTGGGAGGAGGGACGGGCATTCATGGGAGCAGGCCAGGATGGACAGTGCCCAGTGCCACAAGTACAGTGGGTGGGCACCTACAAAGTCCTCTTCCAATGGCTTCAGCTTCTCAGGGAAGGAGGGCACAAGGCCAGCAGCACAGTGTGAGGAGAGAGAGGATGGCAGCTCAGAGGGAGAGAAGGTGCAAGGCAGTTGCTAGGTGAGGAGAGGCTGGGCAGACCAGGGAGGGCAGCAGAGCCAGCCTCCTTGCTGCTGTAGGCCTGGCCAAGTGCAGGATGGGTGGATGGGTGAATGGGTGGGTGGGTGGGTGGATAAGTGGGTGGCTGGGTGGATGCATGGATGGGTGGGTGGGTGAATGAGTGGGTAGATGGGTGAATGGAAGGGTGGGTAGATGGGTGGGTGGGTGGATGTATGTATGGATGAATGTGTGGGTGGGTGGGTGGATGGGTGGGTGGGTGAATGGGTGGGTAGATGGGTGAATGGAAGGGTGGGTAGATGGGTGGGTGGATGGATGTATGTATGGATGAATGTGTGGGTGGGTGGATGGATGGGTGGGTGGGTGAATGGGTGGGTGGTTGGGTGGAAGGATGGATGGATGGATGGATGGATGGATGGATGGATGGATGGATGGGTGGGTGGTTGGGTAGATGGATGGATAGGTGGGTGGATGGGTGGATGGATGGGTGAGTGAATGGATGGCTGACTGTCCCTCCCACTGCCTCTGAGATCCAGAGCTGGGTTTTAGAAGAGGCAAGGGCAGGAGAATGATCGGGAAGGGGCCCTAAAGAGTGAGAAGGACCCTGCATGCCTCCAGGTCCATAGGTCCAAAGGCTTCAGGAAGAGAGCCAGCCCCTTCCCTGAGGACTCCAGAGCATCAGAGCATTGGGGAGGGTAGGGAGGAGAAGGAACTTTATGGGGAAGTTTTGATGCCCCCACCCTGGCCCAGCCCCACTGCCACTCTCCTTCATGACCTTGGCAGAGCATCTTCTTCTGGAAGATGGTGAGAGGGCCGCTTCCTGCTCCCACATTCTCAGATCCCCAGGTGCCCTGTCCCCCTTCCCCTCCATTCCCCTCCCTCACCAAGTGTCTCACCTGGAGTGGCTACAGGAGGGGGCAGACCTGCCGGGCTGGGGGTCCCAGGACAGGGGGAAGCCATGCCAGCAGCCCAGAGGGCAGACTTCTGTTTACTTGGCTGCCCAGGAAATGGGCGGGGCCTCCCAGGGGAGGACAGAACCTTGCATTTAAAGGGCCTCCACTCAGGAGTGGGCTGGGGCTGTGGGAGAGGCTGAGTGGGGACCTGTGGGCTCGGTGGCCTCTTGTGCACTAACCTCTCTGTGGACATCACTGCAGCCCCTCACCCAGCACCTTGACCCTCACCTGGACCCTGCAGGGCCACCCTCTGGGCCAGCCTCCCATCCTTAACCCTTCCCATTGCACCCAGCAACCCTCTGAGATCAATCCCCAGTCACATCTGCTCACCTGCCCTGCTCAGGGGCCATGACAACCTGGCACCCAGAGACCACCAGCCTGTCCCACCAGCACTCTTCCTCCTGACTCGCCTCGGGTCAGCCTGGTGTCCACAGCTGCAGCCTGTGAGTGCTTTCAGGGCAGCTGAGGCCTTGATCCAGCCTCAGCTGGCCTATCCCTCCAGACCACGGGGCTCCCACAGGCATTCCCAAAGTCCTCAGAGCCCAGTCAGCAGTCCCCATCTTCAGCAACTCCAGTAGTCCCTGTGAAGTGGGTCAGACCTCGCCCCAGCCACAAAGAGCTCATGAGGATTTCGGTTCCCTCAAAGTGGGATCAAGCGTTGGTGGGGACACGAGACAGAGAAGGGAATGAAGCCTGGGAAGACGCATCCTGGCACAGTTTTACCAGGGATGGCTTCAGAGCTACTTCGCCTGCCTACGAACGGCGGTGGGCTGCTGTGTCCCCAGCAGGTGTGGCCTGCGAGCAGCTTGGCAGCCAGAGATGGCCTCAGGGAAAGAAAGGTAAGTGCTCCCAGGGGCCTGAGCTGGGGCCTGGCTCCTCACAAGGAGAACCCCAGCCACAGACTGGGATATGATCGAGCAGTCAACGCCCCTGGTGTTTGAGTGTCACTCATACCAGGCTCTCTGTTACCATAGCCTCTCGTACAGCAGGGCTGCAACACAGAGCAGGACAGGGCTTGACCAGGGAACAGGGGCCTCCTTCCCTCTCCTGGTCTCTGTATTTCTGCGCCTCCACCTCTCTGTGCAGTTGACTTAAGAGGGTGCCCTTCCCACTCTCCTCTGCAGTGCAACCCTTTCAGGTTCTGGCTCATACTACCTCCTCCAGGAAGCCCACTTGGCCTGCTCTGTACCTTGGAGCCTCCCAGGCCTGGCTGGCACCCCCATCAGAAGTCACCTGTTTGGATGTGGTCCCTCCATTGCCTTCTGTGGGCTCCCATGTGTCCTGGTGATGACCTCAGGCTGCACACGGTCTCATGTCCAGGGCCCTGCCATTCGAGACCACACCCTCTGAGCAGCTTGGGCTCCAGCACCCTCCGCTGAGATTCCTAGGTCAGTGCCAGCCTCAGACTTAGGAAGGCGGGCATGTGGGAGGTAGGGAAGGCCAGGGTTGTCATGGCAAAACCCTGTACCCACTCTGTCTTCCCACCCCCCTGAGAACCCCTCAGAACAGCCCTGGGCCACCTCCTCTGAGCCAGACTTAAAGAAAGGCCTGCCCAGCCCCAGCAGGTGAGCTGGAACCCTTCTCCCCAGATAAGCCACGCCCCATGCTCTCCCCCACCTCCAGCAAGGCTGGGGTGCAGCCAAGCAGATCCAGCAGAGGCCGAGGCTCTGAGTGGGATGCTCGAAACCTGTGGGCTATGCAACCTCCTCCCTTCCCTGAGCCTCGCTGGCCCGTCTGTGAAATGGGGCTGAAGACCTGAGGTGAACAGAGAAATAAATGGGCCTTTGAGAAGGGAAAATACAGTATAACAAAGCTGGAATTCAACCTGCCCTTGGAACATCCCCTCACCCTGGAGGCCTGACTTCATGGCCACCTCATGAGGGGACCTTTGTAGTTGAAGACCCTCCTATCTTATGCGGGGTGGGGCTGGGCCTGGAACCTGCCACAGTGCTGCTCTGAAAGGCACACATGTGTCTCACATTCACTGGTATAAAATGACAGACGTGGAACAGGAAATCGAGCTCCCTGCATTCCGGCATGCATGGCACCTGCACAGTTCCTTCCCGTTATTGTCCTGTGTGACAGCCCCCCAGTGAGGTCACAGTGCTGGGATCGCCCCCACAGGCACAGTGCTCAGGAATGTGGAGTGTGCCTGGGATCTGCCCTCCAGCCATGAGGTCTACGCCCTCTGCTTCTTCCATCCAGGCCCTGAACGCCATCTGTGGTCCCAAGAAGCAGCGTCCCAGTGCCCTATCCAGCTTCCACCCCCAAGCCTTTCCTGAGCCCCTGCTGGGCCAGGCTCTGAGCTGGGCGTGGAGAAGGACGGGAAGGCTGAAGCCCAGCCCTCCCGGCACTTGTAGGCAGGAGTGTACCCAGCTCTCAGACCTCAGAGTCAGCCATGGTGAGTGTAGTCCTGTATTCACATGACCCACATGTGTTTTCCACCTTCCTGTGCTCCAGCCAGATGCCCCCTGACACCAATTCTCAAGGCAGGCGCAAGTCAACTTCAGCTCAGCCTGGTGGGCTGCGGCTGAGCGATGGTCCTGAATGACGGCTCGGCTATCAATATCATTGTGTGACTGCGAGAGGAAGAAACAGTTCATCCTGACATGCTCATTCTGCCGACCGCCACCGAGCACCTCCTGGGGACCTCGCCCTAGCTGGCTAGTGGCCTCTAAACCAAGCTGTGTCAGTCAGGGAGACATCTAAGCTATTGTAACAAAGCACCCCCAAATACAGTGGCTAAAACAAGACAGAACGTTTGTCTCCCTCCTGCAACAGTCCAGCCAGTGCTGGCCTCGAGGGCAGCTCTGCTCCTTGGGGACACTCAGGGGCCCAGGCTCTTTGGCCTGCAGCTCTGCCCTCACCCAGGGGTGGGTGTCCTCATCTGCAAGACTGAGGTGCAGTGGCACGTACTGCATCCCAGCCCAGGAGGGGCAAAGGCAGTCATGGGCTGACAGCTTCCTATGGAGAACACAAGGAGACACTGCCCACACCACTTCTCAAATTCCAGGGCTGAGGATTTTGTCTTGTGGTCCCCCTTGGCTGCAAGAGAGGCTGGGACGTGCCATCCACTCCTGGCTGGCCATGTGCCCAGCATCTGGAGGGACAACCTTCCTTTGGCGGCAAGAATGAAACCGACCCAACGCATCTCAGTGTGGGCTCCCCTGCAGCCGAGAGTGTGCACTTCCTGGAGCTGCTGTAACTAATTACCACCAGCCTGGGTTAAAGTCACATCCCTGGGCCAAAACCAAGGAGCCAGCAGGGCCACGCTTGCCCCAGAGGCTATGGTGGAGCCTTCCTCACCTCCGCCGGAAGCTGGTGGCTGCCTCCCTCCAACCTCTGCCTCCGGGGCCTCACAGCCTCCTTTCTGTCTGTAGTCAAACCTGCCTCTGCCTCCCTCTTGTAAGGCCACACATGATTGCATTGGGGGACCACCTGGATAATAATGTCCCTAAAGATTCTTAATTTCATCACAGCTACAATGTCCTTTTTTCCCATAAAAAGTAACAAGTACAGGTTCCGGGCATGAGAACATTGATACTTTGGGGGCATTTCTTCTGCCTACCAGGCAGATCCCAAGGCAGTAACTCAGGGCAGGCGTGTTCTTGGGACGTGATCCCAGGAAACACCGTGGGATGGGGGAGGAAGAGAGACTCAGAAGGTGGGAAGCCGGAATGGCGTTGTCAAGCACCCAGCATCCTGGAAGCCACCGGGGCGTGATCTCACTGGGTCACCCCATCAGAGGGGTAGGGCTGAGCTGTCTGTCCCTGCCCCCAAATCACAGGTCAAGGCTGCTCCCAGGAAAGCTGGATTCCCTGGTAGCTTCAGCAGTGGCCAGAGATCCCCCCAGAGAGAGAAACACAGGTGATGGCAGGTGAAGAATAGGAATGACGAGAGCCCAAGTGCGGGGTGAGGGGGCAAGAGTATCTGCGCTCAGCCCACCCTCTGGAGCCTGTTGACTGTAAACTGGGAGGGCAACAGAGAGAAACCCAGACGGAAATGCCGTTAGGAAAGGGAAATTTGCAGGGAGCTCTGACAGTATCAAGGTGGGCGGGGGACACTCTGTGTCCATTCTGTGATCTGAGATGGCCTCTCAGGGAATGACGCTGAAGCAGGGGCTAGGTGGGCCTTAGGAGCAGTGTGTGCAAAGGTCCTGTGGCAGGAAAAGCCCCAGCCCCTAAGGACCATGAAACATCAGCCCAGGAGGCCTGTGGCTGGTGAGCAGTGAGCCGAGAGGAGGCCGAGGGCACTGGCGAGACAGGGGAAATGTGGGGGACGTGTAGGAGCCAGCCCCTTTCTCCTGCCTGGGGCCATGGCCCGACATTCCTTCCTCTGCCATCAGCATTACCCCCTGCCCCCAGCAGCTTCCCCACTACACACTGGCCTTTGCTTTCTCCTCCAGCAGATCAGGAAGGCCCCGCCTTCCTGAGGGACAGAGAAGGGTGTCCGGCAGAGGAAGCCTATTGGTGGAGGCATGCAGGCCCCAGGCCCCAGGCCCCAGGTGGTGGCTGCCTACGGAGAAGGGAGAGCAGGCTTGGCTGGCCTCCCCAGAAAGGCCCCTCCCAGCGCTCCCCCCGCCAGGAGTTATTTTTAAAATCTCATTTTCAGAAAGCGGAGGAGAAAACCTCTTTCTTTTGCCTTTTCTCTACTCTTTTTTCTGTGAAAGTGTAGGAGCGGGTGTGGAGGAGGAGGGGAGCCCTGGAAGGCGAGGAGGAGCCCCTGGGCAGTGTCCCAGCTTGTGGACCCGGGCCTGCTGCTGACCGGGGCTGCCCCACCCTGCCAGTGGGACCCTCCTTGGGCAATCTTGGCATAGGGAATCACCCATCTGCAGGACGGGGACCCGCCCAGGGCTGGGAGGTGAGCACTGTCTCTGCCCCCCAAGGGGGGCCTCAGTCCATCCCTGCTGTGCTCCTGAGAGCAGCAAGGCTCAGAGAGGACAGACACTCCCTCAGGCGGGAGCGCAGAGCCCTGGCAAGAGCCCGGAGCCCCGCCAGGCCACAGCTGCTAGGGAAGGGCCAACCTTGAGGCCCTGCAGCCCCACTTGGGGATCCCAGCGCTACTGCTAGAGGCTGAGTGGGGAGTGCTCAGTGGTGGCTGTTTTTGTTTTTCTGTGGTAAGAACACTTAACATGAGATCTATGCACTTAACAAACATTTAAGTGTGCAGTGCAGCTTCGTTAACTATAGGTGCAACGTGGCACAGCAGACTTCTGCAACGTATCTTCACTGAGACTTATCCCCATTCAGCAGCAATGCCTCCTTTCCCCTTCCCCCCTACCCCCTGCCCTGGGAACCACCATTTTACTCTCTGCTTCTGACTTTGACTCTTAGATTCCATGTAGAAGCAGAATCAAGCAGAATTGGCCTTTCTGGGTCTGGCTTTATTGAATGAAATCCTCCAGGTTTATTCACGTTGTCTCATATGGCAGGTTTCCTTCTTTTTAAAGGCTAATATTCCATTGTGTGTATATACCACATTTTCTTTCTTCATTCATCTGACCAGAGACGCTGCAGGGTTTCCATATCTTGGCTATCTTGCAACAAAGCCGCAGCCATCATGGGAGTGCAGCTATATCTTCAAGATCCTGGTTCCATTTCCTTTGGCTGTAACCCAGTAGAGGGATTGCTGGATCAGATGGCAGGTCTATCTTTAGTTTTCCGAGGAACCTCCGTGCTGTTTCCTATATTGGTTGCACCATTTTACATTCCCACCAACAGGGTACAAGGCTTCCCTTTCTCCACACCCCGGCCAACCCTTGCCATCTTGTCTTTTTGATGCCAGCCATGCTAACAGGTGCAAGGCGATCTCACTGTGGCTTTGATTTGCATGTCCTGGTGATTAGTGATGGGCACCTTTTTATATACCAGTTGATTATTTGTCGTCTTTGGATAAATGTCAACTTATTACCCACTTTTTCATTGGCTGATTGGGTTTTCTGCTCTTGAGTGACAGCAGTTCCTTATAGATCTTGGATGTTAACCCCTTATCAGAGAGAGGGTTTGCAAATATTTCCTCCCATTCCACAGGCTGCCTTTTCATTTTGTTGTTTCCTTCGCTGTGCAGAAGCTTTTGAGTTTGGTGTCGTCCCACTTGTCTATTTTTGCTTTTTCGCCTGTGCTTTGGCTTCATATCCAAAAAATCATTGCCAAGACCCATGTCAAACAGCATTTCCCCTGTTTTCCTCTAGGAGTTTTACAGCTTCAGGCCTTACGTTTACGTCTTCTGTGGGGGTGTCCACTGGTCAAACAGGGCCACTGTCTCCTGGGAAGGGAACTTCAGGGAGTCAGGCCTTGAGGCAGCAGCCAGGGGAACTGGTAGTGGGACCCAGCTGAACGAGGGGCATGGGTGTCCACCTGGCCCCTCCTGTCACCTCCAGTCACAGCACAGCCCCCACCGTCCCACCACCCAGTCAGGCCCAGCATGATTGAACAAACCATATCGAGAATAAATGCTATGGGAGCCCAAAGAAATCAGGGATGGCTTCCCCAAGGAGGTGACCTGGGTGGGAGTCTCCAAGGACAGATACGAAAGGGCAAAAACGCTCTTTCTTTAGGAAAGTGTGGGGTAGGGCACATTCCAGGAGGAAAGCACTGCACAAAGCCTCAAACCTGGCTGCAGCCTAGGAACCCCAGGGAGTTGGGCAGGGACAGAGAGAAGGAGCCTGAGAGGCCAGGGAGCTGCCCCTTCCTCATTGAGTCCGGCCCTTCCTCATTGCAGGCGAATAGCAGGAGGGGGAACGCCCTGTGCAAAGGCTTGGTGGTGGGAGCCACGTGGCGCCCTCAGGCAGTCACTCCTCCCAGGGGTAGTGCCTGCAGCCCCAGGTCTAAGACGGTGGGATGCCAGGCATCCCTTTCTGCGGGTCTCTGGCTGGAGGGAGGGCGCAGCGGGGAGGGCGCGTGGGCTGGGTGGCACGTGTGCCTCTCACAGGCCCCCGGTCCAGGCCGTGCCCTCCCGCCGCGCGAGTCCTGCCTGGGCCCGCAGCGCCATCTGCCGGCCGCACGGGAGGCCGGGTCGCGGAGCCGGCGGCGGGGAGGCGGCGGGTGCCACTGGTCCAGGGGACTCGTCCTCACGCTAGACTTGAATCTAGACACCTGAGTTTGATACTCATTTCCACCACTGATTGCTGTGCGACCAGTCACTGGCTCCTGGCCCTCTCTGAGCTCCGCCCCAATCCCGGGGTAGTGAGCAGGGAGAGGCCCAGGCCGGGAGAGGAGAAAGCGGCCACGCTGACCCTCGGTCCTGCTCCGGTATTGCAGATGGAGAGGAGTGCACCGTGAGGTACGGCGAGGTTCCCGGGCACGCGGTCAGCAGAGAGGGGGCTGGATTTGATTCAGGACAGCCTGCCCAGCCCCACAGGCTGAGCTCCCAGGCTGTCCCCGCTCCTGGTTCCTTCCACTGGAGAGGATCCCAGAGGAGTCAAGCATCAGCACCCAGAGGGGAGCCCAGCACATCGCAGGTGTTCAGACTCAGGCCCAGAGGGGAAGTCACAGCTCCAGCCCCGGGACCTGTCACCTGCACAGGGACCTGGACTTAGCAAACAAATAGCCCAGGCCAGAGCATCCATGGGTCTCCCAGGAGACAACTGAGGCCCAGAGAAGGAAGGGGAAGGGCCGGGACCCCTTGAGGACACACGTCTGAGCACGCACACACAAACACAGGCACACACGCACGCCTGCTGTCCCCACAACACAGACCCTAGAAAGGATGCTGTGGACACTGGAACCATTGTGACCTCAGGGGTGAGGTCAGGCCTGCCAGGGCGGGGGAGGGTCAGTGCCAGAGACAGGGCCAGCCCACAGGCGTGAGGCCAGAGCTAGTGGTGGGTTCCTGTGGGTCTGCACTGCACCCCAACCAGAACAATGGACGGGCAGTGTTCTGAAAGGCCACATAGCCACACCCCGACGGGTAGAATGTCGTCAGCCGTGTCCCAAAACTCCAGGTCAGCTCAGCACTAGCAGGGACCCTCTGACCCCTCACCAGTACTCAGCCTTATCTGTCAGGGGAGCCTCCCTGTAGGCCATCCAGGGGCCCCTGTGCTGAGGAAGGAGGGTCCTGCCCCCAGAAGCAGCCTGCCAGGGTTGGAGTGGGGATCAGGTTGGAGGAGAGGAGGCCAGGAGAGCGGAAGCTTAAACTGGAGCGAGGGCCTTGCCCACATAGCCTGCACTTGTGAGGGCCAGAGGGACCGTGGCCTGTGTCGCCAGCAGTGCCTGCAGGCTCTGTGAACGGGTCAGTGACTGGATGGACAGACAGTCCACCTGTTTCTCTGAGCCTCGGCTTCTATTCAGCACAGTGGAGATGATACCACAGCCAGTGTTTCTGCAGAGATTTAAGGGACATGAATAAAGGAAGGTTCCTCCACAGCCTTCCAGGGTCCCCAGGGCGCCCCAGTGTCCCAGGGACCTGGACAGACACAAAGGGCATCTCTACCTTCCTGTGTCTGACAGGCAAGTCAGAGCTGTCTGGCCCCCAGCCCAGAGCCCCACCTGCCCCCTCTATGGGGACCCAAAGCAGGTTCTGCTGCGCAGACACTCATCCACCCGGGCTGGGGCCCACAGCCAAGCCATGGGGTCAGAGTAGGCTTCCCAGTTGCAATCCACGCTGGTGAATATTCTGGGAGTGTCTCGGTACCTGCCTGTGAACTCAGGCATTTCCAGCCCTCGCAGTCCCGGTTTGAATGTTGTCAGGCCTCCCTTCTCTGCCATAGCTTCTGTTGCTAAGCCGAGAGTGCTCCTCTGCAGATGTTTGCTAATAGTGTGTTCACATCGTTTTTCTATCTTTAAAAATACATTTAACTCTGGAAGCCACAGGGGCTGTGATGTGGGTTTGGAGGGGCAAGGTACGGGCCTCGCTGGTGCCTGCGGCCCATGCTGTGACTGCTGCTATGCCTGGGGGAAGCCGGGCTCTAGCTCCAACAGGATCCTCACTCCCACTCCCAGAGTCGGCCCCAGCCAGGTTTGTCTGGAAAGTCACCCTTTCCAGGATGAGGGAACTGGCTAGTTTTTGGAGAGGCCACAGGAAGGAAGTGGGTTCTAGAAGGAGTAAACTGTGTGTTGACCTCTCAAGGTCAAGACGGCAGGGTTTGAGGGCCTCCCCAGAGCTGCCCTGGCCCTGAGATGCCAAGAGATGTCAGAACATGTGATCTCCAGGACGCAGGCTCTGGAGCTCTTCCTACTGCAAAGCTCAGATGTGCAGAAATGCAGCTTCTCAGGCAACCCCAACCTTATGATGCAGTTATGGGATGGAGAAGACTGGTGGGTATCTTCCTACACCCCTGGCAAGGGGACAGAAAGAAAGGAGGAGAAGGAGACATGCTCTGGGCAGAGGGGCCAGGGAAGCAGAGCCTCACAGGGTCCACCAGAAGGCATTTGGGAAGCTGGATCTGGTGTGATGATTGACAGACTGGATCCTGGAGAGGTGGGAGGGCTGTCACAGTGCCATGTCCAAGGTCAGGACTGGGCCGGTGGTGGCTCTGGATACATCCCCTGCTATGAAGCACTCCATTCATTCCACCAGTATGTGCTAGGCACCTGCTGTGTGGACCAGGTGTTCTAGGTGTCAGGGATACTGCTGTGAACAAAAGAGATAAAGACCCTGTCCTCATGCCTTACCTTCCAGGTAGGGAGACTGCCAGTGAGACCAGAAGCAGGAAAGTAAACGATATGATGTTACAGGGCGAAAAGTGACATTGAAAAAAGAGAGGATGGGGAGGAGGAAGTGTGGGGTTAGGATTTTAAATCAGTTCTTCAAGAAGGTGACAATTGAGCAAAGACTAAAATCAGGTGAGGGACTGAGCCAGGCAGCCATCTGGAGGAAGGGTGTTCCCCAGACGGAAGGAGTGGCCACGCAAAGGTCCAGAGGTAAACGTGCACCCGGTGGTGGGAGCGCCCCACCGCCGCGGTGGAATCAGCAAGCGAGAGCAGAAGGAAATAAGGGCAGAGAGACCACTTTTGTTCTTCTGTGTCTTTTTTCTTTTCAATTACAGTATGTTTACAGATGATAAAATTCACTATTTTTAGCTTATAGCTCTCAAATTTTGATAAATATATATAGTCATGGACCCACCATCACAAACAAAATATGGCAGTGGGTGCATGACTCCCCGACAGCTCCGCCTCCCAGACACTCCCTCTTGTCCCTCGGAGGTGAACTCTCTCCAACTCCCAGCCCCTGGGAACCACTGACCTGCTCTCTGTCTGTAGTTTCACCTTTTTCAGAATGTCATAAAAGTGAAATGACACCACATGTAGCTTGTGGAGTCTGGTTTCCCTCCTGGAGCATCCATGTTTTCGTGTTCATCAGTGATTCACCTCTCTTGTTGCTGAGTAACTTTACTGTGAATGTGACATGGTTTGTTTATGCATTCCCAGGGTGAAGGACATTTGGATTATTTCCATGTGGACATATCATAAATAAAGCCAGTATAAATGTTTGTGTATATATTTTAGTCAGTAGTCATTTCACTTGAGTGAATGCCTAGGAGTGGGTAGCTGAGCTGTTTGGTAAGTGTACATTGACTTTATTAGCAAATACCAGGCTACCTTCCAAGAGGGCTATGGCACTGTGCATTCCCACTAGCAATGCATGGAAGCCCAGAGCTATTCTGCAACCTCACCAGCACTTGGTATTTCCAGTGTCTCTGATTTTAGCCGTTTTAGTAGATGTGTGGTGATAGTTCACTGTGGTGTTAGTTGGTTTCCCTCGTGAGGAATGAGTGCTTTTCAGGTGCTTCTTTGCCATCCGTCTGCCTCCTCTGAAGCCTTGTCCCAGTCTCCTGCCTGTGTTTTCTTAGGCTGCTTTGCTTTGTTTTGTTTTGAGAGTTATTTCCATATTCTGGAGATAGTCCCTTATCAGATATGTGATTTGCAAATACTGCCTCCAAGTCTACAGCTGCTCATTTCTTAATGCATATCCCTTAATCTAAATAAAAGAGAGGGGGACCAGGTGCAGTGGCTCATGCCTATAATCTCATCACTTTGGCAGGCGGAAGCAGGAGGATCATTTCAGCCCAGGAGTTCAAGACCAGCCTGAGCAATATACAGAGACCCTGCCTCTACAGTAAAAAAATAAAAATAAAATAGGCAGACAAGGTGGCTTGCAACTGTAATCCTAGCTACTTGGGAGGCTGAGGCAGCATCATCTCTTGAGCCTCGGAGTTCGAGGCTACAATGAACGAGCTATGATTGTGCCACTGCACTCTAGCCTAGGCAGCTTTCTCTCTAGAAAACAAAAATAAAATAAAGACAGAGGGGATCTCTAAAAGAAAATGATATTTATTCAAGAATAGGCATTGCAATAGTAATACGTGTGCCATAGTAAACCACATGCCTATTCAAGGCTGGGGCAAGGGTAAGTTTTTAAAGGCAAAATTAAAATGATTGATTACATAAGTTGCTCTGAAATAATAATTCTTGGCTACAAGGGTCAATAACAAGGGTGGGGTGAGTCCTAGGTTGGAAAGACAGTTTTCTGGGTAGACAACCTCTCAGAAGTATTTGTGTGTGTGTGTGTAAGGTTGCAATTGGCCTTTGTGCAAGGTTGTGGGTTTTGCAGAGTCTTTTGTGATAGTTCTTGCTGTCAGGCATTTGTGCATGAGAACCATTCCTTTATGGTTTCCTCCAGCCCCATTTATCAGAGTTTTAACACAGTGACTCCATTTTGATTCCAACAAGTTTCACATATCTTTCAAAAAGCAGAAGTTTTAAATTTTTATGAAATCAAATTTATCATTTCTTCTTTTATATAGTGCTTTTGGTGTCACATCTAAGAAATCTTTGTCTAACCCAAGATCATAAAGATTTCCTCCTATATTTTCTTCTGAAAGTTTTAGAAGTTTAGGTCTTACTTTTGGGTCTTTTTGATCTTTTTGAGTAAATTTTTACATATGATTTGAGGAATGGATTAGGGGTTATTTTTTGCATGTGTCTACCCAATTATTTCAGCACCATCTGTTGAATGCTTTTTTAATAGAGTTGCTCTTGCACCCTTATCAAAAATCAGCTGAAGCCAGGCACAGTGGTATGCATCTATAGCCCCAACTACTCAGGAGGCTGAGGCAGGAGAATTGCTTGAGCCCAGGAGTTCAAGACTGCAGTGAGCTATGACCACACCACTATACTCCAGCCTGAGCAACAGAGTGAGACCCTATCTCTAAACAAAACAAAACAAAAAGAATCAATTGACCTTATATGTGTGGGCCTTTTTCTGGAATCCATGTTCTGTTACACATATTTATATTTATGTGCTTCTATCAATATTACATTGCCTTGATTACTATAGCTTTACAATAAGTTTTGACATTGGTAATGGTCCTCCAATTTGGTTCTCCTTCAAAATCATTTTGACTCTCCTAGTTTCTTTACCTTCCCATATGAATTTTAGAAACAGCTTGTTGGTAACTACCAAAAAAAAATTCCTGCTGGGGTTTTTATTGAAATTGCATTGAATATTTAGATAAAGTTAGAAAAAATTAACATCTCAACAATATTGAGTCTTCCAATCCATGAACATGGTATATCTATTTATCTTCTTGATTTATTTCATCAATATTTTGTAGTTTACAGTATATAGACCTTGCAATTGTTGTTAGATTTATGCCTAAATAACTCATGATTTTTGGTGCTAGTGTACATGGTACCTTTTTTATTTCAGTTCCCAATTGTTCATTGCCAGTATGCATAAATATGAATACTTTTTATTGACCTTACAATTTGTAAATTTGCTGAACTTATTTTTTAGTTCTAGTAGGCTTTTCTGTAGATTTGGAATTTTCCACTTGTATAATAATGCCTTCTACGAATAAAAATATTCGTAGAATATTTTTTGCCTTATTCCCAGTCATGTGGAAAAATATTCAGCCTTTCACCATAAAGTATGATATTATAGATACTCTTTATCAGCTTGAGGAAGTTTTCTTAGTTCCTATGTTTATTTTTGAATAGATGTTTAGTTTCACCAAATGTTCCTCTGCATCTATCGAGATCGTTATATTTTCTTTCCTCAGTCAGTCATAGTGAATTACATTGACTGATTTTCAAAATATTCAGCTAGCCTTGTATTCCCAGGATAAGCCCCGCTAGGAGATGATGGATAAGCTTTTCTGTATACTTTGAATTGTTTTGTTAAGAAAGTTTGTGTCTGTTCATGGAAGGTATTAGGCTGTAGTTTTCTTTATTTCCTAGTTTTAGTGTCAGGTTTTGCCTCATGGAATGGTTGGAAGTGTTCCTTCCTCTTCAATTTTGTGGAAGAGTTTGTAGTATTTGTATTATTTCTTCCTGAAACACTTGATAGAATTCAAGAGTGAAGCCAACACAGCCTAAAATTTTCTTTGTGGGAAAGTTTTCAACTACATATTCAATTTTCATAATATAGGGTTATTCTTGTTATTTAATTCTTGAGTAAGCATTGGTATTTTATGACTTTAAGAAATGCGTCCATTTCATCTATGTCACCAAGTTTATTGGCACAAAGTTATTCAGAATATCCCTTCATTATTCTTTTAATGTCTGTAGAACCTGTAATGATGTACCCACTCTTATTGATGTTAATAATCTGTGTTTTCACTTTTTTGCCCTAATAAATCCTGCTAGTGGTTTATCAATGTTTTCATCTTTTCAAAAAAATCACCTACTGGTTTCATTGATTTTTCTCTATTTTTTGTTATTTTCTATTTCATTAATTTTTGCTCTACTTTTTTTCTTGAGTTTAATATGCTGGGTTTTTTCCTAATTTATTCAGTTACAAGCTGATTTCAGACCTTCATTCTTTTCTAATACAAGTGTTTTAATTTGCTGCACCCCAGGTATTTTGATATGCTGTGTTTTCACTTCTGTTTTGTTCAAGATACCTTTTACTTTCATTACCGTTTATTTCTTCTTTACCTATGGATTATTTAAAAGTATGTTGTTTAGTTTCCCAATACTTAGGTATTTTCCACCTATCTTTTGTTATTGATTTCCAATTTAATTTCATGTGGTCAGATATCATGTTTTGTTGGATCTGAATCTTTTCCAACTTGCTAAGACTTTTTATGGCACAGAATATAGTCTGCGTCGGTAAATGTACCATGTGTATTTGAAAATAAAGTTTATTCTTTTGTGGTTAGAGTTCTATAAATGTCAATTCAGTTATATTGGTTAATAATTGTTTGAGCCTTTTATATTCTTACTGGTTATCTGTCGACTTATTTTATCAGTTATCTATCGATGGGTATTGAAATTTTCAACTAAGATTGTTGACTTGTCTGTTTTTCCTTCTAGCTCTAACTTCTTTGCTTTATGTGTTTTGAAGTTCTGTGACTAGATGCATGAACATTTAAGATTTTTATATCTCCTTGATTAGTGAACTGATTATCTTTATCCCTGTTATTTACTCTAAAATATACTTTGCCTGATATTAATATAACCACACAGTTTTTTATATTTGTGTTAGCATGATATATCGTTTTCCATCCTTTTACTTTTGATTGATTGGTTTCTACTATATTTCAAGTGGATTTTGTATAGGCAATATACACTTGGCTCTTGCTTTTTTATTCAATTTGACAATCTCTGCTATTTGATTGTGGTGCTTTAATCATTTATATTTAATACGACTATTGATATGATTTGGTTTTAGTCTACCATCTTGCAATTTGTTTTCTCTTTGCCTCATCTCTTTTTGTGCAATTTTTTTCTCTTCTTCTGCCTTTATTTGCATTGGGTATTTTTTATGACTCCACTTTCTCTCCTTTGTGGACTTGCTAGCCACACATATTTTGTTTTGTGTCGTTTTATTATTTAGTCATTGCTTTTGGGTTTCTAGTATACATGTCAACTTATCTCGGTCTACCTTCAAGTGAAATTATATCTTCAAGTAAAATTAAAATATAAGCATCTTCCAACATTTTGTTTTCATTTCCCCCTCCTGGCTTTTGTGCTATTATTGTTATATATTTTACTTCTATATTTGTTATAAACCCACAATGCATTATTATTTTTACTTTAAATTTTAAAAATAAAACAATTGGCCGGGCGCGGTGGCTCATGCCTGTAATCCCAGCACTTTGGGAGGCCGAGGCGGGTGGATCACAAGGTCAGGAGATCGAGATCACATGAAACCCCGTCTCTACTAAAAATACAAAAAAAAACTCGCCGGGCGCAGCGGCGGGCGCCTGTAGTCCTAGCTACTCGGGAGGCTGAGGCAGGAGAATAGCGTGAACCCGGGAGATGGAGCTTGCAGTGAGCCGAGATCGCGCCACTGCACTCCAGCCTGGGTGACAGAGCGAGACTCCGTCTCAAAAAATAAATAAATTAATTAAATAAAATAAAATAAATAAATAAATTCTATTTACCTACATTTTTCCCATTTCCAGTGCTCATTATTCTTTTGTGTAGTTTTCTATTTCCAACTGTTGCCATTTTCCTTCTGTCTGGAAGACTTTCTCAAACATTTTTTTGTAGTGCAGGACTCCTGATGATAACTTCTTCTGGTTTTTGTGTACATGAAAAGTGTTTTTATATCACCTTCCGTTTCTAAAGATATTTTCTCTAGGTATGAAATTCCAGCTTGGCAGGTTGTTGTTTCGTTTTGTTTTTTCTTTCAGGGCTTTAAATTGTTGCGCTACTATCTCTTGGCTTGCACTGATTTCAACAAGAACTGTGCTCTCATTTTTCATTCCTTTCATGTGTCTTTTTTCTATGGCTGTTTTTAAGATTTGCTCTTATAATTGGTTTTGGGCAATATTATTTCAATGTGTCTTCATGTAGTTTTCTTTGTATTTCTTTTGCTTGGAATTCATTGAATTTCCTGGATTTATAATTTTCATCAAATTTGTGGATTTATATTTTTCATCAAATTTGTAAAATGTTCAGGTATTATTTCCTCAAATATGTTTTCTTTCCCTTTCCTTTTCCTGTGGGGATGCAAATTGCACATACAAAATGCCATGTGATGTTGTCCCACATCTCACTAACGCTCTGTTTTATTTTTTCCAGTCTTTTTTCTCTATATGTTTCATTTTTGGGTAGTTTCTATTGCTGTGTCTCCAGGTTCACTCATCTTTGCTTCTACATTGTCTAATCTCCTGCTAACCTAGTGTATTCATAATGCGAAATGTATCTTCATTGTTTTATATTTCCCATGTCTCTCCTTACCATGCTCATGTTTTGCTCTACCATGCTGAACAGAGAAATATATTACTAACAGTAATGGCAAAAATCGCAATTACTTTTGCACCAACCTTATAACTGTTTTAATGTCCTTGTCTACTAATTATATCATTTCTGTGTTTGTTTAAATTAATTGATTTTTCTCCTCATTAGGGATTTTTGTTTTGTTTTGTTTTGTTTTGTTTTGTTGTTGTTTCTTTCCATGCCTAGCAAATTTTTTTTCAGATGCTAGACATTGTGAATTTTGCCTTGTTGGGTACTGGATATTCCTGTACTTTTTAAATATTCTTCAGGTTTGTTCTTTAACACAATTTAATTACTTGAAAAGTTTGGTTCCTTTGAGGCTTTGATTTTAAAGCTTTAGTAGGAAGAGCCAAAGCATTGTTGTTTAGGGCAGACTTTTTTCCCCCATTACTGAGGTCATACCATTAACACTCTACCTGATGCCCTGTGAATTACCAGGTTTTCCACTCTTGCTGATGAGAAAAGGAACTCTTCTTAGCCCTGTGTGAGTTCCAAAGATTGTTCCCTCTACTCCTTTTGGAGCTTTGTGGTTTTTTTCCCAAATGTACTGAGCTCAGATGAAGACAGGGAATGCAGGGGATCCCCTGCAAAGCCCCAGAACTCTCTCTCCTCCTTGTGCAGCTCTCTCCTGTGACTCTTCCCAGCAAACTCCAGCCTCTTTGGCTCCCCCAGACTTTCACGTCCACTTCCTCAACTCAGAGAGAGTACTGGGTTTTATTGGGCTCCCCCTCCCCGCACTGCAAACTGGAAACTTCCCAGGCAGCTGGCTGTGGCCATGCTGGGCTCACCTTGCTGATTTTCCATTTTCAGGGATCTTCGTCCTGTGCTGCTGTTGTCTGATGTCTGATAATCATGGTTTTGTATATTTTTCCAATTTTTGAGTTGTTTAAGACAGGAGGGTGAAGCTGGTCCTTGTTATACCCTCATGGATGGAAGCATCAGTGTCTTATATGTCATTTTCAGGACTTTGGGTTTTACTCTGAGTGAAATGGGAGGCATATGGGTGGATTTTGAGTGGCATGATCTGACATGCATCCCTCCCATGGTAGGACAAATGAATGGGTAAAATATTGAGAGACGAACTGTCTTCTGATATACCACAGAATTTACTGATTTGATTTGCTGACTTTACCTCATTCACTGATGCATCTCAGGAGCCTAGAACATGTCCCACCCATGGTAGGCACCTGGGAAGTGGGTACTGAGAGTGAACAAATGAATAAGGTCAGGAAGTGGGTGGAGCAGGAGCCTGTTCCTGCCCCAGGAGCCCACGGGCAGGAGTTGTGATGGGCGACCAGGTTTGGGCCACATCCCTGAATGGAAGGACATGGTCTCTTTTGGCCCCTTACAGCCACTAACACAGCCTGAGATAGTGCTTTCCCCACATTTGCAAGAGAAGAGGAAGGAGAGGAGAAGGCAGAGGCCAGCTTAGAGGAAGGGGAGGAGAAGGCAGAGGCCAGCTTAGAGGAAGGGGAGGAGAAGGCAGAGGCCAGCTTAGAGGAAGGAGAGGAGGCCTTCCTTGGAGGCCCCTGCATCCTCCCTTGCTCTGTTCTCACTGCTCCTGCAGCTCCCCTGCTCCCCTCAGGGACTTCCCCAGTGATGTCTGGGTGACCGGAGCAGTCTCACATGTGGTCAGAATGAGATTGGCTCTCTCGAGTCAAGAGCCTGAGCTAGGGATGCCATACCCTGAACCCTGCAACGTCCCACCAGCCATGTCTGTCTCGAACCCAACCTCAGAGCCTGACACTTGCTGGGAGGTCAGGCCCCACCAGGCCTACAGGTGATGCTGCCTACTCAACAGTGTCCCTGAGGCCTCGAGACTCCTGCCCTCCTCCAAGGGCCCAGCCAGTCCATTGAATGGAAGGACAAACACATGGAAAGATGTAGCTGAGCCCCATGGAAGCCAATGCTGCGCTCAGCACCCCCTGTACTAACGCAGAAATACACACACATTCAGACGCTGACACCCAGGGTCCCTCCTCCATTTCAGAATCTCCCTCCCTGTCTCCACATCCACGAAGGACTCATCTTGCATGAAGGCACCCCAGGACTCTGCCTGCAGGGACAGATGGTCACACCCCAGCACCATCCTGCTTCACAAGTCGCAGAGCAACCAGGCCGCACTGATGCCACAGGAGCACGGGATGTTCATGGTGGAGGCCTACAGTGCAGGTGACTGCCAGCCCTGTGCTCAGACAGGCAGAGGCGGGTCGGCCCAGATGGGGTCAGGCTCCAGCAGACCCCATGTCCCTCCACCAACAGCAGTCCTGAGGGTGACGACCAGAGGGAGTCTCTGCTCCAGGACCTTGAGGGTATCAAGTGGTGCAGATATAGTGAAGCTTTCAGCAGAGAACCCTGCACACACGACTTGGCCTCTTCATGCCTCCTGAAGCACCATCCAAAGCCCAAATGATGCCCCAGCTCACCCTATACCCCACCTCCGCTATCCTCCCATTCCCTTTCATACCTCAGAACCACAGTCCAGGCCTGGCCCCTCCCTTATTCAAACACCATTGAATGACTGGACAGATGGTGAGAGGATAGGATGGATGGGAGGATGGAGGGATGAATTCATGACTGGTTGGGTGGGTGAATAAATTTATGAATAGCTGAATGTTGGGTGGATGGGCAGGTAGATGAATGGAAAGATAGATGAGCAGGTGGATTAGTAGATGGAAGGATGGACAGATGGAACGTGTAGGTGGATGGACAGATGGCTGGATGGACAGGTGGATGAGTGGACGATGGGCAGATGGGAATATGAATGGTGAGTGAGGACATGCTCACGCACCTGCACTCCTGCTCCTTACCTATGTTGAACCCCAGAAAGTCCATTTGGACAGTCAGGAGGTCCTGGACTTCTCATGCATCCATTCCCCAGTTCTCATTTTCGGAGTACTCCTTCCATCCCCAGAGCCACCTCCTGCCCGCCCAGCCTGGCTGCCACGGTGTGAGCTACCCACAGCCCACAGCCTGCTCACACGTGCCTTCTTGCCAACCTTAGCCACCTGCCTCAAGATACTGCAGGACATGAATAGTGCCGACCTCTTCCACTTGAAGTACATCATCAAGAAGATCAAGAACATGGCTCGTGGTTCCCCCAAGCTGGTGATGGAAACCATCCACGACTACTTCATAGACAACCCGGAGGTGGGGACAGCTTGGGCCACTGGGGCAGGCACAGGGGGCAGAGCGGGAGGGTGGGACCCCAAGGTGGGCTCAAACCCTGGATCCTGCCTAGAACAGCTACATGACTTGAGGCAAGTCTCAGTTTCCTCACATGTCAAATGGGCCAAGTGGGGAGGGAGAAACACTGGACCTGCATGCATTGACCACCCTCGGAATGCGCTCATGAGGTGGTGATCCTGACCCTCACAGGTGGAGAAACTAAGGCATAGGGAGGCCAAGGGATTTGCCTGGACTCATAGAACCATGAAGTGGCAGAGATAAATGACTCCTCTCACACCGCTCCCGTCCACGCCCGTGCCCACATCTCCCACACGATCTGACCTGTTCTGTCCCCAAGCCACCGTTGCTCTGCCATCCACAGATCTCCAGCAGGCACAAGTTCCGGCTGTTCCAGACCCTGGAGATGGTCATCAGGGCCAGTGACGTCCTGGAGGAGACCTGGGAGAAAACCTTCATGCAGCTCGCCCTGGAGAACATGACCAAGGCCACGGTGGGCCTCCCCTCCCCCAGCAAGTGGGCCAACCTCCCACGAGTTCTGGGAATGCCAGCAGCTGCCCCAGGGACCCAAGTGATGCTAGGCGTGCCCAGCCTTGTGAAGCTATTTCCATCCAGTGACTCGCGTTCTCACCCCTAGCCCTTCAGCGGGACAATCACACTTTTCCATCTCACTTTCCCATGTCAGGAAGGTGAGGCTCAAGAGAACATTGTTTGTCTGAGGCCAAGGGGCCCATAAGTGGGGGGCCCTCTCCCCCAAGGAGGTCTCTCCCTGCAGCAGGCTATGGCTCCCCTCTGCACCACCTTCCTCACCATTGCATGGCAGCTGCCTGCAGCCCAGCCTCTGGAAGGCCTGCTGCAAGTCTAACCCAGGCTGCAGGCTATAACTCTGCCCTTGGCCTCTACCTCCTGGGTTCTGCTTGATGGAGACTTGGGGGTCTGGACCTGAACTACCCACACTCACCCCACCCCACCCCACCCCACCTGCAGCTTGCAGTCCGAGAGCCGGCCCTGGCCGCCAAGTCTCCACTCCAAGGTGGCTTAGACTGACTAGGCCAGAGCGGCCCCAGGGGACACCTTAATACACACACACCAGGGTGCCCCACGGAGCAGGAGTAGATACCATTTACCCTCCGTGTGGTGCCGAGTCTTAGTTCATGTGATCGCGCAGGAGGCAAAGGCCACTGAAAGTTCTTTAATACTCAAAGCTCTTCCCAAAGCAGGAGGCACAGCACAGTACACCCCACAGGGCCACACAGGCCTGTCCCACACAGGGTCAGGAAGCAGATGAGGGACCATCTATCTGAACATGCCTTCAGGGCCATGGTGGCAGGAAGTAACGAAGTAGAGACATCCCCTAGGAGCTACAGGGACACTGGCAGGTTGGGGGCACTGTAATGGGACTTCCATACTCCCCAAAAGATGTAAGCAGCTTCGGCTGCTCACCTGGCCCTACGATTCAGCAAACTCAAGGAGAGGTTATTAGGAATAACAGACATCAAACAGCCAGCGCAGGGCCTACAAGCATGGCCAATGCACCCTCCACACAGGGGTTTGTGGCCCCATTTACCGATGGAGAGGCTTAGGGACTGGCCTGCAGTCACAGCCCAGCTGGTGGGCGGCAGGTGGGACACGCCCCTGTGCTCCCCCAGAGAAGTGAATGAGGCCACCCTAAGTGTGAGAGACAGAAAAACGGGGAGCAAGGGCCATGTCCACTTAGTCCTTTTTTCCACCTCGTTTCTTTTTCTTTTGGAATCCTAAGCGTGTGTTTGTCACACTGACCGTTGTGAAGTCTATCAGGCATCTCTGCAGTTTACAGATCAACGATCCTAGGCAGCTGGGGTTGGGGAGCAGTGCCCCCAGGGAGGCGAGGGCTTCGGGACACTCTCAGGGGTGTGGTCTGGCCTCAGCCTCTCTGAGGGTGGACAAGACCCCCTGGGGCTTCATGA
Source organism: Chlorocebus sabaeus (assembly GCF_047675955.1). Classification (NCBI taxonomy): domain Eukaryota; kingdom Metazoa; phylum Chordata; class Mammalia; order Primates; family Cercopithecidae; genus Chlorocebus; species Chlorocebus sabaeus. The sequence goes on along the minus strand of NC_132911.1, from coordinate 145,153,229 downwards.
GGAGGGGCCCTGCACGGAGTCTGGCATGAACGAGGCCAGAACCGTCTACATTTCTGCTTCTGAACACACCGCAGCCCCACTCCAGCCCCCAGAGTAAGTGGACACTTCTGCGGGTCCTACCCACCACCTGGGGCACAGAGGGGCATCAGGCACTGTCACCTAGGTCAGGACCAGCCAAACTCAAACAATCTTCCAGCCCAGCATGGAGCTTGGGGTCAGCAGGGACCAGCCTGGCCCCACACTCCTGTTGCCCTGCCCCGGTGGGGGGACTGTGTTTCCTACACCCTGTCTCCCCTTTCGCGATTTACTCTTAAACCAGACACAGACTTAGGCTTCTTCGAGGCGGCTTCTTGGGCAAGGGCTTTAGGGAAGTAAGATTCTGAGCCTGTGCATTTCCAGAAATCTCTGGATTCGATTTCACACTGGACTGTGGGTTGGCAACCACTGTCCATTGTCCTCTGGCCTTCATGGCTGTCGAGGATCCAGGGTCACTCTGAACCGTGATCCTTCACATGCGACCTGCTGTCTGCTGGGGAGCTCGGGCTGGTGGAGTCTTTGCCCTGCCCATTCCGCGGGAGTGGAATTTGCTCTGGGTCCAGAATTAGCCACCAGGCTTTAAGGTCACGTATCCTTTCCATCTGGCTACCTGAGCCCTTGGTTCCACCGTAGAGTGACCAGGTGAGCCCACTGCTGCCACCCTCACCCAGTTACGTCAGTGTCTCTCTGTCTTCCCTTCTGTGCTCTGAGGATTCCCAGGGAGACGCTCACCTGGGGGCCCTGCCTAGAGATCAGGGTCCCATCCCACGGCAGTCATGCCAGGCCTGGCCTGGAAAGTGAGTATTCCTGGAGCTTACGGGCCTGGCAACCCCTGGACGGAGACACTCATCTGCCCCCTCCAGAGACTGAGACCCCAGACTCTTGCTGGGGTGGGAGAGGGCCGGCTCCCGCCATGTGTGCAGAGTGTGGGAGGTACATCGAGGGACTCAACTACTTCTAAAACCATGTCACCTTTAGTTTCAGCCCCCTCCACTGCCACTCCAGTTCCAGAGGTTGGGAGACAAGAGACCCCCTAACTTCAAATAGTGGGGGATGGTGCCATGTGGGTGAGCTGGCCTTGGCCTCTGCTCCACTAGCCTATACATGGTCTTCAGTCCCTCACCTACCTGCTTCCCGCTTCCACAGTGTGGTTATTATTATCCCTTTTAAAAAAATCTCCTGAATGTAGTGTTAACTGAGGTAGGTTTTTAGAAAGCAAAATCAGATTCAATCACCATCTTCACAAGAAGCCCCCATAACCATACTTACCATGATCTATAAATGATATATCCATTTCACGCGGTGATTCAAGCTGCATGGTGGGGCTCAGACACCCCCACTTTCAGACGCCCTCAAGTGCAGGCAGGCCTCCTCTTCACCTGCCTCAGAGCCACAGAAGCTGCCTTATGGCTCCTATGAAGACAGAGAAAAGAGTAGACGTCAAAATTGCAGCAAGATGTAAAGGGAGAAAGGTCCCAGGTATGACCACACAGAGCCGGACTCCGGGCCCGTGTGGTTCCTTCCTGCTGAAGATGCCCCGCCGCTGGACACTTGGGGCTGGGCCCAGGTCAGGGAGGCCAGGGACCCAGTCAGCATCGTTCTGCCCTTGAGCAGCTGACTCCCTGGCTCTCCTGGACAGGAACGTAGCCTCTGGTTCTGAATTCATGGTGAAAAAATTAAAGGATGTGACGTCCTGAGCCGCCAGGAGCTCAGGAGGAGAGGTGATGTGGGCTGGGGTTTCAGGATGAGCGCCCTGAACTCAGGCCATGGAGGGGGCTCTAGGTGGGAGTGGAGGTGCAGGCAGGCACACAGCGTGAGCAAGGGCTCAGAGGCAGGGAGGAAGAGGAGGAGGTGCTCTGGAAATGGACGCAGACCAGGAAGGCCTCAGGCTCCCTCAGCCTCAGTTTTCTACCAAAAGAAACATGGGCTGTGTGGCCGGGCGTGGTGGCTCAAGCCTGTAATCCCAGCACTTTGGGAGGCCGAGACGGGCAGATCACGAGCTCAGGAGATCGAGACCATCGCGGCTAACGCTGTGAAACCCCATCTCTACTAAAAAAATACAAAAAAACTAGCTGAGCCAGGTGGCGGGCGCCTGTAATCCCAGCTACTCAGGAGGCTGAGGCAGGAGAATGGCGTAAACCCGGGAGGCGGAACTTGTCGTGAGCCGAGATCCGGCCACTGCACTCCAGCCTGGGCGACAGAGCGAGACTCCGTCTCAAAAAAGAAAAAAAAAAAGAAACATGGACTGTGGCAGCTGTCCTGCCCCCTCAAACCAGCCCTGGCATGTGAAAAAGCGAGGTCTCAGAACAAGCTGCTCTTACTCTACCTCCCACCCTGCCTGCTCCCACCCCACCCCAGGAGCTGGAAGACATATACCAGGACGCGGCCAGCAACGTGCTGGTGGCCATTTGCAGGCACTCGTGGCGGGCGGTGGCACAGCATCTGGAGACGGAGCTCCTGACGGGCGTCTTCCCACACCGCAGCCTCCTCTATGTGATGGGCGTCCTGTCTTCCAGTGGTATGTCGGGCGCGAGGTTGCGGACAGGGTGGGGTGGGTCATGGAGAGTGATTCAAGAGGTGGCTTTGAGACCCCACATGGGCAGGGCACAGGGGCTGCATGTCACTTGTGCACCGTGAGGTAACTTAGTGCCTGGCAGCAACAGGCTGCTGCTCCGAGGACCCCCATTGCCCACCACCCCTCAGAGGGCCCAGGCCATGCTCAAGACCTCCCTGGAAAGCGCAACACCAGGCCCAGCCGTGTCAGCCCCTCTGATGGCTCACCCACTCCTGCTGCCAGCATTGCAACAGCTGGACCTGGGCGGAGCCAGGATGATAGAGGAGGTCCCGGGAGGTGGCCCAGGACAGGTGTGAGGCTGGCACATGGCCGAGCAATTCCACCGCCAGCTGCTGCATCTGTCTCCTCCCTTGGTCACAAAAGGCAGGTGGGCCCTCCTCCCCGGGCAGATGAAGAGATGGAGCTCAGAGAGGCGGCATGGCCGGCCAGGGCTACTCCCAGCCTGTTATAGCCCGCAGTGTCTGGGCCTTGCGTCCACCACAGCCGCTGCCTCCAAGCTGTGGGAAGGGCCGGCCCAGACAGTGTGGCCTCTGAGGACCCCAGAGGAAGGATGTTCAGGGAGTTGCTGACACAAAATAGCAAACACTGACTGAGCACCTACCTAATGCCAGGCTCCCAGCCACACAGAGGCAAGGGCCAGCCTTCATTCATTCACTCATTCATTCACAACCATATGCTGCTGCACTTCCCACTGGGAGATGCAGGGCTGCCTTGAGGGCAGCTGGGAGAGCCCAGAGAGGAGACGGACCAACTGCCCTGGGGCCATCAAGGAGGGCTTCCTGGAGGAGGCAGCCAGTATAGGCCACATCTAGATGGATGCATAGGAGGGTGAGGAGGGAAGCTCCCTCTGCCAAGGGCTTTCAGGAAGAGTTGGTCGGCAGCCACAGTGAGGGGTGGGGTTGGGGTGTGGCAGGGCCTGTGACCTGCAGGGAGGCCCAGCCCCAGCAGGAGTGTTTGGACCCTAAGACCGGGGGTGAAGCAGGACCCTGCTTGGCTTGGCCTTACACCCCCGACGCCAGGATTAGCAGGCTGGGTAGAGGTCCCTCTGCACCCCAGGGGTACTGCTGAGGCCACCAGATCCCTCCCCAAAGCAGCCTCTCCCTCTGGGGTAAGTTCCAAAGTTCCTGAAAAGCTCTCCACTCTTACAATGCCTCCCTCCCAAAGACTTATTTTCCCACTCTTGAGGGGCCATGCTTGGTAGTGCCCCTCCATTCACCATGAGTGAGCCCGAGGCCCGGAGAGGGAGCCCAGCCCACCTGAGGACACACAGTAAGGGCAGTACGGCTGCAAACCCACCCCAGCTCTCTGAACCCAGAGCCAAGCCTGGCTCACGTCCCTCCAGCTCCCACGCCCCACAGAGCTAGGGTTGGCAGAGGCCAGCAGCATCAGCCCAGGCCAGCGCTAAAGGCAGGAGGAGACGGTTGTTAGACAGGGTCCTATGACCCATCCCTCCTCCCACAGAGGAGCTCTTCAGCCAGGAAGACAAGGCCTGCTGGGAAGAGCAACTGATCCAGGTAAGGAGGCAGCCCAGCTCCCAGTCACCAGGCCTTCTGTGGGGGCAACAGGGGAGAGGCAGCAGGACGGGTGCCTGGGAGGAAGGGTAGGTGGAAGGAGGGAGGAGGAAGGGAAGGCAAAGGGAGAGAGAAAGGGAGGGAAAGGAGGAAGAGAGGATAGTAGGGAGACAGGGAAGATGGGAGGAAGGAGGGCATGTGGGGGAGGAAGGAGGGAGGAATGAGAGGGAGGGGAAAAAGAAGGAAGGGAAGGCAAGAAATGGGGATGGAAGGGGAGGGAGGAAGATGGGGGAACAAGAGGGAGCAGGGAGGTAGGGAGGGAGGACCTCTACTGTGCAGATGAGCACACAAGTCTGGAAAAGGGAGGGACCGCAGTCACAGGGCCGGTAACTGCGGCATTGGGATTGGGGAGGAGACCACAGTCACTGGGCCGGTCACTGTGGCACTGGGACTGGGGAGGGGACCACAGTCACTGGGCCAGTCACTGAGGCATCAGGATTCAAACCTCGGTCTCCACATGCCTGGCTCAGAGCACATACCCAACACACTGGGCCAGAGCTGTGGACCTGGAAGGAAGGAAGCAGGTTGGGGTGGACGGAGGGAGCCCCAGCCAAGAAACAGAGTCTGTGCAGGCCCATCCCTGAACACACACCCGCGTGAGTGAGGGTCTGACATGGCTGAGGGAGGGGACATGAGACTCCCGTCCCCTGGATCCAAGTCCATATTCAACCAATCACCAGTCTGTGACCTGGGGGGACCCACTTCACCTCTCAGTACCTTAGTTTCCTCATCTGTCAAATGGGAATCCAAGCACTTCACTCAAATGGTGGGTATGACGAGTATACGAGGTAATCCGTGTAAAGTGTCGGGCACCATGCCAGTGACACAGGAAGCCCTCGCTAATGTCATTATTGTTCCATGGTAAGAGTTGTAGTGGTAGTGACAGGAGCAGCAGCGGTGGCGGCAGGAGAATACTTGGAATGGAGCGGTATCCAATAGAAGTAGCACCAGCAGCAACACAAGCAATTAATAGAACAAGAAGACAAAAAATCACCAAGGATAGAGAAAACTTGAACAATACATTAACCAAATTCATCTAATAAAGTGCAAACAAAATATTCGCCAGGGGATGTGGCAGGAAGTGGGGATGGTTAATGAGTACAAAAAATAGGAAGAATGAATAAGATCTACTATTTGCTAGCACAAAAGGGTGACTATAGTCCATTATTTAACTGTAGATTTTAAAATAACTGAAAGAGGCTGGGTGTGGTGGCTCACCCCTGTAATCCCAGCACTTTGGGAGGCTGAGATGAGCAGATCACTTGAGGTCAGGAGTTTGAGACCAGCCTGGCCAATACGGCGAAACCCCATCTCTACTAAAAATACAAAAACTAGTCCAGGGTTCTGGGACATGCCTGTAATCCCAGCTACTTGGGAGGCTGATGTGGGAGAATCACTTGAAACCGGGAAGCAGAGGTTACAGTGAGTCAAGATCATGCCACTGCACTCTAGCCTGGGCAATAGAGCAAGACTCCACCTTAAAATAAAGTAAAAGAGGGCCGAGCACAGTGGCTTATGCCTGTAATCCCAGCACTTTGGGAGACTGAGGCCGGCGGATCACCTGAGGTCAGGAGTTCAAGGCCAGCCTGTCCAACATGAGGAAACCCCGTCTCTACTAAAAAATACAAAAATTAGCCAGGCGTGGTGACATGCACCTGTAGTCCCAGCTACTCAAGAAGCTGAGGCAGAGAACGGCTTGACCCAGGAAGTGGAGGTTGCAATGACCCAAGATCGTGCCATTGCACTCTAGCCTGGGCAACAGAGTGAGACCCTGTCTTAAAAAATAATAATAAAATAAAATAAAAGAGTACAATTGGATTGTTTGTAACACAAAGGATAAACGCTTGAGGTGACGGATACCTCATTTACCCTGATGTGATTATTGCACATTGCATGCCTGTAGTAAAATATCCCATATACCCCATAAATTTATATATGTACTATATACTTACAAAAATTTAAAATATTAAATTTTTTTAAAAATCACCACGATAGACCATATGCTGAGCCATATATCAAGTTCCAACAAATTTAAAACAGCTGTAATCAGAGTACATTCTGTGACCAAAATACAAATTAGAGTTCAATATGAAATATATCTGGAGAAACTTCAAATCCTTGGAAATTAAACAACACATTTCTAAATAACCCATCAGTCAAAGAAGAAATCATAAAGAAAGTTAGAAACTATTTTGAACTGAATGATAATGAAACACAATAGATGAAAATCAGATGAAAATCTGTGGGATGCAGTAAAAAGCAATACCTAGAAAGAAATTTATATTTTAATGCCTATATTAGAAAAGAAGAAAGGTATAAAATCAATTATCTAAGCCTCCATTTTAAGAAGCTAGCCAAAAAATGAGCAGATAATAAACTCAGAGTAAGTAGAAGGAAGGAATAACAAAAGCTAGAGCAGAAATCAAAGAAACAAAAAGAGACAAACAACAGAGAATGACTGGAACAAAAAGATCAATACATTGAGCCAGATACCATGGCTTACGCCTGTAATGCCAGCTACTCTGGAGGCTGAGGCAAATGGACTGCTTGAGGCCAGGAGCTCAAGACCAACCTGAACAACGTAGTAAGACCCTGTCTCTAAAAAACTTATATTGGGGTTGAATATGAGATTAAAAAAAAAAAAAAAAAACTTCTAAAAATTATCCAGGCATAGTAGCTTATACCTGTAGTCCAGCTACTCATGAGGCTAAAGGCAGAAGGGTCACTTGAGCCCAGGAGTACAAGGCTGCAGTGAGCTAGGATCAAACCACTGCACTCCAGCCTGGGCAACAGAGCAAGACCAATCTCTATTTAAAAAATGATAAATAAATAAATAAATTGATAAACCCCTCACTAGACTGATCAAAAAGAGAGAAAACACAAAATACCAATTTCAGAAAGGAATAAAGAACAACATGACAAATCCTTCAGACTTTAAAAATCATAAATATTCAATAAATTAGATAATTTAGATTGAATAGACAAATTCTCTAAAAAATACATGTTACCAAGCTGAAATGAGAAGAAACAAAAAATGAATAGTCCTATATCTATTAAAGAAATTGAAATCATAATTTAAAACATTCTCACTAAGAAAACTTCAAACTCAGACACTTCACTGTGAACTCTATCAAAAAGTTAGAAAAGAAATAGTACTAATTCTACACAAATTTTTTCAAGAGAATAGAGGAGGAAGGAATAACTTCCTAAATCATTTTATGAGGGCTACACAACCCAAAGACATTACAAAAAAAAGAAAGAAAACTAAAGACCAATATATTTGATGAAAATAGACTCAAAAATCTTTTTTTTTTTCTTTTTGAGACAGTCTCGCTCTGTTGCTGGAGGCACGTGCCAGGCTGCAATGGCACAATCTCAGCTCACTGCAACCTCTGCCTCCTGGGTTCAAGTGATTCCCCTGCCTCAGCCTCCCAAGTAGCTAGGACTACAGGCACACACCACCACACCCAGCTAATTTTTGTATTTTTTTTTTTTTTTTTAGTAGAAATGAGGTTTCACTATGTTGGCCAGGATGACCTCAATCTCTTGACCTCATGATCTGCCCGCCTTGGCCTCCCAAAGTGCTGGGATTACAGGCGAGAGCCACCATGCCTGCCTGAAAATAGACTCAAAAATATTAACAAAATATTAACAAATGGAATAAAAGGATAATACACCATGATCAGGAGGGTTTATCCCAGGGACACAAAGCCAATTCAACATTTGAAAAGCAATAAGTGCAATTCAACACAGTAACAGAATAAAGTAGAAAAAGTTTGATCATATTTATAAAAAATGATATGGAAAAAGCATCTGATAGAATTCAATATCTGTTCATGATAAAAGCTCTCAACAAACTAGGAGTAGAAGAAAACTACCTCAATGTGACAATGGACATCTAAAGCTACAGTTAACACACTTAATGATCAAAGACCAAACACTTTCCCACTAAGATCAGGAATAAAGCAAAGGTGTCCTTTCTCTCCACTTTCACTCGACACTACACTGAAGTTGCTAGCCAATGCAATAAGGTAAGAAAAAGGAGAAGGGAAAAAAGACATAGAGATTGCAATTGAAAAAGTAAAACTATCTCTTTTGTAGACAATGTGACTATACACCTAGAAAATCTTACAGAATCATATTTAAAATACTAGAACTAATATTTACTAATACTTGGATTTAGCAAGATCTCAGGATACAAGATCAATATACAAAAATCAATTGAACTATATATTGGTGACAAACAATTAGAAAATAAAATTTTTCTTAAAAAAGACATTTTCAGCAGCATTAAAGATATAAAAGACTCAAAGATAAATGCAACAAAATATATGCAATATTGTTACAAAGCATTGCAAAAAGAAATTAAAACAACCCTTAAGAAATGGAGACATATGGTGTTTGTGGACAAAATTATTCAATAATAGTAAGATGTCAGTTCTCCCAAAATTGATTTGTAGATTGAATGCAATGCCAATCAGTCTCAGAAAATTGTGTTGTAGTATTAAATATAAGCTATAGAATAAATTTTTATAAAGAAATTTTAAAGAACCTAGAATAGCCAAAACAATTATGAAAAAGAATAAAATTGCAAGAAATCTGCTACTTGATTTCAAGACTTACTACAGGGCTACAGCAAACAAGAAATGAGGCATCGGCATAGGTTAAACAAATAAATCAATTGAACAGAATAGAAAATCCAATATCAAACCATATGTAAACAGGTTTTTTTTTAAAAAAAAAAAAGTGTCAAAGCAGTTCAAAGGGGAAAGTCTTGAAAAAATAGTTCTGAAGCAATTTCATATATGTAAGCAAAAAAGTGAACTTTAGTGCCTAGTTCAAACCATTCACAAATATTAATTAGAGATAGAGCCAAGGCCTAAAAGGTAAAAGGTAAAACTCAAAAGTGTCTAAAAGAAAATGGGAGAAAATCTTGCCAGCCTTAGGGTAGCTAGATGTTTCTTAGGGCTCAGAAAGTAATCATCATAAAGAGAAAAAAAATGATGTTAGATTTCATCAAAATTGAAATGTTTCATCAACTAATATCACTAATAAAATGAAAAGGCAAGCCACAGACATGGAGAAACTATTCACAACCTGTGTATCTGAAAAGAGACTGTATCCAGAATAAATAAAGAACTTCTATAACTCAGTAAGCAAAAGACAAAGAGGTCAATTTTTTAAATAAGCAAAAAGGCCACAACACACTGCAGGAAGGAAAACATCTCAATGACCAATAAGGAAGTGAAAAAACGATCAGCAATGTTAGTCCTCAGGGAAGACTCAGTTAAAACCACAAGGAGCCACCTCCGCGTCTGCGCCGAGGGGATGCAGGTGAAGAAAGGACCACAACAGACGCTGGCAAGGACGTGGAGCAAGCAGAACATTGAGGACGGGATGGGAAAATGGCGCAACCTCTTTGGAAAAACTGACATTTTCTTTTGAAGTTAACAGATGACTCAACAATCCCACTTTTCGGCATTTTACTCAAGGGATGTAAAAACATCCATACGCAAAATTACTTCTACAAAAATGGCCATAGCAGCCTTATTCATTCTAGCCTCAAGCTGGAAACAACCCAGACAGGCAGAATTCTGCACACTCCCCCAAAAGATCTAAAGTCAATCATCTCAGTGTCCATCTTAGGAAACTAGGGAAGGATCGAGTTAAACCTGAACCAAACAAAGAAAATGAAATAATAAAAGTTAAAATAGAAAAAGAGGAATGAACTTGCGGTACAGGCAACGACATGGATGAATCTCAAAAACATGCTGAGTGAAAAAAGTTCCAGACACAGAAGATCACAGACTGCATGCTTCCAATTACATGCAATTCTAGAAAAGTCCAAACTAATCTGCAGGGAAATCAGAACCGTTTTGTAGTGATAGAGCTTAACCAGGAAGGTGCGTGACAGAGCTTTTTGGGGTGGTGGTAAATGCTCTATATCCTGAAAGGATGTGAATTACATGGGCTGGATTCATGAACTCTACAGGAAAGATCTGTGCACTTCATTGTGAGTTAAAATACCTCAATTTTTTAAATACTTAAAACTTTAAAAATTAAAAATTTGGGGAAGAGATGGGCTTCAAAATTCAGAATATTTTAGATTTTTTAAAAAGTAATATGATATACACACTGTATATTCCAAGAATATCCTTAACAGGGTCTGGGCAGATGCAGAATGAAATAGATTAGGATCCCTACTACAGAAGCAAATAGTCACACCAGGTCCCACAAATTGCATCACGTCAGTGTGGCTCAGTGTCTGCTATCCAATGAGGTTGCTGCAAAGCTAAGGGGGAAAAATGTTTAATTTTCTGAGCTTGGGAATTTGAATTTTAGACAAGGAACTGTGGCATTGTTACATGCAACAGCGAACAAAGACAGTAAATGTCTGGGGGAGGGGACCTTCTGGGGGACGACCTCAGGACTTCCTGGGGGGCTGAGGTTTCATAGAGATTCTGCCGACACCTGTCTTTAGGGTGAGAGAGCCCCACAGGTCCTACTGCACCCTAGTGCTTTACAGATGGCCAGGAGGAGGTCTACCCTGGGCAGACAAGCTCATCCAGCTTCTGCCATAAGTAGGGGAGCATTTCCATTCCAGGAACTAAGGGATCAACCCCAAGGAGGATGCAAATGGTCCTGCCTACGTCTTCTGCCCCACCAGATGTCCCCTCGTGCTCACAGCATCACATACTTAGTATTCCTTCAGGATAAACTTCTAGAAATGGGGTTGCTTGGGGAAATTGTCCATATTTTAAACTTTGATATTGACATTGCCTTTTAATTGAGATTGAAAAAACCTTCCAAAAATGCAGATCCAACCACCCTCCCACCAAAGGACACTTCCTTGCTGATAGTCAGTGTTTGACCGTTTGCCAATCTTAGTCAAAACGTTACATTGGTTTTCATTCCTGAAGTCTTAGTGAGGTTGAGTTTACAGTGTCTTCATCGTGTATGTATCCCTTCATCATTTTACAATGTCTTGTTTGTCATCTTTTTATCGATTTATAAAGTGCAGGTCGTTGATCTCTGATGTTAACCCTTGGCAATAGGCGGCAACAAAGATCAAAACAAAATTTTGCTTCATCTTCAACTTAATTTATAGTAATGTTGCTGAACTAGCTTTTTAAAATGTTTATCTTCACATTTATCAAATTTTGGCTTTTAAAGTTTTTGGGTTTGGGATCATAATTTTGGAGGCTATCATCCAACCCCAAAGAATCTTTGGATCAAAAATCTTGGAAATTGCCGGGCGCGGTGGCTCAAGCCTGTAATCCCAGCACTTTGGGAGGCCGAGAGGGGCGGATCACGAGGTCAGGAGATCGAGACCATCCTGGCTAACACGGTGAAACCCCGTCTCTACTAAAAACACAAAAAACTAGCCGGGCGAAGTGGCGGGCGCCTGTAGTCCCCGCTACTCGGGAGGCTGAGGCAGGAGAATGGCGTAAACCCGGGAGGCGGAGCTTGCAGTGAGCTGAGATCCGGCCACTGCACTCCAGCCCGGGCGACAGAGCAAGACTCCGTCTCAAAAAAAAAAAAAAAAAAATCTTGGAAATGTTGAATCACAGAATCTGGGAACACTTGAAATTGAGAAATATTGTAGTCATCGTTATAAAATCACGTGATGGTAGGAACGGAACTTTCAGGACCTTGTATTTTGAAGGGACAGTTCATTCATTGATCTGATTTCCCCTTCATTGATTTATAAAATTAATGGCCTATCTGCTGTGTGCCGGGTACCACGCAGGGTGCTGGGGATCCAGCTGTGAATTACCAGACGAGGCCCTGCCCTCCTGGCACCCACCACAGAGGGGCCACCTTCCGCTGGCACTCACTAATCATCTGCTCTGTCAGAGACTCCTGGGTGGTGCCTGGGACACAGTCAGGACTCCACTCTCCAGCCTCCTGGTTTTCCAGCCTCACCTTGAACCCTTCCGCAGAAAGAATCTTCAGGAATGAGTTCCCTGTCCCTCAGAGCCGTAGAACAAAGAGAGCTGGGCCCTGGGGACTCAAAAGAGGGGAGGGACAAGGGGGTGATGGATTCAGGGTTCAGGGTGGCCAGGGTGGGCAGGGGCAGCTAGAATCCCAGGCCCTGCTCTCAGGTAGAGGGAGAGACGGCTCCAGCCCCCCATGCCCCTCTGCTGACAGATGGCCATCAAGTCAGTCCCGTTCCTGAGCATGGATGTGTGGTCCAAGGAGCTGCTGTGCACACTCACCACGCCCAGCTGGACCCAACAGGAGCAGTCCCCTGAGAAGGTGAGCCCCACCCTGCCTCCAGGAGCAGCCCCTGCCTGCCCCCTACACAGCCCCAGGGGCTCTATCCATAGGACACCCAGGGCCCTAGCAAGAAGTTGGTGGACTTGAGGCAGGGGTGGGGCCTGGACAGAAGGACTTGAGCTTCACCTGCTGCAGCTGCAGGCAGAGGCTTGGACAGTCCACAGCCGGTGTCGCAGTGGCTACAGGGGCCCAGGGAGGCCAAGCGAGCGTGGTCAGGGGCAGCTGCTCAGAGGAGGTGGCAGGCCATCGGGGGGTCAAGCACAGATAAGATGCTGCCCTTCCCACAGGCCTTCCTGTTCACCTACTACGGGCTAACCCTTCAAGCTGAAAAAAACAGTGCCACAGTCAGGAGACACCTGCAAGCCCTCCTGGAAACATCCCACCAGTGGCCCAAGCAGAGGGAGGTAAGGACCCAGGCCCCACCCTGTCCCCACCACCACCTGACCCTGACCACAGGCTGAGCCTGATGGCTGGTCTCACACCACGCCCTAATCCTGATCACAGCTTGAGCCTTCTCCCTGTTCTCACTCCAACCCCTGACCCTGGTCACAAACTAAGGTCTGACCTTGGTCTATGGCTGAGCCTTGATGCTGATCACAGGCTAACCCCTGACCCCAGTTACAGCCGTGATCTCAGCCGCAGCGTAGCCCTCCTCCTCCATGGTAAACACATCTCCTCATTCCCACTCCGGCACAGCCAGCTCATAGCCGGCAGTGAGGGATAATGGGCCTCCAGGGATCCACCTCTGCCCCCCGCACCCCTCACTCCCCCTACCAGACCCCATAAGCCATGTGTCCTCTGGCATGGGCTCGGTCACAGGTCCTGACAGAGTGGGGTGGGTGCTGGCTGCCCTAGGACCCTGGATGAGCTCCAACCCCCTCTGGAGGTCCCATTCCCCCTCAGTTTTCACTCCTGCTAGGGGAGAAGCCGGGTCTGTTCCTGGACTTTGGGGTCCCCTGATGAGTGACCCTGACCCCGACCTACAGGGCATGGCTCTGACTTTGGGGCTGGCGGCCACCCGCCACCTGGATGACGTCTGGGCTGTCCTGGACCATTTTGGCCGGAGCAGACCCATCAGATGGAGCCTCCACAGCTCCTCCCCGAAGGTACTGGCTCAGGGGGCCCTAGAGACCAGCAGGGGGCTGGGACAGCAGGACCCCCACCCTCCATGAAGGCCAGCCTCTGGGGACTCCCAGGACACTGCCCCGTTCAGCAGGAGGGGAAGAGGTGGGTGTGGGAGGGGCCCCCACAAGGAGGGGAAGGCAAGGGGCCTGGACTCCAGCCAGCTCCAGCAGAGCTGAGCGCCCCGTGCACACCCCACCCTAACACCCTGCCCAAACCGTGGCCCTAAAAAGGCCCGAGCCATCCCCCAAAGAGCCAGTCCCAGTCCACCTGTTTTCTGTGGGCCATGGAGGCCCACCGCCCCTCAGGACAGACGCCTGCCCTCAGGGCCCTGCTAGAGCTGGGCAACCACCTCCACAGCTCTCCGGAGGAGGGTAGGGCGGGGTGCTGACACTCCTCACCTGCCTGCCACCCCTCGGCTAGAACTCGGAGGACCTGCACTGGAAATGGGCCAGCAGCACCATCCTCCTGGCATACGGCCAGATGGCGGCCAAAGCCCGGGCCCACATCCTCCCGTGGGTGGACAACATCGTGTCCAGGATGGTCTTCTACTTCCACTACAGCTCATGGGTACGCCCCTGGCTGCCCCGGCAAGATCCCAACACCTACCCGTCCCCACCGAGACCAAGTCCTGGATCCCAGCCCAGCCGCCCTGCCAGCCTCTGAGAGTGGAGAATTCCAGGACCTCCCAGGGCCTTGGAGCCCACCGCCACCCCACCCTGGAATCATGAGGAACCAGGCCGAGCTTCCTGGTGGCCCCACGGTTTCGTCTGTCCGTCCCACCGAAACTTCTCTGGGCTTCATGGTGCCTCTACCCTCACTTCTGCTCTTAAAGCAAACCCTGGGTTTTCACTTTGGGAGTGGGGGACATGGGTGTGGAGAGGCCAGGCTGACGTCCATCGTGCCTTGATGACAAGCCCCTGACTCCACACCCCACACCAGGGGCCTCCAACCCAGGTCACTGTGAGAGGCCCTGCCAGGGCTGCCCCCACCCCAAAGTAGCCACATCGCTGCCCCGGGTCGCCGCTGCTGTGGCCCTGGGCCATGGGGTTGCCACATCTCAAGAGACTTACAGGCACTCTCCCAGTGTTTAAACATTGTCAATTTACAGTTTTAAACAAAACCATGCAGCCCCACCCCTTACGAAGCCCCCCAGATGCAGCCCGGGTGGGTGGTCTCTGTGGCCCCTCGGATCACAGCCTCACGCTCCTGCTCCCACTGCACGCTCCCACGTCCCGGGCCCTGACCCTGTCCGCCATTCCAGGATGAGACCCTGAAGCAGAGCTTCCTCACGGCCACCCTGATGCTGATGGGCGCGGTGAGCCGGAGTGAGGGCGCCCACAGCTACGAGTTCTCCCAGACCTCCGAGCTCCTCAAGTGTCTGATGGTGCGTTCCAGGCCCTGGGCGAGGCGGGCAGCCTCTCTCAGTTTACCCCTTGCGGAAGGAGTGGGGTGGGTTTCTAGGGCATGTCCTGACCTGACCGCAGTGGCTTTGCTCTGGTGCTCTGGCCTCCTGGTGGGGCAGCTCACAGAGGCCCCTCTGGGGGTAGGGAGACCTGGTGTTGGAAGTGAGACGGACCAGGCCTGAGTGGCTTGGTGCCACCTGCGACTTACAGGTTTTGATGGAGAAGGAGCCCCAGGACACTCTGTACACACGGAGTCGCCAGCAGACCATGCACATCGCGTCCAGCCTCTGGTAGGCCCCCTGCCTCACACAGGGCTTCCTCAGCGCCATGCAGCAGCCTCTCTACTCGGGTTTGGAGCTGGCAGGCAGCGAGGTGGAGAGGTCAGAAATGGAGCACCATTCTGTGTGCCAGGCACCATTCTGGGGTCTGAGGACCCAGCTCTGGGTCAGCAGGGAACATCCCTGTTCTCTAAGAACTGACACTTGGGGGGTGGGGACAGACCATGAACAAACCACACACCTCAGCGACAGTGACGCTGCTGCCTGAAAGCAGATGGAGCTGGGGGAGCGAGGTGGAGGGGAGGTAAGATCCTCACGGGTTGAGGGCTACAGGAGACTCTGCAAGGAGAATTGACTAACCGAATATTGGTGGACTGGGCGCCCAGCACCAGCCCCATGCTCTTCTAGGCTCCAGAATACAGCCTGAGGCTGGGATAGACGGCCCTCAAAGGGGACTTTTGGGCAAAGACCTGAAAGGGTGAGAGTAGCGCTGCAGTGCCTGGCTAAAGGGAAAGCGGGTGCAAAGGCCTTGAGGCTGGTGCACAGCAGGGTTGCTGGAGGACCCACAGGGGGCCAGGGTGGCAGGGCTGGAATGCATGAGGGCCCCGGGAGCCACGGGGAAGGTCATCCAGGCTACTGCAGGGCACTGGCTCTTGCCTGAGCGAGGTGGGGCCTTGGGGGAGTCACACTGGAGAAGGAATGTCTGGATCTAGTGTGGGGAGTAGATGGAGCTCCCCAGAGAAAATGGGGGACCAGTCAGGACCCCCTAGAACAATCCAAGAGAAAAGTAACAGTGGTCTGATTGAAAGTAAGAAGTCCTTAAATGTCAAATTGTGATGGTAGAGCTGTCAGGAGCTGCTGGAGGGCTGCACGCAGCTTTCGAGGGAGGGGAAAGAATGGAGAATGTGCTGAGGTTTTGTCCAAGCAACAAGGAGGATGGCACTGCGTTCCACTGTGACGGGGCAGGCTGTGGGTGCAGCTACCCTGGGGGGATGCATCAAGATGGAGATGCTCCTTAGACAGCATCAGGGTGGCATTTAAAGTCAGAGACTGGGAAGAGAGATGGACCAGGACATCACCTGGCCAGGATGCCCCAGCTTAAGGCCCTGCAGAGGCAGGTGGGCCAGGGAGGCAAATGTGTGCACAAGAGTCTCTATGAACAGCAAAAGGCCAGGAGTCTGCAGGGATGAAGGCAGATGCCACTCAGCAACCTCCCCAGGCCCCAGCCCCATGCTAATGGCCCTCTGTCTTCCCAACAGCAAGCTGAGGCCTCCTATAGACTTGGAAAGGAAATCTCAGCTCCTGTCCACCTGCTTCCGCAGCGTGTTCGCCCTGCCGCTGCTGGATGCCCTGGAGAAGCACACCTGCCTCTTTCTGGAGCCTTCCAACATCCAGGTGTGGCCCATGGCTCGGGAGTGGGCAGGCTGGATGCACCAGGGCTGGGGATCCGGGGCAGTTCTTCACTGCTCTGAGCACCTGCAGGTTTGCTGCATGCTATATGCCGCGGTGTGTTTGCCCACCTGTAAAATGGGGGTGATACTAACAGGGTCGATGGTACTTAACACTTGGCAACTAAACTGAGACACTGGGTGAGCAGTGGCACGGAGGAGCACCCTGTAAAGAGTGGCGCGTGTGGCCTCCCTCCCTCCCTGCGGGCCCTGAGAGCCAGCAGAAAGAAACTGGCAAGCCCGTGTTGCCCAGCCCTGCAGGCCTTGGCCACCATGCTATGTGGCAGGGTCAGGTCTGAGTTTTCGCCAAGCTCCCCAGCAGCCCAAGGGAAGTGGAGAGGAAGGGAGGAGTTCCCCAACCTTGTAGTGGTCCCTGCAACACCTGGAATGAGTCACCTTCCCTGCAAGGTGGGCTTAGTCTCACCACACAGCTACTCAGAGGTGGTGCCATGCCCAGGCCGTGCGAGCCCACCCTTCCACCCCAGGAGGCTGGGGAAAGGAACTCCAGGATTGCTCTCAGCACTTGGCCAGTGCCCACCCCTTCCTGGGTTCTGTTCAGTAAAAGCCACCCCTGCAGAGAGACGCCTGCCATTGCTCATGGCCACCACCGGGTACATGTGTGGCTCCTGAGCACAGTCACCGCACCTGACTTCTCGAGTGTCTGCAGTCCTCGGCCTATAGCCAAAGCCAGTGTTAACTGAGCCCCTGCTAGGTGCCAGGCCCTAGACCAGTTATATCACCTTCCCAGCGGTGATCCCAGAGTAAAGAAATGCTCAGAGAAATGAGGCTGTCTGGTGGGAGAGGCAGGGTTTGAACCCCGACCCTGCCCCCCGAGGCTGAGTCCAGGCTGGAACTAGACAGACACACACCTAGGGTGGGGTGGTGAGAGAACGAGGGTGTCCTGGGCCCAGAGCAACACAGCCCCCAGTAAGGGTGGCCCCTGGCCACACCCCAATCCCACCGCAGTTCAGAGTGACCCTGTTACATGATGACACAGTGACACTGAGGCTGGCTCATCCAGGGAGTGCCATGCGGTGTCTGGGGGTCTGGCACTAGGAGCTGGAAGTACTGAACTGTTGACTCCAATCCCCTGCCTGCCTCCACTCTGGCAGGTGGGGTTGGCTTCATGCCATTCTCATGTGAGGAAGGTAAGCTCAGAGAGGCAAAGCAAGTCTCCCCGTGGTACCTAGTGAGTGAGTGACCAGAGCCCCAGGGCTCTGCTCCTGGTGGGCCCTGGAGGGGAGGGTAGCTGGGGGCATTTCTCTGGTCCTCACCCTCCCTGAACATGCCCAGCAAGCAAAGCAGTAAAGATTGGAAACACGGCATGTAGGACCCGGGACTCAGCCCACTGTGTCATTGGCAAGGCCTGGGCAAAAAGAAAATGCCAGCCCCTGCTTCAAACCTCAGAACCTCCAGCACATTCACCCAGCACAGGGCCCTTTTCAGCCCGGGACCCTGGGACCCCAAGGGTACCCTCCTGTGAAGCTAGCCCTGCTAGGAATGAACCGCCTGGTCCACTAAGACACCTGTGCCCTTGGGTGATCACTAGAGGCCTCCCCACCTAGTCCCCACAGCTGCCAAACGGGGGCCATGGCAGCCCCCTCGCAGGCATGGTGGCGAGCCCCAGTGGTGAGCAGCCCGGTACATGCAGGAAGTGGGCGCTCCTCAGGCCCTGTGTCCACCTGGTCGTGGCACTACCTGACCACCCTCGTCTCTACACAGAGCCTGTACAGCAGGACCATGGAGGCACTGGACCTCATGCTGCAAAGCCTCATCATGCAGAACCCCACCACCGACGAGCTGCATTTCCTGCTGTCGGTGAGGCTGCGGGGAGGCCAGACGGCTGGGGCCAAGGGGTCCTTAGCCTATGGCCAGACCCCAAAGGAGGGCATCCCAGAGGAGGCAGGGCGGGACCTGGGGGCTTTGAGTGGTACAGGAACCAGGAGGGGTGAGGGCCACCCCCACTTAGGCATCACAGTGATTTGGGGGCACTGGGGAGGGAGAGACAGCAGGTGGCCTGGTAGAAAGAGGGCTGATGGGCCAGGCGCGGTGGCTCACGCCTGTAATCCCAGCACTTTGGGAGGCCAAGGCGGGTGGACCACTTGAGGTCAGGAATTCGAGACCAGCCTGGGCAACATGGCAAAACCCTGACTCTACTAAAAATACAAAAAAAAAAATTAGCTGGGTATGGTGGTGGGGGCCTATAATCCCAGCTACTCGGGAGGCTGAGGCAGTAGAATTGCTTGAACCTGGGGAACACAGGTTGCAGTGAGCCAAGATCTCACCACTTCACTCCAGCCTGGGCAAAAGAGAGAAAGTCTGTCTCAAAAAAAAAAAGAAAGAAAGAAAAAAAGGGCTGATGAGGGTTCCGCCCTCCCTCCTAGAGAACTTCCCCTGCAGTGTCCCCTGAAGGGTCTCCCAAACCTGCTGCCCCCACTCCCACCTGCCCTCCCTCACCTTGTCAGGAGGGAGACCAGAGCAGGCAATGATAGTCCTGGGGCAGGCGGAGGCCCAGGGAGGGGAGGCTGGCTCTGCCTCAGAGGTCAAGTCCAACGGGACTTCTCGCAGCCCTGGCTGAGGACTAAGACAGCCACGGGCAGAGAAGGGAAGGGAGGGGCCCAGCAGTCAGAGGGCACGCAGGGCAAAGGTAAGCAGTGCAGAGGAGCCCAGCGCGTCTTGGGGAAGTCACAGATGTGTTTCTGGGACACCACCGGGTCACGAAATCTCCAAATACCATGTACCCTCATCCTACTTCAGAGTCACTAATTATACATCTAATCATATATCACCTTAATAAAGAGCTCAGATTCGGCTTAAAAACTATTTAACGTACCTGTCTCCAGACGCCTTTGTAAGCGCAGCAGGCAGAGCCTGGCCAAGGAGGGATGGCGCCTTAGGGAGGGGGCAGAGCCGGGGTGGGCGGGGCCTGGACCGAGTGGGCGGGGGGGTCTGGCCCAGTGGTGGGCGGGGCCTGGCCGAGTGGGCGGGAGTCTGGGCCGGTGGTGGGCGGGGCCTGGGACAAGGGCCCCGTAGCACCCTCTCCCTGACCCTGCCCACCCCGCAGCACCTGTACATCTGGCTAGCGTCGGAGAAGGCACATGAGCGGCAGCGGGCTGTGCACAGCTGCGTGATCCTCCTCAAATTCCTGAATCACAAAGGCAACTTGGACGTGAGTATGCGGTTCACCAGTCCCACGCTCCGAGCCGGCTTTTACGGCTGGGCCTCCTGCCCTGGATGGCAGGGGCCCAGCCAGAGCCGCCCTCCTCCCAGATCCTGCCAGGGTTCGTAGGGTTCAAGGCCCCCTGTACACCTGCCTCCAGGACAGGTACTCCTGAGTACCCCACAGCACGGCCGAGCTCCGTAGTGACAGGCGGCCCAGGCCATCTCCCTCCTTGCAAGTGAGGGAACAGGCAGGGAGGGGCAGGACCTGCCCGAGGCCTCACAGCTGGGATCTGAAGGCAGGTCACCCTGACCCCTGACCCCTGACCCTGGAGCTAGGCACTTGTCCATGCACCTAAGGCCTTGTACAGGTGTTTCTCCTCCACCAGCCCTAGCTTCTCACCTGTAAAGTGAATGGAAATGACCCCTTCCTAGAGGGATATGGTGGGGCTCTGATGGGATGCAGGCGTGAGAAGGCTGGTAAATTGTACGACCCTGCACCTGATTAGGGGTTCCTTGCTGTGTGGAGTGGCCACCCCACCACCCCTCCACCAGTGCAGCCCCCATCATGACATGGCTTATCTGTCGCTACTGCCCTTGGGTTGCATCAGCACATGGTCAGAGAGTGCACTTCCGCGAGTATGAGCCCAAACCCGTGTTAACTCCCTAAGCAGACTCAGGGGGATGGGGAAATTCGTTCCTTGCTCTAATGCCTGGTGGCTGCCTGGTCTAATGAGGGCAGGGGGCAGAAATGCTGGAGGGAGGGGGACTGTTCTGTCAAGGGAAAGACGCTGCACCCCTAGGAGGAGAAGGACAATTAAAGTGGCTTCAATTTACTCAAAATTCATTTCAACATCACAGGACTGGACCAGGGTAAGGGAAGCAAGGTACTCACCTTGCGCACAAAATTTACGTCAGAAACAAAAAACTCTGTAATCAAGATGATTCATATTTTCATGTGATGTTTTTAAAACTCAATTTGGCAAGCTATGGCCCATGGGCTGACCACCTGCTTTTGTAAATAAAGTTTTATTAAACCAGGACCAGGATGAGAGTAGGACAGCCGAGGTGACATGCAAAGCAGGGTCAGATTTGCTTACAGTTTTGAGATTTTGCTCATCACAGAGTTTTCTGCATTTATTCTGATTTTTCTAAATATTGCATTAAAATATTACTTCTCTTGATTACTGAATGTTTTGCCTAGCCCCAAGTCCTGGCCCTGCCACACCATTGGAGGGGTCACTTCTGATGTAGGCCATGCTGTGTGAGTGTGTAGCAGGGCTCTGCAGGGAGGTTCTGCCATCAGTGATTCCCATACTCTCAACACAGCCAAAGGAGAACTTCAAAAGGATTGGGCAACTGGTGGGCATACTGGGGATGCTGTGCCAGGACCCAGACAGGGCCATCCAGCACTGCAGCCTGGAAGGGGCGAGCCATCTCTACCAGCTCTTGATGTGCCACAAAGGTGAGTTCTGTGGTGCACCAACTTCCACCCCAACTGCAACCTCACCCCTGACCTCAACCTTGCCCCAAAGTTGCCCCCAAACCCAACCCTGATCTGAACCATAACCCTGTAATGGCCTCACCCTGACCCCCACCACTCTGATCCCAGTCCCCAAACTGGGCACAAGCCTGACCCTGATTACAAATGACCCTACCCTAACCCTGCCCTGTCCCAGACTAGACCCCAAGCCCACCTTCACCCTGCCTTCACCCCACCCTGTCCCTGGCCAGCAGGAGAAGCTTTGAAGGCAGAATCACAGGCCCCTACGGAGCTCTCCCAGGCCCATTCAGACGGAGCCCCACTCTGGAGCAGCAGAGACCAGAAGGTCACTCCCCTGGGCCCCCAGGAGATGGTGAAGAACCGCATCTTCCAGTTTGGCAACTCCCAAATCATCAAGGTCAAAGCCCTTAGAGTGGAGGGCAGGGCAGGGGCATGACCAGAGCACACCACATATCTGGGGAGTGGGGAGTGGTGGGTAAATGTGCTCGCTTGCTCTCTCCCACGTTGTTGAGGTGGAGCCAGGAAGGTTTGGGGGGCCAGCACACATTAGATGCCTACTTATTACCTATGCCAGGGGCTTCACAGACATTACTACATCCCTTCCTCAAGTTCTATAAACTGAATTGAACCAAATGATGAAGAAATGGTGGCACAGGGCTGGTCAGTGCCCCACTGGAATCTGATCCAGCCCCAGCTACTCCAGAACCCATGCTCTCAGCAACTTTTGCAAGCCATTGGTGTGCTGAGGCCAGTTAGAAGTTTAGTGTGGAAAACCTAAAGCCCTAGGGCCAACTCACTGTCTGTGTCCAGAAGGGAAATACCTCACTTGGCTGTAGTTTACCCTACAGAACCTGCCCTGAAGGCAGAGTCAGGGTTGGGAAGGAAGAGTTTCACTGAAGGGACAGCTGCTTCACCCCATGTGGTCCCTGCACACAGACCATGGGTGTCCAGCTCTGGCTCTCCCCAGACAGACAGGAGCAGGAGAAGAGAGAGGATGGGAGGGTCTGCTAATTATAGAGCCATCATAGAACCACAGGGCTGAGAAGGTTCCAGCTGAGGAACAGACACTTTGGGCCTGGGTTCTGGTCCCAAGTTTGTCCCTAACTCCTCATTTGGTCTTGGATCCGTAATATCTTTATCACCACCCCCACTGTCATCATCACCACCAGCATTACTACCATCATGGTCACTGTCACTGTCACCACCACCACCATTATCACCACCATTATCACCTTCACAGCCACCACCAGCATCACCATCACCATCATCACTACCACCACCATCACCATAAGCATCATCACCACCACCACCACAGCCACCACCACCAGCATCATCATCACCACCATCACCATCACCACAACCATCTCCACCACCACCATTACTACCATCACCACCTCCACAATCATCATCACCACCAACAGCATCACCACAACCATCTCCACCACCACCATTACTACCATCACCACCTCCACAATCATCACCACCACCATCACCATCACCACAACCATCTCCACCACCACCATTACTACCATCACCACCTCCACAATCATCATCACCACCATCACCATCACCACAACCATCTCCACCACCACCATTACTACCATCACCACCTCCACAATCATCACCACCACCATCACCATCACCACAACCATCTCCACCACCACCATTACTACCATCACCACCTCCACAATCATCATCACCACCAACAGCATCACCACAACCATCTCCACCACCACCATTACTACCATCACCACCTCCACAATCATCACCACCACCATCACCATCACCACAACCATCTCCACCACCACCATTACTACCATCACCACCTCCACAATCATCATCACCACCATCACCATCACCACAACCATCTCCACCACCACCATTACTACCATCACCACCTCCACAATCATCATCACCACCATCACCATCACCACAACCATCTCCACCACCACCATTACTACCATCACCACCTCCACAATCACCACCATCACCATCACCACAACCATCTCCACCACCACCATTACTACCATCACCACCTCCACAATCATCATCACCACCAACAGCATCACCACAACCATCTCCATCATCACCATTACTACCATCACCACCTCCACAATCATCATCACCACCAACAGCATCACCACCATCATGATCATAGTCACCACCACCATTATCACCACCATCACCATCACCATAACCACCATTGCCACCACCACCGCATCACCATGACTACAACCACCATCACCATCTGCATTACTATGACCCTGCACCACCATCATTATCACCACCACCACTACTTCTACCATCACTGCCACCTTTATCTCACATTTATTGCTGCCCTTGATTGAAGGAAGATGGCTCCAAAGTCTTTACCAATCCTGAGACTGTAGTATTCTGAGAATCTAACCACCATTCCAAGTTGAATCTCTTCACAAACATTCTAAATGCTAGCTTTAACCAAAAGTTTAACATTATAGCAAATGATTTTAATCATCTAACAAATATTCTAGCCCGATGTATAATAACAATATTCTTGTAAAAAGTTCTTACCACAAATCTTCCACTAAAATTATTTTAACGTTCTAACCATTGTGCTAACACTCTAACATTCTCACAAACACTGTATCAAAATTTTAGAATTAAAAGATTCTAATAAATATTCTAACATCCATTATTTAACACTTAACTTGATGTTCTAATATACTTAGAAATGTCCTAACAGATTGCAGGCACTCCAACAAATATCCTAACATGCAAAGAAGAGTTTTGCCATCCTGACATCCTTGCAGACACCCTAATTTCCTGTCAGGCTGCTCTCCCATCCCTCCTTCAGCTGCTAACTTCCTTTGGTTCAATGCTGTGTGTCCCACTGTGCAGAGAACGCTCTGGGAGGATGGGTGTGTTCTATCTCTGTGCTACCCAAGGTAGCCACTGGCCACAGGAAGCCATGGAGCACTTGAAATGTGGCTAGTGCTACTGCAGAACTGAATTTTTAATTTTACTTAAATTGAAATATAAATAGCTGTGTATAGATAGTGGCACAATGCCTGAAGTCTTTCCAGAAAATTCTACCTTTGCAGCAGTGACTGAGGCCCGGTCCCCGCTCCGGGAGGCTGTAGTCTGAGGCTATGAGGCAGGGGTCACACCCACCATCTTGCATTTCTTGAGAGCCCCTTCCTTACCCCTGAGCTCATGGCTACTTGCGAAGGTGAGACTCACCTTCCTGGACCCTTAGAGCCACTCCTGGGAGGAGATGGAGAGGGTGTCAGGGTCCTGGGACAGCGCTGCCTGTCCTGGGACGGGAGCCAGGTCCCGGCTGCACCCACCCTGACCTGCTCCAAGGCTGAGGGCAGCCCACACCCTTCTGGGCCTGAGGGTTGGCCCAGGTGAACTTGAAGCTCCTTCACAGCCCGGAAGTTCACTTTCTCTTTGATAAATGCTCATAAGGAGGACTGGAGCCTGGCAGGGGGCACCCCACGGGGCTGAGGCTGGCAGATGAGGAAGCCCTACGGGCAGAGGACAGCAGACGAGGGGAGAGGGGAAGCCCGGCCACCCAGTCCTGGGACAAGCACAGAGTGTGAGTGTGGAAAAGAGCCTGGGCCATGGTTGGCTCTGACAGATGTGGACAAGTGCAAGTCTAGACTGCAAATCGCTGGCAGGTGCTTGGAACCTGGAGGAGTGGGGCTTAGGAGGCCTGATATGCTCAGAGACTTGGGAGATCCTGGGACAAAGGAGAAGGGGTAAAAGCAGAAGTGGGGAGGCAGGTGCCTGGGCCCAGGTGGCCCAAGGTGATGGCCTCTCTCCACCCCTGCTGTACAGGAGATCATGCAGCAGCTCACACTGGCAGAGTTGAATGACCTCATCTGGACGGCCATCGACAGCCTGGGCTCCACCAGCCCCTTCCGCGTGCAGGCGGCCTCCGAGATGCTGCTCACAGCCGTCCAGGAGCATGGGGCCAAGCTGAAGATCGTAAGGGCGCTGGGGCCGGGCCAGGAAGGGCCAGGGGGTGGAGAGAGGACCCAGCGGTCAGCATCCAGGGCTCAGGTCCTTGAGCCTGATGGGGGAGTCACAGATCCCACCCTGGGAAGCAACTAGTCTGATGGTTTTGAATGAGCGAATGAATGAATGGCCCAAGCAAGTCCCCTGGGTCCTGGGTGGTGACTGCCGGGTCTGAGCAGTCGCTGTGTGCTGTAATATGGGAATGGTGGGAAAGGAAGGGAATGGCACAGACCAGCCCCTTGAGGAGCTTGAGGTCTCAGGGAAGACGGACACACAGCCAGATGTTGCCCAGACAGCGTGTGGGGATGTGATTTGGGGGAGGGGGACCCCACAAGGAGGTGAGGGGTACACCCCAGAGAGAGGATGCCCAGTGCCAAGTCCTGCAAGTGGGAGAGCTCAGACAGGGAGACTGGCACTGGGCATTAGGGATGATCAGGAGAGACCCCAAGGGGAAGGCAGGGTGCCCCAGGCACAGGGCACCTCATGGGCAAAGTGGCATGTTTAGGAATGAGATGGGAGGCGGGGGGCTGGACCTTCCAACATCTGCCTGGGCAACGTGGACAGCATATGAAGACCCCAAATGTCATGCAGCACATGGCAGGACCTGTCCCCCCAAGACTGGGACTTCTCTGCAGACCAAGCATCTGGGCGGGCCGGCTCAGGACAGGGCCATATCTGAAGGGGCTCATCAGGGAGAGACCTCCCTCTGCCTTCAAGCTCCCAGGGCAGGGCTGGGCCACCCTGTCAGACCTCTCCCTCTCTGCACAGGTTTCCGGCATGGCCCAGGCCATCTGCCTCCGCCTGTGCTCTGTCCACATCCCACAAGCCAAGGAAAAGACCCTGCATGCCATCACCCTGCTAGCCCGGAGCCACACCCGCGAGCTGGTGACCACCTTCCTGGACATCTCCATCCCCTTGGACAGGTGCCTACCCCTCTTCCCTCATTGCCCACCCCCTGTCCTCTCCCCAGGCAGGGGTGGTGATCTCTGCCCTCCTGTCTGCCACCATCATGGCCCACAGGGATCCCTATAGGGCTGGGTGCTTGGAGGGAGCCCACATCTGTTCATCATTGCACACCTCCTGGGTGGGCACAGGGGAGGCACTGCTGTCTCCTGTCCTGGCTCCACATGAAACCCCTGACCCAGCCGGGCCACACTGTCACCTGATGGAGAGGCCGCAGGCCCCTGGGTGCTCCTGGCAAGACCCCAGCCCACACTGAAGCCTCGCCGCCCAGCAGCAAACCCCTCTGTCTCTCCTCATCAACAGACACTCTCTTCTCCTTCCTGCCCCTCCACAGACCACCCCGCTATGTCCCCGAGGCCATCAAAGCCCTCTCAGGTGGGGCTGGCTTTTTTCTCACAGCCCTCAGACCCCTGCACCTGGAGATGGGCCAGGGTCCTTGTCACTGCTCACTGCCCTTCCTTCCCAAAGTCCCAGCTCTGCCTCCCAAGTCCTCAGTCCATACCCCCTGCCACTTACCTACTACGCACCTGTCCTGGATGGCCCCTCACTCCAGTCAGGGACAACCCCCAGCTCACTCCCCATGCCTGACTCCTGGGGGATTTCCCTGTCTTCCCTTCACCCTGACTTCTCCAGGCCTGGATCTCCTCTCTCCCAAGGACCTTGTCTTCCATCCCCCACAGCCACCCACTCCCCTGCCCATCCCTTGGTGTGACCATCACCAGTTTCAGACACTCCCACCTTTACAGCTCGCCTCCAGACCCAGCAAGCCTTGCCCCCAGGACCCGCCATGCACTGCCCTGTGCCCCTCTTACTCCCCTTTACCTGTCTTCACTGTCACCCTCCTTCTAGCCTGGGGTGCACCTGGTAGTGAGACAGTGACTCCCACACACACACAGGTCCCTGGTCCCAGCTGCTGGCCTTGCTCCCATTTCACTGAACACTTAGAAGCCAACAGAACAGGGGTGTCCTAAGCTCCCAGAGCCCGAGTTGTTTCCAGGAAGATGTCTAGTTTCCATGTGGAAACACACCTGTGGTTCTGTGAATAATTTCTAGTTTTACTGCACTGTGGTCGGAAAGTGTTGTCTGTAAAGTTTTTATGGAATTTACTAGTCTTTTAAACGCTTTTTGTGAATGTCCCATTGGCATTCAAGAAGGAGGTGTATTTTCTGTTATCAGTGTATAGAGTCTGAGGTACCAGCATATCGCAGGATATTACAGATTCGGTTCCAGGATACCACAATACAACAAGTCACATGTGCCTCCGTGTTTCCCAGTGCACATAAGAGTTCTGTTTATACTATACTGTGGTCTATTCAGTAGGCAATAGCATTATGTTTTTTCAAAGAATCTTAAAAATTTAAAACCTACCTTAATTTAAAAATGCTTCAGTTCTAAAAAATGCTAATGATCATCTGAGCCTTCAGCAAGTTGGAACCCTCTTGCTGGTGGGCGGTGAGGACTGCTGACTGATCAGGGTGGTGGCTGTTGAAGGTTCAGGTGTCTGGCAAGTTCTTAAAAATAAGACAACGATGATGTTTGTAGCATCAATGGACTCTTCCTTTCCCGAAAGATTTCTCTGTACCATTTGGTGCTGGTTGATAGCATTTTGCCCACAGTAGAACTTCTTTCATATTTGGAGTCAGTTCTCTCAAACCCTGCCACTGCTGTATCAATAAGTTTATGGAGTATTCTAAATCCTTTGATGTCATTTCCACAGCATCTTCACCAGGAGTAGATTCCATCTCAGAAACAACTTTCTTAGCTCATCCATAAGAAGCAGCTCTTCATCTGTTCAAGTCTGATCATGAGATTCAGCAATTCAGTCTTCCGGCTCCACTTCTAATTCTAGTTCTTCTGCTATTTCTACCACATCTGCAGTTACTTCCTCCACCAAAGTCTTGAGCCCCTCAAAGTCATCTGTGAGGGTTGGAATCAACTTCTTCCAAACTGCTGTTCATGTTGCTATTTTGCCCTCCTTCCCATGAGTCATGGATGTTGCTAATGGCATCTAGCATGGTGAATCCTTTCCAGAAGGTTTTCAATGTACTTTGCCCAGATACATCAGAGAAACAACTATCTATGGCAGCTACCCTCTTACAAAGTGTATTTCTTCAATAATAAGATTTGAAAATCAAAATGACTCCTTGGTCCATAGGCTGCAGAATGGATGTTGTGTTCACAGGCAGGAAAACAACATCAATCGCCTTGTACATCTCCATCAGAGCTCTTGGGTGATAGGTGCACTGTCAATACGCAGTCATATTTTGAAAGGAATCTTTTAGTTCTGAGCAGTAGGTCTCATCAGTGGGCTTAAAATATTCAGTAAACCATGAAGCAAAGAGATGCATTGTCACCCAGGCTTTGTCGTTCCATGTCTAGACCACAGGCAAGTGGATTTAGCATCATTCTTAAGGGCCCTAGGATTTTCAGAATGGGAAATGAGCATTGGCTTCAACTTAAAATCACCAGCTGCAAGGCCAGGCACGGTAGCTCATGCCTGTAATCCCAGCACTTTGGGAGGCAGAGGCCGGTGGATCACGAGGTCAGGAGATCAAGACCATCCTGGCTAACATGGTGAAACCCCGTCTCTACTAAAAATACAAAAAAACTAGCCAGGCATGGTGGTGTGCGCCTGTAGTCCCAGCTACTCGGGAGGCTGAGGCAGGAGAATGACGTGAACCTGGGAGGCGGAGCTTGCAGTGAGCCGAGATCGCGCCACTGCACTCCAGCCTGGGCGACAGAGCAAGACTCTGTCTCAAAAAAAAAAAAAAAAAAAAAAAAAATCACCAGCTGCATTAGCCCCTAATGAGAGTTAGCCTGTCTTCTGAAGCTTTGAAGCCGGGCTTTGACTTTACCTCTGTAGCTATGGAAGTCCTAGATGGCATCTTCCAATAGAAGGTGATTTCTTCATTGAAAACGTGTTGTTTAGTGTAGCCACCTTCATCAGTGATCTTAGCTAGATCTTCTAGATAATTTGCTGCAGCTTCTCCACCAGCACTTGCTGCTTCATCTTGCACTTCTATGCTATGGAGATGGCTTTTTTCCTTCAACCTTGTGAACCAACCTCTGCTGGCTTCCAGCTTTTATTTTGTAGCTTCCTCACCTCTCTGAGCCTTCATAGGGTGGAATAGTCAGGCCCTTGCTCTGGATTAGGCTTTGGCTTAAGAGAATGTTGTAGTTGGTTTGATCTTCTCTTCAAACCACTAAAACTTTTTATCCATATCAGCAATAAGGCTGTTTCACTTTCTTCGTATTTGTGTGTTCACTGGAGTAGCACTTTTCATTTCCTTCAATAATTATTCCTGTGCATTCACAGCTTGCCTCACTGTTTGGCACAAGAGTCTTTGCTTTGGGCCTATCTTGGCTTTCAACATGCTTTCTTCACTGAGCTTAATCATTTCTAGTTTTCAATTTAAAGTGAGAGAAATGGGACTCTTCCTTTTGAACACTTAGAGCCCATGTTAGGTTATTAACTGGCCTAATTTCAATATTGTGTGTCTTGCGGAATAGAGAGGCCCAAGGAAAGGAAGGGAGATGGGGGGGACAGCCAGTGGGTGGAGCAGTCAGAACCCACAACATCTATGGATTCAGCTTGGCACCTTATATGGGCGTGGCTCACAGTGCCTTAAAACAATTACCATAGTAACAGCAAAGATCACTGATCACAGATCACCATAACAGATTAATAATAATGAGGATGTTTAAAATAGTGTGAGAATTACCAAAATATCACACAGAGGCATGAAGGGAGCACACGCTGCTGGAAAAATGGCACCAACAGACTTGCTCAATGCTGGGTTGTCACAAACCCTCAACTCGTAAAAAATGCAATATCCTTTATAGATTCAATGCCATCCCCATCAAGCTACCAATGAGCTTCTTCACAGAATTGGAAAAAACTGCTTTAAAGTTCATATGGAACCAAAAAAGAGCCCGCATCTCCAAGACAATCCTAAGTCAAAAGAACAAAGCTGGAGGCATCACGCTACCTGACTTCAAACTATACTACAAGGCTACAGTAACCAAAACAGCATGGTACTGGTACCAAAACAGAGATATAGACCAATGGAACAGAACAGAGTCCTCAGAAATAATACCACACATCTACAGCCATCTGATCTTTGACAAACCTGAGAGAAACAAGAAATGGGGAAAGGATTCCCTATTTAATAAATGGTGCTGGGAAAACTGGCTAGCCATAAGTAGAAAGCTGAAACTGGATCCTTTCCTTACTCCTTATACGAAAATTAATTCAAGATGGATTAGAGACTTAAATGTTAGACCTAATACCATAAAAATCCTAGAGGAAAACCTAGGTAGTACCATTCAGGACATAGGCATGGGCAAAGACTTCATGTCTAAAACACCAAAAGCAACGGCAGCAAAAGCCAAAATTGACAAATGGGATCTCATCAAACTAAAGAGCTTCTGCACAGCAAAAGAAACTACCATCAGAGTGAGCAGGCAACCTACAGAATGGGAGAAAATTTTTGCAATCTACTCATCTGACAAAGGGCTAATATCCAGAACCTACAAAGAACTCAAACAAATTTACAAGAAAAAAACAAACAACCCCATCCAAAAGTGGGCAAAGGATATGAACAGACATTTCTCAAAAGAAGACATTCATACAGCCAACAGACACATGAAAAAATGCTCATCATCACTGGCCATCAGAGAAATGCAAATCAAAACCACAATGAGATACCATCTCACACCAGTTAGAATGGCGATCATTCAAAAGTCAGGAAACAACAGGTGCTGGAGAGGATGTGGAGAAATAGGAACACTTTTACACTGTTGGTGGGATTGTAAACTAGTTCAACCATTATGGAAAACAGTATGGCGATTCCTCAAGGATCTAGAACTAGATGTACCATATGACCCAGCCATCCCATTACTGGGTATATACCCAAAGGATTATAAATTATGCTGCTATAAGGACACATGCACACGTATGTTTATTGCAGCACTATTCACAATAGCAAAGACTTGGAATCAACCCAAATGTCCATCAGTGACAGATTGGATTAAGAAAATGTGGCACATATACACCATGGAATACTATGCAGCCATAAAAAAGGATGAGTTTGTGTCCTTTGTAGGGACATGGATGCAGCTGGAAACCATCATTCTTAGCAAACTATCACAAGAACAGAAAACCAAACACCGCATGTTCTCACTCGTAGGTGGGAACTGAACAATGAGATCACTTGGACTCGGGAAGGGGAACATCACACACCGGGGCCTATCATGGGGAGGGGGGAGGGGGGAGGGATTGCATTGGGAGTTATACCTGATGTAAATGACGAGTTGATGGGTGCAGCACACCAACATGGCACAAGTATACATATGTAGCAAACCTGCACGTTGTGCACATGTACCCTACAACTTGAAGTTTAATAATAAATAAATTAAAAAATAAAAATAAAAAAAAAAGAAAAAAAAATGCAATATCCGCAAAGTACAAGATAGTGACGCACAGTAAAACGAGGTGTGCCTCTCTGTGTACAAGGTTTACCTTGATTGTGTTGTCGAGGTTTTCTACATACTTCATTTCTGTCCTCTTGATCTGTCTTGGACTGAGTGTGTGTTAACGTCTCACTAAAGAAATGTTGGTGTGTCTCTATACTTTCAATCCCTGGACTTTTACTTCGTGAACGTGGTTGCCATGTTATTTGGCACATACATATTCATAAGTATTCTATCTTTATGAACCATGACTTTCAGCATTGAGATGCCCTGCTTTGTCATGCTTAATGCTTTGAGGACTTGAATTTACTTTATCTGTTCAGAATCATTAACCCTGCTTTTTTATTTTTCCATTTGCCCAGTGTGTATTTGTCTACTTCTTTATTTTAACCTTTGGGAATCCCTTTGTTTTAGGTCTCCATCTTATATACAGCACAAAGTTTGTCCTGATCTGTGATCCAAATTGAAAATCTTTTGTAATAGGTGAATGAAGCCTCTTGATATTGATGCACATGATATGTTTGGTCTGTCATGACATTTTGTAGTTGTGTGTATTTCATGATATTTGCTGCTTCTTTTTCTACAAAAGGTGCATTCTTTGCTCTTTAATTTCAATTTTGTTTTAATCTAGGAAACGTATTTTTGTCTTAGTTGTTACCTTTGTGCTCCTAACCTATTTTAATGCCCTTAATCCCCATTTTATTATTCAGCCCTTTAACATCAGGTTTACTTTTTTTTTTTTTTTTTTTTTTTTAAGGCGGAGTCTTGCTCTGTCACCCAGGCTGGAGTGCAGCGGTACAATCTCAGCTCACTGCAACCTCCACCTCCCAGGTTGAAGCAATTCCCCTGCCTCAGCCTCCCAAGTAGCTGGGATTACAGGCATGCACCACCACGCGTGGCTGATTTTTGTATTTTTAGTAAAGACAGGGTTTTGCCATGTTGGCCAGGCTGGTGGTCTTGAACTCCTGACCTCAGGTGATCCACCCACCTAGGCCTCCCAAAGTGCTGGGATTACAGGCGTGAGCCACCGCACCCGGCCAGGTTTATCCTTTTTCTGATGCAGGGCAGGTGAGCCCCAAAAGTGGAACTTACCCCAGGAAGGTTCTTAGCTGTGCCCAGGAAAAAAATTCAAGAGCAAGCCCATGGTCTTAGACAGCAACTTTTATTGAAGCAGCCGTGCACAGCAGCAGCAGAGGGGCTGCTCCTTGCAGAGCAGGGCTACCCAGAGGCAGTGAGCCCAGATGAGCAGCTCAGAAGCACTTCTGCAGTTAATGATGTGCAAATTACGGGGTAGGTTATACAGAAATTCTTAGAAAAAGTGTGGTAACTTATGGGTCGTCAGATCATTGCCATGGAAAGAGGTAGTAACGTCCCTGTGTAGCCACGGCAATAGTAAACTGACATGGCACACCTGTGGGCGTACCTTATGGAAAGGGGCTTCTGCCCCGTCCCTATGATAGCTAGTCCTCAATTTGGTCCTGTGCCCGTGTCCCACCTCCTACCCCAATACTCTTTAATTCCCACCTGTTTTCTGCACAACAATCAGTGAGATTATTCTCTTTTCCTCTTTCTGTCTCCTTTCTTCTCCCATTTTTCAGTTACATATTTGTACTTTGTCAAAACATTTAACATTCACACTCCACTGCTCCACCCTCATCTCCACACTGTGTTTACACACACACCAGCAGTTCCTAGGCTGAAGTTTTCCAGTCATCTTAGTCTAAAGAAGCTCATCCTCCAAAAGACTCAGAATTCTTTAGGTTCTTTTATGTTGAAAGTTCTTTATTTGAAGAATGGTTTGGCTGGATATAAAATTCTTTGTTCACATTTTCTTTTATTAAGTATTTTTTAAATGCTGTTTCATGGTTGCCTTGCATTGTTTTTTAAAAGTTCATGACAACAGGGGTTTTTTTGGTGTTTGTAAGTTATTTGATCTTTTTGCCCAGAGACTTTAAGATTTTTTTGTAATCTTTGAAATCTAATCATTTAGTTAGGAAATGTCTCACAGCTGATCATTCTGGGTTACTGTTCCCAGGCACCTGGTATATCCTTTGATTATGTAGATTGAAATTTTTTTTCAAGAGAATTAAATCGTTTATTGATTACACATGATACTGGATGATACACAAGCTTCATTCCCATCTATAGTTTTATCTGGTACCATTATTCAATTTCAATATATTTCATAGGATATGTCAATGACCATTTTTATAACCAATAATTCTATGATTTTCCTTGGGCCATCCCTTTTAATGGTGAATTTCAGGTCACAACAGTTACTATCAGTTCAACTACACCAAGGTCTCTGAAGACCATGACGTCTCCACCTAGGCTTCACCCAAGGTTGTATATAAATTCCAAATAGAACCTGGCATCCACCACCCTGAAGGAATTCTAACTTCACACTCTTGGGGAAATTTACCAAGATGGCTTCAGAGTAGACTAACTTTACACCGCACATTAGAAAAAAAAAAAAGACATTTATTCAGCATCACAATCAGACTTATTTCACAGTCAACAGCATGGGAGCAAAAAAAAAAAAAAAAAAAAAAAAAAAAAATTCTACATTAAAACCCTTTGTTGGAATGCTTTATGCTTTCCACAGAACAGAAACTAAAATAACCTGTTATACAATTAGTCACAAATACAGTCCTCAAGTTTTTTGCCCATGCATATGAGTATTTGTCTAAAACATGTCTTCTTTGTAGTAGCTAGACCCTGCCACCACTGTGCTTGGCTGAGTTCACAAATCTGTCGTAACCTGTAGCTTCCCTGTCACTTCTCTGGCTCTCCTCTCCTGCTAAGCTTTGTTTCCTAATTAAAATCTTCTGCCACTGCCATAGCTACTGCTGCTACTGGAACTGCCATAGCCACCTTGGTTTCGTGGTTTAGCAAAGTATTGGCCTCCACCACCATAAGGGCCAGAGTTTCTGCCTTCAAAGTTTCCTCCCTTCATGGGGCCAAAATTTGAAGACTCATTGTTGTAATTGCCGAAATCATTGCAGCTTCCACCATCTCCAAAATGACTTCCATCATTACCAAATCCACTATAGCCATCCCCACTGCCACCATATCCACCACCACCACGGCTGCCACCAAAGCCACCATGACCACTAAAGTTTTCTCCATGACCAAAGTTGTCATTCCAACCAAAATCACCTCCACAACCACCACCAAAGTTTCCAGAACCACTTCGACCTTTTTGGCTGGATGAAGCACTCGCCATCGCTTGCTTTGATGGGGTTTTCCTAACTTCACAGCTGTAGCCATTCACAGTATGGTATTTCTGAATGACAGTCTTATCCACGGAGTCATGGTCGTCAAAGGTTACAAAGGCAAAGCCCATTTTCTTGCCACTGCCTCAGTCAGTCATGATTTCAGTCACTTCGATTTTCCCAAACTGTTCAAAATAATCCCTTAGGTGATGTTCTTCTGTGTCTCCTTTAATGCCACCAACAAATATCTTTTTCACAGTTAAGTGGGCACCTGGTCTTTGAGAATCTTCTCTTGAGACAGTTCTCTTTGGTTCCACAACTCTTCTATCCACCTTGTGTGGCCTTGCATTCATGGCGCATCTACCTCTTCCACAGTGGCATATGTGACGAATCAAAGCCCCTGGAGTGTTGGTGTTTGGGTCCCTCATGACCACACAGTCCGGGAGCGTGCCCCACTGCTCAGAATGGCTCCTCAGGACTCTCATCAGTTGTTTCAAAGCTCAAGACTCCAACGAAGAGCTTCCTCAGCTGTTCTGGCTCTTTAGGAGACTCTGACTTACACATGATGGCAGGGAGAAGAGAGACTTTAACAATGCTTCTTCAGGGGCATCCACGGACAGAAGAAAAAAGAATTGAGATTTTTTTGAGGTTATTTCTGGAAAATTTTCTTGGTTACAGTTCTCTTTTGTTTTGTTTTGTTTTGTTTTGTTTGAGATGGAATCTCGTTCTGTCGCCCAGGCTGGATGGAGTGCAGTGGTGCAATCTCGGCTCACTGCAAGCTCCACCTCCCAGGTTCACGCCATTCTCCTGCCTCAGCCTCCCGAGTAGCTGGGACCACAGGCGCCCACCTCCATACCCGGCTAATTTTTTATATTTTTTAGTACAGATGGGGTTTCACCTTGTTAGCCAGGATGGTCTCGATCTCCTGACCTTGTGATCTGCCCGCCTCAGCCTCTCAAAGTGCTAGGATTACAGGCATGAGCCACCACGCCTGGCCTATGGTTTTAAATATTAGTCATGTTCCATTGCTGTTTTTCTTCCTCAGGGACGCCAATAATACAAATGCTATTCCTCCTGTCTTCCATTTTCACTACTTTCCCTCTGATCCCTTTTACTTTTTCTTAAATTCACTTTCATTCTCTTGGTTGCTTTCCTTGTTTTCCTAAATGCCCCTTATTAAATTATCATTAGAGTCTTATCTCTCTTGGACACCTTGTAATTTTTCTTCATTTCTGAGATAATTTTTTTATCTCATCCATTTCTTTCCTGAAGTCAATCAACTCTCTTTTCAGCTCCCGTTGGATTTTTTTGTCCTTTTTTGAATTCATAATTCAGGTAGTTTTCGTATCTTTAAATGCTTATTTGAGCATATTTGATGACACGTAGAATGAACGTTGTCTTAGGGTTTTTTTTCCTGCATCGTGATTTTTTCCAGGGGGAGTTCCTTATTCTGTGTGTGCTGATTTTTGTTTTCTCATTTTTTACAATAATTCTATGGATCTGTTAATTTTGTTCCTGCTCATGTTTCTGTTCTTTGAGTGTTTTATATGATTTTAAGTTCAATGGCACCCTCTTCTGTCAATACAACAAAGTCCAGATAATTTAATATACTGTTTGGGTGGTAAACAAAAGGATTATGGATCCTCCAACGTTTTGGTTCCATTTCCATTGCAGGGCCCTACATTTTTCCCTTTTACTTACCTCTTTCCCTATCACTACCTAATCTCCAAAGGATACCTCTGCTTTCTTTTTTGCCCTTTTCTTTCCCAAAATCTGTGCATTTTGAAGACCGCCCTCCAAATCTGGCATACTTTTAAGTCACTTCTCTGTGACTGGGGCTCTGACACTTGAACTTTTTTTTTTTTTAAAGACTTAGAGTGGACTTTGTCTTCCAGAAGGTGCTTTAGGCTTTATATCAATCTCAAGCCCTCTTGCTAGCTCCTCCCTTCCCTCTTCCCCCTCAGTTTCTCTCAGCCTGCCTTTATCAAAGCCTGATGGTAGAACGGGATGAGGCGGGAGCGGTGGAGATTTCATGCTAAGGTTGACACTCTTCTCTCTCTGCTTAGAGTAATTTTGAAGTTTGGGAACTCTCTGAATTTGCACTGGAGTCACAGTTTTTGTGCAGTTTTATTTTCCTTCTTGGTTTTTTTGTTGTATCTCAAGGAAATTTTTGGAGGCGGAGACCTAGGCAACAGGCATTGTATTGTCTTCAGCTACCTAGAAGTTTACAGTTCTATTTTATTGTATTGGAATTTTTATCTTATTTCCTCAATTCTAAGAAACATTTTTTTTTTTTTTACATTTTAACATTTATGAAGTCAGGGTGCATTTTACATTGATGGTGCCTTACACCTGGATTTATGTAGTTTTCTGCCAGTCACCTGGGGACACTGTTAGTATGAGACCACTTTACATTTAAAAGTCTCTGCTTGAGATTTCATTGGGCCACACTGGTGGTGTGAATTCAGGCATCCAAACAGGTTTGGGTTCAAATTCTCAGGATATCCGTACCCCTTCCCACTTCCACCCAGTATGCTGACTGAAGCATGAAAGTTTTCTCGATTTTTCTTCCTGCAGGGCCGAGTTTTGTTTGTTTATTTTGATCACCCTTAAACTGTACATGCAGACCTTTGGGTCCCAGCTCTGTGTTGGCGTCTCCTATAAGACTCCCATCTTGGCCATTTTTTATTTTTAAAAGTACATGAAACCATGGTGGGGTGTGTCCTAAAAGTATACACAGAATTGTACAATATGTAGTCTTCTAATATTCTTCTGTTGTCTGGCTTGGGTGTTTGTTTGTTGTTTGTTTGTTTGTTTGTTGAGACAAGGTCTCGCTTAGTTGCCCTGGCTGGAGTGTAGTGGTATAATCATAGCTTATTGTAGCCTCAAACTCCTGGGCTCAAGTGATCCTCCCATCTCAGCCTCATGAGTAGCTAGGAGTACAGGCATGCATCACCACACCTGGCTAATTTATTTTTTTTGTAGAGATGGGGTCTCATTATGTTGCCCAGGCTGATCTCAAACTCTTAGTCTCAAGCAATCCTTCCACCTTGGCCTCCTCCCAAAGCGCTGAGATTATAGGCATGAGCTACCATGCCCAGCCTGTCTGGCTTTTTTTTTTTCCTCCAATATGATGTGTCTAAGATTCATTTTAACATGTTGTAGTTCATTCATTTTTGTTGCTGTATAGTATTCCATTTTATGAATGTCAATTATTCTTTTTACTATAGGTCAACATTTGGGTCTTTTTACAATAAGTCAACAATTTCCTATTTGGTACTATGGTTAGCAATGCTGCAGTGAACTTGCTTATACATGTGCCTGGATGTACACAAGCTCTGTTTCCAAAGTGTATGCATCTAGGATGGAAATGCCTGCATCATAAAGCTATACATATATCCAACTCTAATACATAATGCAAAATGTTTCCAAAGAGCTTGTACTGATTCACACTCTCAGCAGTATTTTTTTTAGAGTTCCTGTTACTCTGCAGTTTACTAACACTTAGCATTCACTTTTCAGCCAGTAATCAAAGTTTTAGTCAGTCTGGTGGTGCTATTAATCAGTATTGTGGTATTTGTTTCCACTTTCATGATTAAATAAAGAAGTTGAACATCTTTTCATTTCTTTTTAGCCTCTTTGGTGATATGCCTATTCAAGTATCCTGCATACGTTTCTATTGTGTTGTCCACCATTGCTAATTTGCATTCCCCTGGCTCACCCTATCTAAGGTTCATCATTCCGTTGCTTTCCTTTTATTTGGTTTTATTGCACCTAAACATATTCCTAAAAGTACTTTATTGTTTTTCTAATTTCATATAAATTATAATTTCATATAAGTTATACTTTTTATATTTTCATATGAAGGGCATTATGCTGCATATACTTGTTGGAGATTTCCATTTGCCTAATATTACTATCATTTTTTAGAGTTTATATTGTCTAATATTAAGGCTCTAGTCATATAACACCAGTTTTCTTTTGTTGATATTGCATAATATGTCTTTTTCCAGACTTTTGCTATTCCTACATTCTTTTATTTTAGATGTGTCTTTTGTAAACAGTATTTAGTTGGGTTTTTAATAGCCTGATGACCTTTGTCTTTAATTGAAGCACCTATTCAATTTACATGTAATATAGTTGTTTATATATTTGGGATTGAATTTACCATCTTTACTTTCTTTCCAGACCAAAAAACAGAACCTTCAAAGTCTTCAACTGACTTAACACACTCCCAATTTTAATGCCCTTTTTGTTTAATTCTGTATATTTTTAAATCTCACAAGTCAATATTCATCTAGAGTTGCCCACATTTTCATTATTTTCTTTGCTCTTCATTTCTTTTTAAGCCTCACACCCCTCACCTGAGGCCATTTTCCTCCAACCTAAAGCACATCCTTTAGAACTGTCTTTAATTTGGGTCGGCTGTTAGCAAATGCTTTCAGTTTTTATATGAAAATGTCTTTATTTCATCTTCAATCTTGATAGACACTTCACTGGGTATAGAATTCTATGTTGGCAGTTATTTTCTTTCTGCACGCCAAGCTAACATCCCACTGTCAACTGGCTTCCATTGCTGCTGTTGAGAAGTCAGCTGTTAGTAGGACTGCTGCTTTTTTCATGGTTCTATGTGATTTATCCTGTGACTGGTTTTACAGTACTCTAGTTTCTTCTGGTTTGGGAAAGTTTGTTGTTTTGTTTGTTTTTATTTGTCTGATAAGTCACCACAGTGTGTCTAGGAATGGATTTCTTTATGTTTATCCTGTCTTGAATTCCTGTTCTGGAATATTCTGGTTCTGGAAGAATCCCAGCCATTATCTCTCCACATAGTGCTTCTCCTGCATTCTCTCTCACTTTCCTTCTAGGGCACTCATTAGGCACATGTCAATATCTCGCCATATCCTCTATTTCACTATATCACTCAGAGCGCTGTCAGGAACAGATAACACACTCAAATTGGTTGAGCTGGAAAAATTAATAAAAGAGCTATTGGACAAGGGTAGAGTTTAATGTGATGGACAGGGGAAGGGCCAGTGCCCCAGGAAAAGTAACAATGCTGAATCATTGCCAACTTCTAGAACTAAAGGGTCAGGGAATGGGAGTCCTCCCAGAACCAAGGATGTCTATATGGCTAGACCACAGGACAGATGGACACAGCAATCCTGTGGCCACCCACAGTGAGAGACTCTGGGGTATAAATACCCTGACTTTCCTCCACTCCCAACTTCTGACCTCCTGCTAGTGCTTACCATTAGCCAAGTCAACTGGAAGCCAAAGGTCAAGAGAGCTTCTTGATGCAATCTATACAGGTCAACTTCCTGGGGCATGAGGTAGGATGGGGAACAGCAGAGATTATATCTGCAGGGGCAAGTGGAAGATACTCAGCACAATTTCTTACTTCCTTTCTGCTTCCCCATATTTGTGTCCTTCATTGCTGAATTCTGTATAATTTATTTTGAGTTATCTTCTAGTTCACTAATTCTCCTTTAACCATGTCAATGTGATGTTAAAGTTAAAAAACTTTTTTTTATTTCAGATTTGGTATTTTTTATTTCTAAAATGTCATTTTGGTTCTTTTTCTCACCTGCTCTATCATTTGTAGTTTCCTCGTCCCTGAAGACATTTTTAAGCTTGTCTTTTATTTCTTTATTCATAATCAAATATTTGTTTTATAGTTCATGCCTGACAATCCTAATATCTAAGTTTTCAGGTCTACTTTATTTGTTATTCTTACTGTATGTTACCGATAGAGTCTGCCTTCCTTACGTGTCTGATTATCTTTGACTACATACTGGATGTTGTTTTTGGAAAAAAAAATGTAGGAATTATTTGGGGCCCAAAATTAAGGTATTATGAAGACAACTTGTCTTTGTCTCCACCAAGCACCTAAGGACACTGCAGCCCATGATTACATTAAGCCAAACCCAGTGCTTCAGATGCCCTAGATGCCCCCCATGCAATTCAAACATGGCTGAAATATGCTTGAGTTTTTTCACATCCACTTACGCACCAGCCTGGAAGTGGCAGAGGGTCTCCTATGAGATTAACCACGTTGTGCAGTCTCTGAGCTTATGTCTCTGTCCCTTCATCCCACAAGGGCTGTCAGAACAAAGGATCTGATTTTCCAGAATTGTCAGATGCCCCCAGGACATCAGTAGCTTTCCTGCTCCCAACCCCTCAGGGTCATCATATTCCCCACATGATGGCCTTGCAATTTATTACAGTCTCGTCATCTCTTTAATACTCTCAGGATCCTTGGTTTTTTGTGTTTTTTTTTTTTTCTTTTTGAGATAGGGTCTCACTTTGTCACCCAGGTTGGAGTGCAGTGGCACGATCTCGGCTCACTGCAACCTCTGCCTCCCAGGTTGAAGCTATTCCCCTGCCTCAGCCTTCCAAGTAGCTGGAATTATAGGCATGTGCCACCACACCTAATTTTTGTATTTTTAGTAGAATTGGGGTTTCACCATGTTGGCCAGGCTGGTCTCGAACTCCTGACCTCAAGTGATCTACCCACCTCTGCCTCCCAAAGTGCTGGAATTACAGGTGTGAGCCACCATGCCCAGCCTACATGTTTATATTTTCTCTAACCTTTGTAGTTGTTTTCAATGGAGGAGCTGATTCAAGAAGCTTAGTGCACCACTACTGGAAGATGAAGAAGTCTTCTCATTCTCTTTTTTAAAAAACAGATTTATTTAAATATAACTCACATACTATACAATTTGGCCATTTAAAGTGTACAATTCAATGGGTTTGGCATATTATGTTATTTTTTAATTGTAGTAAAATATGTATAATATAAACTTTGTCATTTTATTCACTTTTAAGTGTATGATTCAGTGGCATTAATTATATTTGCAACTGCTGCACAGCTATTGCCACTGTCTAATTCTAAAACTTTTTTATCACTCCAAACAGAAACTCCGTAACTATTAAATAATAATTCCCCATCTTCCCCTCCCCATAGTGCTTGATAACCTCTAATCCACTTTCTGTCCTATGAATTTGGCTATTCTCAACATTTCATGTAAGTGGAATGATACAATATTTGTCCTTTTGGGTCTGGATTATTTCCCTCTGCCTAATGTTTTCAAGGTTCATCCATGCTGTAGCATGTATCGGAACTTCATTTCTTTTCATTGCTGAATAATAATCCACTGCATGGGTACGCCATATTTTATTTATTCATTTATCTGTTGATGGACACTCGGGTTGCCTCCACCTTTTGGCTGTCATGAATAATGACACTGTCAGCATTGGCATACGAGCATGTTTGAGTCCCTTCTCTCAGTTATTTTGGGTGTGTACCTAGGAGTGAAGTTTCTGGGCCATGTGGCAGTACTATATTTAGCTTTTTGAGGAACTGCTGTACCATTTTCCATAGCAACTACACCGTTCTCTATTTTCACCAGCAAGGTACCAGGGTTTCTGTTTCTCCACATACTTGCCAGCTCTTGGTATTTCTCATCTTGGGGCTGTAGCCATCCTAGGAGGTGTGAAGTGACGATTTGTGTTTCTCTGATGCTTAGTGGCATTGAGCATCTCTTCGTGTGCTTATCGGCCACTTGTCTGTCCTTTTTAGAGAAATGCCTGTTCAAGCCCTTTCTCCACTTTTGAATTGGATTGTTTGTGTTTGGGTTGTGAGTTATAGCTCCCATTCCTTCTTAGACCCACATGAACCAGACTGTCTACTGCTGCTCCAATAAAATGGTTCTCGTCAAGGTCACCAGTAACCTCACGTCACTAGGTCCAATAGTCCATTCTCTGTCCCCACCTTATGTGACCTGTCAGCAGAATTTGACTCAGTCAGTGACTCTTTCCTCCTGGGAACACTGCCCTCCCCGGCTCTCCTCCTACCTCCCTGGCCACTCCTGCTCAGCCTCCTCCACTGGCTCCTCCTCATCTCCCTAATTTCATAGCCCTGGGGCCACAGGGCTGACTCTTGATCCTCCTCCTCAGCTACACTCAGTTTCACGGTGGCCACATCCATTCCCATGGCTTTAAATATCCCATAAATGTTGACACCTCTGGCCCAAGCCTTTCCCCCAACCCCCTGACAGCAGCCCTTGGATGTCACACAGGCACCTCCCACTGACCCAACCAGGCCACACCCCGGCCTCTCCCAACCTGCCCCTCCTGCAGGCTTCCCCATGTCACACCTGGTGCCTCTGCTCCCAGCATCTCAGGCTGGAATTCTTGGTGCCGTCTGACTCTTCTCTACACCCACATCCCATCCCCTAGGAAACCCTGCCAGCTCCACCTCTGCCTGTGTGCCGCCCCCGCTGCCACCACCGTAGTCCAAGACACCACTGGCTCTCACCTCCAGTGACTTGCCTACTTCCAGTCGTCCCCCACCGTACTTGAAGAATACACGTAGGCCTGTGCCACGTCTCTACGTAAAATCCTCCAGTGGTCCCATCTCATTCAAAGCCAATGCCAAAGTCTCCACAGCAGCCATCAAGGTCGTGCTGTGGACCCGATGATATCACGGTCTCCCTCTCCTCCTCTCCCCTCCCCACTCCACCGCAATGACACTGGCCTTCCTTTACGTCCCCTGAACACACCAGGAATCAAGCTGTCTCAGGGCTGTCTGGAAGCTTCTCTCCCCCGCATCGCTGCCTGGCTCCCTCCCGATATCCTCAGGGCTTTGCTCAAGTGTCCCCTTCTCAGGGGATGCGTCCCTGACTGCCTTGTCTGAAACCAAAGGCACC
The DNA here is from genome assembly GCF_047675955.1 of Chlorocebus sabaeus. Taxonomy (NCBI): domain Eukaryota; kingdom Metazoa; phylum Chordata; class Mammalia; order Primates; family Cercopithecidae; genus Chlorocebus; species Chlorocebus sabaeus. The sequence continues at coordinate 145,109,493 of NC_132911.1, read as the reverse complement.
CAGACTCTCCCCCTGCTCCCCACACTGCTTTTATCTCTCGAGCAGCATTAAGCATCCAGCACACTGCGCTTCCTGCTGTGTTCCCACGAGGCTGTCATGCACAGGAGGTCGGGGACTCCTGCCGATTCCACCACTGCTTGGTCCCCTGGGACACTGCACGCGATGGCGCTCGGCTCACACCTGCTGACTGAGGGGCAGGCCCGCGGGCAGCAGAATAGAAACACCCGCCCTCTGGGCACACACGCTTGCTCAGGGGAGAATCCTCCCGCTTAAGCCTCTGGAGGCAGGCATTGCCCACTACTCTGTGGTCAGGAATCCAAGGCTCAGAGGGGTTAAGTGACTTCCCCAAGGTCACACAGCCAGCACGGGCAGAGTGGAGGTCTGAGCCCAGACCCTTCTGACTCCAAAGGCCCAGCTCTTTCCAGCTGAGTGGACACTCCTGGAGTCCTCCGAGCTGCGGTGCCCACCCAGCCAAGGGTTAGATGGTCCTGGAGTGGCTTCCCCAGGGTTTTAAGGGCAGCTGCCCTTGAGTCTGTCTTAAAGCAGGGGTGGGAACACATGGAGCCACCCTCCTGTGGTCCTCCCAGCCCCAGCCTCCTCATGCAAGGGGCCCTCCTGCCCCTCAAACCCCTTCTACCCAACACTCAGACCCAAAGACCATTTAGGGTAGTAAACAGGACCACTGTGGTCACCAGCATCTCAGGGCAGCCCAGCTGTGCCTTCCTTCCCTCCAGGCCTCACTGAGCCATGCCCCATGGATCCATGGAAAGGTCACAGGACTGGACAGCCCTGGCCTCCAGGCTCCCCAGTTCCAAGACAGGGCCTTGATCAGGGCAGGTCTCCTCTCTCCGGTCCTTAGTGGCCCCATCTGCAAAATGGGCACTCTACAAACTGTAAAGCACCGTGCTCATGCTAGTGATGGCCTGTCACTTGAAGCAAGTTGGGCCTGAGGAGCTGGGGCCCAGCAAACCCAGACTGGGAGGGAGTGGTCAGGGAAGGCTTCCACAGGGAAGTGACTTTGTGATGAGCCCTAAGGGCTGAGGGGGAACTAGTCAGGGACAAGGAGTGCTCCAAACAGCAGGAATGCATGTGTGGGGGCCCAGAGGAAGGGAAGGAGAGGAAGGGAAGGACAGGCAGGGGCTGGAGGTCAGAGAGCAGAGGGCTTGGAGGCCGTGGCTTTGACTGCCAGCTGGGGCTCTGGTCTGCAGGACCTGGGAGCCCAGGAAGATGACAAGCAGTTGGGAGACAGGGCACATTAGGAAACCTCCAGCATGAGTGAGGAGCTAGCGGAGAGACCCTAAAAGTGGAAAGACCCAGGAGGAAGCTGATGTGAGACCACAGGCAGGGACCAGGGACCCCCTGTCCAGCCCCTGCCTTGGGCCCCTCCCACACCGACCTGCAATGCTCGTATCTGCCCTGAGCCCCATCCCACTAGGGTCCGGCTCAGGACCCAGTCTAGGTTTGCTGTTCCAGGCACCTAGGCCCTGGCGATGGTGGCCTGCTCATGTGGCTGAGCCCAGCCAGGCCTGGGTGTCAGCACTGCCCTCACATGCCCTCTCTGCCCACAGCCACACCTTCCAGCTGTGGAGGGCCCTGGGGGCCGAGCAGCCCACGAGCCACCTGGTGTTGACCATGCTGCTGGCCTGGCTGCAGGAGCGGCCTCTGCCCACCGGTGCCAGTGACAGCAGCCCCTGCCCCAAGGAGAAGACCTACCTGCGTTCACTGGCTGTGAGTCTCTGCCACCGCCCTGTCAGATACTGGTAGCACCTCAAGCACTCTCTGTGCCAGGCTGTAGGGGGGCACCCCATATCCAGGCCGCAGACACCCATTCCAGCCCCAGCCTGGAGGAAAGCTGCCCAGGGCTGACCACACAGGCCCAGCTCCCACCTCCTGGCCAAGGGCTGTGGGCTCCTGTCTGTGAACCAGGACAGTCGTGTCCGTCCCCCGGGCTGGCAAGGGGACTCACTCAGTCACTGTGGGGAGGCCTCAGAAAGGGGCTTCAGGTAGAGGAGAAGGGTGTGGACAGACTTGAGAGCCTTCCCCATGCTTGGGTTCTGGGGGGTCATAGATTCTAGAGGAATCTTAGAGGCTGCCCTCTGCAGCCACCACCCCCCTGTAGGAAGCCCCCGGTTTTCCTCATAAGCCCAGCACTGCTTCTACACTCCCAGGAGCCATGAGCTCCCCTCCTGGCACGGCCACACCTGTCCCCCTTACCTGGTCCCTGATGAGACCACAGCTGTGTTCCTGTTTAGAGCTTTCCAGGCTGAGTCCCTGCCCCAAAGGCCCCCCAGCAGTGGCCCAGAACTCACAGCAGCTCCCCTGCCACCCAGAGCCCGCCAGACAAGCTACTGCCTGCAGCAGGCGTGTGATGAGGGCTTAACAATGGTGGCCGGTGGGAAGCAGCCCCTCGGCCCAGGGATTTGTCAGCTGGCCATCCCCAACACCCCACCCTGGTCAGCCCTGGGTTGATGCTGCCTCCTACCAGAAGACCCCACAGCAGCACAGGTGAGACCCACCCAGGGGCAGCAGGGGAGCCTTCCCTGCATCCCACCACACTGCCAGTTCCTGCCCTCCCCCAGTTGTCACTCCTCAGTGCTGGCCCCACCCTGAGAACATTCTGGACTGAGTGCCCTGGCAGGCACTGCAGGGCCTTTGGGGCTGGGGGCTGCTATCAGCTGACTCTGCTTTCCAGGGCCATGGGTTCCCCAACTCCCAGGCATCAGGCCCTGCTGTGTGCCAGCCACAGAGCTGAGGGTATCGTGGGACCACACAGCATAGGACCTTGCCTTCAAGGCAACAGAGCAGAGGGCCCAGATGCCAGTGGGCCACCCCTCAGACAGGAGCAAAGTGCAGAGGGCAGATGGTGGCATCCAGTGTGCAGTCTGGGGGAGCCCCTGGGTCGAGGTGGAGGTCTGCAGGGGTGTAGGGTGGACAGCATCCAGGTGGACAGCTGGGGGAGGCTGGGGACCACTAGGCCATCCAGCAGCAGCGAGACCCAAGCAGTGGGTCCAGAGGGTGCCAGAGAGGGCCAGGCTGAGGCTGCAGAGGCACAGGGTCAGGTCCCACAGGGAGGGACGGCATGTGGACACTCAGATTTGGTCCTGGAGAGCTTGGCGCGGGGAAGGACGAGCATGCTAGGATGTGGCTTTTGTGGGACAGTAGGTCAGAACCCCTGGTCCCGGGACCCAGGGCCTAGGAGCCTCACTCCATGCCTGCCCCCGACAGGCCATGAACATGCTGCATGAGCTGCAGTTCGCCCCGGAGTTCAAGCAGGCCGTGCAGGAGGCCTACCCCAAGCTCTTCCTGGCCCTCCTCACCCAGATGCACTATGTCTTGGAGCTGAACCTACCCTGGGAGCCCCAGCCCAAGCAGCAGGCCCCGGAGGTGGCTGCACCCAGCCCCCAAAGGTAAGACTAAAGCCTCCCAGGCCTCCTGGCCTGGCCAGACACACACAGGGTTCCACAGGCATCCGAGAGCAAAGACTGTGTTAGCCTCATAGGGCACAGTGACAAAGATGCACACCCCAGGGACTCAAAGCAACATCTCCCAGTACTGGAGGCCAGAAGTCTAAAACCAAGGTGTCACCAGGGTGTGCTCCCCTGAAACCTGCAGGGGGCCTTCCTCACTGCTTCTGGTTCCCAGTGTCTCGTGGCCACATCGGGTGCTCCTGGGCCTGAGGCTGCACCACGCTCATCTCTACCCCTATGGTCACCTGACATTCTCCCTTGTGTGCCGGTGTTTAAATTTCTCCTTCTTTTTTTTTTTTTTTTTTTTTTCCCAGCTCTGTCAGAATTAAGCTTTAGTTCATGTCTGTCGAGTGGTTCAGCAGTTGAACAGTTAAATTTAGCATCTGAATAAATTTTCCCTTCTTATAAGGACACCAATCACTGGGTTAGGGCCCCACCCTAACGACCTCAACTTGATAACATCTGCAAAGGACCTTCTTTCCAAGTAAGGTCACAGTCACAGGTACTGTTGGTTGACTTCAATAGCTTTCTTTTCGGGGGGGACACAATTCAATCCACAACAGTCATGAACCCAAAGCTCCATCCACGGCCAGGGCCACAGGGGCTGCGGTACTTTGTTCGGCCCACTTACCCGTCACCTGAGGGTGCTTGGCAGTAGAGATACTTAGTGTCGCTGCCATACAGGGACCCCAAGGGGACAGCAGTTACCAAGAGCACCCATGCAGTGAGCCACATCTTACCCCAACGGGCTTCCTGCGAGGACTCGAGATGAATCTCATTGTCCCTGCTCTACAGATGAGGCAACTGAGGCTCAGAGAGGGTCAGAGGCTTCCCCTGGGCCACACAGTATGTCCACGCAGAGGCGACCTGGGCTCACCCATGGGGGCAGATGCCTTTCCAGGCTCTCCTGGGCATCTCACTGCCCCTCGGCACATGCTCAGACTGACATCATGGCCAGCTGCCCGCTCCCCCGCCCGCCATATTCTGGCCTCAGTAGGGCTGCCTGCCTTCATCTTCCCTCTGCACCGGGTCATACTTCCAAAAATCCAATAAGCAAGTCTTTAAAAACCGCTGGGGCCGACTCTTTTCATTTGTTTGTATTATGATGTGCGTCACGCAATTTGTCAGTTTTAACAGCTTTCCCCAAGGCAAGTCACTGAAAAAAAAAAATGCCACTTCTTCTCATCTTGCCTCTAAATTCGAATGTGCATGAAGTTCCTTTTTTATTCAGTTCAACCATGCAAAATGCATGAATCTTTCCTAATAAGCTAATAAAACGTTCTCCTCCTGGTACGTGGGAGGGTTGGGAGAAAGCCTCACCCCGTCTGCTCCTCCCGCTGCTGGAATGTTCTTCCCGCAGCCATTCTGCCTCTGCAGGCTCTGCTCACCCGCACCTCGCTGAGGCCTCCCCCACTACCCTCTAAAATAGCAGCCCCTTCGGCGCCTCCCACCCTCTGCCGCTTGATTCCCTCCGCAGCACCGCCGTCAGCTACCATCTGCGATCTGCACCTTTGACCTGCTTTCCTGCCCGCACCCATAGACTGGAAGGTCCCGAAGAGCCAGAGACATCTGTCTGTCTCTCGCGGGCTCCCATACAGCAAGGACGTCTGTCTGTCTCACTGGGGGCTCCCCATGCGGCTGAGACGTCTGTCTCTCGCCGGTTCCTCCACCATCAAGGACGTCTCTCTCTCTCGGGCTCTTCACACAGCTAGGACGTCTGTCTGTCTGTCTCTCTTGGGCTCCCCACACAGCAGGGATGTCTGTCTCACTGGGGGCTCCTCATACAACAGAGACATCTGTCTGTCTCTCGCGGGTTCCCCCACCAGCAAGGACGTCTCTCTCTCTCTCGGGCTCCCCATACAGCTGGGACGTCTGTCTGTCTCTCTTGGGCTCCCCACACAGCAAGGACGCCTGTCTGTCTCACTGGGAGCTCCTCACACAGCTGAGAAAGCTGTCTGTCTCTCGCGGGTTCCCCCACCAGCAAGGCCGTCTCTCTCTCTCTCAAGCTCCCCATACAGCAGGGACGTCTGCCTCCCACAGGGCCACGGATGGTTTCTGCTCAGGCCGCTCTGCGCCCCCATCCTGGCCCCTCTCCGGGCGGGTTCTCCTGGAGCCCTGGAGGTGGCCCCGGCAGCCCCCGCAGCCCCAAGAGGAAATACTCTCACCATGGACAGAGTCCTGGGCTCTGATTGGCCTAGCTTGGTTCACATGCCCACTCCTGAACCAATCACCTTGGCCACAGGGGCCTGTGCGGCTCTGATTGGCCAGGCCTGGCTCCCACGCCCTCCAGAGAGCGGGATGGGCCCAGGTCTCTTCAACCACCATGAAGGGGCCCAGGCTCCAGTTGCCAAACCAGCAGCCACGCCACCCAGCGCCACCATGGAGCCAGGGAGGAAGGGAGGCATGAGAGCACAGGGTCACCCAGGTGTATCCCGGTGGCCCAGTGTCTGAGGTCCCTGCCAGGCTGCCGTGGCACCGTCAAGGTGGGGACAGGGGCCCAGAAGGACATCTGGATGGGCAGTGCTGAGTAGCCACTGTCTCTGCATGCCCAACACGGCGGGGGTGGCACAGGGCACCGTGGGGCAGCAGGCGAGTCTTGAGGCCTGACTGGGCTAGCCCTGGGCCTCTGAAGTTCTCATGTCCTGCTTAGATGGGCAGGCCTCTGAGACCAGCAAGCATCGAGTGGGGTCGGGCAGGGCACCCTTCCCCAGGCAGGACTGCAACAGGTGCTGCCAGGCCTGCCAGAGGGGCCTCCCTCTCCCCTGCTCCTCCACTAACAAAGCCTTTTCCTTAGAGACGTTTCCTGCGTCGGTCAGTTCTCAGCTGGGTCCTCCTCCAGCCAGTCTCCACCCTGTCCCACAGAGGAATTCTCATTGTTCTCACATGTCATCCATGTGGGCCAACTCTGTTTAATTCGAACGGGCTACATCGTTTCTCTTCATTTCAAAGATACTCATCATTCTCAGCCTCAGCTCATCCTCATCTTTCCCTCTGTCCCCCGGGGATTTGGGGCCAAAGGCTTGTGATCAAAAGAAGAAGAGGAACTTCACACCCATTAGGTTGGTTACTGTCCAAAAGAAATCAGAAAATGAGTGTTGGCGAGGATGGAAATCGGAAGCCTTGTGCACTGTTGGTGGGAATGTAAAACGGTGCAGCTGCTTTGGAATAGAATATGGAAGTTCCTCAAAAAATTAAATATAGAATTTCCATATGGCCCAGGAATTCCACTAATGGGTGTACACCCAAAAGAAAGGAAAGCAGGCACCTGGGACAGATATTTGTACACCCTGCTCACAGCAGTGTTACTCACGATAACCAAAAGGTAGAAGCAACACAAGTGTTCATCAATGGGTGAATCAGAATAAGCAGCGTGGTCCATCCATACAACAGAATACTACTTAGCCTTGAAAAGGAAGGAAATGCTGATGCTACAACATGGATGAACCTTGCGCACACTCTGCTGAGTGAAATAAGCCAGTCAAATACTGTGTGAGTCCACTTACTTAAGGTCCATGAGTAGCCAGATCTAAAGAGACAGAAAGTAGAATGCTGGGTGCCAGGACTCGGTGGAGGGAGAACGGGGAGTTAATGTTTAATGGGGACAGAGTTTCAGTGTGAAGAGGAGAACATTCTGGAGAGGGATGGTGGTGATGGCTGCATAATATTATGAATGTGCTCAATGCCACTGACCTGTACACTTACAAAATGGTAAATTTTATGAGACGTGTATTTTACCACAATTAAAAATAAAAACAAAACCAGAAGAGCAGGAAGTAGTGGGAGAGGGAAGGGGGTCTCATGGACCCTCAGGCTGCGGAGGAGTGTGGAGAGCAGAGGGGCTTCGCCTCCTCTTTCTCAAGCGCCTTTACCCTCTCTGGGGCCAGAGTGGGGAAAGGAGGGTTGGTCGAGTATGGGGCAGGCATCACTAGGATGCCAAGTGTCCAAAGAGGCTGAAGGCAGGCAGTGACATTGGGACCAGCAGGAACAGAGGGTGGTTCCTTGAGTCCACGGGCAGGCAGGGACTCAAGGGGCTCTGCCTTCATCGGTCTTGGGGCTATGTATGGATTTCAGGAGACACATGTCCCTGAGCATTGCGTGGGGTCCTGGGCTGGAGGTGAGTTCTACAGACCTGCAGGGGAGTTGGGCATGGATTCCCGAGAATGCTGAATCAGCGCATCTTTCTGGAAGCCCTGCGGGGACTGCAGGGACAAGGCAATCTCGAAGAACAAGCCATCGCAGTGCCCAAGAAGTCATAGGACCAGAAGCTTCTGGAGTCCTCCCAGAGCAAACAAAATGCCACTCCCCCTACCAAGTCCCCTTCTTCTGAAAACGACTGTCACATTGTGGCTGAGACCAGTGACCTGGAAAACGCTGCCTCTTTTTATGACACAGCTCAGGGCGAGAGGACAAGCCAGCTGGCATTTGGATTGGCACTGTCAGAACTTTCACGGATGGCATTTCATCATTTGACACTCGGTTTTGCAAATCTGCTCAGAAACGTGCCTGGTCCAAGCCGACAGCCTCGTCCGGGCATGCTCACACATCCAGGGTGATGCACTCACACTGACCAAGCGCGGGGGGCAGGGGTGGGGGTGTGCGGCTGGAACAGTGAGACAGGCCAGCAAGCCAGGCCATCTCATGTTTCATGGGCCGGCATTCTGGGGCTGTCTACCTGTGCCCCAGGGACTGCGTTCAGTGACAGTGACATCCTGTGACAGTGACATCACTGGCAGGTTTGGAGCCATGGCCCAGCTTGACCCCACCTCTGTGCCCTTGGCCAGGCTGTGTGACAGGACTGCTCCCTCGTCTGCTGATGGACAGTGACAGTAGAGGGCCACCTCAGCTGGGCAGGTGAGGCACTGCCCATGGTACCTGGCAAGTACCAAGCACACAGTGACACCACAAGCCATGCACGGCATCTTTTTCCGTCACTCACAAGTGAGGACCAGTGCTGCCGCATTTCTCCATGTCCTCTGAGGGCAGAGGAATCTCGGGAGTGGAGAATGGACACTTCTCTGGGCTCCACTATGCGACATGCCCTGGCTCTCCCGCGCCCTCGCCCGCTGCTACCCTCCGTACTCTTCGCCCATATTTAAATGCTGCCATCCTCGAGCTGAAGGGCAGGTGCCCTTCAGCAGGGTGCCCCTCCCTAGAAGGGCACCCCCGATCTCTGCCCAAGCAAGGCCCAGGGTCTGACTGGGCACACGCTGCCTCCCCGTGCCTGGCCCAGCTCCACCAATCCTAGGCCCCAGCATTTCCACGTAAAACAGGGCAGGAGAGAGCAACCCCAGGAGGCCTCAGTGACGCCAGGCACAGGAACCAGAATGTGCCTTTCTATCTGGGTCAGCTGGGCACCCTTCCCAGGGCAGGGGGTGACCCAGGGGGCCGCTTGTGGCCTGAGGCAAGCCCTGAGCCCCCTCTGCTCAGCTGCAGCACGTCACTGGAGGCACTGAAGAGCCTGCTGTCCACCACGGGGCACTGGCGTGACTTTGCCCACCTGGAGCTGCAGGGATCCTGGGAGCTCTTCACCACCATCCACACCTACCCGAAGGGCGTGGGCCTCCTTGCCAGGTACGGTGGGGCCAGGGCAGGTCAAGGCAGCCTGCTTCAGGCCACGCCCATCCAGGGGGCTATCTGGACTGCAGCAACAGGCCACGGCCCCCTGCCCCCGGTCACAGGCACACACTCAGAGCCCGTTGATGCAGCATCTTCCCCCAGGCCTCACCCTGGCCTGTGACCTCCTAGGGAACAAGGGCTATGCCTGCTTCTCTGTCTCCCACATGTCCAGCCCAAGCCTGGCACACAGTGGGCAGCCAGTGAGTGCAAAGGGAGTGGGAACGTGCCCGCCACATCGGGGCGCTCCAGGATGCTGGCCCTGATGAGATGGGTGGGGGCAGGAGGGTGGGCTCTGGGCAGTGACCACCAGCCCAGGCCCACCCCTGCAGGGCCATGGTGCAGAATCACTGCAGGCAGATCACAGCGGTGCTGCGTCAGCTGCTGCCCAGCCTGCAGAGCCCAGAGGAGCGTGAGAGGAAGGTGGCCATCCTCATCCTCACCGAGGTAGGGGTGCAGGCCGGCAGGGAGCACCTCAGATGCCTGAGCCTCCTTCTCCAGCCTCCTTCACACCCTAGCAAAACCCATGCCAGAGCTCACCCTGAGCAGGGAGGCTACCCAGACAGACCCCCTCGTACCCCTGCCTTCCCACTCCCAGCCCTTGGAGGGGGGCCGCAGCTTTTGGGGACCTGTCTCCCCACTCGGCCCTCCCTGGCACAATCCCTGCAGAACTGAAGGGGCACTGGGAGCAGACTCAGGTAGGTCCAGGCTCCAACATCAGCCCTGTCCTGCCTGTGGGACTCAGGGTGAAGCCAAAGGGGAATGGGTAGAAGCAGATGCCGCTGGGCGTGGCACACTTTGCAGCTGTGAGCTCAGGCAGGGGTGGGACTGGGGTGAGGAGGGCGCTGTTTCCATAACTGACACTAGTACGGGAACCCAAGCGCAAGCCTCATGCCAGCTTCCACCCACCAGCTGCCTGGGTCGCCCTCTGTGGGAGCTCTATCCCCAGCTGCCCCACAAGCCCAGCTCTTGATAACAAGTGAGGCCTTACCTCGCTGTGTAACCTTAGGCAAGGCCCTTTCCCTTTCTGGGGCTCAGTTTCCCCAGCTGTACATTGAGGGGTTGAACCAGGTAGGTTTCAAATACTTGTTAACCAAGATACCTAGAGGGCACTGGTTAACCTCCCTCCCTGAAACTCCCACTGGACCCTGGTCCTAAAGCCCCACCCCTCAACACAGATGCAGGCGCCTCAAAAAAGAGTGACCTGCCTGCCCTCCGGGGGCCACCCCAGTTCCTCTACAGCCCTGCCCTGCTGGAGGTGCTTCCCAAACAAGCCGCCTTGACCGTGCTGACACAAGGCCTCCGGGACCCCAGCCCCGAGGTCCGTGTGTTGAGTCTGCAGGGCCTAAGCAACATCGTCTTCCACCCAGATAAGGTAAGGGCTGTCGGACACGGCTGCTGGCGCACGTCCGACCCCACAGAACAGCCAGTGCACCGGGTGTAGGCAAGGGCCACAGGGTTGGAATCCCAGCTCTGTCACTTTGGGTGGTGTGGCTTGGGACAGCTGACTCCACCTCTCTGGGCCTGTTTCCTCATATGTAGAATGGGGCAGGTTGTGGGAGGGGTCAAAGTATCTATTCCCCGGGGATAGTCTCCTCCACACCTGAAAGAGAGAGGGGCCTTGTTGCAGGTGTCCAGGTGGCCACCGTGAAGCCCGCCAGGTGGCATCCCAGGGCTCACCCAGAGAGGAGAACGCCCTCTGAGAATCTGATGAATGGGCCTCTCCAACCCATTGCTGACTTCTCCAGTCCCAACCAATTCTACCTCTTCACCATAATAACCCATATCCCATCATGGACAGCTGTGGGAGGGAAGGCCTGCAATGCCACCTTTGGGGGATCTGGCCTTACCCCAGCTACAGCCCCCACGGCACCAGGGCACCATGCAGTGGTTAAGAGTCCAGGCCCTGGACCTATCCCCGCTCCAGCACCTTCTAGCTGGCAGGCTTTGTCAGCTCTCCAGGCCTCCGTGACCACATCTGTAAAATGGGAGCAGTAATAGTGCCTGCCTCTTGTGGTAGGCAGGTCATGAGTGCCATGCGGAGACCAGTCCCTGGCACGTGGTCAGCCCTAGAGGCATTGGCTGGCAGCAGCAGCAGCAGCAAACTTCCTACCTGGCTGACTCTGCACCATGAAAACGCTGAGTTTGAGGCGGAGATTTTCTCACCTGATCAGGAAGTGTGGAGGCTTAGCCTCCCCTCATCCACCCCAGGGCTGCATTAGGACCCCAGAGGGAAGGCGACATGCCCAGCACCTATTTCTGTTGCTGCTGGAGAAGGCTGTTATGAACATAAATATTTTCAGGGCTTGTGGGAGAAAAGTGTGATCATGGGAAGGCAGCAGAAGGGGCAGTTTCCAAAGAAATCCCTAAGTCATTTGCCTAGCAGACTAGTTCACTCTGACTCTCCTCCAATCACAGGTCTCCACATGGTTAAGAAGACTGACCTCCATTAGGGTCACAGTTGACAAAGCCCTTTGCATTGTGCATGATGCATCGTAGATGCTTAATGGAAGATGGAGACTAGATAGCACTTCCTCATTGATCTCTTCATCCCTCCATCCTTCATCCATCCACCCACCCACCCATTCATCCAGCTATTCACCTACCCATCTATTCACCTCTCCATCCATGCCTCCATCCATCCACCCACCCAATCATCTTCCCATCCATCCATCCACCCACACATCCACCTACCCATTCATCCCTCCACCCATCCATCCATCCATCCACCCACACATTCATCCAGCTATTCACCTACCCATCCATTCCTCTCTCCATCCATGCCTCCATCCATCCAACCACCATCCAACTATTCACCTACCTATCCATCCACTCACCCATTCATCCCTCCACCTATGCCTCCATCCATCCACCCATCCATTCATTCCTCCAGTCATCCCTCCATCCAACCATCGACCCACCCATTCATCTCTCTATCCATGCCTCCATCCATCTACCCATTCATCCATCCCTCCATTCATCCATCCCTCCATCCCCCCATCCACCCACATATCCCTCCACCCACCCACTTGTTCTTCGGGTCCTTCATCTATGAGTCATTCTTGCAATATTTATTTTGTTCATTCTTTATATGTCTACTCATTCACTCAATCAGTTATTTACATATTTGCTCCCTCATTCATTCATTCATTCATTCATTCAGTGTTTGGTTATATCTGCACCAAATGTTCTCCCAGGCAGAGATGATCAGTGGGAAGTTCCCATGTGCCTCCCCTGTACCCTGCACTGAATACAGGCAATACAGAAAGGCAAAGAAGGGCCCTGCTAGATCAGGAGGACCAGGTCCAGAGAAGAGGGAGTGGTTCCCTACCTGGCATCAGGTGGGATGTGGGCGAGCAGCCACAGCAGGCCAGAGGAGACAGGTCCCGAGAGCACTGCCAGCCAAAGAGGCCTGCCGGCTTGGAGATGTGCAGGCTGAACCAGGTGTGGCTGGGGCAGGCCACCCGCTGCACTCTCACTGAGCAGAACTAGGCCAAGCTATGCATTTTTATTTTCTTTTCTCGCCATTTCCATTACAATTTCATTCTGTTGTCCTGTTCTGACCTGGCCAGAACCCTGGTCTTCAAGCACGGGCTGCACACACAGATGTTCACAAAGTGTGTCTGTTGAATGACTCACTTGCTGAAAATGAATTTAATATTTTCAAAGCAAACAGCTTTGAAAGCCAACAAAGTTGCTATAAACTTGTTTAAAAGTTGTAAAAATCACCCTGGTTTGCACACAAGTCACTGCTAAGGGGCCCAATGGCAGGAAACATCCATTGGTGGGCACACTGCTTTCTGACCACTCATCTCGGTAACTCAGGAACTCACTGCAACACGCAATCAAGTGGAGCAGACAGAACTGGCTGAAAATTAATTTTTAAAAAAAAAAAAAAAAAGACAAGTCGAATGTGTTGGCTCACACCTGTAATCCCAACACTTTGGGAGGCCAAGGCGGGTGGACTGCTCAACCCCAGGAGTTTGAGACCAGCCTAGGCAACAGAGTGAGACCCCATCTCTACCAAAAACAAAAGCGAAAACAAGAAGTCAGGTGGCACGCACCTGTAGTCCCAGATACTCAGGACGCTATGTAGGATTGCTTGAGCCTGGGAGGTCAAGGCTGCAGTAAGCTATGACCACACCACTGTACTCCAGCCTGGGTGACAGAGTGAGACCCTGTCTCAGAAAAGAAAAGAGGCCACCCTGTCCAGGCCACACAGCTCCTGGTGGACAAAGTCCAGGTAGGGGCACAGCTCCTCGTGGCGGGCAGGGCCAGGCCGGAACCCACAGCTCTGAATCACCACCCCCCGGCCCGCGGTGCAGATGGGGTGAGGGGAGCAACTGGGAGGGTGAGGTGGGGCATGGGGCCAGCGGGTCCTGGTGCTCTCTGCCCACCAGCCGCCACCACCCCCAGGGAGGCCTGCTCCGGGGACAGCTGCGGCCCTTCCTCGACGGCTTCTTCCAGAGCAGCGAGCAGGTGATCGTGTGCATCATGGACACCGTGTCAGATATGCTGCACCGACTGGGCGCGCAGGGCGCAGGGAGCCAGAGCCTCAGTGTTGCTATCAGTGCACGATCCTTCTTTAATGATGTGAGCACTGGGGCAGGGCGGGGTTACCTCCTGCTCACGCCCTTCAGGACCCTCCTCCCAACCCAGCTCCCTTTCTCTGCCAAAGGTGGGACCCCAAGCTGCAGGCAGGGAGGCCCAGGCCCAGAGGAGCTGCCCGCTTGTGGCCCTTGGTTGAGATGGGCACTGTGCAGGTGGGCTGGGTGGGTCCCTGGCGCTTGCCCCTTCACCACAGGGCTGAACTAGTTCTCATGTTCAGTCTCCAAGTGCACTGGTCTCCGGCCCCACAACACGCTTACCCAGATGTAACTTTCTGACATGTCAGCACGGTTAGTGTGGCTGTTTTTCCTTCACTGGGAAATCAGGGGGACAGGCGCCCCTCAAATGCATTCATGAGGCCTGGGCTGCCAGGATGCAGTTGTGAGTAGAAGGGAGATGTGATTCTTATGTCCTCAGGGACGCCAGAGAGCCCTACGTGAGCGGGGAGCCCCAGCCCTTCCCTGGGAGCCGAGAGCCTGGGTGAAGGAATCCTGCAGAAGGAACTGAGTTACACCCCTACAATGAGGTGTGGGATCCCAACTTGGACAAAAGCTGGGGCCCCTAGACAGGTCTGGCCGTGCCTCTGAGCCTCCTCCTTGCAGGAGCGGGACAGGATTCGGGCAGCAGCCATGGCACTGTTCGGGGACCTGGTGGCGGCCATGGCAGACAGGGAGCTGAGTGGCCTGCGGACCCAGATGCACCAGAGCATGGTGCCCCTGCTCCTCCACCTGAAGGATCAATGCCCAGCTGTCACCACGGTCAGTGCCCACCCCAGGAAAGGCAGGTGGTAGGCCTTCACCTTGGCCAGGGCTGGGACCCAGAGGCGGCCAGGGGACAGGGCAGATGGACGGCAGCAGGGCTGCCTGAGAGTTGGGGGAGCTCCCACAGGGCAGCAAGTGGTGGGCAGAGGGTCTGGCCACAGTTGGCCTGCCCGGTCCCTGATGCACCCACGCATGCAAGCGAGGCTTGCCGTCAATACGGCACAACCCGGTCTTTTCTGCTCACTGCTGTGTCCCCAGTGCCTGTCACGGGGCGGGGGATGCAGCAGTTCACAGAGCTTGTGTGACTATGGACTGCACCCTGCCTGCTGTGCCAGCACACGCCTTGTGCACAGCCCATGAAGTCACAACTTGGCCTTACAGGTCTCCCTGCCATGGGGAAAAAGATACGCGACAACCGTGGAAGTGGCAGAGGCAGGGGCAGGGCCGCGGGCAGGCCAGCCTGGGCTCCGGGGGGCCAGGTGCTGTTGCCAGGGTCCCGGAGGCTTGCCAAGGGGCACAAGCAGGACAGAGCCAGGGAACACCCCCACAGCAGGCTGCCTCCAGCGCCCACGGAGGCCTGTGGTCTCTAGGTGAAAGGGCTCAGACACGGTGGGTGACCCTCCACGCCTGTCCCTGCAGCAGGCCAAGTTCACCTTCTACCGCTGTGCTGTGCTTCTCCGCTGGCGGCTGCGGCACACCCTCTTCTGCACGCTGGCCTGGGAGAGGGGCCTCAGCGCCCGCCACTTCCTCTGGACCTGCCTGGTGAGGGGCCTGGGATCGGTGGGGAGGAACAGGGCCAGGGAGTGGGGACCAGGCTTGCGGCTCCCCATTCACTCCCGTCTCACACACAGCTGCTATGGCAGCTCCAGGGGCTGGGCAAGGCAAGCTGGGGCTGGAAGACCCTGGTATCCCCAGGGCCCCCCAACCCGCCCCAGCCAGGTGTGCTCTCCTCCGGCCAGATGACCCGCAGCCAGGAGGAATTCAGCATCCACTTGTCACAGGCCCTCAGCTACCTGCACAGCCACTCTTGCCACATCAAGACCTGGGCGGCGCTCTTCATAGGTGGGGGGGCCAGGGCCGGGCTTGGAGACCCCCAGGCCTGCCCCACCCAAACACCCTTGACCCTCCCTGACCCACCGCCCACAAGACAGGAAAGGGGGTGGATGAGGAGGGGCTTGGGGCTGAAGAGGGGCAGGGGTGGGCTGGAGCCCCCCAGGAGACAGGGAGCCCAAGCCGCCAGCTGCCCGTCTGTCACACAGGCCACACCATCTGCTGCCACCCCCAGGCCGTGTTCCAGATGCTGAACGCCGGGGACATCAACCTGCTATTGTGCAGTAAGCGGCCCTCCCTCCAGAGCCCCCGCAGCCCACACCCTCCCACCCCTGTCCACCCTGCCACCCCTGCCCAGGTGCTCTTCAGACCCATGGCACCGACAGCAAAGACTGAGGCCCCAGAGGGGAACCCCCGCCCCCGTACCCAGCATCAGGACAAAGACACAGGCCTCCTGAGCAGTGCCCAGCCCCCATCCCACCTTCGTGTCTTGAGGCTGAGGTTGACCCTTCCCCTTCCCAGGCCCCCATCAGGGCACCTGGGGCCTGAGGCTCACACCCACTCCACAGCTGCCTCATGGCACCAATAGAACAAGGGGCCGGGGAATGGGGGTGGTGGGTGAGTAGTGGAGGGAAGCAACCCAGGCCTGGAGTCACAGAAGGTGGGGTCTGAGCTGGCCCCACCCACCCCCCACACCCCACCCCACCCGGGCTGGGGTAAAGGGGCTGCTCCTGGGCTGGGGTCACCTCTGACCTGCTCCCGGGTTGGGGTAAAGGGGCTGCTCCGGGCTGGGGTCACCTCTGACCTGCTCCTCCTCTTCTGGAGCTTTTGAACATCTCAAAAGCGACCCCGAGCCCAGCATCCGGGAATTTGCCACCAGCCAGCTCTCCTTCCTCCAGAAGGTGTCAGCCAGACCCAAGCAGTGACCTCCGGCCATCCTCCCCAACTGCCTTCCCCCCGCTGTGCCCACCTGGTCAGCCCTGCCCCATCTGCCCCCCCAGAGCTTGGTTGCGTAACGTTTTTCCATTTGAAAGAAAGATCTAGATTCAACAAAGCAGCTTGATGCGTGTCAGCTCCCTGCCCGCCAGGGGCCCTTCTGCTGTGACCAAGCCAAGCCCCAGGAGACACTGGCAGGACTTGGGGACAAACCCAGGGTCAGGCCCCGGGGACAGAGACAAGCTGTGAAGTCAGTGAAGCGCCCTGCAGGTGGACGCCCGTCCACTCCTGGAGGCAGGGTCCCCTTGATTGGGGCCTGAGCCCAAGCCACAGCCTGCCGGGGTCCCAGGGTCCTGGGGGCTGGGCAGGCCCTCGAATCGAGGGCAGCTTCCGCCCAGGGTGGCTGCTCAATCTTCAGTCTGTCTCCAGCTTGATGCGCCACAGTGGCTGGGGACTGATGGTGGGACGGAGTTCCCTCAGTCGGGACCCCAATGTCTCCCTCCACCCCCATCAACATCCTTCTCAGTCCATTCAGGGTTAGCAGCAGAACCAGCCAGGCCCACCCTGGACACACTGTGGCCTGAGGCAGGAGTCTTGGCTCTCTGAGCCTCAGCTGTTCCATCTGTAAAATGGGCAGTAAGACCTTTCTCCCAAGACCCTTGGAGGGATGAGTCCAGAGGCAGGTACCCTGGACTCCCAGAGAGCCACCAGGGAACCTACCTGCCCAACCTTCCACCTCGGCCTGGGTTTCCACCTGGCCTGGGGTCCACGCAGCTCCTGGAGAGCCCCTCCCCGCAGGGCTCTGCCTGGGCTCTCATCCCATGCTGCCTCTGTCTCGGGATTCTGCCAGGCCAGCCACCATCCCACCCATGGGATGATCCAGACTGCACCCCCTTTCCCCTCCTGGCCAGTGCTGACCCCACTCCACACTCAGCTCAGGCAGTCCTTCCACATGGAGCATCTCCCCCACCTCCCAGCCTGGTACTCTGCACTGTGCCCCCCAGGCCCCACCTCCACACCCCCTGTAACCCTGCCCCCCACCAAGGTGGAGCACCCCAAGGCCCCACCTCCATGCCCCCATTCCCCCTTCCCCCCAAGGAAGAGCACCCCAAGGCCCCACCTCCATGCCCCCTATTCCCCCATACCCCTGAGGAGGAGCACACCAAGGCCCCGCCTCTATGCCCCCATTACCCCATCCACCCCAAGGTGGAACACCCTGAGGCCCTGCCTCCATGCACCCTGTCCCTCAGCCCCCCCAAGGTGGAGTATCCCAAGGCCCCACCTCCATGCACCCTGTCTCCCAGGCCCCCAAGGTGGAGTATCCCAAGGCCCCGCCTCCATGCCCCTGCTCCCCGCCACCCCCCGAGGTGGAACACCCCTAGCTGTAACTGGGAGGCTTACCAGCCTGTCTTCCCCTCAACTCTCCTAGACTGTGAGCCTCTTGGGGCAGGGACATGGCTACACAGGGCCAGCAGAGGTGACCCCAAAACTTGGCTGGTGGATTGAAAAAATACAGCAAACTTCACCCAACACGCATCGGATTTACTTGAGTTCCAAATGTGTTTGAGGAGAGAGTAACCATCCGGGAGAGGTGTTGCCCTTTCTCTACACAGGAGTTGGGGGAGCCAGGTCTGTGGCCCCCTTAGCCGTGTGTCAGTCTTGGAGGCAGGGCTGCTTGAGAAAGGGCTTTTGGGGTTTCCACATCTCCCCATCTTATCCACTGACCTCCTCCAGACCTGCCCCAATTGCTTCTTGCTGGAACCTCCTGGGGCCCCAGGACAGAGACCACTCCTAGGTCTCCAAATCCTGGGGCCAGCCCCAGGCCCACCTTCCTCCCAGCGGGGCCATGCCCTCTGTGCACCCTGGCCTCCCATGCCCTCCGTGCACCCTGGCCTCCCATGCCCTCCGTGCACCCTGGCCTAGGGTGGGGCCAGCCACCAACACAGACACAGCACCCAGGAACACATGAGCATCCAGTCCACGCCCTCCAGCAGGCCCCGGTCCAGGCCTCTCACATCCAGCCCCAGGTGCCCAGGAGGTACCCTCCCTCCCCGGGCTGATGGATGGAGCCTTCCTCCACCTGAGCCACCACCTGCACCCTTCTCTGCGCCTCGGAGCCTGAAATGTGGACACCTGGTTGGGGCAGGACAGGGACCAACCCGCCGGACACAGGCCCTGAGGAACTGCCAAATGAATCCCAGCCCATCCTGCAGAGGACAATGCTGGTGACCCACCTCGCCTTCTAATGTCACAGTCCCGAGAACCGTCAACATGGCCACCCAGTCCAAAGCAGGGCTCCCGCCTGGGTTTCAAGACAAGGCAGGCCGGCCCCTGGGTCGGGGTGCAGGGACCCAGAGCGGCCACCAGAGGGCAGCGTAGGAGCACACGGGAGCCCCATTCTGGGCAGCTGCCCAGCATCCCGACAGTGGCCTCCCGAGCCCTCCGGGGGCCCCCAGGCCAGCGGCCCGCCCCGCCTGAGGCCTCAGCCCACTCCACACACACACGGCCATGCCACGGCTCCTGATTTATTGCCTTCGAGTGTCCAGAACACCTGACTGCCCTGGGGTCTAATAATTTAAGGTGCCGAGAACAGGTCAGGGCAAGGGGTCGCAGAAGACGGGCTGGGGGGGCCCAGTGGTTACAAAATGTACCCCCGCCCTGAACAAACAGGCCAGAGGAGACCGGCCTGGGCTGGTGTGGGAGGGGTGGGCGGGGGTCCCGGGAAGAGGGCGCCCGACCCACCTCGGAAAGACAGAGCCACGGCCAGCGCTGCCAGAGGGAGCGGCAGAGGCAGGAGAAGGCCCGGAGGCCACACGGGCCAGGGGGCTCCTCAGACACAAGTGCACGGAGGCGTCGGGGAGGAAAAGGCGATGTGGGGCCAGCCAAGGCCTGGAGCCCCTGCTGGGCTGGGCAGAGCAGGGCTGGGCAGGGCCACCAGGCCCGGTCAAGGTCCTGAGCTACATGACACAGCACCGGGTCTTGTGCGTGTGTGGGTCTTTGAAACGCAGCCTCTGTTTGGGCCGGTATTTCTCCAGATAGGTGAGCTGCTTGCTGTTGATGGCTCCACGGCGCTTCCTGGGAAGAGGGGGACAGGGATAGGGTTCATCCAAGGCCCTGGCTCGGCCACCTCACCTGTCCCAGGGAGCTGGAAGCTGAGAGTGCAGTGAGCTGGAGTAAGGCCTTGCGGCTGGCCAAGCCCCTCCCATCCCAGGGCCTTGCCACGGCTGCTCCCAGAGTCACAGTCACCCTTTCCTGGCCTCCTGCAGCTTACCCCTGCTTGCCTTCCAAACTCACCAAAGCGCCACCTCCTCCAGGCTGACTCTGGGCTCCCTACGGCCCCCAGGCTTCCCCAGATGGGTAGGACCCACCCCAAGGCCATGAGCAGGCAACAAGGGTGGTTTCTGGGCACCTCTACCATCCAGGAAGTGGGGGCCTGTGAGTAAGGGAGGGGCTGAGCCCAGAATTCCAGCCCAGCTACACGACCTTCACTTACAGCAGGGACCTCGGTTGCGTGCTCACCCTGTCCCCACCATCCCTGCCACCTGGTCCTTATAGCGGGGACCTGGGCTGTGTGCACAGCCTGCCCCTGCCACCTGGTCCTTACAGCGGGGACCTGGGCTATGTGCTCACCCTGTCCCTGCCACCTGGTCCTTGACCACAGGTACCTGGGCTGGGGTGGACAGGAAGACTTCCTGGAGGAGAGGATGCTGCAGCCACACCTAAGAAACCCTGAGGTGACAGGCGTCCGGGGCCTGGGGCTGCCCACCCAGCGCCTCTGGAGGCTCATCCATCCTCACCTGCCATGGCCTCAGGCGTGCCCACGGGCTGGCCCTGGCCAAGGAAGTGGGAGCGGAAGTAGCGCAAGGAGTCTCTGTCCAGCAAAGCTGCAGGCACCCCGTGTGGCTCCACCACGCTCGCTTCCTCTGCCCAGCCACTGGCATGCTGGGGAAGGCGCAGCCCTCAGCCAGGCCTCCGAGTAGGGCCCCCACCCACAGACACGCAACAGGGGCAAGAAACACCCATGCTGTTCTGGGCCTGGCCATTTCTGCAGCACCGCCCAACCTGTCCTGACCAGTGCAGCCTCGGGTTTGGGGAGCCACACAGCAAAAGCCACAGGGGAGAGACAAGCCCTGGCTCGGTGAGACGTGGGGTCGGGAGAAGCCCCAGGGAAGGTGCTCGCCTGTGTGCACCCGCATGTGTGAAAGTGCATGTCATGTATGAGTGCACACGTGTGTACGTGCCTGAGTGCATCCATGTGTGTCTACGTGTGCAAACACCCACTCATCTGTGCCTGTGTTCACACACCTGCCTGTACGTGTGTGCCTGCGTATGTCTGGGTCTGTGTGTGCACACGTGTACTTGTGTGTGTGCCTGCATGACCCCCATGTGTGTCTGTGTGTGAGCGTGCACATCCCAGGGACCCCAGGGAGACCTGAGCACCTGCAGGCCACGCTCCCACACAGACCCACAGGGCAGGCCACGCTCTTGCACGGACCCGCAGGGCTGGCCAGCCAGTATGGCCGGGAACAAGCCTGCCTCTGGGAGGAAGAGACGGCCTCGCTAGCCAAGCCTGTCCAAGTAGCACGGGTGTGTGGCACTCACGGGCACGCACATGGTGGGCTGGGCAGGGGCAGGCTTCAGGCGCCGCATCCGTTCCTCCAGAGTGGGCCCTGCTGTCCCGGCCAGACTCCCCCAGGACCCCCTGGCAGTGGGCAGATGGCAGCCTTCCCCGGGGAGGCTACCACGTGACAGGGAGGGGCAGGCAAGCCGGACTGGAAGCCTCCAAGGAGGGCGGGGAGGGGCTGAGCTGGAGAGCTCAGGGTGGAGGGGAGGGGTGGTGAGCAGCTGGACTCAGAGCAGCTCTGAGACACCAGCCCAGTGTGAGCGTCCCCAGGGGTGGACACGGTGTGGCATGGGGTTTCAGGCTCTTGTTTTTCATGGAGGGACTGAACTGGCTGGCTGAGGGTCCTTCCACCCCCGTCAGGATGGCTGGGAAGGAAGGAGCGCCGTCTGTGGAGGGCGGGCAGGACGGCATGGCGAGCGGCCTCGCTGTGTCCCTGCATGGCTACATGGTCCCTCAGGGGCTGCTGTCCCCACCCATTAGAAACACCTCGGGTTTCCCCGTTTCTGCAGCAAGTCCCAGCTTGTGCTGAGCGACGCAGCCTCAGGGCAACAGAACCACACAGTCAACACCAACGCCCTTCGTGGGCAGCCAGATCTCCCCTCCCCCAGCGCTCACAGCCCACCCCGCCACCTCGGCCACTCACTGGCGGATGAACTGGATGGCGTCCTCGTACTTCATCCCACTCTCGATGAGGGCCAGCGCCACAAGGACTGGAGCCCTGGGGGCAAACAGAAGGGCCGGGGTCTTCGGAGCCTGCGCACCCCTGTCCCCTTGGCAGGGCACCCGCTGAAGACGCAGGGCACGGGGGCCCAAGGGGTCCAGACTCCCCGCTGCCTGAAGCTCCCCCATGGAGGCCACAGCCTCAGAGCCCAGCCTGAGCACTGGGTCCAAATCCTGACTTCCTCCTAGGCAACCTCTCTGCAATCTGCTGGGGGAGGGTTAAATAAGGGCTCCCAGGTGAAGTGCTAAGAGCTGGATCCATGCCTGCTATCAACCCTGCTCGCCTAGGCTTCCCTCTGCGGATGGGGGTGTCCCACTGGTCATTTCATCTCATCCCAGCTGCCATTCTTCCTCCCGTTCTCCCAGCAGGGGTCTGAGGCCCCAGCTGTGTGGGGGTGGATCTTTGTGTCTGGAGAGGGGGACGACAGCCCTTTCCTGAACAAGATGTCGGGATGGTTACAACCACAGCAGGAAGAAGTTGGGTTAGACTTTGGGAAGCACTTCCTCTCTGTGATGCTGGGAGAGGACCAGTCTGGGAGCCCCAGTACTTGGGGCACAGGCCTCCTGGGAAGGTCGCATGGATGTGTGTTCAAGACCCACATCCAAAAGCAAGGCTATCAGACCACGAGATGCCCAACCACCTGACATGGCGAGCCCCACCCTGCCCCGACACTCACCGGCCCAGGCCCGCCACGCAGTGCACAGCCACGCAGCTGCCGGGGGCCTCACAGAACTTGGCCTTCACCAGGCTCAGCCAGTCTTCCACTACCTGGCCGGGCGGGGGCGCCCCGTCGTCAAACGGCCAGTCCTGCGGAGGGAAGCGACATGAGGACCCCCAGCTGCGGGAGAGTGGAGAGGTGGCCCTGGGGCTCAGGCGAGAACAGGGAGCTCTGAGAGGCAGAGGGTGCCAGGAGCCCGCTACGGTGGGGGCAGCAGATCCAGAGGGCACACAGGAGGCGTACAGCTTGGCCATGGGCACCCCATGGTGGGTGCTTTAGACTCCTCATCATTCCCTGTACACTGCAGCTGTCCCCTCCTCCAGGAAGCCTTCCGAGACCACCCCACCCCTTTCTGAGTGGAGCCTCGTCCAGAGTCACACAAATCCAATCTCCACACCTGTCAGCCCGAGCTCTGGTTCTGGGGTCACAATCCCTCACGCCTGTGCGCCGGCGGCAGCCTGAGAGGTTTTGGGTCAGCTGGTGCAAGAGGTCTAGTCCCCCGTGGTGGCATGCAAAGACAGCTGGCATGTGCCACACACAGCCCAGGTGCCAGGAAGGACTGAAGACAGGGTTATGGGGCGAGACAGCACCCATGTTTCCAAGGGCACTCGAAACAGGCGGTTCCACTGGGACCCCAGCCCATTGTTCCTGGGGGTTAATTTGGTCTTAGAAGATGACCTGTGCTTCCCACTGTCCCGTTCCCCAGCGCCCTGGATCGGTGGGCAAGTGAGTCTTCCCAGGGGAGGGCCCAGGCCAGAGCGCTGCGGCGGGAATGGACACATTTCAGTCTTGGGAAAGAGTTCGTGCAGGGCCGCGGGACTGTGCCAGGCCTGGGGCTGTCTGGTGCCAGGGAGAGCCCGCTGGGCCCACTGAGCAGACACGCAGCCTTTGGGGGCATCTCACCCCTCCCCAGCCTCCAGGCAGGGCAACTCCTAGAGACAACTGGTCTGCACAGCTACTTACGTCTGCCCCCAATCCCTCCCACTGCTGTGGAAGAGGAAGGAGGGTGTGGGTACACCCCATGAGAGAAGCGGGGACACGCCTTCACCTCCCATTCTTCCAAGCAGCCCCGCTTTGAGGTGAGGAACCCAAGGCTCGGAGTGACCTGCAGTGTCACAAGGCTGGGGAGGGCAGAGGCGGGACGCAGCCCAAGACCTATCTGACCCCAAAGCGCCAGCACTGCCACCACTCCAAACCGCCAAGCTGAGATTATGAAACAGCAACCACAGCCAAAAGCAGAGTCCTGGGATGAAAAGCAGTGACTGAGGGGTCACTCAAGCTCCGCACTGAGGAGACAGGCCTGGACGCAGCTGGGCGGGCCTGCACCAGGGGGCAGTCGTCTACCGGGCCGGGGGTGGACCCCCCTGCCCTGGGGCCAGCTCTGGGCCTGCAGCTGCTGTGGCCCACCCCCCAAGGATACGGCAGCAGAACCGCCCCACACCCCGCCCAGACCTGGGTCCCCAGGGCCAAAGGAGCCAAGGAAACTGCCCAAGGGTCCTCCCCAGGAGCCTGCTGCCTGGCAACAGGGACGCAGCCACCCGGGCAGAGACTGAGATGGACCCAAGACAGGACGGGAGGAGGGTCTGAGACAGGCGGAGGAGCCCAACCCCCACCTTGGCCCATGCACCAAGCATGTGCCAGCCACCCCTGCCTGGCGAGCCAGGCTGGCCCGATCTAGAGACAGAAAGATGGGGTACACAAGGGTGAATTTCTTGAGGTCACAAGGCCCAACACCCTGGCCTTCCCTTGAGGTACCCAGACACACACGTGGCCCAGGCACAAACATGTCCAGGGCTGCCACAGGAGGGGCACCAAACCCTCTGTGCAGGCCCAGAGCCCCCCGCCCCACCCTCCCCCAGTGGCAGCAGCGACGAGGGTCCCCATGGCCAGGGTCCCCGTGGCGGGCGCCTCACCACAACTGTGATGCCATCCTTCTCCAGCGGCGTTTTGTCATAGGTCACTTCACACACGCGCACCACGGTGGTGGCCCCATACTTCTTCAGGTCCTGCGGAGGGAGGATGGAGGAGGCAGGGCTGGGCTGGGGCTGCAGTGCTCAGGGAGCAGGACCCACTCACCAGGGCTCCCAGGGCACAGCTGTGTCCCCCACCGTCACCCAGGACTTGGACATGTCCCTTCAGACCCTTCGGGGTGGAGCCCTGTCCTCTCAGACCTCTCGGGGTGGAATCCTGTCCCCTCAGTCCCCTGGGGCAGGGGCATGGTCCCTGAAGCCCCCAGGGAAGGGCATGTCACCCTCCAGCCAGGCAGACCCTGATGCAGTGAGGCCCACCAAGAGTGGACTTTGGGCTCCACGACTGGTCAAGGTGGTGTCTGGGTGTGAAAGAGCCTGTCCCAGGTCCCTTGGGCCACCCAGCAAAGGCAAAGGTGTCCCCACCTACATTCATGGTCACCAGCAGCTGGGACCCCAGCTCCCCAGCACACCACTCCCTCCTCTGGGTTGCTCAGGACCCCAGATCTACCAGCAAGGACATTTCAGGACATTTCTTCCAGAAAAGCTACTGGGTCCCCGCAGCAGGAACTGGACCCCCCAGTCCACATGTGAGCCCCTGCATCTGAGCAGCGACCCCAGCTGAGCCGCAGGGATGGGTCCAGTCCAGGGGACTTTGGGGTCTAAGAAGGGCGGGCGTCAGCTGGGGCACCTCAGAGCAGGGAGGGTGGGCACCACTCAGATGGCGGCCAGGAGGGAGCTGGGCCCTGCACGCCAGCAGGGAAGCCCCACACGACCAGGGAAAAGGTCGTGGTAGTTCACAGCCAGGCCGATATTTATACCCCCACTGCGGGGGATCCACTTCACGGGGGTCATGTGTGAGGGCTGTTCCCACCCCACCTGCTCTCACAGCTATTTTGGGAGGGGTGAGGAATCAGCTGCTGGGTCTTGCTGGTCACGGGACGGGTACCTAGAACACAGAGAGGCCAGTACACAACTATCTGAGAATGCAGGGAACATGTGGGGTGCTGGGCTCTCTGGCCGTGGGGTACCTCAGAGGCCCTCTGCACACTCAGCAGAGGAAATGGCCACCCAGCCCAGGACTCAGCCCTGGTCCTGGTCACAGGTTGAGCCCTTCCTGATCCTGGTCACACACTGAGCCATGATCCTGGTCACATCCTGAGCCTTGACAGTCACACACCTGTAAGCCTTCACCCTGGTCACATGCTGAGCCCCAACCCTGGTGACATACTGAGCCCTGATCCTGGTCACATACTGAGCCTTGATCTTGGTCGCACACTGAGCCCTGATCCTGGACTAAGCCTTAACCCTGGTCACAGGCTGAGCCCTCCCTAACCCTGCTGACCTACTAAGCTCTAATCCTGGTCACACACTGAGCCCTGATCCTGGACACGCACTGAGCCTCGATCCTGGTCACATACTGAGCCCTGATCCCAGACACACACCAAACCCTGACCCTGGTCACACATGAGCACTGATCCTGGTCAAACACTGAGCCCCAACCTTGGTCACATACTGAGTGCTGATCCTGGACACCCACAGAGTCCCAACCTTGGTCACACACTGAGACCTGACCTTGGTGACAGGCTTAACCCTGATCCCAGTCATATTCTGAGGACTGACCCTGGCCACTCATCATGATGCTCTCGCCAATCTTTCTTGTACATCCTGCTGTTATCTCAAGGGTCTCAGCTGTGAGAGGGACAGCCATCTTCTGTAGGGCACCTGGCTCAGTGTCCAGGGTCTAGGCTCCCTGATGGCAGGGTGCCCAATGCGTCCGGCTGCTCTACAGTTCTCAATACCCTCTCATGCCCAAATTCCTGTTTCATTATGACAAGACCATGATGGCTTATCTCATGTCACAGGGGAAAGGACTCAGTCATAAATGACCCTGCACACAGCTGCAGCCTCTGACACAGCTGGCATAGTCAGAGGCTGCCAATGGCCCCACACACCGCTGCAGACTCTGCAAATGGCCCCAGGCCTGCAAACAGCAGGGTGCTCTGCAGAGGCCAGGCTCCTCCAGGAGGCCACGCAGGTCTCTCCAGACTCCACTCCCAAGATAGCTTCTGTAAATGCATCTGGTCCCATCTGCCAGGGTTGCCAGTGGCAGGCATCTCTGCTGGCTCTCTAGGGCACAGCGGTCCCTCCCTCCTGTGGTCAGTGCTGACCTTTGCTCAGTCCCTCCTCACATAGAGATCTGGGCCCTGAAGGCCCCTGTCCAGCCTCGTCGAACCTGAGGTCTCACCCAGAGCCCAGCAGCGTGTGGAAGCCTGGGCTAGCCATGGAGCCGCCCTGCATACTTGTCCCCCGTCTGCCTGTTTCCCCATTAAGCAGCCACTTCTCATACCAGGGCACCTCCTGCCCGCTCAGCCTATGCACAGAGGTCAAAAGGACAGCAAAGGGCAGGGGAGGGCCTCAGCCCAGGCCACGGCTGAGCACGCAGAGCCTGGCCCATGTATCCCCCCGCCTCACCCCCTGCCTCTACCCACATGGCATGGAGTCCCTCCTATCACATGCCAGCCCCCTGCAGGCCTCCCAGGGGACCCAGTTGATCCCCCAACACCCTCACCCCCGACCCCCAGGATACCCCCATGTCCCTCCTCCAGGATCCTGCAACGGGGACTGGGCTTTGCTTCAAGGCTGTGAGCCCTGTCTGGCCAGCGGTGGCTGGGGACCCCTCTCGGGAGGCCTCAGGCAGCTCAGCCGGGCTTCCCAGATACCTGGGCCCCCTGCCTGCCACACCTCCGTCTCCACTCACCTCGATGAAGGTGCTGAGCGTGGCGTTGGTGGGGTTGTGGGTGATGAGGAAGCGCATGTGTTTGTAGCTCACCTCCACCGGGGCTGGGCGGTTCATCCGAGCCATGGCGCCTCCCAACAGGCCCGGCAGGGCAGAAGGGGCTGCACAGAAGGCTGGGGACACGTCCTGAGAAGTCCCCACGTACCCCCCAAAAATGAGGAGAACAAGATCCCTGTGCTTGTCCAAGAAAAGCGGGATTTAAAAACCCACCCCCATACCCCGCACAAATATTGTGCAAATACTTAGGTGTGGGGGAGGAAGCTGCCCAGTGTTTGGATAATTAAAAAAGAAACCCCAAATCTTAAAAAAGAAAAGGAAAAAAACAGCCCCCTCCCCGCCCAAAGTAAAGCGGGCAACTCCAAACTCCTGTCTCTCACAGCTGGATAGTCATAAAGAGGCAAAAAATAAAAAGAACAACCAAAAAAAGCTCAGCAAAGAAAACTTAAAAGCCCAAAGAGAATCCGGCCGCCAAGCAGTGTCCAGAGCTGGACCCCACGCTGGGGGCGCCCTCTCCACATCGGTGGCTGGGCAGACAGCCCCCTCCACTCAGAGGTGGGCCCCAAGCCCCCAAGGGCCAAAGGAAGAATGAACTTGAACTGAACCAACTCCAGCAGCCTTGGGCCAGGGGTCACAGGCAGCGGCCGTGGGGACAGCGGCCTCTGACGTGCGGGGCCTCTGTCACGTTACCCCATCGGGGTACAGTGAGTCCTGGAGTGGGGCAGGGGGCTCAGGCGGTAGAGCTGGCCCCAGGCTGGGCAGCAGAGGCCATCGGCAGGCGAGGGCAATGGTGAGAGCCAGCAGCGCAGGGACTCCTCAGCAGCAGGCGCGGCGAGCCTGGGTTCAGCAGTGCTCAGGGCTGGGCCCCGTGGCCCACTCCATGAACCCCAGGCGGGTCCGCAGCACACAGCATCTGGGGGGAAGATGAAGAAAATGAATAGAAAGGGGTCACAGGGGGCCCCACCTCCCACGAGGGGTTCATGCCTGCCCTGAGCCTGCAGTCACAGGCGACACCTCTCCCAGAGCGCTCCTCCTGGCCATGCTGAGTGAATGACCCTCTTAGGTCTGTTTCCTTACGTGGGAGCACAAGGAAGCACGGCTCCTGCCAGGACTGACCCAGGGCCTGAAGGCCATAGGGCAGCCACCACACAGCCAGCAGGGCATGACGGAGGACAGAGGGGGACAGGGATTTCAGGGACACACACACTCCCGAGGACATGATGAACCCAGCACACAGACGACGGGTCCCTCTGTGGGGACACAGGCCGAGTTCCCCTAAGAAGCCTGAGCCTGGCCCCTGCCCACCTGCCGTGATCTGTGGAAACCCCACCCCAGGACAGCTGCCCTCTCTTCCAATTCTTGGCTACTGCGAACATCTGAGCCCAGGTCTCTCTGGGTGGCCCATCCTCAGGGAACGGGGCCCAGGCACTCAGTCAGTGCTGCCAGTACAGGGAGGAGAGGGGCCTGGCCCCACACGCAGCCATGGGCCACCCTAATTGCCTCTTGCTTTCTGCAGAGTCTCCTGTCAGTAGCCCCCTGCCCACCAGTGTCCCCCCCGCCACTGTGTCTCCGATGCTCACACAGGGCTCAGCCAGGCTCAGGGGATAAACAGGCCAGCTCTGCCCCTCCAGGAGCTCACAGAGGCGGGGACAGACCACACCAACAGGCCAGCCATCAGGCACACATGCCAAGGTGGTGACAGCACAGGTGGCCAGGAGTGGGTTCACACCGTAACAGGGCCCTGAAGAGAGAGGCTGCAGGGGGGCCACAGTAACCTGAAGCACC
Organism: Chlorocebus sabaeus; assembly: GCF_047675955.1. Lineage (NCBI taxonomy): Eukaryota > Metazoa > Chordata > Mammalia > Primates > Cercopithecidae > Chlorocebus > Chlorocebus sabaeus. Next base: position 145,080,446 of record NC_132911.1, on the reverse strand, counting down.
TCCACGCCTGCCTCTCTCCCTCTCTGGGTCTCACAACCCTAAAGCTCCCGGGCAAGGGGGTTCCAAGAGCACGCAGCCCCCTTCCCTCTCTATGGAAAGGCTGGGAGACTTTGTACAAGGTGCCAGCCTCTTTGTTACCCCATTAGCACAACGAGGGGCCACACAAGTGACCCAAGCTCCCTCCGGCTGTGACCCAGCTGTTAGCAGACTCTCCAGGCCCCTAGACTTAACCCAAGCCCGGCCCTGTCACTACTGTCTACCACCCAAGGAAAGGCACTTCAGGGTCCCTTGTCCAGCAGAGCCCTCCATTCTCCAACCCACCCCCTCTCACCTGTGCCCCTGCCCCAGCCCCAGCACCCCCTTCCCAGCTGCCCACCAGGCAGGCTGGGCCCTTGGAGTCTCAGCCCAGGCGCAGGGAGGGCTTGAGGCCTGGGCCCCTGGACTCGGAGGGTGGCTGCATGGGACCGTGGGCTCCTCCTTGCTTGCCCTCCACACCCGGGGTGGCAGCCAGTGCTCACGGGCTCCGAGCAAGCGCCACACCTCAGGATCTGTCCATTGTGTGGTTCTGGGAAGGTTAAAACAGATGGTGGGTGCGGTGGCTCATGCCTGTAATCTCAGCACTTCGGGAGGCTGAGGCAGGCGGATGACCTGAGGTCGGGAGTTCGAGACCAGCCTGACCAACACGGAGAAACCCCATCTCTACTAAAAACAAAAATAAAAAAAATTAGCCAGGCATGGTGGTGCATGCCTGTAATCCCAGCTACTCGGGAGGCTGAGGCAGGAGAATCGCTTGAACCCAGGAGGCAGAGGTTGCAGTGAGCCGAGATCGCGCCATTGCGCTCTAGCCTGGGCAACAAGAGCAAACCCCCGCCCCCCCAAAATAAAAAAAAGGATGGTGGGGTGGGACCTCCCGCAGGAGGTAAAGGTGGAGACAAGGATCCTGCCCCTGGTCCCGCCAGCCCCCACCCTGCCCAGCTGGAGGGAGCATAGGCTCTGAGTGTGGGTGAGGGAAGCCACTGGGTGCTAACAGCACACAAACACCTGGGTCCCTCCTGGGACGGCAGGATGTCCCTGTGCGGGGGAGCCGAATCCATGTTTACACAAAGAAAGAAGGAAAAGCGCTGGAGAAGCCACAGCATTGGGCCTCTCCCTGAGGGGCTGACCAACCCCTCACACCCATAGCTGCCAAGGACCTGGGAAGACCCCACAGGCAACAGCACGTGGCCTGGCCCTACTGCCTAGTGGCCCTGGACAGGTCCTCAGGGCTGCAGGCTGCTGCGAGGGAGGAGGCTCTGAACCACCTCAGGGGTCACAACCCAGGCTAGAATGGGGTCAGGGGTCCAGGGAGAGGCTGGACAAGGCTGGGCTGGGGTCTTGCCACACACCCCACTTGTCTCTGCACCCTGGAGCCCCTACCCCTGCCCCAGGTGAGAGCAAAGCAATGATGCCCTGGCACCACTATGTGGCTCTGCCCTGCCTGGTGGCTGTCCCCCAAGGGAGAACACCCCTCCCTAACCGCATGCCCCCACTGAGGTCACCAGGTAGGGCCCATAGAACAAGGGTTAAGGATCCCCAGGGATGGGCACTGAGAACTCCCTGAAGCCAAAGCCTCAGGCTTCCCACCTGCGAAATGGGGACAGGTTGCCCCTGCCTCCGTGTGTTGTAAGTCGCTACCACCCCCACCAAGCCCGTGGACCACAGCACAGGGACCCACTGGCAGCCACGGCCCCTCCTTCCCTCCTGCTTCCAAGCTCTGCAGCACCCTTCCCGAGATCCGGCTCAGCCTCCTCCGGCCAGCAGAGCCCTCAGCCATTTCTCAAGACCCTTAAAGGAAGAGTCCATCCTTGTCCCTGTTGGCCAGACGAGGAAACAAGCCAGGGAGAGGGGACATTCTCAGCCAGGGCCACACCAGGCGTCCAGTTAACTAGGTTCTCTCTGCCTCAAGTCTAGGAGGCAGGAACAACACGGAGCCCCCTGTACAGAAGAGGAAATCGAGGTTCAGGGAGGCTACCACCCTCCTTCCCGATGGCACAGCGGGTTAAGAAGTTTGAATCCAGCTCCCTTCAGAGAGGGCCCCTCTGTGATACTGGGGAAGGAGTCTGGAGGCCTGGGGCTCAGTGGGTCTCAGAAGTAAGGCTGCGCCGCGGTCAGGGCTGAAGTGGGCGCTCTGGGGAGTCCCGGGGGACCAGTCGCGGGTGGGGTCGTGGTAAGGGGCGCGGCCCCCTCCCTGGACGCCAGCGGGGCTCCCGCCCAGCCCTCCGAAGGGTGACACCTCCTCCCTGGCGGGACTGAGGTCCCGGAAGGCCTGGATCCGCCGCGTCCCCACCTGCCAGGCTCACCCGCGCCGCAGGCGTCCTGCCGCCTCCATACGCGCCGGCCGGGCGGTGCCCACGGTGCTGGGCCCGGGTCGGGGCGCCGCCCCTCCGCCGCGGAGCCGGCTCCAGGCGCTGCTGCCACCGCCGCCTGCGGCTATTTATAGTGCCCGGGCGTCACGTGGGGGGCGTGACCGGCGGGCGACCCGGCTGCCGAGGGCTCCCACACCTGCCGCCTAAATATAGCCGCGCCCTGCCCGGGAAACAAAGGGGCCGCGCAGGGCGGGCGCGGAGAAGAGGAAGCCCGGCCAGGAAAGGGAAGTGCGGGGCGCGGCGAGGGCCGGGGGCGCTGCAGCCCGGGACCCCTCCTTCCTCCCGCCGGCCGGCCCAGCGCCCTCTCCCGTTGCCTGCCCTCCCTAGAACCTCGGAGCTCTCCCTGGCCCCTTCACGGGGCTGTGGGCTGGGGGTCCTGAGGGCAGGAGCCGCGGGGCTGCGCTCCTGGTGGGGAGGCCTGGAGGGAGCACGCCCAGCTTTGGAAATGTAAATGCGGCCCTGCTGTGCAGGTGCTGTCCTGCACCCAGAGGAGGAGGGCGCCCGAGTCCCTCCTGTTCAGACACCCTGCTCAACTCACCAGCCCACAGCCCCGGCACTTCTCCATGTGTTTACTCAGCACCTACCGTGTGCCAGACACTACTGTCCCCTCACTTAATCCTCACGACCCAGCTGTGGCTGCTACGCTGGTCTCCCCTAGCGTACTGGTGAGGAAACTGAGGCACTGAAACGAGGAACACACTCAGGTAACACCGGCAGGCAGGATTCAGCCAGGGAGAGGGCTCCACAAACTCCGAGGCTGGGCACTTCCGAAGAGGCGTCCCCTCTTCCAGGAAGCCCTCCCAGATCCTCTCAAGCAGAAGCCTCCCTGGGACTCCTGGCTCTGCCTCCTGGGAGCATTGTGCGGGGAACTCATGTGCTCCCCAGACTATGAGCCCCAAGGGTGCAGCTGGCATCACGATCCACTCTGTGCCTGCCCTGGCCACCCAGAGCAGGGTGGAGGGGCATGGGTGGCACCCCCAGCACAGGGTCCCTGGAGGCCTGGCCTTGCTTGCAGCTCTCAAACAACCTGGTCCCTGCAATCTGAGGTCATCAAGGGACCCTGCTGAGAGCATGACCCACTCTCCCCCTGCCAGGCTCTCCCCACCCACACTTCCAGACAGCATCACCATCAGCCTGGCCCAGCTGTGCTGGCAACCCTCGTCTCCTCCCACCCCCAGGTGGGCAAGCAGGCCAGGGGCCAAGGACAGGAGGACTGTGCCCAGTCTGAAGGGACCCATGGGAGCCCCCACCCAAGGGCGCACCAAGCCAGGTAGCCCTGCCTGCCAGCTCATAGACCCCCAAGGGTGTGAGCTCCCTGACAAGGACACCCACCCACATGGGTGCACCCAGCATCACAGGGAGACACTAGGCTCTGACTCCTGCCCAGTGCTCTCAGCTCACCACTTCCAGCAGCATCTCCGTGAAGGTCCAAGGCAGGAATGGGTCAGCTTCAGGGACTCTGCCCCACCAGTCTCCAACCTCAGCCACTTTCTAAGGATACCAGGCTAGACACTGCATTCCCCGAGCAAGGCACCAACACCTGCCACACTGCACTGGCGAACCACAACAGCTCAGAGAAGCTGAGCAACCCTCCTGAGTCACACAGCCAGAAGGCAGAGGAACCACAGTTGGAGCTGGGTCTTGCTGCCCCCCAGAGACCCTGCTTATCCCAACTCTAGCCCTCGAGGAGAGAGGACCTCTGGGGTAAGCTGCTCCTGCCACCCCAGCCTTAGTTTTCTTATCCATAAAAGGGTCTCAGAGTGAAAGTTCCCATCAAGCTCTGTGATGCTACAACCAGACAGAGCCCATCATGCCTCTGGGGCTACAAAGGTGGACCCCCGCATCCTCATCACCCCCACCCGGGCTCCACCCCCTTGCCTGGGGCCCTCTGGCCAGGCCTGGGGGGCACCTGCCACAGCTGGCACAGCCCCAGGCCTTTCGGAGAAGTCTATTTATATCCGGGCAGGAGCCGTTCCTGGAATCCTCCCAGAGCGAGCCCAAGTCCGCCCATTGCTAGGGGGGCCAGAAGGGTAGACCCGAGCAGGCCAAGCCCATGCCTGATACACTAGGATGCCTTCCCAGAGTCCTCCAGGCCCCTGCACCCGGCAGCTCCAAGAGCCCAGCTCCCTCACTGCCACTCCCCCCATGCCATCCCATCCCCTCTCCCCACCCCATCCCATCCCCTCTCCCCTTGCTATGTGTCCTTTAGAGCAGAGTGTCCCAGGCCCCAGGGAAGGCATCCCAACTGAAGGGGAGTTGAGAGGTCCTCAGTTTCACCCCACTTCCCACACAGGCCCTGGCACCAAGAGGGCTCCCACTTGTTTGTGGAAGGAACAAATGACCCAACGTTCTGGGCAGAGGTCCAGATCTGGGAAACATCCAGAACCCATCACAGAATCTCGACCCCTGAGGTCTAGAGGAACCTCAAAGGTCACCTACACCACACCTAAGCCCCAGCTTGCACACCTCTGGTGATGGGGACCTCACTACTCCTTAGCATCCCTTGTGACCTCCACCTTCAGGCAGCCTCTCAAGCTGTCCGTCCCAGGCCCCCTCTCTGGTGCTTCTGAGCAATCATTGCAGGGACGGGGACCAGCAAGAGGAAAGCCCCTGAGCAGAAGCAGCCCCAGGGTGGCAGGTGATCTGGAGGGTGGGAGGTCAGGGAAGGATTCCTGGAAGAACTGGCCAGGAGGGAGGCAGGCATGCTCCTGATGCCTGGAGTCTCACATCAGGCTACTACCCCGACTCCCTGTGTAACCCTGGGCCAGTGCTAGCCCTCTGGGGCCCATGGCCACCTTTACAAATAGAGACACTGCCAGAGAGGAAAGCCACCTTCCGACATGGTGTCAGCTCCAAGCCAGTCATGGGGTGCCTGGCTGCAGCCTGGAAGCAGAGCTGTTGGGCACCGGCTCGGGTTCTACCCACTGGGCATCTACAGATGAGTGTGGGCTCCAAGGACACACCCCTGTGCTCAGCCACTGCTCCTCTGGGCCGCACACAGCTTTAACAGTGCCTTCTGGGGCATGGCGCTAACTTGCCAACCCAAGACGCCTGCCCTGCTCCTCCTGAAGCTGCTCACATGCCGCCAGCCACCAGCAGTGCCCAGGCAGACCAAAGCTCCACCACAGACCTGGGGGCTGTAACCACTGCTTCCACAGGCAGGCAGGTAGGTGGGCACCTGGCGAGAGCATGGGCGAGGCCATGCGGCTCCACTCAGGCTGCCACTGGGCCCCAGGCACCCAGCATCAGGCAGGCACCAGGAGCCTCCCAAATCTGTGGCCACTCAGGCCCTGCCAGGCCCACCTGGAGCCTCCCAAGCTCCAATGGCGCCAGGAAAACCACCCAGTGACGGGTAGAAACCTGACCCCAGGAGGTGCTTAGTACCACCCTGTGGCCTGCTGCAATGACCAATCCCAACCCAGGACTCAGACCCTACCCCCATAGCCCAGCGCCAAGCCCCAGCCCCCCATACCTGGACTCAGCTCAGCCAGCCTCACCCGTGGGCCTGGACCGTCCCCTAATGGAACCAGGGATGCCAGAGGAAAGGAGCAAGGGAGCAGAGGTGGCAGGAGGAGGACGTAGAGGAGGGGGACAGTCACAGGGAGGAGTTCTGACCCCACTCACAAGGTGGCACCAAACCACCGCGGTCAGGACTGGGCTCTGGGCTCACAGGGCCTGGGGTCAAGGTCAGTGCTGTCTGTGACTGTTTCTCCCCTCTGAGCCCTGGTTCCCCACCTGTAAAAGGTATGGCAAGCCCTGGCTCACCGGGGTCTTGAGGGGATGAGGAGACAGTGGACACTGACAGCTGGAAGACGAAGCCTCTGGCAGCAGCTCAGATGAGGAAACTGAGGCACGGCCAGGGGAATTGTGACCCCAAATGTGGCCTTGCAAACCCTCCAGGTACCCCTTCTGCCACCCTAGAAGCCCACCTGGTGGCAGAGCAGGCAGAGCATCTTCCCTGCCTGGGGGTGTGACACAGCCAGGCCCCCTCCCAGCTCCCCTCACTCTGCCCTTGTCATTCCCCCAGCACCCCAGCCCCCCGTCTGCCCTTCCTGGGGGCAAGGATGGGGGTGTCAGTGCTTGGAAAGCATCCCAGCAGCCACTGCCAGCCAGGCCACCTGTTGATACCACACGGTGCCGGCACATAAGGCCTGCATCCTGGGCTACCTGCCCTGCACAAGGCTCACCACCCACCTCCCCATCCCTGCAGGGGCATCCTGCTCTCTACACTGCTCTGCACCCTCCTGAAGCTCAGCAGTGCCTCTGAGCCTTCCCTACTCCCACCCTGGACCACAGGACTCCCACCAACGAGGACTGGAGACCAGGCGTTCATCCACTCATTCATCCGTTCATTCATCCAATTTGACAAATATGTACTGAGCACCTTCAAGGGCCAGGTGCTGGGCTAAGCTTGGAAGATTCAGGAAAGAAATGGACAGAACCAGCACACAGCCCGCCCACCTTCTCCTGCCCTCCCAGGTGGGGTTGCCCAGTCACCCCTCCACCCCCTGCCCTGCCAAGCTGCCTCCCAGACTCCCCGGGCGAGTGGGCCAGGTAATGACAGTATCGTGGGTTTCCAGGGAGGGGTCTGAGACACTGGCATCTCTACTGAGTCGGGGGTCACTTCCTCCCTGGAGCCAAGTCACTTGGTTCCTCAAAGAGACCCCATGCCAACCTGTGCCTCAGGTTCCCAGGCTGTCACAAACAGGGTTAGAAGATAGGATGCCTGGCTCATAGCGGAGACACTGCCATGGCAGGCAGATCAGGTCCCAGGGCCATCAGGCCTCCACCCCCCCTATTGTCCCCAGCCATCAGCCTAGCAGAGGCCTCCACAAGCTGCCTCCACAGGGCCGCCCACCTCACCTCCCAGCCCACCCCCACAAGCTCCCTCCCCACCTCCTGGCCTGGGTCATGCTCTGCTGGGAACACCACCTCCTCAGGGGAACCTTCACTACCTAGTAACAGCCACTCCCTGCACCTCGACTTCCTCCTGTCAAGAGGGACAGCAACTGTCCCTCCCTTACAGAGTTATCGGAAATAAATGGATGGGGGCATGAAAAGTGTTCAGAACAGTGCCTGGTGCTGCCTGTGTGGCCCCTGTATCCCCGAACCCCAGAGAGGATGCCACCCCTTCTCCTCTGGTCTTGGTCTGGGTCCAGGCAAGAATGGGACACTCAGGCCTGGGTGTCCTCCGAGGCCACAGTGAGCCCCTGGCCGCTGCCTCCCTGACCCCCACCTCGCTGTGGGCCCAGGTCTCAGGCCTCTCACCCATGTCATTATGCCTTCTCCTTGTCAATGTCCCTGACACCCCCAGGCAGCTCAGGACCCCAACCAGAGAACCAAATGGGAGAGCACAGATCTGCCCCCAGAGGGCCACCACTGGGCCAGCCCTGCTTCTACCATTGAGGCCCCAGGGACCCACTGGTCTCCCCACCTGGTTGGGGTCTCTAGTCTACCACCCCTCCCATCCCCCACCCCCACCCAATCAGCCAGCCCAGCCTCCTCACCAGGGCAGGTATCAAGGGAGGTACACACATCCTTGTCTCTTGAAGGCAGCTTGATTCAGGTTTGGTAAGTGTGCAGCCCACCTCCAGGCCAGACTAGACTTCAGGTCAAGAGCCCACGTCATCTGCCCACCCACCTGGCAAGCCACCCCCCTACAGCGAGGCCTGGCACAGGATTGGAGACACAATGGTGGTCCCCACCCTGCTGCTTCTCACATACTTTCCATGGCTCCCTATGGCCTACAAAACCAAGTTCCGGCTTCTCAGCCTGGCCCACTGGCCCCTCTGCCCTTGCCTCCCTCACAGGTGAGGAGGGGAAGGGATTGTAGGAGTCACACCTCCAGGTACCCTCTTCTCTCTCCCCAGAATGTCCCTGGACACACCTCCTCATGCTCAAGACCAGACCAGAGTCCCTCCTCCTCCAGGAAGCCTGCAGGTACCCTCAGTGCCTGGGTCTCCCCTACCACGTTTCCATTCATACAGGTACCTGCCAAACACACTCTGGGCTCCAGGCCCCATGGTAGGTGCTGGGTGGGGGTCAGGGGTGAGCAAACCCCATCACCTACCCTCAGAGGGCACTGGTTGGGTGGTCAGTGGGGGCGGGGGGACACACACTAACCAGGCAAAGGATCATGGCAACGGGAAGTGGCATTCGACCCACAGAACCATTGAGTCCCGTCCCTCCTGTGATTGCTGGCGGAGGCGGGGCAATCACGGAGGCCTCTCTGAGGAGGTGGCCTTCAGGCAGGGTGAGATCCTCCCAGAGGGTGGTATGGGCTCCAAAGGTGGGGAATGTATCAGACTCCACTGAGCCCCACAAACCAGCACACATCAAGTCTGTTCCCACTGGCATCTCAGAGCCCTTTCATGCCCCACGTTCCATCATCCCCGCCCCCATGCATGATGTCACCCCCACCAGAGACCCAAGCCTTATGAGCCCCATTTGACACAGAGGCCAGCCGGATGGGGCAGAGCCGCTGGAAACCAGGTTTGCCAGTGCTAAGCCCAGGGCTCCTTCTCTTCCACCCCAGCAAATCCTGAGAGCCTCATCTGTTCAGAGCCCAGGGGAGGCTGACGACACACGAGCAGACTGCAGAGCAGCCAAGCAGATGGCAGGAGACTCACGCCTGGACTCAGCCACTGCACCCCAGGCCAGCTTCTCATATCCCCAACTCAGCCAGGGACTGGCCAACCAACCCAGAAAGCCACTGAGACTTTAGACCTCACAGGGATGATTAAAACCCAAGATAAGAGCCAATGACCACCTCAGCTGCCATTTGTTAACAATAATCGTGACGTTTGCCACATGGTGGGAACCTGATTTTTGACAGAGCCTGATGACTGTCGGGGTCAGAAGGTCTTGAGTCTTCTCTGCTTATTAGATGGGGAGCGTCTGCGGCTCTGAACCCCCGCTGACCGCGCACTGCACAGCGGGGTTGAGCAGCCTCACCGGCTGCTGTGAGGATGAAGAGGTGAAGTTGGCCCACACTCCGGTGCGGGCGAGAGTCGCATCTGCTGTAATGGCCATGCCGACCACGGGGCCGCGTGGCCAGCCTGGTTCCGGTCCCACGGCACCTCCAAGGCCACCTGTGTGACTGGGGTGACCCAGGCAGCCCTGGTCCACCCTGCCGTCCTGGAGTGACCGCTCACAGGACCTCCTTTAGTGACAGAGTGATAAGGGACAAACCATGCGGCCACAGAGTGATGACTCTCAGCTATTAAGACAGGCCACGAGCAGAGGGGATCGGGAGCTTTCTCCTTCGCAGAAGAATCAGGTTGACCCCCACCCGCTTGACCCCCACCCCTGCCTCCGGATGGTGCAGCTGGGAGTCGAGGCCAGAGGTCAGCGATATAGGGACACAGCTCAAAGAGCCGTCTCCGCACATCGCCACGTGTGGTCTGGGGAGAGCGGGGTCCCGGCGCCATTCAGGGGGGCTCTGGAGGAGGCGCTTTTGCCACCAGGGCGGCGCCCTCGCCCACCCGACCGACTGCACGCTCAAGCCCAGCGGCGCGCGTGCGCGGAAGGCAGGGCCCCCTCCCTCGCGGGCCGCTCTCCCTGGTCTGTCCCACGTTCCGGGCCCGCCAAGGCCGGCGCAGACACTCACCCGGCAGGCCGGTCCTTCGCGCTCCGAGTCAGCCCAGCCGCGCCGCGGGCTTTATCCCCGCCTGCGCCTGCCCTCCCCGCCCCCGCGCCCCCCTCCCCTGCCCTACCCGCCCCACTCCCCACGCCTTCCACTCCCCTCCCCAACCCTCTGCCCCCCCGCGGCCCCCTAACCCCCCCTCCCCGCCCCCTACCCCTCTCCCCGCCACGCCCCCTACTCCTCTCCCCCCCTCGCCCCGCCCCTGCATCCCACCCCCCTCGCCCCGCCCCGCCCCCTGCCCCCCGCCCTCCGCCCACCGCGTACGTCAAAAGGGCCCACCCGGAGTCATGTGGGAGGCGGGGGCGCGGGGCTGGCCACTCCCCCGAAGGACCCCGGAACGCTTCGGCTGGGGCCTCGAACTGGGACCGGGGCCGCACGGTCCCAGGGCTGAGGCGGGTACCGTGGTCCCGGCCAGAGGGCAGGAGGGCCCCTCCAGCGCTGGCCTGGGCTCTGGGGCCCACAGGGGACAGGGCTGTCCCTAGGGCCCTGTAACAGCGGGAGGGGGCGGGAGGAGGGTGGCGCACGGAGACCCAGGCCCTGCAACTGGGGTGGGGAAAGACTGGGGACTGCCCGTGGCTCCGGCCTGTCTCCTCACTTCCTGCAGTAGGCTGGGAAGAGGGTCCCAGGGCCCGCTCCTTGCTGCGCTGGAGGGAGCCTCACTGCATCCCCAGCACGCCCACCTGCCCACACAGAAAGGCCCGGACCCTGCAGCCCGCCTCAGCTGCTCAGCCCCCTGGACCTCTTCCCTCCCAGGTGGCAGGCCTGGGCTCAGCAGGCCCTCACTTCATCCTGTTGTCCCCATTTCCTCCAGGAGGAAGTGCAGGCAGACAGGGGAGGCAACTTAGTGGTCCCCACCCAGGCCCCCCACCCCCCACACCCAACCCCCACCCCCCACACACAAGTTCTAACATAGTTAGTTCCTTCCGCAGGAAGTGGGAACTTCACTAGGGGAGGAGGGGCTGTTCCTGCAGTCCAGGGCCAGGGTCACCTGCCCCTCCCCCATCAGGATGCTGCCCCAGGCCTGGTGAGATCAGGAGGGGGTGGAGCCCTCCTACCTCACCCTGGAAAGGATGAGGGGGCGTCTCTCAGCCCAGCCCAGCCTCCAGGACTCTACCTCCTGGGGCAGAGAGTGGCCACTAAGAAGTCCACACTTATCCCTGCTCCCCCCAGCCACCCAGACAGCTGCCTCATAACTCACCACCCCTGCCTCGGCACCCCATCCACCTGTGCCAGTCTGGGACTGCCCAACAGTCACTACGCCCCAGCCTAGGGCTCTTCCCAAGCTCTGTGCCCGCACTGTCCTCAGCCGCCCACCCAAACCTCTCCTGCTCCTCCAGACAGAGTGCGGAGACTCACACCTGCCACCAGGCTGCCGCTCCCACGCGCACTCTGTCTGGCTGCCCTTCTCTCTCCCTACCAAGCCACCTCTTCCAGCCTCCCGGTGAGTGAACCTCCCCTGCCACAGCCACCATCCCCCACTACAGTCCCAGAAGCCAGGTCTACCTGGAGTCACCCACCAGGCTGGGCCCCCAGACCCCAGGGTCACACTCGGCCCCTTTTGATCTCCCCAGGGTAGGATACAAACCTCAGGGATCATTGTACACAAGTGGCCTAATGTCCAGCGATTGGACAGGACAGCTTCACAACGGCAGGCCAAGTCAGTGGCTCAGACAGGACTCCCAGTTCAGTGCTCATGCCTCACCTCCCAGGATGCCTGAGAACCCAGTGTAGAAACTGCCCAGTGGGGAGCTCTGGCAAGCACACACACCTGCATACACAGAGATGTGTGCTCACACGCACACACACGTGCCACAGAAGCAGATGACCAGATCAGATGCCTGTGCTGGGAAGATGGGGACTCCATTGCCCTGCAGCAGTCCAGCCCTACGGTGCCCACCAGAGCCTCCAGGGACACCATGAGCCCTGAATCCTCCATGTCCTCCTGTCCACACCCCATCTTTCATCTTGCCTGGAAGGCCTCTGTCCAGGCTAGAAGGAGCATGGCACAGGAAGGAGGATGGCACAGCCACACCAGCTGTGACCAGTCACTGCCCTCCCTGCAGCAACCCTGACCCATCTTGGAACAGACGCAGCTGGACTCCTGAGTATTTCCAAAACCATGGCCTCCGTAACATGCAGGTTTCCAGGCCACACCCAGCTCAGGTGCCCCACTCACACACTCACGAGCACACGCGGCCACACCTGGCACTGGGCAGGTGGGAGCTGTGTTGTCGGCCCTAACCCTCCCTGCCCCCAGCCTCCCACCCCAGAGCTCTGTTATAACACACCTGCCGGCAGCAGCTTCTGTTGAGAGTCAGTCACTGGAGTACAGGGTGTTGGGTCAGAAATTGTGCGGCTCCAGGATTCTAGACGGGAGGAAGCAGGCATGAAGCCTGCCCTGGCCCTGGCATTAGGCCTGCATGCCCACGGTCCTGCTGCCTTCCTCCTGGGCACCATTTAGCCCGTGCTGTGCCACCCACATCCAAGGCCCCTAAAGGCCAGTACCCAGAAGTGGGCTTGGTGTCCCAGAGGGCATGGAGTTTCATTTGGAGCTCATGGCCTCTGAGAGGGAGCCTCTCCCCGCCCCAGTCCCTGAGCCCCTGCCAAGAACGCAGAGGCCCCCAGCAGGCCCAGAGGAGGCCCCTGATCTGGCCTCCTGGAGAGCTCAGGGCCTCCCTGGCACACCAGGGCACAGCCCCTACCCCTCCTGTGCCACACACCAGTGGACCCTCAGCAGACACAGCTAACTCCAGGACAGGAACTGACCTCCAAGCTCTCCAAGGGTCCGCATGGCCTGATGGTCCCTTCTGCTGGCTGGAGGAGGCTGCCCAGGAAGGTCCTCACCCACCAGCATCAGCCAGAGGCCCCAAAGTGGTCCGCAGTGGGGGAAGGGCATGAGGCCAGCCCTGAGCCCACTGGGCCTCGCTGAGCCTCCACCCAAGTGCCCCTGGGAACTCCGCAACCCTCCCGTGCATGCTGTGTGCCTCTGGGCCCCTCTCCCAAGCTCCCAGACCTTGTTAGTCACCCGCACAACATGGGAATCATGAACCCATCACCAGGTGAGAACACACAGGAACTGCCCCTGGCAGTGCCCACAGAGAGGCCAAGAGGGCAGGGTGGGCAGCGGGTACACTTGCTGTGGGAGTGCTCAAGCTAAGCCTGCTCTGCAGAAAGGATCCAGAGTTTGACTGAATTCCATGTGCCTGCCTGGATGGAGCCAGGCCTTGGGCCCACGGGCTGTCTCCATGGAGAAGAGGCCATGGCTTCCCCTTGGGACCCCTGGACCATCCAGGGGACAGGGCCCTGAGGGCCATGAGCATGCAATCAGCACTAGGCAGGCAGGCAGCCCCTGCCTGCTGTTCCTGGCATGCCTGTCCCCAAACCCAGGAGCAGGGTCACACCCCACCCAGCACCTTCACGGGAAGGGGAGTTCTGCCCTCTAGCAGGGGAGCCCATCCCCCATGCCCACCCAGCCACCCGTGCTCACTTGGGAAGTGGGGAGCTGGGCCGACCTGTTCCTCCACAGTGGGACCCTGTCAGCAGGGTGTCCAGGAAGCTGGTGGTCCCAGAGGGTGGCTGGACCTTGGGGCTATTTCCACCATACCCAAACGCCCTGGGCAGGGCAGCCGTCATGTACACCTCTGCCATATCACAGAAGAGGAAGAGCCCAGCCTCAGCCACTGCCCAGCACACCACCCCCATACACCCCACAACGCCCCTCCCTGAACCCAGTGTCCAGTCCCGTGAAAGGCAGAGAAAGCCCAAGAGCCCCTCTGTGTAGTGGCCTTGCACGGTGCCCTCAGCACAGGCAACGTCCATGTGTGTCCTCAGATCAGTCCTGGAAGGCGCCCATCACCCCCTTTTATGGATGAGTAAACTGAGGCTCAGGCTGTGCAGTCAGCAAGAGCTCTGAGAGGCTGAGACGGGATTCAGGGCCCACCCAAGGTGGGCACTTTCTCTGCATTTTCTTAAAACAGCCAAGCCCTACACTCCATGTCACCGTCCCAGCAGGCGCGGTCTCCCCGTGCTCAGCCCCTGGGATTCCCTCCTCTGTGCCACCCAGGGCCTGTGGGGTCAGGGGGGCAGGAGGGGGGTTTGAGATCATGGAGCTGGCCAGGGCCACTGGCCAAGGCTCTAGTGGATGCACGTCAGAGGGGCCTGAGGAGCCGCGGGAAAGAGCTGTGACCTGGCCTCGGGAGGCCACGTCCAAAATAGCCAGCCCCGCACGGTGAGGGGACTCAGCCGGCGTGCACGTAGGCCTCTCGGCCCCAAGCACTGCCAAGCTGGCTGCAGAAGGTCACAGCTATTTCTGGGCTGGCCCGATGGTGAGATGCAGCCTGGCACCCCCAGAGCCAGTGCACACAGCGCCACCAAGGCCCAGCGGGATGGGGCTACCCCCAGGACACATGGTGGAGGGGCTGGAGGGGCCCGCAGGCTCCCCATGGTTCCTAGATCCTGCTGGGGGAACCGGTGCGATGGCCCTTCCTCTCTGAGCCATCTCCCTCCCAAAAGGCATGTGCAGTGCTATGAGTGGATTAGTTTCATAGTCACACACTGGCTTTTAGAGGCCACCACCACATGCCAAGCCCTGTGCTGGGCACTTGGGTACACAAAGAACCAAACCAGACCCGGTGCCTGAAACAATCAAGGGGTGGGGCACAAAAAGCGGGGCTTGGCCACTGTCTTCAGCTTCTGTGACCCTGGCATACAGAAGGAGGGTGATTTGTGGCAGGGAGGCCGCAGGGCACACACACGTCCACCCCGTGCACACAGAGGCGCCCCACACCTGGCAAACCCACACCACCAGTGCTGCCAGCACTGGCCCGGGCTCCATCTACCCTGGGTGTTGGCCTTCCCCATGTGACAAATGGGGAACCTGAGGCTCAGAGAGGGTGCGAGACTCAGCCGGTGACCCCCCAGGTAGAGCCTCAGCTCAAAGCCAAGGCAGGTAGGTTCTCTGGGGTCCAGGGAAGGGGACAGCTCCTTTCAATCCTGGAGGCCTGGCCATTGCTCAGTCTGTGGCCACTGTCCTCACACAGGGCTGCCAGCTTGGGAGTGTGACCTGGTTCCCCTCCTGGCTCCCCATTGTGAGCTGTGTGGTGGGCTTATCCCTCAACCTCACTCTGCTGTGTGCTCATCTGCAGGACGGGTTCACTGGAAGACTGTCCTCTGTGCCTCAGTGTGCTCATCTGTAGGATGGGTTCACTGGAAGGCTGTCCTTCGTGGACCTGCCCTTGGTGTTCTCCTGGGATCGGAGGGACATTACCCTTTCCAAGAGGCCTCGCCTGAGTCCCTGGAACACTGGCACTGTGCCAGGTACCCACAGGGGCTGTGAGGACACCAAGCACCCCAAGAAGACCACCACTTGGAGGACAGTTCCCAGCAGGCACCTGACAACCCTCAGGGGAACCTGGGCAGATGGGGCTTCTTCCCCGCAGGGCTTCTTATTAAAGCCCCTGTTTCTCCATAGATGTGGGGACCTCAGAGCCAGGCGGGTGGCCAGCAGGGCATTTCTGGAATGTTTTTGAAACCAGGCACTAGCAACAGTGGTACCTCACAGAACCCCACCTTGGCAACACCAGATTGGGCCAGCCCCATTCCCCTAGTCTGGCTGGGAGCCTGAGGGCCGGGGCCTCCCGACTCCTGCCCATCTGTGTGGCTGTGGGCAGTTCTGTGATTCTGGGGCCTCATCCGTGACATGGAACTTCAGATAACCCAGGCCATGGCATGAGGGGATGGCAGGCGGGCCATGTGGGCTGTGACCATGGTGACCATCCGCAGCAGGGGCTGGGCAGAACCAGGCCTGGTCACCTCCCCGACCCAGCCTGTATGTCCCCATGTTCATCACAGCCGTGGTGACGGTGGCTTGAGGGTAGCAAGTTTAGCTCCTGGCTGCAGGCATTGGCTGCCATGACAACAGCCAAGGCCAGACTGGATGCCCATCCCAGGTGGGTGGCAGGTAGGCACTGCCCCAGGGAGGGGGCTCCCCATTAGCAGGCACCACTGGGCACCCAGCCACGGCCCCTCACCAGCCCAGGCAGGGCAGGAGGGGGCCTGGGTCACATGGCGCATCCTGGGAGCTGGGCACGCTGAGCAGCCTACACTGCCCACTTTGAGCACCTGCCCAGCTCCCAGGAGAGAAGGAGGGGAACCATCAGAACCAGCAGATCTAAGGGAGACCTGCTCTCCCAGGCATCTGAAGACTCAGCAGGCAGGTGGGGAGCACGCCAGGGAGAAGCCAAAAACCTACAGGCGCTTTCCAAAGGACCTCAGCTCAGAATGCATCCTGCCAGCCTAGTGGCTACGCAGAGCCCTGTGCCATCTTATGCCCTCCTGCACAGCCCCTTGGGGGCTCTGGGCATTGCCGTGGTGCCCAGAAGGGGTGGGCAGGAGGTCAGGCCACAATCACCAGGCCTGCAGGCAGACTAGGCACCAGGTCCACGGATGGAGGCTCCCATCCTTCCCATCCCCCTGCCCCACCAGGATCTGCCACCAAATAGCCCTGGACCTGAAGGGTGGAGCTGGGGGTGGAGGGAGCTCACAGGAGCCAGTCCCTACCCCGCCAGCTCCAGGACTCAGAGACAGCCCCGGGCCAGGAACTTTGCCCTGTCTGGCAGTGCTGCAGCCAGGCCATTCACATGGGCCGGCTGGATGCTGGCAGCTCCCAGGCCTCCCCCAGCAGGGCCCAGGGAGGACTTGGGAAGGCAGCCGTGGGTCAGCACCTTGGGGACTGGGAGACGCTCAGGTCACACTGCCTTCATGTTGGGGCCGGGAATCCCCAAGGAACCATGCAGACTGGAACCCCACCCTCCAGAATCAAATGCCCCACCAGTCCACCCAGATGAGCAAAGAAAACAGGTTATCCACATCAGGGCTTGGTGACGCTACACAGCAGCGTGGGTACGTCACAACCTTGTCTGTGCCTTCACTCAACTCTCCAGAGGCAAGGCACTCTGCGAAGGCTGGGGAAGGGCCTTCTCAGTCTAGTCTGTAGTGCCCACCAAGCTCCTGCCCTGCCCTGAGCCCTGGATGGGTGCCAGCATCCCTGTGTTCTCCAGTAGCCGGTGACGTCCCCACAGCACTGGGAATCCGGGGGCAGGGCAAGGACACTTTCACCCTATTTTACAGACTTCTGAGAGCTGCTCAGGACAGAGCCTGTGTAGGCGGGGATGCTATCCTAATTTATTTTTTGAGATAAAATTCATAACGCATGAAATCCACCATTTTAGTCTTTTTTTTTTTTTTTTTAAGACGGAGTCTCGTTCTGTTACCCAGGCTGGAGTGCTGTGGTACGATCTCGGCTCACTGCAACCTCCACCCCCGGGTTCAAGCAACCCTCCTACCTCAGGCTCCCAAGTAGCAGGGATTACAGACGCCTACCATCACACCCAGCTAATTTTTGTATTTTCAGTAGAGATGGGGTTTTGCTATGTTGGCCAGGCTGGTACCAAACTCCTGACCTCAGGTGATCCACTCGCCTTGGGCTCCCAAAGGGCTGGGATTACAGGCGTGAGCCACCAGGCCCAGCCATTTTAGCCATCTTAAAGTGTACCCTTCAGTGTTTTTAATATGTTCACAGTGCTGTGTAATCACCACCACTAATTCCAGAACACTTCCACCACCCCCTCCCACCAGCAGCCGCTCCGCCCCTCCTCCCCCAGCCCCTGGCAACCACCAGTCTGCTTTCTGTCTCTGTGGACTGGCCTGTTCGGGACATTTTTTATGAATGGCCTCACCACGTGGCCTTCTGTGCCTCGTTCCTTTTGCTTCTCCTGGCGTTCTAAAGGCTCGGCCACAGCGCAGCCTGGGTCTGTGCCCGCTCCACTCGTTGGCTGCTTATATTCTACTGCAGGAGTGTGCAATCTTTTGGCTTCCCTGGGCCTGGGCCACACTGGGAGAACTGTCTAGGACCACACATAAAATACACTAACACTAATGATGGCTGATCACCAAAAAACAAACCCTCATAATGTTTTAAGAAAGTTTATGAATTTGGTCGGGCACAGTGGCTCATGCCTGTAATCTTAGCACTTTGGGAGGCTGAGGCAGGTGGATCACTTGAGGTCAGGAGTTTGAAACCAGCCTGGCCAACATGGCAAAACCCCATGTCTACTAAAAATAGAAAAATTAGCAGGGCATGGTGGTGGGCGCCTGTAATCCCATCTACTCGGGAGGCTGAGGCAGGAGAATCACTTAAACCCAGGAGGTGGAGGTTGCAGTGAGCCAAGATCCCACCACTGCACTCCATCCTGGGCAACAGAGGGAGACTCTATCTCAAAAAAAAAAAAAAAAAAAAAAAAAGTTTACCAATGTGTGTCGGGCTGCATTCAAAGCCATCCTGGGCCACGCTGCGGGCTGGACAAGCTTGTTCTACCATATGGGCCTGCCACATTTCGTTTGTCCGTTCCTCAGCTGACAGACATTTGGGTCATTTCCAGGTCTATCTGAATTTTATTCTCAGGGACCGAGCCAGGGGACTGTGCAAGGTTGAAGGGAGAGCTACACCTTAACCGTCACCCCACAACTTCTGTTCTCCCAAGACCCCATCGCGTACAGGAGGTTGAGGTCCTACCAGATGCACCCTTGTGGGAGTCCCAGCTTTGTGTCCGCATGTGTGAAGGAATGGAGGGGGCAGGAGAGGGACTGGGGGTGGGGAGGCCTGGGAGTCCAGGCCAGCACGTAGACTGTGGGGACACAAGGCAGGTAGGCAGAATCCACACCTTCCAGGGTCTGTCCGGGCTGTGCCAGGCTGCTGAGGGAGGATGCTGGGCAGGTCAGGGTGGAGGGAGGTCCCAGTGGCCAGGGGAGTTGGGGAGGGACCCTCCAGGATCCCCGAAGAGAGGGCAAAGGGTACCCCCCAAGGGCCTGAGAGAGAAACCAGAAGGTGAAGGTGGCATCAGAGACGGGCCTTAGAGGACAAGAAAGATTTCTGAGCACATTTTTGGAAGTTCAAAGCATAACCTGCATGACCTTGCACACAGGGCACAGGGCAAAGGCTTATTTAATTCGCTCAGTGGGAACGGCAGGAGGCAAAGCCGGCTCAGAGGAGGATTCAGGGCGAAGTGCCTACAGCCCTTGAGAGCTGGCGAGATGGATTAAGATGGAAAGAAGAGGTGGGCTGTCGGTGGCGTGCAGGCAACACAGCCGTCACCACTCGCCATCTTCTCTGCCACAAAGAATCCACTTGCACCTCTACCAAAACTGTAGTTCATGCAGGGTGTCAATGAGTCTGGGCCCCATTTGATCACAAACACTGGGGACACACATCCCCAGAGTTGGCCTAATTGATCCAACAGAGCAGAGTGGAAGAAGTGGGCATCCAGACGGGGGTGCGGCTTGAGCAAGGGCCAGAGGCAGGAAGGCAGGCAGCAGAGAGAGGAGGGCAGGACTTCCCAGGGGTACACCCCAGGGAACTGCTCTCTGGAAAGGGCGGGCTCTGGGTGGCAGCGAGAGAGGAGGGCAGGACTTCCCAGGGGTACACCCCAGGGAACTGCTCTCCGGAAAGGGTGGGCTCTGGGTGGCAGCGAGAGAGGAGGGCAGGACTTCCCAGGGGTACACCCCAGGGAACTGTTCCCCGGCTTCTCAGAAGTGCTTCAGGGCATGGACAGGCCTCCACAATCCCCAGTGCAGGCACGTCACGGAACCAAGTGCAAGGTGAAGAAGTGGAAAGTCCCCAGAATCCCCAGACGGGGCAGGAAAGCAGCCATGGGTGGCTGACAAGTGAAATGGTGACACCTGAGCCCAGATACCTAAAGCCACCGCCCAGAGGGGCCACCGAGGGTCACCAAGAATCTGGGATACCCACTGGCATCCTGAGTATCCCCACTGCTGCCCCCACCACTGTCCTTGACCTAAGTCAGATCACAGCCCCCTCTGCTCAAAGCCTCCAATGGCGCCCACATCACTCAGGAAAGCCAAAAGTCCTTATCGCCCTAAAGGCCCCACACGACCTGCTCCCTGCCCTCTGACCTCCTACCACTGTCCCCTCCTCATCTGCTGCAGCCTCACCTGCCTCCCAGCTGTTCCTGCAACTTGCCAAGCACAGTCCTGCCTCCGTCCCCTTGCACTGGCTGTGCCGGTGGCCAGGAGCATGCTCTGTCCCCACGTTGTCCGGTGCTGGCCCCTTCTTATCACTCAGATCTCAGGTTCAGCATCCTCCTGTTCCTCCTGCTAGCCACCGAGACCTGTCCTCCGTCCCCCACCCACGGTAGGGGTCATCCCCTTCTGGCAAACTCGTCCACCTCTCTCCCCGCACAGGACAAGAGCCCAGCCACAGCCCCAACCTCGGCTCCCTGGTTCTGTGAGCCCCGTACACAGCAGGTGCTGGCTTAGTGGGTGTGTGAACACATTTGACTGTCCTGTGAGTGGGAGTAAGGCAGAGACAAGCATTCCCAGTGAGGGATGAGGATGCTGAGGACAGAGAAAGGAACACCCGCCAGCAGCCATTCCTTCTCACCCAAGCACTCCCAGCAACACAGTGACCAGGGCATCTGTGGATGGACCCAAAGTCACTGTTCGGGTGGTCTTGGGAAAAACTAACTCCAACCTCAGGGACCCGGAGGTTGGAGGGCCTGGAGGAAGGATTGTCTGCTGGGTGTCTAGCCAAAATTGCTTGGGGAGCCCCCAAGGAAGACAGGACATGCCAAGCACCCAGAAAGAACTGGGGACCACTTCTACATGGGGTCCACAGGACAAGGAGCCAGGCATGCAAGGCCCAAGGGACCTGGGTCCCCACTGCCTCACTGCTCCCTCACCAGGGGGCCAGGGCCCTAAACAGTGCCAGAGAGGTCCTGCTTATTCCTGGGGCAGCCCCTGCCGCCCTGTTCGTGACTTGTCTGTCCCTGTCATGAACTGTGGGCAGCAGACCGGGAGTGTTGACTGACCCATGCCAGGTCCCCACGATCAGACACAGGGTCAGGCCCAAAGCAGGTGCCGGTTAACGCTGTGGGATGAGGATTTCTGGCAGTTTCAATTACTTCTTGAACACTCCTGGCAATGTAGACAGTCAGTGCCCAATGAGTGCTGCCAGTTGGTGGTTACTTCCTGAGTGCCAGGCGCTGCTCCATGCCCTACTTCTGCGCCCGCCCCATGGCTGCCTCCTCCTGGAGGCCCTCAGGGGATCCTTGAGGATGGAGCCCCTGCCTCTGCAGAGATGCTCTGCCTCCAAGCCTCTGGGCTGACTCGGTATCACCTCCCGAGGACCTGTCCATTCTGTCCATCCAAATCCCACCTCCCTGGAGGCCCATTCACCAGCCCACACTTACTGGGCACCTACTGAATACCATGGCTATACTGCGGGTCCAAGGGAGCTCACGAGGAGAAAGGTGCAGTTCCTGGCATCACAGCAAACTTGGCAGAGCAATCAGGAGCTGGACTCATGGCAGCCAGAGACCCCAGGACCCCAGGACAGGGGGAGAGAGGCCCTCAGCTGCTGGGGAGCCCTGCCCCAGTGGACCCTCCAACCCCATGAGAATCCCCTATCCTTGACCCAGTTTCTACCCGAACCCCTGAAAGGGGGAGAGGCACAGAGGCCCCGAAGATGGCCCACCTTGTCCTGCACCATCCATCAAGTACAGCAGCTCCTCAAATAACACTGTTGCTTTCAACGTGGTTTCGTGATAACGCTGATGAGAAAAACAAAATCGCTTCCCATTCAGGGCCATTGCGTGGCGTGTGCATCAGTTCCCCAGGTCTGTGTGGGTTTTCTCCCTATCCTCCAGCTCCCCCATACCCCAACGCGGCGCACATCAGGTGAACAGGCGTGTCGCCATGGCCCTGGCTGAGTGGGTGTGTGCATGTGAGTGTTCCCCGCAAGGGGATGGTGTTCTGAGCAGGGTCGGGTCCCACCTCGTTCCCAGAGCTGCTGAGACAGGCTCGGCCACTCGTGACCTTGAACTGGAAAGTGGGTTGGAAAAATGAATGAATAAATGCATAAAAATTATTGCAAAATAAAAATTCGTCAAATAGACACAGTCAGACGAACGCATGGCAATACAGGAAGCCACCACGTTTGTGACTGTTTGATTTTGAAGTGCGTGGTGGCAGGAGGCACTCCCGGGAGACTACGGTCACCGTGCAGATGTGTGTTCCGCTGTCACTCACTGACGCGCGGAAAGCTGGGGAAGCAATTCTCTTCCCTGTTTAATTCACTTTTCTTACATTATGTGTAGCTCACATTTACTTCAGTGTTTAATATTAGAAGTGTTTGGGGTCTTCATTTGAAGCTTGGTGATGTTTTTGTAACCAGAAGTACCTGGCAGGAACTTAAGTCTTACCTGTATCTATCAACTTATGGTAATACTAGTTTCCTTAAACCAATTTTCACTGACAACTGGCATCACTTTGCTTAAAGTCGCAGCTTCCAAGAACTTATGGATGACGTGACATGAGGACTCACTGTACACCGTGCCCAGGAAAAAAGTCTGGGGTGCCCTGTGGCCAGCCTGGGCCCAGCGAGGCCCGGGACTCTCAGACCAGAGCTTCCCCCAACATCCCACAACATCCTCCCTTCTCAGCAGCATCGGCAACACCAGGGAGGGCAGTGCCGCTGCACACACGGTGCCCAGCCTCCTCGGCCCTGCGCGAGGCCACTGCAGCCTTTCCTCTGGGGCTGCGTGCTGGTTGCATGTCCTCTTTCACTTACTGTCTCGTAACGAGTCAGGATGGAGAGGCTGACGGGGCTCATCCTGGGGTTGGCCCGGCTCTGACCTGGGGAGGTGGCTAACCCTAAGTCCTGTCACTCCCTCCGAATCAGGGGCACCACACCCCAGGGCTGCTGGGAGGCTGGATGGAAGAACAGTGGCCCTGGTGCACACAGGAGGTGCTTGGGACCAGCCAGGGACCCTCCTGAGACATCTATTCCTACTCTGGACCAGCCCGCTGGCCAGGCCCCCAACAAACAAGCCCCAGGGCTGCCTGCAGGCACCTGGATCCGCCAAAGCCCAGGTTCTCACGCTCACTTCCTCTTCATGGGAGGCTGGGGACGCCCACCAGGCCCAAAACCCCAACACACTCTCAGGGAGGGCTCACCCTAGAAGATCCTGTGTAGACACCTTCTAAAGGGATGGGAAAGGGGAAGCAGAAGCGGGGAGGGGTGGAGGGAAAGTGAGGAAAGAGGGGAGCAGGAGGTATGGGGGAGGGGAAGAGGGGTAGCCAGAGGCGGAAGGGCCATTCCCCAGCCTCCCCATGTGGGCGGGGGCAGGGTTGCCCGCCCCGCCCCACCCCACCAGACTCCTGAAGGCAGGAGGCCAGGACAGGTGCGAGTCCGCCAAGAACACAGGGCGCAAGGCCCCACGGAGGTCACAGATCCCCCTATGGCCAGGCAGGCCCTGCTGGCAGTGTCTATGGGAAAGGCCCTGGACCCAGCCTGCTACATTCAGGCCTGTCAGTGGGCACTGGGGTTGCCGCAAATGCCAGGGTAGCTGGACCCATCCTGTGGAGTGGAAGCCCAGGCCCCTGAGCCCGCTCCAGGAGGGTCCAGACCTACAGGGTGACCTGAGGGAGCCCTGAGCAGGGCACCAGAGGACTGAAGGAGGTGGTGGAGAGAGGGGTTCTGCAGGGCCACAAGCACCCCGACTGGTCCCATTCATGCCCTCAGCTCCCGCCGGCTGCACCTGCCCACCTCTCCCTTCACCCGCCTCACCCACACCTTGCAGCCTCAGACCCGTCACCCAGGGCGGCCTCCAATGTTCCCAGAGGCTGCACCCTCTGCCGGCACCCCTCTCCCCAACTCCCTTCTCCTGGACACCTCAGCTGCTACCCAGGTCTCCTCCTCTAGCCCCAGCCCAGGGTGGCTTGTGTGATGTCAGGAGAGGTGTGGGATCCCGGGAGCTGGAGGAATGGCCCTGACATCACACAGGCCACCCTGGGCTGAAGCTGGAGTGGCCTTGTCTGTGCCCCGAGACTGTGAACTTCATGGGGCTGGGTCCTGCTGGGGCCACAGCGGGGGATGGGTAGGTGACTGTGTGGATGGACAGATGGATGCGCTCGGTGAATGGTTTGGTCCACGCTCCGGCCCACGTGCCCCAGCACCCCGCTCCACCTGCTGTTCTCTGAGCTCCCTGCCCCCGCATGCTTTCCTGGGACTCCACGGCACAGACCTCTGAGCCGATGGCTGTCCTCACAGGCCCGGGGCCCCTCGGGACGGCCCTTCCGGTGACTTCCTGCCAGGGAGGCTGGGGGAGGGGTAAACAAGGCCTCCAGATGGCTTCCTGTGGCTGGGCAGCCGTGGGAACAGCCCGGCCCAGGGACGCCACCAAAGGAGGGGAGGGTGGGAGCAGGGGCCGGCCAGCAGTATCCATCAGCAGAGCATCTGCTGAGATGGACCCGCTGCCCTCTTGGAGCCTCCGACATGGCCGGGGGGGATGTGACACCCTGTTTACAGAGGGGGACACTGAAGCACAGGCAGGCAAGTTACCCCAAGGCCAGCCGCGAGACCCCTGAGCCCATCAAACCCAGTGCCCTCCCCTCCACACCAGAGGCTCCTGACTCTGGCCTCATCTGCAAAGGAGCAGACGAGCTGGCTGGCTGGAGGCCACAACACCACGACGTGCAGGCGTGCAGGTGCCAGCTCGTCTGTCTTCCGTCCCGCACTGCCACTCCCCAACTGTGTCACCTAGCAGAGTGCCAGCCTCAGACACCAGCTTCCCTCCCTGGGAAACAGGGCAGCCATGGCAGCTGCCACCAGGGGACCCTGAGGTTTAAGGATGTGCCCTGGGTGAGCTCAGGCTGCCGGCCCAGAAGAGGCTCGCGACGGTACCATTCAGAGTGATGCTGTTCCATCAGGTGCTGGGTGCCCAGGAGGAGCCTGTCCTCACCCGGCTTGCCCCTTCCTGGTGCCTCGTGCACGACTCCCTCTGCACCGTGATGCCATCTTCTCCCAAAAGCCCACCCTGACTAGCTGCTTCCTGCCCCACCGTGACTTCTAAGTCTTGGGGACACACGCTCCAGGAACGGAACTGCCATCTCCAAGTCTATCAATCTCTAGGGAACTGCCGTCTCTAGGTCTATAAGTCCTACTCATCCATGGGATCTCTTTGGGGTCACGACCGCCCCTCTCTGCCTACTGTCATCCCCACAGGGCCAGTGTGGGCCCGGGCAGCCCCCCAAGAGGTATGGGGAGGCGGGAACTACATAGCAGCCAGGATAGGGATGAAGGGGGTGGCAGGACACACAGCCGGGCACCAACAACCCTCCCGTCTGAGCCAGGGTTCTGCCAGTGGGCCAAGAAAGACTCACCCCGGTGCCGAGATGCACATCCTGGCTGTCCACGGCCTCACTTAGGAGAGCCCATCATGGGGGTGGGGAGTTGGCTGGTTAATAAGCATCTGGCCAGACCCAGAGACCAGGGTCCAAGGGTGCCATCGGGAGAGGACCCCAGTCAACACCCAGGGAAATTTCAAGTGACACCGCAGAACCGCACCCAAGGCCGGCCTGGTTCTTGTGAAATGAAGCAGAAGCCCAGAGCTACTGCAGCCATGTATTCACCGGGCTGTTTGAATTTTTATAATGAACGTGACCAAATGTGCAACTAAAACAATAACCACGTTTGGGCTGGGCACAGAGGCGGGCCGGGCGCAGTGGCAGGCCGGGCACAGAGTGGGCCAGGCGCAGTGGCTCACACTGTAATCCCGGCACTTCGGGAGGCCGAGGCAGGAGGATCCCTTGAGTCCAGGAGACCAGCCCAGACAACATGGTGAAATGCCATCTCTACAAAAAATAGCTGGGCATAGTGGTACATGCCTGTGGTCCCAGCTACTCAGGAGGCTAAGTCAGGAGAATCGCTTGTGCCTGGGAGGCAGAGGTTGCAGTGAGCTGAGATCGTGCCATTGCACTCCAGCCTGGACAACAGAGGGAGACTCCATCTCAAAAAAGAGAAAACAATAACTACATGTTTGAAGTGTTGTTCAAATGTCACCTCTCCCCTATGTGAGCTCCTCGTGGGTCCCGTAGTGCTGCCATTGCAGGTCCCCAGCCTGCCCCAAGAACACAACCTGGCAGGTGGGGAAACTGAGGTACCCGTGGGCAGCCCTCTGCCAGGTCACAGGCCTGGAAGAGAGTAAGAGGCGTGCCACCACAACCCGGTCCATCCATGGCAGTCACCGGCCCAGAAGCAAGCAGCTTGGCTCAGCTGGCTGGGGCTCACCCATCTGCTGTGGGGGCTGGGGTCTCCCCATTCTCCAAACACAAAAGCTGAGGCCCAGAAAGGGCAGGAGCAGGGAGAGCTGGCAGAGCCAGGGCCAGGCCTTGTAGCTCCCTAGGGCCATGCAGAGAGGACAGGGAGGCCACCAAGGGGAGGGGCAGCCGGGAGCCCCGGGCACCCCCAGGGACCCCCTGAGCTCCACACGGCAATTCCCAGCAGATGGGCCTCTGGGCAGCTGGCCAGAGGGAAGCAAAGCCCGGGAGGAAGTGCCTCTGCGGCTGACCCAGGACGGGGAGATTAAAGGAGAAGATGTTTGCCTTGGCAGGGGCCCCAGGACCAGGCGAGCCAGAGGAGGGGGCCAGCGTTCCAGGCATCAGTAGAAGATGCCAGAGTGGGGGTGCCAGGAGTAAGAGGTACCCGCTCTAGGGGCAGGGGCAGAGTGGATGAGCAGGTAAAGCACACTGTGTGCCGCAGCACGGGTGGTGACGGGGACCTGAGGCGGGCGGGAAGAAAACCTGGGTGGGGTGGCGGGGAATCCTCCAAGCCCTCCCAAGCCTCTTCCAGGAAGCCTGAGTCACAGGAGGGCCCCAGGGCCAGGAGAGCAGCCGGGAGCACCGGTCCCGTGGGAAGGGGACCGAGATGGGGACAGGGACAGGGCAGGGCCACCCGTCACCTCCTCTAGCTGGGCCAGGCCTGGGTTCGAGGTCTCCGTGGCGGGTGAGGACGAGGCCGTGGGAACAGGCTCCTGCAGCTCTCCGGAGGGACGGGGGGGTGGTAAAGCTAGAGAGACTGGGTCCAGCCCATCCTGCAGAAGGGGAAACTGAGGTCCAAGAGAAGAGCCTCTTGGACAATGACGTCATCAACTGAAGCGTCCCCTGGGCAGCCCAGGCCCGGACACTGGGAAGACCAAGGCAAGCGTCTCCCCAGCCAGGCCCCGAGCACCCTCATCCGGGGGTATTCAGCTTCCAGAGTCCAGGTCTAGCACATCCACGCTCAGCCACGGACCCGAGACCCTCCAACTCCCAGGGTTAGAGCCTCCCTCCTAATGCCCCATTTCCAGGACCCACCCCAGGGAACTCTGATCCCCCCAGGCCCTGCCCCACCTCACCGCCTTGCTCTAGAACATTCCCTGGCTCTGCCACTCCATGCCCCAGGATGGGAGTCAGACCTCACCCCAGGGAAATCTGATCCCCCCAGGCCCTGCCCCACCTCACCGCCTCGCTCTAGAACATTCCCTGGCTCTGCCACTCCATGCCCCAGGATGGGAGTCAGACCCCACCCCAGGGAAATCTGATCCCCCCAGGCCCTGCCCCACCTCATAGCCTTGCTCTAGAACATTCCCTGGCTCTGCCACTCCATGCCCCAGGATGGGAGTCAGGGACTTGAACCCTAGCATGCCGCAGTCTAGGGGGTTCCCAGACTCCCATCTGCCCACATCAGTAATGGTGGCTCCTGCAGGGGTAGTGGAATCTCTGGGAGTCGGGGGCTGTGCCTCAAACAGAACCAAGCAATCCGGGGGTGCTTCCCCACCTTACAACCACTCATCTGGTCCAGCCTCTTATTTGCAAGTGCAGAGCAGAGACTCCAAGGGATGTTATGCCCACCTCTGAGGGTCACCTAGCAAGAGACCTGGGCCCCACTGGCCCACTCCACCTCTCATCCAGCAGACAAACCCTGAGCACTGGCTAGGCCAAGCCCCAGGCAGAGGGCACAGGAGCCCTCTTCTCGGCCATCCCAACACCACTGGACCCTGACCACATCTTCCAGGGCCAAGGGCTCCAGCCTGGGCACCTCCAGGCAGGCCTCAAGCAGACACCTCCCTCCCTGCTCTGCCTGTGCTGACTGTCCAGGGTCCCACGTCCCGGTCTCGGCCCGTCCAGGACTCAGCCACACACAGCCAGGCTCACACATAATAAACGCAGGAGCCAGGCCGACCCTGGACAGAGAGCGGGCTAGTGGTGCCAAGGCCTCAGAACCAGGGGCAGCAGGAGGAGCAATGCCCAACTGAGGTCTAATTTCTGCAAAACATGTTGTTCAACTCCCTTCCAGCTCCGATGGGCAAGGATAACAGAACCTTACTGAACTATCCAGAAAAATCACTGCCTTTTATAGACAAGAACACTGGTCCCAAAGAGGTCAAAACCAGGCTCCACAGCCACTGAGGCACTCAGGCCCCGAGGCAGGGTTCTCATGCCCAGTACCCGCCCCCCCCACCTGCCTTGTGAGGGTTTGCAGGGGATGTGCACCCCACCTTCACCTCCTGACTCACTGTACCCCAACTGAGGCCAGCGGGGAGCATGTGCCCAGGGTGGGGCAGCCAGGTGGCAGAGCTGTCATTGTTCTGTACTTGTGGTAGGAGCTGGGCATGGCAGAGGCCCTTCCCAGCAGGACTCCTGTCCTCTGCCACCCAACCCCAACCCAGGACAGGCCTTACAGGAAGATGTCCCAGCCCACCCGGGGGGCTCCATCCCGGTCACTGGGACCTCCTTCAGAGAGCCCCCATTGCCTGGAGCCTGTGTGACCTCATGAAGTGACAGAGCCTCAGCCTCTCACTGTACAATGGGCAGACGGCCTGCCCTGTTGTCACAGAGACCTACCAGAATGGGGTCGGCACAGCCCTGCACACCCTGGCAACTACCTTCCCCAAGCCCTGGCTTCCCTGCCTGTAACACAGCTCTCACTCCTGCTCCAGGAGCCACTCTGGCCCTGAGGAGGTGGCTGAAGCCACATTCAACACCAATCAACCTGCGTTCATCCCGTTGAGCCCTCTGGGGCCTTCCAGCCTGGCTTTCTCCCTGGCCAGCAAAACAGCAAGGGAGGAGAGGCTGCAGGATCCAAGCCCCCAGCCAGCCCGGCCACCCTCCCACAGGAACACCTGGCTCAAGGGCAGGTCACAGAGAGTGCAGCCCAGGCTGTTTCGTTCCCTGGATCCTTCGTCCACTGTGCCTGGAACCCCAGCAGGCTCAGTGCACTCAGGGCCCACACGTCAGCTTGTCTGCTCCGCACACGCAGCCCATCAGGTTATGCGTGGTCTCGTCCCACGAGAGAAGGGTACACTGAGGCTCAGAAGGTGACATAGCCAAGCTGGCGTGGCCAAGTTAGCCTTTCCCGAGGCCACCTCCCCCCACTCTGTAGCCCCCATCCCCACCTCATCTCTTCCAGGCCCAATCATCAGCAGGTGCCCTTTGTCCCCCGTGTGCCTGTGGCACAGCTGCTCCACTTGGTGCCAGCTCCTCGGGGCAGGGCTTGAGACTGTCCTGTTCCCAATGGGCCAGAGCAGGCATACACAGTAGGTGCTCCAGGGTTGGGGGCTCGGTGAGAGAGGAATGCTGGACGGGCGGCCCGGGGCCAGATTCCATGCCACCTGATGACCTGGAGAGGGGTCCTTAGGGCCACACCCTTGGCTGGGAAGAAGAGCCTCACCTTTTCTAAACTGTCTTTTGTACAACAGCCTTGGCGCAGCTCAAAAGATAAGTGAGGTTCTCAGGATCCTGACCTGAGGCGCCCCAAGGAGGGGAGACATGTGCACCCTTTCTGCCAGGTGAACTACTGGGCCATCGGAACCCACAGCTCTTGCCCCACCCACACTGGCACCGGCTGTGTCCACGTAGCCCTGATCCCACTTGGCTAAAGAGCGCAGCTCTCAGCTGCCATAGGCGGCTGCCAGGACCCTCCACTCTCTGCTCGGGCTCCTGGGTGGAAGGAAACACCTGTCTATGTCCCCGTCCCACCTCCGGGAGGCCCCACTCCACCCGACCCCCAGGGAGGCCAGCCTACCCGATTGGCAGGCATGGGGCACACCCCGGGCTGCCCCCAACCGCACCCACCCCACTCGCAGCACACCGAAATCAGGCAGCGGCGATGCCACCCCGACCACGTACCTGTGCGAAGTGCAGTACCTCCTCCTGCGGCCCACAGCCACTCCCACCCAACTCTGAACCTCCACCCACGGCCCACGGCCATTCCCACCCAACTCTGAACTGTGCAGAGAGGGCGGGGCTCATCGGCCCTCGGACCTTGCCCAGGTTCCTGCCTATGGGTCCTGCGAGCAGGTCCAGGTCAGAAGGAGGGGTGGGAAGTCTTTTTTACCTCACACATGTTCACCCGTGTGACCGAGCCTCACCATTTCCTGCCAGGAAGACCCATCATTGCTCCCATTTTACAGGTGTGGAAACAGAGGAGCAAGAAGTCAAGCATCCAGGCCGGGCGCGGTGGCTCAAGCCTGTAATCCCAGCACTTTGGGAGGCCGAGACGGGCGGATCACGAGGTCAGGAGATCGAGACCATCCTGGCTAACATGGTGAAACCCCGTCTCTACTAAAAATACAAAAAAAATAAGCCGGGCGAGGTGGCGGGCGCCTGTAGTCCCAGCTGCTCGGGAGGCTGAGGCAGGAGAATTGCGCGAACCCGGGAGGCGGAGCTTGCAGTGAGCAGAGAGCGGGCCACTGCACTCCAGCCTGGGTGACAGAGCGAGACTCTGTCTCAAAAAAAAAAAAAAAAAAGAAGTCAAGCATCCAGTAAGACACTGGGAAACCAGGCCCTCCTGCCTCTAGCCCAGCCTCGGCCTGCTGCACTTGCTAGGAAACGCCACTGAGGGCAGGGAGGGGTGCCAGGGATCAGACGGAGTAGGTGACAGCAAGGGTGGCCAAGGTGGAGGTAGGGAGAAGCGGTGCTCTTGAGGTGAGAAAGTGCCCTGGGGTGGTCTGGGACAGCAGCCATCTGGTTACAGCCTTTGGTCAGGTTTGGGACCTTCATGGAACAAGGCAAGCCCAAGGTCTTGGGGGGCAAAAAATCACTGCTATCTGTCAGCCCCAGGCCCAGAAGCTCGCCGCTCAGCCCCTCTGGCCAAATGCCACCTGGGCACCAACCCGGTACCCTTTCCACTCAACTCTCCCTTTCGCCAGGACCTGCCAACCAGGAAGAGGCCTCCCCAAGCTGTATCACCGCCATCTGGATGTAACTCCCTAAGGAGGTCACGTGCATAGGCACTGGGCACCAGCGGACACTCTGCCCACCCTGGCGGTGAGCGGGAGGGCTCACACCAGCTTATGTGCCCCTCTCAGGCTGTGTGTACCTCTGCCCGAGTCCTCAGCCAGTAAAGTCACATCTGTGTAGCTTGGGTGTAGTTACACCACAGAAATTGGCCAATGCCAATTCAGGATTTAGTTAAGTATTTGTTAAGCGTGCCCTCGTGTCATTTTTGAGCCCAGCCACCCATGGTGACTCCAAGACCTCCTCACCATCCAAACTGCCCACTTGTCTGAGAAAGAAGCCACCCACCCGGCCTTCCTGCTGTCTCCCATGTCCAGTGCCTGACTGCCTCAGCCAGCCACCCTCCCCATGTCCTGGGCTGGTACTGAGGACAGAGAGAGGACCAACTGAGGCCCCCAGCCTTACTCAGGGCAGGCTTCCGGGAGGAGGGCAAAGGCAGAGAGGAGCAGGTAGCTGAGGAAACCACCTGGAGGCTGCGTCTCATCCCCGCCTGCATTTTCTCCCTCCTGCTGACTGCCTGTGGGGGCCTGTCCGCAACCTGCCCCGCTCAGCCAGCCAGCCATGCCCCCCCTCCAGGTCCAGCACTCTTCATGCTGACTGCCTGTGGGGGCCTGTCCGCAACCTGCCCTGCTCCACCAGCCAGCCATGCCCCAGCTCCAGGTCCAGCACTGGGCCTGGCACAGAGTGCTTGGCGAACATGTTGGGGGTGTTGAGGGGTGACCAGTTCCCTAGCAGGGCTATTTGGAAACAGTCCAGGAATTCCTACACAGGGCAGCTTCTCCTCCTTAGTAACCAGAGTGAGGGGGGCCAGCATGGTGATTGGGAGACCCCCAGTGGCTAATTCCACTCAGGTGACAGGCTCGGAGCCACCCATTGACAGCAGCTCCAACGCCGCCTTCACAGATGGGAACACCAAGGCTCTGCTTAGCCGTACAGGCTAGGGGTTGCACCAACTCCACCTTTCTGGGCCTCCATCTCCTCATCTGAGAAATGGGGTTAATGAACTTCTTGGGAGGATTGCAGGAACTCTGTGAAGCACGGCTCTGCACAGGGCTGCCAGGGGGCTTCTGTCTGTGTAAGGCCACAGGCACCCTGTGTTCAGTGAACTCCTCTGGTCTGCAGCTGAGGACACTGCTCCAGCCTGGGAACAGGGCCCCCAGGGTCCGCAGACTAGGTGGACGCCCAGCACTCACCATCATGAGCAGGGCACACCCCAGAGCCTGCAGGCAGAGAGAGGAGGTGCAGCACGTGCCTTTCTGCCTTGGCTGAGGGTGCTCGGGCACACAGTGTGACCAGCTAGCCTGGACCCCACGCTGCCCTTGGAGCCGCTATCAGAGAGGACCAGGGAAGCCTCCCTCATAAAGGGCTTCCCTTCGGGAAGCGACAGGCCAGGGTGAAACTGCTCTGCCCACTTGGAGCTAAGCATGCCACCACCCCACCCCGGCGGCCACCAGCTGCCCAGGGGCGTGTCAGGCGTCACCCGTTTAATCCTGAGGCACGTGGATCAAGGCTGCTGACCTGATTCTACCGGGGTGCTGCTTGAAGGGCTGAGGCGCCGCCCGAGTCCCAACACTGGTATGGTCTGAGCCGGACTCCACCCGGCCTGAGACCTGACGCTCGGCTTCCCCGTGACCTCCATTGACATCCACGACCCGCCCTGGAGGCACGGAAGGCTGTGGGGTTCCAGCCCTCCAAACTGTGCAGCTGAGGAAACTGAGCGCTTAACGGGGGTAGAGCCAGATCCTGGGCGGGACCCTGGGCAGGATGAACTCAGGGTAGGAGGTCTCCCGCGCACCCAGAAACGGGAGCGGGTCACCCCTTCCAGCCAGGGGTGTCCTGTGGCTCGCCAGGGGAAACAGCAGCCTCCCGGGGCTCGGCCCCGGCACGTGGTAGCCTCCAGGCCCACGTTCCCGCCGGAGCGGACGCCAGGCGAAGGGTCCCGGGACGCGCCGGCAGGGGGAAGGCGGCGGCCCTCCCGGCTGCGCGGCCCCGAGCCGTGCCCAGAGCGGGCGGCGAGCTCGCGCGCGGACGGCCCCCCACGCGCCTGCACAAAGCGCCGCGCGCCCCCGCCCCGAGCGGGCGCGGAGGAGACTGACCTGGCGGTCCGGGCGGCGCCGGCACGACGGGCGGAGGGCTCGGGACGCGCGCGCCCTCGTGCACAGGCGCGGCCGCGGCGCCGCCAGCTTGGGGCGCGCGCCGGACCCACCGGGTCACGTGGGGGCACGGCCCAATGGGAGCGTTCCCCACGCCGCGGCCGCGCGCTCGCCTCCCCCGAGGCCGCCCCTGGGCTGGGAGGAGGTGGCTGCGGCCGCGCGGGCGGCCTCGGGGGCTGACCTTGGCTCGTGTACCTGGCGGGCGCCTAGGCCAGGTCGGCCTGGGGCGGGCGGGCGTCGGAGGGGCAGTTTTGAAGCCCGAGTGAGGAGGCAGAGGGCGGGATGTGGACGAGGCCATGGAGTTGACGAAACTTCTGGAGTTCTCAGTTTCCCCCTAAGTCGACTGGGGCTGGGTCCCCTGCCGCCAGGCGGGCTGACTGAGGGGATGGGCTGGGGCGACAAGACAGCAGCCACCCGGCCCGGGTACTTGCGGTCAGACCGGCTTCGAGGCCCCCGGACCCCCGTGTTATCAGGACGGGTAGGGCGCCCACGGGACACGTGGTGCTCAGAAGAGCGGGAAGGCCTGTGGACGGGGCCTGCCTGAGCTGCACCACCCCGTGCCTCCAGGCTGCAAGGCCAGCCCAGGTGAGGGCGGCATCTCAGCCTCTAGCCCTTGGGGACCTTGAGGACATCCTCTTCTAGGTCAACCCTTCCTAGGGAGGCTTGTGGCTCCGGTTACTGGAAAAACCAGTGCTGGTTCATGCAGAAGGCCCCAGGACAGGGGGAAACAGAGGCAAGCTGGGGTCTCCCAGGGGGCCTTACCCACCCAGCCCTTTTCCATGCCAATCCCTGGGCCCTTGGCCCAGTCAGATGTTCAACTGCCCCAGTCCTGCCTCCACTTCCCCAAAAGATGCTCTTCCACCCATCCACCCTCAGCAGCCAGAGAGACCCCGGGAAGGTGGGAGTGAGAGCCGCCTTCCTCTGCAAAAGCCTCCAGGCACCGCCTCACTGGTGAAGGCCAGAGACCCTAAACTGTCCCAAGACCACCTGACTGGGCTGCCTCCCTGCCACCTGGCTGCCACCTCTCTCAGCGCCAAGCTCTTCCTCCAACCCAAAGTTTCCTTCCCAGCTAAGGGCGTTTGCACCTGCTGCTCCTTTTGCCTGGAAGTTCACC
The DNA here is from genome assembly GCF_047675955.1 of Chlorocebus sabaeus. Classification (NCBI taxonomy): domain Eukaryota; kingdom Metazoa; phylum Chordata; class Mammalia; order Primates; family Cercopithecidae; genus Chlorocebus; species Chlorocebus sabaeus. The sequence goes on along the minus strand of NC_132911.1, from coordinate 145,045,997 downwards.
CCAGACTATTCCAGGGCTTCTGTCCTTCCCATTGCGTGGTCCCCATCAGCTGCCGCCACCTCTGAGAGCTCAGCCTCCGCTGGCCCTCCTGTCTCTCAGCCCACTACACTCTCCACTCTGCCAGAAAGTCCCCCAATCAGTGACAACACAGGTCACAGTCCACACCTCATCTGGCATGTCCCCATGCCCAGCATCTGGCACAGAGCTGGTGCATGCAAATCCTGGACAGGTGGGTGAGCTGATGGTGTCCAGAGGCCCCTGGTCCTTAAGGGTAGGGGTGGGGATGTCTCAGAGGACATAACCTTGCAGACCCGGGTTCAAATCTGGGCTCATCAGCTCATTTAGTCCTCACACAGCCCATACTGGGAGGGCTAGTGTTCTCCCTGTTTTGCTGATGAGGCACAGAGAATGTCAGCAACTCCCAAAGATTGCCCAGCAAGTTGGGAGTAAAGCTGGTACAATTCCCATGTTTAACTGCTAAATAGGGTGTCCTGTACTTGGTGTGTTCAAGCAGAGATCCACACATGGGAAGGTCAAGGCAACATCCCTGGTGCTCCAGCTGTGAGGTCCTAGGAAAAAGGGAACCTCCCATTAAATGCTTCTATTGCCGGGAAGTTCAGCACCTGTAAAAGCAGCCCCTTCCCATTTCATTGTGGCTGCATTTTAATTCTTATTTTTTAAATGTTTAGCTTCAGGCCAGTCAAAGTGACTCACACTATAATCCCAGCACTTTGGGAGGCTGAGGCAGGAGGATCACTTGAGCCCAGGAATTCAAGACCAGTCTAGGTAACATAGTGGGACCCTATCTCTACAAAAAATAAAAAATGAGTCAGACATGGTGTTATGCTCCTATAGTCCCAGCTGCTCGGGAGGCTAAGGGGGGAGGATCACCTGATCCTAAGAGGTCAAGGCTAGAGTCAGCCCTGATTGCACCACCGCACCCCAGCCTAAGTGAAAGAGCAAGAGCCTGTCTCAGAAAAAAGCATGAATAATTAAATGTTTGGCTTCATCTAGCCTGAGCAGCACCAACTCCCCCTGCCTGTTTCATGCTATTTTCCTCTTCTCCTGCCCAAAATCCCAGAGAGGTTCTATCCCAGCCACCCAAATTTGCTGGGGTGAGTGGGCTCCCAAGAGGCTGGAGTCTCCTTCCTCCCCACACTCTTGTCATCCTGCAGGGAGTTGGGAGCAAAGGAGGAGACTCCTCCTTGCCGGATTCTTTTCGGTTCTCAGACATTCACCGAGTGCTGACCACATGCCAGGGACTTACACCTACCCACCAAGTCCACACTGAGCCCTGCAGAGGAATCCCTGACACCCCCGTTTTGCAGATTAGGAAGCAGAAGCTAAGTGAAAACAGAGTCAAGATTCAAACCCAGTCCTGGTGAAGCCAGAGCCGTCCAACTGCTGTGAGTGGAAGGGCCGGGCATGAAGAGGCTTGGGGAGAATCCTGGGATTTCGTAGCCGGAAGAGAGCTCAAAGTGATTGTGTTTGACAGAGGAGAAAATGGGGCCTCAGAGATGATGGCTGAGCCTTGAAAAGGTGGGGTTAGAAGCCAGGCCCAGTCTTCTGAATTCCAGACTCCAGAATCTCCCCCAGGATTGAGGTATGTTCCACAGAAAGAATCCCAGCTCCACCTGCCCCAGTCACTGGACCTGCCCTGCCCTGGAGGCATGGCCAGGAGGAGGCCCCCAGCAGGCAGGGGATTGCTGGAGGGGGCGCCGACCGTGTAGGACGGTCTAGACGGTGGTGAGCCCTCTGGGTCTGGCAGGATTAGCAGATTAGCTCCAAGGAGGACAAAGACGAGGTCAGCGCTAAGTGGATTTCTGGAAAGCCTCCTCCCAGGGCCCTACAGGAGGGGCCCAGGCTAGGGGACCTAGATCTAGCCACGGAGGGCATGGGTGAGCTAATGGCACCAGCAGCAGCTCTTGAGCCGCCATCACTGTGCTGCACACTTTCACCTCTCCTGGCCTCAGTTTCCCCATCTATAAATGTCATGGTAACAGCTCCAACCTCACAGGGCTCTTGGGAAGACCCCACAAGATGGTGCCTGTCAAGTGCTGCGTTGCTTCTGCCTGCGCAGAGCAGGTGCTCAGTAGATGTCTTTATGACTGTCTTTTGAATCCTCCTCCAGCCCTGAGGGTCAAACAAGATTAAAAAGAGCTTGTTGTTTAGTGGTAAGTTAGGTAAACAGAAGAGGGGTGCAGGAGTATACATCTAGGAAGAGAGTAAGTGTGGGGAACAATGCTCTCTGGGCCACCTCACATCCCCCCTGTGCCCTGATTTCAGTGGCAGTGGCCCATTCTGAGCGAGCTTGGACCCTCCTCCTCAGTGCCTGCCTTCCTTGTGTACCAAGCCCCAAAGGGCAGAGGAGGGCCAGCCCTACGCAGTGTGGCCAGGCTGTGGCGGATACGCCTGCCTCCCATCTGCAGAAGGACCTTCCTCAGGTGTCCGGCACACTTCCCAGGAGGTCCTGAAACCAGCTGAGACCTCGATCACACACCTGTGTTGGCTCCCTCACCTGGTCATCACAAATAAACCACCTGTGCCCATGTCCCCATCTCAGGCTCTGCTATCGAGGGAACCAGCGTAAGCAGCCATGCCCCTGATGCGAAGAGGAAGTAAGGCTTGAGGGAGGCCAGGACTTGGGGGGCTGGCATGCAGGAGCTGCGAAGGTCATTTTCATGTCCCTCCTTCCCCCACTTTCATTAATGCAACCATGCTACTATGATGATGCAATTTTTGTTTGTGTATTAGTGGTGCCTATGAAACCTGCTCTCTTTGTGCATCTGTGGTCAGAGTTCTGAGTGACTGGGCTGGGCGGTTCTGTCGGGGGTCTCATGAGATGCAGTCAGATGGCCAGGGTTCCAGACGTGCAAGGGCCTGACTGCGGCTGGGGGATCCCCTTTGGAGCCCTCTCACTGTCCCAGCTGGCCAGGCCATGCAGGTTATTAGCTGCTGCTTCAGAGTCTTCCTCAAGACGCCCCTCTGTAGGGATGCTTGGGTGTCCTCCCAGCGCTGGGGCTGGCCTCCCCCATATGGAGTGACCCAGGAGAGCAAGACATGTGTGATCTGGCCTCATAAGCCACCCAGCACCACCTCACTGTGTTCTGTGGGGCACCCAGGCATGCCCTGACTTGGCATGGGCAGGGTGGGGCGACTTCCTGAGCCTGCAGCCGGTGCTGCCTGCAAGAATGAGGGAAGACCACTGCAGGCTGAGCTCCGGCCCCTTGGGGGCTGGGGTGGGTGTAGGGCAGTGTCTGACCTGGACTTCTGAGACCACCAATGAGGTAGGGTATGGGAGCTTAGTGGGACACTGAGCTGGGACCACTGCACTGGTGGGGCTCCCCTAAGCCTGTATGCTCTAGCTGTGTGGCCCATTGACAGCTGAAAGGGCTCCTGGCTCCCACGGCTCCTGTGTTTGGCAAACTTTCATTGAGGACCTGTGCCAGGCCGCACTGAGACCTGCAGTGGGAGTCCCCTTAGACAGTGCCCCAGCTACCATACTGGGGGCACCCAGGAGGCACGTCCCAGGCACTGCATCTGAGCAGGGACCTGCCGGCCAAGTGTTCTTCCTGGAGGAAAGGGGCTGGTACTCAGCAGGCAGGAGGGGCGCCTTGGTGGAGGGAGGATGGGGGAGTCAGCAGGGACCCTGTGGCCTGGTGCTAGGGTCCCAGGCAAGAGCTGGGGTGTCTCCTGGGGATGATGGGGCCTCCCTGGGGGTGACCGTGGCCAGGTGTCCCACCATACACAGCCCTGCTGGCCTCAGCCCCATCTGGCACCTGCCATTGCACTTGTGACCCCCAGCTCCCTGAGGACCACTGTCCATAGATGCTCCCACCAGTGAGGAGGCCGGGACACCCACGCTGCAGCGTTGAGGATGCCCGGGAGGGTCGGGGCGGGCGGGCCTGCGGGGAGTGGGCCTCAGGCACGCCACACGGGCGCCCCCTCGTGGGGCCTGTGGGCAGGGCTGCTGCACTGGGTGCGAGCTGGGCACAGGTCACGGGCGCTGCCCTCAGCCAGGTCGAATGCTCTGCTGTTGCTGTAGGGCGATGTTGAACATTTTTGAATGAGAGGCCTGCATTTCCATTTGGCCCCGGGTCCCTAAAATTGCGTGTCAGGTCCTGCCTGCAGCCCCACCTGGCCTCCTCATCTGCTGGGATTTAGGGGAGACGCCAGCAAAAAGCGTGCACATGCCAGCCCTGCAGCACCCCATTCAGGGCGAGAGGCAGAGCCGCAGCCGGGGTCTGCTCCTCACCCCACAGTCCCGGTGAAGGAGGATGCGATCTGCAAGCGCAGAGCCCCCCGCTCAGTCCTTTGAGGCTGAGCGTGTTCACAGTCTGACTGATGCTCCCGCACACACGGCACGGCCGAAGGGAGACCTCTCATGGTCTGATGTGCCCCCATCCTGTGGCCCATCAAGGTGGGGTCCAGCTCCATCCTCTCTGCCCTGCAGGGTCCAGCAGAGCCGGCCTGGAGCTGCTGGTGGGGAGAGTAGCAGGGCTTTGGGATACCACAGCTGGGTGTGGACCCAAGGGTGGTGGAGGGCTCGGGGACTCTCGGAGCAGGCCTGGCAGCTGGTGGGTGTCAGGGGGCTGGCCCAGCCACCACCCCCTACTTCCATCCATGGAGACTATGGCCCTGGGAGAGGCCTCCTCAGCACCCAGGGCTCCCGGGGGTCAGGACCCTCCCCCAGAGACCAGCCTGGGTGGGCCTGTCTTTTCACCCCCACCAATGTAGGGAGAGACTGCTCCATGAGTTGCCCCCACCAGGTCCTGAGACCCAGAGCAGAAGCCCTCCCCAGGTATAGCCCAGACCACTGGCAAGTGGGGAGGGACAGGCTGGTCTGCAGGAAGACCCCCAGCTGGGCCTCAGCAAGCCCACCCCTCAGTGCGACTTAGGAAAATCTATATCTTCAGAGGGGCAGACCTCACGGGAGGTGTCCAGGGAGAGTGGGGAGTGGACTTCCGCCGGGGTCTGCCCAACCTACCCACCCACCCAGGTTCAGAACGCCCCTCTCCCCTGCACCCCTGGCCCACCAGGGGCCCCAGGAGTGGGGTTCCTGCCTCCTGTCCTAAAGCCCTCTCGTGTACCTCTGGGCAAGCGTATTGACAGAGGGCTTTCATCCCACCTCATTTTCTGGGAACCTCTTAGACCCTGGAGGGGCCCGCAGGGCTCAGAGACCACTGTCAAACCAGGAAAACAGCACTGCTTCTGGCACTGAAGTTCCCAACCCTCAATCCAAGAACAATTTGGAGAATTTGTGATAAGGCTGTTTCTCCTGTTCTTTCCAGATTCAATGAATGTCCCTGAGCTGAGGAGGAGAGAGGAGAGATGAGGAAGGCAGAGAGGGGACAGGGGGAGGAAAGCAAGGAACAGAAGGAAGAAGGGGAGGACGGGGAAGGGAAAGAGAGGGAGGGAGGGAGAAAGGAGGGAGGCGGTGACGGGGAACATAAGAAGGGGAGGAGGCAGAAGATGTTCCGGGAAGGGATGAGAGATGGGCTTGGTGCCTGGGCCCTGTGCTTCCCACTCCTCAGCAGATGAGGCCTGTTGGGGAGGCTGAGGAAGGGAGATTGGTGTCCCCACAGGGAACAGAGCAGGGCTGAATCTAGAGATGCAACAATGCAGAGGGTCCAAATGTCCCCACCAGGCCCAGAAGAGGGCTGGGGCAGCTGGCCCCACCCAGGGACCCAGGCTCCGGTGGACTGTGCAGTGCCCAGCAGCAAGGAACGTGGGGCCAGGCCCTCCGGGCCTGATGTGTGCTGAGGCTGCATGTCGAGCCCCCCATGGGGAGCCCGGTGGGAGACAGAGGGCAGCCACAGAACAAGTGACCCTCCCTGGAGTTCGTGGGCCCCAAACACTGGATGCTGCCCAAGACACGGCAGGTCCAGGCTGAGGAACCCTGAGGTCCCGACCCTCTCACCATGGGACAGGGCCTGCAGGAGGCAGCCTCCAGGCCTCCTAAACCTGACAACACCTCGTCCTCCTGGTGTGTGGATCTGTCTTCCATGGCCTGGGATCCATCTCCCTCGTCCCCACCAGTGGGCGCTCAGGGACAGGAGTTGAGTGAGGCTGCATGTGCAATGCGGGGAACACAGGCACTGGTGGAAGCAGCACGGCTTGCTGGAGTCCCAGCTTCCTGGCCGCTCTGGAGTCAAGGAAGGCTGTGGGTCTCATACCATGTCCTCAGAGCTGCTGACCGCCCTCCACAGGGGCCTTTTTCCCAGGAAAAATCTCTTATTCCTGGGAAGCTACCACTGCCAAAAATATGGCCTGACAGGTACCCATCTGACGGGTGCTCCTCAAGCACCCATCCGCGGACACATGCAGAACCTGTACGATGCTCTAAACGTGGGGTGCACACTGCAGCCCTCTCAGCATGGGGGCCATGCACCACCAGTTACCAGGAGAGTCCCCGTGGACATGGGATTACAGCCTGCTGAGCTGGAGAAGTGGCTGCCTTCAGCGGGGCACATGCCTCTCCAATCATCCCAGTCCCCCTCTGCAATGACAGGGCCCCAGGGAGCTTCGGAGAAGGGGATTTCTTCTTGCAAACAAAACCCCACAGGGAACCCCAAGTTCTAGCTCTAGTTTATTCCTCTATCCAGCAAGCATCAGTCAAACACCTCCTGCCTGCCAGGCCTGTGCCAGGACAAGGTGACACCAGACCCTGTCCTCCGGCTACATCAGGGAGGAATTGGCGAACAAGGGAAGGAACAACAGGAAGGTAGCAGTGGAGAGGCCAGGCGCGTGCGATGGCAGTGGTAGTCCTCTGTCCTGCAAATCATCCGAAACCAAACAGCAAGGAAATGCAGGCGGGGAAGCAAACCCAGGAGCCCCTGATGCCCACGCTCTTAGCCACCCATCCACCTGGGTGCGGAAGATGCTCTCAGGGTTCACACTGAGAGAGATTCTGGAGCTGGGCGATGGCCCAAGTGAGTTCAGAACAGGCTGTGGGGCGGGGGCACTCCCACATCTCTAGCAGGGCTTAGAGAACAGTCAAAAGTGGGTTCCAGTCTTGGTGAGGCAGTGAGTATCCCCACCTTGGAAGGTAACCGAACCTCTCTGGGGACTCCTGGGATGGTAGATGGGAGAGGAGATTTCTCCCCAGAGGGGAGACCAGCCTGCTGTCCCGGGCTCGGCAGCAGCTGAAACTCCTTTTGGGGAATTTTCTTTGGAGCTGATTTATGAGGCACAGGAAGAGCCCAGTGTGGTGCAGCCCCACACCGCGTGTGTCCAAACACAGCCTATTGCTGTGGGCACCCTCACCCCCTGCTCCTGGCCCAGGGTGGGGCGACTTGCCAGGGCACACAGAGCCCCCTACCAGGAGCCGGCCTGATCCCTGACCTCTGACCCTGGGAGCATTTGGGCAGTGCTGGCTGAGGAAGCAAAACTGCCAGTGTGGCGTCCATCACACTTTCTACATGTTTTAGCAGCCGGGTTTTTGTTTGTTTAAGAGACAGGGTCTCGCTCTGTTGCCCAGGCTGGAGTGCAGTGGTGCAGTCATGGCTCACTGCAGCCTTGAACAACTGGGCTCAAACGCTCCTCCTGCCTCAGCCTCCGGAGTTGCTAGGACTGTGGCATGTGCCTCCACGGCTGGCTAAGCAGCAGATTTCTTCTTGCAAACAAAACCTTACAAGGAGAAACTCCAAGTTAGAGAACTAGCTTATTCCTATACTAGCAAGCATCAGCCAAACACCTCGTTCATGTCAGGCCCGCACAGGACAAGGTGATACCAGGCCCCGTCCTCCGGACACATCAGGGAGGGGTCAGTGAACAAGCCGAGGAACGACAGGAAGATGCTGTGAGCGTGGCCAGGCACGTGCAGGGGCAGCGGCTGGTTCCCCTCCCTGCAGAACGCACCACCTAAGAGAGAGGCTGCTCGTAACGAGATCAGCAACATCCCCTGTTCACAGAGAGGGAAACAGAGGCACGGAGGGAGCACGTGAATGCGGAGAGGGATCAGCTGAGGAAGGAATTCAATGGGATGAGGCGTAGGTATCTGCCCAAAAGAATTAAAAGCCAGGACTCAAACAAGAACTTGTGGGTGAACATGCGTAGCAGTGCTGTTCACAGTGGCCAAAGCCGGGAAACACTCAAATATCCGTCAACTGGTGCCCAGTTCTTCCACTCTCCCCCACCACAGGGGACCTGAGGCCTTGTGTTGAGACAGCACCAGCTGCAGGCAGTGGTGGACCCTCTGTCATTCGGGTCCCCAGGCCACCAAGGAGGAAGAGCCCCATCCCCTACCGCACTGACCAGCAATTTGTGGTGTGAGTGACACCCACACCTCCATCAATAAGGCCACGGAAGAATCAGGGGTGTGTGTGGCTGCAGCAAACCCAGATGGTCCTGGCCACTCACCTGCCCTGAGGGGCCAACATTTGAGCTCGGCCCTCAATGAGGTGAGCAGTGACCGGCCTAAAGGAAGAGCACTCCTGGCCGAGGGAGGAGCAGTGCCAAGGCCCCACAGCAGATGTGTGCCTGGTGTGTTCAAGGACAGTCAGTGGCTGGCAGAGCCCGCAGTGGGAGGCACAGGCTGTGGGGCCCCGGCGGCCCAGGTGAAGCACTATGCTTCCTCATCAAGGGATGGCAGGCCCTGGCAGTTTTCAGCAGGGAGGGGTGCAATCAGATGTGGGCTCTAGGAGGATGCTCTGGGCCGTGTGGACACTGGGTACTTTGAGAAGCAGGTGGCAGGATCCCAGGCTTCCCAGTGAGGAAATTCAGGAACTCACATAATGGGAAGTGCAGAGGGACTGTGGGCTCCAGGACATGGTGACCACACCCAGCCGTGCGTCTCTAAGATTTTCCCCACCCTCATTCTCAGGCAGGCTTCCCGCATGCTCACAAAAAGGCTGCCTGTCTATCCGGGGACAGGAGAGAGCTCAGAACCCACAATAAGCCTCTGGTCACCTGTCATTGGCCCAAAGCTGGCTAGGCTAACCCACCCTAAACCAATTACTGGCCAGGAGGAAGGGTAGCCAATCTGTGATTTGTCAGCAGTGACAATATAAAACCCTCACAACCCAGCCATGCAGAAAAGGCTTTGAGAGCTCAGACCCTCAGAAAGCCAGCTCCCGCACTGCTCAGCCACTTGCCAAAACTCCCCACTGTCTATAGGGCAGAGCCCAAACTCCTGAGTGTGCCTTTCCAGGCTCTGTGTCCTTAGAAGATTTCACCCTTGCAATGATCCTGAGAAGTTAATGTGATTACTCCCTTGAGAGATGAGGCAACCGAGGTATGGGGAAGTTAAGTAATGTGCCCAAGGCCACTCAGCCATCAGGTGGTGGTGGCAGGACTCACACCCAGACAGTGGCCCAGAGCCTCCCCTGCCCATGCCACCAGCATCTGACTAGCGCTGTCCATGGACGGCCATGGATTTCAAGCCCTCTGGCTTCTGCCTGAGGTTTTCTCTGCGAGTCATGCTGTTCACTCCACGGCAGGCAGGTTCACTCCATGGCAGGCAGGTTTGCTCCCTGGTCTTCACAGAAAACCAATTCGGGGATCCCCCACTCAAAAAGCCTTCCTGGGCTCGCTCCTCTTAGCAGCCTGAGGCCTCGCCTCAGCACTTCCCCTGGCCTGAGTGACCTCCAAGGCCTCACCTGTGAGAACGAGGACGAGGCTGGGAACAGGGTGACCTGAGACACTGTGTGGAAAGGACGCCCCGAAACCCCTGTGGTCCCTGCCCTGTCTCCGGCCCCCCTCCCGCACCTGGAGTTTCCGATGATGGCCCTAGTGTAAACACACCAAGGCGGGAGGAGAAGAAGTGTCAGCCTGGCCTTAAACAAACCTGCTCAGCCGGAGATGGGGAGCAGGCTTGCAGGCAGCAGGGGCTCTGGCTGGAGGGATTTGGATGGGATTTAAATAGGACTTGGTTTACAGAGGGAAAAAATAATTATCTACAAGGCCTCGGATAAAGTAAAGCCCATTTGTTCGTGAGTGAATGAAGGAACACGTGGAAACTGATGATGTCTGCCTGAGACTGGGCTCAGGCAGTTACTCCGTGGGAGCCCGACTGGAGGCTGGCCGTGGGAAACAAGCGGGCTGAGCCCCGGTATCCACTCGAACCGGCATCTCAGTGTGCGCAGGAGCCAAAGGCCAGCTCAGGCACAGCCACCCTGGCAGCACATCAGAATCATGGCAGAGTCTTTAAAATGCTGATGACCGGCCCAGCGTGGTGGCTCACACCTGTAATCCCAGCGCTTTGGGAGGCCGAGGTGGGCGGTCAGGAGTTCGAGACCAGTCTAGCGAACATGGTGAAACCCCATCTCTACTAAAAATACAAAAATTGGCCAGGCATGGTAGCGGGCACCTGTAATCCCAGCTACTTGGGAGGCTGAGGCAGGAGAATTGCCTGAACCCTGGAGGTGGAGGTTGCAGTGAGCTGAGATCGCACCACTACACTCCAGCCTGGGCAACAGAGTGAAACTCTGTCTCGGAAAAAAAAAAAAATGGTGATAACCAGGCCTCTGCCCAGACCATTAAAATCAGCCTGTCTGGGCCAAGCCCAGACATCTGCGTTTGATGGGAGCTCCCGGTGGTTCTGATGCACAGGCAGGCATGGGCACACACGGGCTCACTGGACCCCACACAGCCACAGACCAGACCCAAACCACAACTGTTGCCTCATTTACTCCTCACACAGCCCCAAACATTGCTGTCCTCACTATGCAGATGGGGAAACTGAGGCACAGGGAGGCTAAGTAACTGCTTCTGGTGGGAGGCAGTGGGGCCTGGGTTGAGATCTAAATCTGCCATCCCAAAACCTCCCCATCACCCCATTGATGGATCAGTTTTCTGTTGCCTCCTCTTTCAGATCAGGGTCCCCAGGGCAGATACTGTCCTCATCAGACCTGCAGTCCTCAGGACCATGCCCTCCCTCCCTCCTGACTTGCTCCACAGGCTCCTGTGGGGAAGGAGCTGTGTGCTGGCATGGGTGGGCCTGGGTCTGAGTCCAGACTCTGCCCCCTGCCAGCTGAGTTGGGACCCCTGGGCCCTTGGGTAAGGGCTGGGTCCTGGCAGGCCTCGGGGTGGGGAGGGGGTTGGTTCCTGGGTCTGGGGCTCTGGGGCAGGCAGCTCTGGTGGGCAGGGAGGTGCTTCACCCCTGCCCTGCTCCTGCCCAGGTAGAGGACGTGACACATTAAGTATTCCCCCGGACAGTGGACAGAGCTGGGAGGCTTCCGTCACCCTGCCCGGCAGTCCCACCCAGATGGACCCAAATGCTGAGTGAGGAAGTGCAGAGCCCATGGCCCAGCTCCCAGCAGGAAGAACACTGAGCCAGGGGCAGGCTGGCCCTGAACACTCGTGGAACTTTGGCAGTTCCCATGCCTCTGGGCTTCGGGTTCCTCATGGGTAAATTAAGGAGTCTGAACCCAATCCGTTCGGGGCCATGCTGCCCGCTATGCTGGTCCAGTGTGCCGGTTTCCCAGAGGGCCCGGGGGAGGGTGTCCATCCAGGTTCCTGGGGAACAAGAGCCTCATTGATTGGTGATAACTGCCTGGGACCAGCCAGGGATGAGGCAGGCGTGCACCAGGGCTTCTCTCCTGCTGTCACCCTGCACCCACGACCTGGGAAGGGAAGTTGGCATTAAGTGACACATTTCTGCCTGTACTGGTGTATAGGCCTGGTGGTGACATGCAAGTGACTGAACAATTAGACAGCAGAGGAATTTCTGTACTAAAATTTATTTTGTATACATTAATAATAAATACAAATCAGTGGAAAGAAGAAATTAACGGTCCCCTGCTTTCCCCCTGCCCAGAACGAATCCTTGCTAACGTCCTGCGAGAGTCCCTTCCAGTCGCTCCAGGCAGCTTTTCGCTGTTCTTTAAGGAAGAAAAGGACGTGTGTTTATAGAACGGCACGAGCTCACCCTAAAGATGTCAAACACGGCCAGGATGTACAAAGGTGAAGGACGAAAGCCTCCCGGACGCTGCTGCCTGGAACTAACCCCACACAGCGGTGTCCGGCCCCGCCGGTGGCCTTCTCTGCCAGGGTCCCGGAGAAGGACAGATAGACACATGGTTGATTGGACAAGTGAGGGGAATCTTCCACAGCCCATTTCTCTGTGGGTGTTGACGGGACTCATCTGAGGCTCATCCCAGTCTCTCTGACAGAAATCTGCCCCTGGAGGAGGGTCTGGGGCATGGGGGCAGAGAAACCCTTCCCAACAGCTGACCTGGCTCTAACCCTCTAACTCTCAGTGTGGCTCTGGGGACTGCCTGCCCCATTGGCACTGAACGGGGCCGGACCACACCGTGGTTCTAACCCACGTGGGTTTTTAAACCGTTGACAGCCCCGATGGACCCTCATGGCACAAACATGGGCAATTGCACACACACAAGGTCTGGGGGTTCGTGAAGCCATTGGAGCTTCCCAGGACCCCAGATCCAGACCTCTGAATCAAAGGATGTTGCCTGCACTTCCCCAGCTAAAGAGACGAAAGAGTCTAAGAGCTTCCTCTTGGAGAATGTTTTCAAATGACCTGACTGCCCACCTGCCCCCTACACAGGAGGTGCCTGGTAGAGACAGAGGCTGGACTGGTGGCTAGGACCCCAGGGTCTTTGCTGGGTCTGAGAGGGCCACACCCCCTTCGACACCCATGGCCATGCCCTGCCTGCCCACTCCCCAGACACCCACAGGCAGGACGCAGCAAGCATCTGCTTCTACACACACTCCCGCAGTAGTCCACCCCCAGCAGTCCTGTGCCTGCCCCTGGCCACAGGAGACCCCACCCAGAACTGGCCCTCAGCCGTGACTCCCGCCTGAGACCTGCTGCCCCTCCCACCACCCACCACTGGGGTCTCTCTCCTCCCTCCCCTCCAGGAAGCCCCACCTACTCCTCCACCGACCGCCAACCTTAATCCCACCTGCCACACCAGGCAGGGCCTTCAGGGACAGGGTTCCCCCGGGTCTGGCTGGGGTCTGCAGAGTTTCTCACTTGTAGGCCTTGCACCCCATGGCCTGGCCCTTGTGGGGAACAGCACAGGTGGCTCTGTGCCCTGGTGCGGGGCCACTGTCGTGAGGATACTGCCATCACCACCATTGCTATCAGGAAGGCCATTTGTCCTCTTGTGTTTGTGGATCTGCTGCCTAGTTTCCTGCCGAGCTCAAGGCTCTCACACCCTCACAGAGAGGGGCCTGAGTCACAGGGTCAGGGAGGTCACCCAGTATGGGCACAAGGCTCATTTCCTGAGAGTGGGGCGGGGAGCGGGGGGAGTGGGGACTGGAGCCCAGAGTCCAGTTCGTCAGAAGGAATGCAGGGCCCCAAACCCAGACCATGACCCTCTTCAAAAGCAGAGGCCCGGGCAGGATAGGAACTGGGGAGCTGGCCTTCCAAAAGCACCCCTGGCCATGGGCAGCCACCCTGCAGCCTGAGAATGTGCCTGCCCCACCCAGGCTCCCTCACCTCTTCCCTGAGCTTCAGCCACTCCCAGTCGCTCCCACCAGCTAAGCAGCTTCCGGGCCTGCTCTCTGTCCTCCTGACACGCCTCATAAGCAGGAAGTGGTCTGGGGCCCTCCACAGGCAGGCCTGCTGGATCCCAGACCCCAGCAGCTCTACTGCGAGAAAGACGTGGGGAGCGCCTGGGAGGGAACTTTGAGCACCTCCCCATTCCTCACTGGAAGGAGGACCCCCACCTCCACCTCAGGTCAGGGCACAGAGGTCATGAGAAATGCCCGACATAGGGCCACCTGGGGTCTATGAGAGGCTTTCCTAAGGGGGCCAGGGTAAAGGGGGGGTAACCTGCATCGAGCTGAGTGTCCTGATGGCTGACTCCAGTCAGAGGATGAGCCCTGATCCTGCTCACACACTGAGCCCTGATCCTGGTCACACACTGATCCCCGGCCCTGGTCACACACTGATCCTTGGTTCTAGTCACAGTCTGAGCCCTGATCCTGGTCACACAATGAACCCTGACCCAGGCTCACACTTGACCCCCCATATGGCCTCACGAGTTGGTCAGGACAGAGAAGTCAATGCTCACGACTCCAAGTGAGCCAGCTGAGGCTCTGAGCCATGAAGCCCTGGCCTTGGTCAGCTGTCATGCTGGGACCTGAGCCTGGGGCTTCGATTTTGAGCCTGGTTCTCAGACTTTGAGCCTGGTTCTCGCTCCCAACTCCGAAGCACCTGAAGACTTGGCCTCAGTTGGTGCCCTGGAGGAGCAGTGACAGAGTTGAAGGAGGTAGCCCCTCCTGGATCAGCACCCATGGGGCTGAAGGCAGAGAGGGTCTGTGCCCCAGGCAGACAGTGAACAAAGGCTGGTAGGGGTCCAGAGGTAGGCAGAGCCAGGGTTGCCAGTGGGGGCTGAGCTCCCCTGGGAGGCCTCCAGGAAGACCGCTCAGGACAGAACAGACCGATTTTGGGGGGTAGCAGAGACAGGGAAGGTACTTCCTTAGTGAAAGACTCCACAGCTCTTGGGACAACCTCAAACTGGGCCCCACCAGCAAGAGATGGAATTCTGATCCCAAGTCCTCGTCCCAGCTCCCAGGGCAGGCCCTGGCCACCTTCTGGTCCCTTCTCCAAGCCTCAGGTTTCTCGTCTGTAAAATGCGGGAGACAATCAGGTTCACAGTGGCTTGTAGAAACTTTTGAGGCTGTGTGCATTTCAGGATCTGGTTCAGATTTTAGAAAGACAGTGAGATGTACCTAGCGGATGTCCATACTCACATGCACCCCATGGGGTCTGGGAAGCACCTCCACCACGCACACTGATACTTCTGCCGCGAGCCTCATTGATATGCCCACAGGGAGGGATAGATGGATTCTGAATACCCTCAGGTTGGGTTCAGTCAGTTTATGCGGCTGAGTGAGCTTGTGTTAAACCTACCTAAATGCTTCCCTATCTCAGAGCAGTTTGGATTTCGGGATCCTGGGTTGGGGCTTCAGCAGGCACACATGAGATGTGGTCTGCAGCCCTCACCAGGGCCCCGCCTACCCTGTTGGGACCGCCCATTGGTGGGTGCCATCCACTCCCCTTTGCTCGGTTCCCAGCCCTCCCCTGCCTGCCAACCGGGAGTCTTGGCATCAGCCTTCCGGAAAGTAACCTACCCCGCCAACAACAGCTTCCCTCCTCCCATTCCTGAGCACTCCTCCAGGGCGGCAGGCAGTCGGCAGAGGCAGCAGGCCTCTATAAATAGTGGCCCTGACTCCTCCACCGCCTCGCTGGGGTTGTACCCCCACTGCCCAGATGGACAGACCCAGGTCGGGAAGGAGACAGGCCGGGACTTGCCCAGGGCTCCCCTGGGAGGTAGGGGCAGCCCTGGTGAGTAGGGGAGGAACCCACTGCAGGAAGGTCTCTGCACAGAGGAACGTGAGGCTCACAGCCAGGGGGGCCAGTCCGAGACCCTGGGCTCACCTGAATGGTTCAAATCCTGGCTCCACCTCCCAGTAGCTGGGTGGTTCCTCGGAGCTTTAGTTTCCTTGCTTATGACGGTGAAGGTAATATCAGCGGTCCATCCCACTGCTGCCATCCCCCAAGACCACTGCATCCCCTTCACTCACTAAGAGATGGTCTCCTGGCCCCTAGGAGGAGAGGGCAGGGTGAACGGGTCCAGTTCTTAGGAGCCTCAAAACCTAGACAGAATGAGATGAAGCTGCAGCAGGAAGGACTAAGGTTAGAAACGGGAAAGAACTTCCTGTTCGTAAGAGCAGCATGTGCCACCCCGGAAGGCTCTGTGGGGAAGTTTATACAGGCAGAAAAGGGGCCCAAGTGCCTGCAATGGGGCCATGCCAGCCTGGAGCCCTGCCCTTCCCACCCGTTTTTAAAATGAGTAGGCATTCGCATGTATTGAGCTTCTGCTATATGCCTTCCCACATGCTCAGCAACAGAAAGGAGGAAGACAAGTGAAACATTGACCCTGTCTCGGAGGAGGCAAACATTTGGCTGGAGACAAACTTGGCTCAGGAAAATCCCAGCAAGTGATCCAGACCCAGACTGCCCTCAGAATTCAGGGCTAAGACAGACCAGTCAGGGCAGGCTTCCTGAAAGAGGTGGCCATGTGGCTAGAGGCTGGTTTGGACCTGTGGGAAAGGCCTTCTAGGTGGCGAGAACAGTGGGGCAGAGTTGTGCAGGTGGGAAGGTTCTCTGGCTTCTGCAGAGATGGTGAGGAGAGACCTTGGGGTCGCATTCTCTGTCCTGCACTGGTGGCCAGTGCCCGGGAGGACTTGTTCCGGAAACCCTGAACCCAAACAACTTCCTAAAAGTTGCTCTCAGAGCCAGAGAGTTCAGAACCTGGGTCCCCGCATCCCGCTCCTTAGAGGTCACCAGTTCCCTTGCCCATCAGTGCCAGATGTCCAGCCAATAGCTTTTAGCATGTGCTGGCCTAGGTCGTTTCGGCCACTCACAGTGACCAAAGCTCATTGCTATGAGGGAAGGTGGAGGTGTCAGGCAGAGAACAGCAGCCACCACTGCAGCGTCCCTGCATGGACACTACCCCTGGACATCCATGCTCCCAGCTCCTGGGCCAGTGAGGAAGCCATGGTCAGGAGAACCCGGGTACCCAGGGCCGCTCCTCTGAGGCCTGCCGAGCAGACAGACACAGACAGACACAGCTATTCCCGTCCCAAGGGGCCATCGGGGGCTGGGAAGTGCTGAAATAGAAAGCAGGTCCCGAGCCCTGCTGGGGACGTGGCCTGTTCTTGACCTGAGTGGACTGGGCCAACTCTGGAGGGAGTTGCAGCTCAGCCCAGTCCGGCCAGTTTGTGGTGGCTGGTCTGGGCCACCCCGGGCAGGCGCCTGGGCCCAGAAGGGATCTTAGACCCCACACTCTCTTCCCTGGGGTTCCCAGGCTGTGGGGTCCTTGTCACAGTTCCCCAGGGGATGGGTTCCTGGAGCTTCCAGGGAGAAAGTAGGCCTGGCTCAGCGGGGCAATTTGGGGGCTTTGTAAAGGCTGAGAGACTCCAGGCCTGGTCCCAGCTCCACCCTCCTAACTGCGTGACCTTGGACAAGTGACTGCCTCTCTAAGCCTCCCTTTCCTCTTCTGAAGATGGGAACAGGATGCCCCATTATAAGATTATTTGGTGAAGTAATCGACCTGAAGTGCTTCCCCTGTGCCTGGCACGCCAGAAGCGCTCAGTGAGTGGCAGCTGTTATAGGTTTGTCTCGGTGAGCACTGCTTGCTGAGTGACTGACCTGCTAGACCAGTGGTTTCAACCTGTGGATTACATCCCGGCAGGGCTCCACGCAGCGGTGCCTCGTACTCGGCCCTGTTTTGTGTTCCAGTGCCTGGGATAAGAGGTGCCAAGCAGGGCCCGCATGGCCACCACCCCCAACCACCAAGCCTGCTGGACCTGTGCTTGCTCTGGCACCTGTACTGATCCCACTAGAGCCCTCCCTGGCTGGGCCAAGTGTCAGAGGAGGCCATGGAGGCAGGGAGCAGGGCCAGGCCCCTGAGAGGGCCCCGGGGCTTCCTCTCTCCCTCTCCCTGGGGAGTCTATTGTCCCAGCAGCCCCAACAGGGGTCAGACCCCAGAGGTTCGGCCGCCTCCTCAAACCCCAAGTGGAAGGCCCCAGGGTAGTGGGAGCCCAGTGGCCTGGTCTCTGAGCTCCCAGGTTCCCACCTGACTCTTCAGGGGCCAGCTGTGTGAGCCCAAGGGAGGGAAGGTACTTAGTCCCCTTGCTCCCTGTGGGGACCCTCACCAGGAGGTGGGTGATGATAAGTGCTAGTCCAGGCGCAGTCCAGGTGGAACAGGACACACGGGAAGCGATCCTCCCACGGTGGCAATCCTCGGTGCCCCCCACGTTGGCAATCCTCATCCTGCTGTCTCTGCCCTGGGGGAACCCACCACTCACCCAGCACCTCACTCACCCAGCACCTCCTGGACTGGCCCTGGGTGGGCCTGGAGACCCAGATCATGGGAAGTGCACCCCCTCCCAACCGCAACCTGGTCGGCCACAAGGAGGCCAGGGCGTAAAGAGGCCCCCCTGCCCAGGTGGCAGGAAGACTGGCATGGAGCTGAGCTGCCTCAGAGCTTTGATAGCTGAACCCCCTCTCCGGGCCTTGGTCTCCTCATGTATAAAAGGTGGGGCCAACTTAGAGGATTCCAAGGTCCTCCGGTCTCATGTTCCCCCTGAGGCCCTGCTGCCCCATTCTGTAGGCTGAGACTCAGCTAGCCCCACCCACACGCCACACTCAGGCCTCACCCCAGGCTCCTGGACACATGGCAAGGCCAGGCAGAGCCAGTGTGAATCCTGGGAGAGCCTGGGAGGCTCGTGACCAGACCTCCTCCACCAGCAATCCCTCCCGGACTGGGTCTTTGGAGCCTGGGACTTTCCCTCTGCCTTCTCACCAATGAGCCCAGCACCACCATCCCCCACCATTCCCTGCAGGGACCCTCCCTTGGCTCCATGGGGCTCAAGGCTGCAGCTTCTTCCATACGGGTCCCCGCAGCAGCACCAGCCCACGCTGGGTCTCACCACCGTGTGCCAGCCATGGCCAGGGCCTCAGCCCTGCCAGAACCCATGATGAGGCAGTGTTCTGGGGGTGCCCCTTCCCACAGTCCACAAGGCTGAGTTTAACAGAAGGATACTGGGAGGCTGCAAGCCAGGCATGGTTCCGGCCAGGGTCTGCATGCCCCCTTTGCTGTGTGACTTTGGACAGGCCTCCCTCCCTCTCTGGGCCTCAATTTCCCTGTGCATAAGAGCAGGCGGTGAGATAAGATGCCCTGGAGGGAACCCTGAGTGTTGAGCAGGCATAGGGGGCTGTCTTGGGGCACTGAGGGAGCCAGCCCAGAGGGCGGCAGTCCCAGCAGCCACGCCAGGATGACACCGTAGAGCTCCAGAGCCAAGCGCTAACTGTGCACAGCGCCTGGTAGCCTGGACGTCCCCGGTTGTGACTGGATTCCAGGCATTCCTCCCACCTCTGGGTACCCCCCCACCCACCTCTCAAAGGCTCTGCCCTGCAGGGCCTCATAGCCTGCTCTGGTTCCTCCAGCCTCCAACCCTTGGAGCCCCGACACGTTCTGCTACCGTCAAGTCCGTGTCTTCCCCTCAGATAGGAGGAGACCGCAGACTGAGCCCAGGCTGTCCCCTCACTGCTGTGGGCCTTGGGGCTGGTCCTGCCCCTGAGCCCCCAACCCGGTTTCCTTGGTTCCCACTGTGGAGCTGAGCCTCCCTGTGGAGTTGCGATGTGGCCGGCAGGACCTGGCACTTCCTGAGAAGAGGGACGCTGCTTGCCAGCCAACAGCACAGGCCACAGGGCTGAGGCTGAGGATCAGAGCAGACAAGAGAGGCACCAGGCTGGGCTCGAACCCAGGGCTGTGCAAGGGGCCCCCACATTCCCTGGACACGCAGGCTCACCTCTCCCTGGGGCAGAGAAGGGCCCCTGCCCACCCCAGCTCCCTGGCAGGTGCCTGCCTGCTACCCAGCAAGTCCAGAGTGCAGGAGAGGGCCTGTGGGCACGGAACCCCCCAGGAAGGAGCCTGCAGGTCTCCCGATCGCCCCTCATCTGGAAGCTCTGCATTCCCCCTCTGCCCCTCCTCCATAGCTCTGGCCTCTCGAGTAGGTGGGAGTCTTCCAGAGCTGGCTGGCATCACCCCATCTTGGCAGGTCCCCTCGGGCAGGCCTCACCCCTCGACACATGGCAGGAAACCGCTGCCAGGGGCCCGCGGCTGTTTACATCCTCAAGTGGCACCAAGACAAGGGTCCCTCAGGAGGACAGACAAGGTCTGCAGTGTCAGGCACCAGCAGGGGTGGCAGAACCCGCCTGTCACCACCATCTGCAGTTCCCTGTTATCCTGCGCCCTCTCCATCCTGTGGACTGCTCGGTGGCCAGTTGTTGGCTTAATCCCTCAGGATGGGGACCCTGTAGCACCAGCACTGCCCGTGATGGGCGGGGCTTGTCAATCCTGATTGCAGCGTGGGCGGGGCTTGTCAGTCCTGATTGCGGCATGGGCGGGGCTTGTCAGTCCTGATTGCTGCATTACAGGATTCCCAACTGCAGCCACCACAGCAAAAAGGCCTTGGCATCACAGGCCCATCCTGGAAGCACAGGCTCTCGGACCCTCTCCAGGGTCACTGGAGCTGCAGGGTCGAGTCTTGGAGTCAAGGCCAAGGGTGGAGGACAGGAGCCATGGGTCCACCTGGCTCCTATGGGGGTTCACGAGGGGTCAATTCTGCATCCTGCCCAGGGTGGCCTGGTAGCCCTGCTGGTGGCTCATGTGGAGATATCATTGTGGCACTTCCCTGCACCCTGTGGGGAAGGAGGAATGGTTAGGCTGCTGATGCCTCACCGCTGGCAGGGCCTCCAAAGATGCTTCCATGGGCTTGAGAGGGCTCTCCACCAGGCCCAGTTCCCTACAATGTCTGCCTAAGGGGCCCCTCCCACCTTGCAAAGTGTGCTGGAGCCCAGGATGAGCGGAAAGTGTGCCGGAGCCCAGGATGAGCGGTAAGTGTGTCGGAGCCCAGGATGAGTGGTAAGTGTGCTGGAGCCCAGGATGAGTGGTCCTGCCCTGCGAAGGGCCAGTCAGATACACATGAAGGGATCCTGACCCTGGGCGCAGCCACTCTCTGACTTCTGACCCCAGTCAGAGACAGCCTGGTCTGACTCGCCAGCCTGGTAAAGATGACAAGGGGGAAATTGTCCCTGTGCCCAGTCTCTTCTGAGGGTTGTGGGGGGTTGGCTCTGAGCTTGGGACCCCCATCCCTGGCGTCCCCCCAAGAGGATCCCTGGGTCCTGCTGAGAAGAATCTTCCTGGGGGAGGAGTCAGGGAGGCTGGCCTGGGCTGTGACCCCTCCCCAGGCAGTTCCCCACTGTTTGCTGGGTGACCATCTCTGAGATTTCTTTGAGAACAAGCCTGAGTGCAAGGCTGGAGCCCCAGGCCCTCAGAGGTGGGCATGAGGCCTGGCACCAGTGCGGTAACTCAGCCACCCTCGCCTGCTCAGGAAATCTGAGGCTCCTCTGGCTCCAGCCCTGCCCAATCTGGGCTGCCTCCAGGCTACCCCCACACAAAAATGACATTGTGTCCACCCCCACCTTCCACAAGCCCAGTGAAACCCTGCCTGCCGGGAGCCAGTGCTGGTCCAGAGGTGCGAGAGGCTGATGGCCAGAGACTCCTGTGCCTCTCTGGCCCTCAGTTTCCCCAGCTAAAACAGACATGACAATGTTTTAAAGGAGATAATTACAGCCTGTGGGCTCAGCCCTGCAGCAGCAGGGAGGCTGCTCCAAAGTAAACAAACCCTCCTCTCCCAGAACTATCAATGGCTCCCCATTGCAGCACTCTGGTACCCATAGAGGCTGCTGAGACTCAGTGTGGAAGTCCCCTGCCCACTCCCAGCTTTGCTCCCCAGGAAGTATTCTGATGGCCTCCTGTCCCTCTGCCCATCTGGGCTGCCTGCCTCCCATTATACCTCCCTCTTCCCCCTCCAGGAAGCCTTCCCAGACTGCATCCCTCCCCAGCAGGCTGCGTTAGGACCCCACCTACTCTCTCTTGTTGTTCTGCATTGCAACCAGCCTGAGCTTGGGGACGCCCAGTGCCTCCTCTGGGGAGCCTTCCCTGAGTCTCCGGTGTGCAGCACAACCCACTCAGCAGGCCCTCGGCGCTCAGGTGGCTTGAAGATTAAAGTGTGAGTGTGAACAGAAGCACATGGGATGGGAAAGAGAGGAGATGGCGCTCTCGGCAGAGGAGACAGTACACGGTCCCAACCACTCCTCGACAACCCTGCTGCCACCCCAGGCTGGCCACAAGGCCTCCCGACTCTGAGGCTGTCTAGGGGGAGGGGCCCTCCAGCAGCCCTCTGGGATCAAGCATGTCAATGAGCTCACACTTCCTCCAGCACTGAGGTCCAGGAGCCATGCACTCTCCCCACCTGCTGGCCTGGGTCACGTCCAGGTCTTTCCCACACACCCAACCCCATATGCCACGTGCCGCCAGTGCGTGGGTGCAAACAGAGGCCCAGATGCCAGGTGTGCAGGCTCTCGGTCATGGGCACACATGGACACAGCCAGACCCAGGACACATGCAAAACAGAGAACCATGCAGGAACCTAGGCTTGCGTGGGCTGAAGCCTCCGTGCACATGCCCCCTCCCGGGAAGGAACCTGGGCTTTCATGTGTTCCCACCTCCTGCCCCGTACACAGCACACACGAGTGCCAGTCACCCTCTCCTGGATGGTGCAGCTGAGGCTCAGCCCCTTCGTGCCTCAGTTTCCCACTTCCTGCCCCGCACACGACACACACAAGTGTCAGCCACCATCTCTTGGATGGTGCAGCTGAGGCTCAGCCCCTCTGTGCCTCAGTTTCCCCTTCTGTCTCCAGTGGGTGTGGGGACTCTGGCGCCCCAGGCCCCTCCATGCCTCAGTTTCCCCTTCTGTCTCCAGTGGGTGTGGGGACTCTGGTGCCCCAGGCACCCTCCCTCGGGCTCTGAGCCTCGGCTCCTCCTGGGGGCGGGGAAGGAGCCTGCCCCGCCCCCACCCTGCCTTTGCCCAAAAGGAGCCCCAAGCGCTGGCCTGACGTCAGGCCCTAGGAAGGCGAGGTCCAGGCTGCATGCAGAGCTGAGAGCTGAGGACTCACATCTCCAGCCTGCCCGAGTGAAGCACGGTAAGTGCCCCTGTAGGCTGGCCCCAGCCTCCCTCTCCCCAGCTCCCCTAGACAGGAGGCTCCTGAGCTGCTCCCTGCTGGGGTTCTCACTCCCAGCCAAGCAGGAGTGGGAAGGGAAGGGCAAAGAAACTGCCTCCAGATCCAGTCTGGGGAGAGCTCAGAGCAGGTCCTGCCTGACAGGGAGCCATTTCTCAGATGAGAAAATGGAGACCCGAGGGAGAACGCAGGCGCGAGCTGGGCCGGCTGCATAAGCGGGAGCTGGCTGCCCACCCAGTTCTGGATTTCATTCATTCACTCACTCATCCCTCCATTCAACACTCATCCCAGAGCTGGGTCTCGGTTTCCTCACCTGGCCAGGCAGCAGGGTTGCCCACAGGCCAGGCCAGGGACAGAGCTGGGGGACCTCAGAGGCTCTTGGGCAGGCTCTGGGGCCTCGGCCACCACCACCCCACAGCTGGGGCAGGGCAATGGTGAAGGCTTTGTAGACACGGGCTCCAACGCCATGCTCCCTCTTCAGAGTGCCCGTCCTGCCATCCCACAGCTCAGGCCCTCTGCAGCAGCCTTGGTGCTTTCTCTACCCCTTAGGGGTGGGGAAACTGAGGCCCAGGGAAGGCTTGCTTGCCAGCCCCCAATGTGGACCTGGAAGCTGGCTCCAGCCCCGCGAAGCTCGCGCTGGGGCTGCGCTGTGAGAAGGCGGCGGGACAGGGTCCCGAGGGGGCAGCGGGCTGGGAACTGGCCAGCAGCCAGGGTGCTGGCGGGGCAGACGCGGAGCAGCTGGTGACCTCGCAGGACAGGGAATGCACCCCACAGGAGGCTGGGCCTGTCCACTTGCCCTGTCTTCTTCCTCCAACAGCTGGCCGTCCTGGGGCTTCCCTCCCCTCTCCCCACAGGACTCATCCAGTCGCTGGGCTCCGGGGTGGTCTGCTGTGTGGCCGTGGGCAAGTGGCTGCCCCTCTCTGAGCCACATGGTGCGGGCCCATCAGCAAAGGTGGGGTCTGTGGCTGGAGAGCCGGGCGTGGGGGTCATGCAGTTTGGACCGTTTCTGAGCAGCTCCTGGGGTCCACAGGGGTGGTCTCGTCTTCTTGTTAAGTAGTGTTAGCATCTCCTCTTTATAGATGAGGAAACTGAGGCTCAAAGAGATCAGAGGGGTCTTTTAAAATCATTTGCTCAGTCACTCAGCAGTGACTCAGTGACTCCGAGGGGCCAGCCGAGGCCAGGGCCCCTGAGGCACTCCAGTTCAGTGAGGGAGGCACAACCAACAGGAAAGCAGGGACGTAGGGAACTGCGCATGGCAGGGCACTGCAAAGGGAGCAGGCGGTGCAGGTGTGCGGGGCTGTGGGCTCAGGAGGGCCTCCCTGAGGAGGGACGTCCGGGCCTAAAGAAGCTTAAGTTGACCCCTCACCATACGTCCAGAAGCCCTCCCCACACCCCTGGCGTCTCACACAGCCCTGAACACAGACTCTCCTTCCCACCTCTGTCCCTTCATGCTCACTGTGCCCTTCCCGCTGCCAGGAACACTGCTCCCTCTGATCCTCCCGAGGTCCATCCCAGCCGTGACCAGTCACCTCTCACCCTACCCCGAACTGTGAGATCGGAAAGGTGGGGCCAGGTCTGCCTGGGACCCCTTTGTGCTCCCAGCTATGGGGTCTAAGTCCCGGTCTGACACCTCCAAACTGCACGGGGCCGTGTGGCCTGGGGCCTCTGATTCCCTCCGCACACAGGGCTGGGCACAGCAGAAGGCTGATCCCGGGCACTGGGACAAAGGGCCAGCAGGCAGATTGAGGCGGAGCTCAGCCCCTCCTGCACCCCAGCTGGGTGAGCCCGGGCACATGACTTAGCCCCTCTGTATTAGTTTCCCACAGGCACAGTGGGGCTGGAAGCACCCACTCGGGGCATCTTGAGGGAAGTCAATCAGACCCTGGGAAGGATGAGCCCAGCAGGTGCCCTTCGAATTGCGGGATCAGAGCTCTCCCCCGGGGCAGGGGCATCCAGGGCACTAGGGCGTCAGAGGGGCTCAGGGAGGGCCCTGTGGGACAGTGACTGTGGGTGCCTGGAGCCTTCACCAGGTGGCACAGGCAGAGAAACAGCATTCCAGGCAGAGGAACAGCACATGCAGAGGGAACAGGCTGAGAGGACCAGGCTGAGGATCTTCAGGCAAAAGGACCAGGCTGAGGCCAGGCAGGTGTACATGACAGAATATGCCCATTCCAGCAGCTGCTGGAGAGGCTGAGGCTGGGGAGGGGATTTCAGGGGCTACTGCAGCTACAGCTATCCCAGCTAGAGGAGAGCAATGAACCTGGTGATGGAGAGGCAGGGAGGGGCCGGCAGGTGACATGTAGTACCTCCAACTGGCCATGCCCCTCCCAGAGACACTGGTGTTTCCGTCAAAGCCACGGTCTCAGCAAAAGCGTTCTCAGCTGGTGGAACTGAGGCAGAGTCGTGCCAGATGGGGCCCAGGCGTCCTTCCCCACAGAGCTCAGTCCGTGCCCACCAGCGACATCTCTCTCTGCACGGGGTGGAGGGAGCCCTGGCTTGTAGGTGTGGGGGCTGGGGAGAAAGACTTAGCTTCTGGCCAGGGCCACCTGGGACCTGCTAGGTGACCTGGGGTGAGTCTGACCCCCTTTGGAGAGCTCAGCAAGCACCCACCTGCCTCTGGGTTGAAGAAACAGAGGCTCAGACTTTGTCAAAAACAGCAGGTGATACATTCAAAAGCAGATGCTGCCAAACCAAGAATAATCATAAAAATAAACAGGCAGACAGTTCCCCCAGTCATGGCTATTTTAGCCCTGGAAGGCAATGAGGGCCACCCCGTCTGGGGTGCAGGCTCAAGCACACACAGACCCGTGGGCACACATGCGGCCTCAGGGCCTCGAGAATCCCCTTGGGCACAAACTCCTGGTCCAGAGATGCCTAATCCAGCCCCTCTCTCCCCAGCCTGCGTTGCGCTCCACTCTGGCCTGCACTGGGTCCTGCCAGCTTACCTGGGTCTGATTCCCAGCCCCACCAGCTCCATACTGGGTAACCGTGAGGACGCCACTCACCCCTCTGGGCCTCCGGTTCCTCATCTGTAACAGCTGGGACTGCTGTGTGGATGCTGAGAACCCCTCTGTGGGGAAAAGGCTGGGCCCATCCTCCACACCTCCACAGGCAGCACACAGGGTCCTGAGCCAGACCCCCAGGCAGGCTCAACAGTCACCCTGGGCCACCTGCTGCCCTGGGGCCAGGGCCACTCTGCTGCCTGGTCTCACATGTGGCAGGACGGAGGCAGACAGGCTGCTGGGCAGCCAAGAGAGAACTCCCAGGTTGGGGGGTGGGTTTGAGAGGAGCCCAGGGAAGTAAGGACACAGCCCTCCCCACACACCTGCCAAGGAGGGAGGCTGGCATGACCCTGGTGCCACCCTGGAGACCTATGGGTAGGTGCCAGCACCCCAAGTCCGGGGATCTGGCCTTCCATGGCCAGGTGCCCAGCAGAAATTCAACAAGCTGTGGGTGGGGGCAGGGAGGCAGCAGCCCCCATCAGTGCTCTGGGCACGGAGCAGTGGTGTGACCATTGGGATGTATGGAGCAGGAATCCCCGGGGAGAGGACAAGGTCAAATAACTTTCATGCTCGATGCTCATTCCTACCCCTTGGAAGGTTCCCAGGACTGTGAGCTTCACAAAGGCTCTGAGAAGTCCTGTGCTGAGCACACGTGTTGGCCCTGGCCTCTCCCCACCTATGAGCAGGCTGGTCCAGACAGGGCCCCATCCAGGTGCCAAAACCAGGAGCCTCCAGTGCTCCTATGTCACACATCTCCCGTGTTGGGGTATCTGCGGTGTTTCTCACTTAGTCCAGATACCCTGCCTGATTTCATCCATTCATTCAACAAGTATGGTTCCCAAAGTCCCAGCTGAGGGAACTGGGGCCCCCAGTGATGAAATGATTTGCCCGAGGCCTCGAAGGTGGCGGGTGGTAGAACTGGCTTGCAAACCAAAGACCATTGCCATCAAGAGTGGTGATGGGACCAGGTGCAATAGCTCACGCCTGTAATCCCAGTACTTTGGGAGGCCAACGTGGGTGGATCACTTGAGACCAGGAGTTTGAGACTAGCCTGGCCAACACGGTGAAACCCCATCTCTACCAAAAATACAAAAATTAGCCAGGTGTGGCGTGGGCACCTGTAATTCCAGCTACTCCGGAGGCTGAGGCATGAGAATCACTTGAACCCAGGAAATGGAGGTTGCAGTGAGTCAAGATTTCACCACTGCACTCCATCTCCAAAAAAAAAAAACAAAAAAAAAAGAAAAAGCAGCAAGAAAAAGCAGCAAGAAAGAAAAAGTGGTGATGGGGGATAGAGGGTGGGAAGGAATGTAAGTGTAAACACAATGGTCAGAGTGATTGGAACGGGCTTCCTGGAGGAGGTGCCAGCCTTGCTCGGCTGGGAGGACTTGTGGGTAGTGAGGGTGGGGCTGGGAGTGGAAGCCAATTCCCGACCAGTACCAAGACACTAGGTAGGTAGGTTTCAGAAGGGGCCAGGCCAGGTGGCATTCAGGGTGGGGGCAGGCATGGTGAGAAACCAGGCCACACCTTGCCAGCCTTGATGGGGCTTGCTCAGGGCGTTCATGCGGCCGAAGGGGAAGACGGGTGCTGCTCTCTGCCAGGCCGATCTGGGTATGGGCTGGTGGAACAGATGGGAGCCCTGCCCCCACCCACAGCCCTGCCTCGAGATGCTCAGAGTCCAGTGGGGAAGCATGCAGCACACAGCAGCGCCACAGGATGAGTCCCGGGCTTGAGGAAGCGCAGGGTGCCCTGGGAGGACACACCAGGGAGAGGCAGCCCAGGGAGGAAGAAGAAGGCTTCCTTAAGGAGGCAAGTCCAGGGGGAAGGCCTAAAAATGGGCATGAATAAGCCGAAAGGGAGAGAGCAGGAACAGCTTGGGGATGGGCCTGGAGGGCGCGTGGAGTGTTTAGGCCCCACTAGCAGATTTCTCTGCAGAAGCATCAGTCAGGTGCAGTGACTGGAGTGGCGCGTCCCCAGTCCCGCCCAGCAGTCTAGGCCTCAGGCCCCTCCCAGGGAGAATCCCCGAGCCAGCAACAGTCCCACCTTGGAAGGCTGTTTTGCGATGTGATACCTATGGGGAGGGCATGAGAGGCATCCTCCTTCACCCTCTGCCCCCTCCCCTGGAGGAGTCAGCAAAGCCTTAAAAGGCTGGGGCTCTCAGCAGTGTGCCCACCT
Organism: Chlorocebus sabaeus; assembly: GCF_047675955.1. Classification (NCBI taxonomy): domain Eukaryota; kingdom Metazoa; phylum Chordata; class Mammalia; order Primates; family Cercopithecidae; genus Chlorocebus; species Chlorocebus sabaeus. The sequence continues at coordinate 145,018,253 of NC_132911.1, read as the reverse complement.
GGAGGGGCGGGGGCTCTAAGGGTCTGCTCACCTCAAGGGGCAGGCCAGAAACAGAAAAGAAAGAGATGCTGCAGCGCACCTGCCCCTGCCCCACCACACCTGCAGCTGGTGCTCCGTCTCAGCCAAGGCCCAAGACAGCCCTGCAGGGCAGCGTGTCCGGCCATTCCCACTTCACAAGAGGAGAGACTGAGCCTCAGAGAGGACCCACCCAGGTCAGAGCCCTCCCTCCGTGCTGGCAGGGGCAGTGAGTAGTGTGGGAGCTGGACCTGGTCTAGGCTGCTCGCCCACTTGCCCTCTGAGTCCCCCGCTGGCAGCTTGTCCCATCCTTTCATCACTTCCTGTGCCTGAACCCCTACTCTGGGCTGGCACATCAGGACAAGAACCCTCAAGGGAGATTCTATTTTGCCCACTCTACAGATGAGGAAACTGAGGCTCAGAGACTGTAAGGCCACATAGTCCCTTCAGAGATGGAGTCAGGCTTTGGCAGGGCCATCCAGGCCAGAGCCAGGGCTCCATGGCCACACTCCAGGTCCCCACCCTGCCGGGTCTCCACTCACTGACTCTCAGCCCTGGAGAGCAGGCCCTTGTTCCCTCTGTTCTGTCCCCAAGGAAGTACTTGTGTGTGGGTAGGGAGCAGAGCAGGCCTGGGCCATTGGGGAAGAGAAACCTCCCAGCCCTGGCACAGCCTCCAGGCCCTGAGCCCCAGTACCATGGCAGCACAGTCAGGACATGGTGCCAGCCCCTGCCTACGGGGCTCTGGCCAGTTGGCCCCAGCCATGGAGTCTGCTGTCTCAGACAGGCCCACGGTACCTGCCAGGAAAGAGGGAGGAGACAGGGCCATCTCCCCCACACCCAGGTTTGGCTTAGGGAAACTGGGCTTGAGGACAGGGCCCTGCCTCCCCTCTCTGGCCAGCTCTGAGGGTAAGACTATGCCTCTGCCCTCAGTCCAGGCTCCCAGGGTGAGGCAGAGCTGTGGAAGGCACAAGTGACCCCATTTAGCAGATGAGGACGATCAGGCTCACTGACCAGGCCCAGGTCTCGGCTGAGGGAGTGGCAGAGCTGGACTCAAACCTGGGTCTCTGTGCTGGTGACTGCGTGTCACCTGGGCCCTCCAGAGAGCAGAGTCTGTGCCTCTTCCGAAGGCAGAGCCAGGCAGTCCCGGGAGGGGCAGAACCTTCTCCTTTCCCTAGTCGCTCCCCAGGGGGCCACTTCCATGGGCCCATGAAGGGTCTGGAGTCCCCGCCTGCATTCCTCCTCCTTCTGAACAAAGAGGGTGGTGAATGGGAGCCCCAGAGAGGCCCCTTAATAATCGAATTGGGACATCCGTCACTGTGGGAGGCAGGTGGGGACTGACAATATGGAGACAGAGACAGCCAGACCAAGCTGGGAGAGGAGGGCAGAGACAGGGACAGAAGGTCTGGGCCGAGGGCCCAGGTCGTGGTTGGGATCAGGGCTCAGAGTGCCACAGGAATCAACGCCCATTGTGCTATCAGTTTTTGTTGTTGTTGTTGTTGTTTTTGTTTTGTTTTTTGTTTTTTTTTTGAGATGGAGTCTTGCTCATCTTCCAGGCTGGAGTGCAGTGGCGCGATCTCGGCTCACTGCAAGCTCCGCCTCCCGGGTTCATGCCATTCTCCTGTCTCAGCTTCCCGAGTAGCTGGGACTACAGGCGCCTGCCACCGCACCCGGCTAATTTTTTGTATTTTTAGCAGAGACAGGGTTTCACCGTGTTAGCCAAGATGGTCTCGATCTCCTGACCTTGTGATCCGCCCGCCTCAGCCTCCCAAAGTGCTGGGATTACAGGCGTGAGCCACCGCGCTCGGCCCCATTGTGCTATTAGGATTGGGGTCAGTGTGTGACCAGGGTCAGGCTCAGAGTGGGACAGGGATCGAGGTTCATCACCTTACTGGGATCATGGCTCAGTGTGTCACCAAGATGAGGGCTCAGCTTTGTTTGTGATCAGGGTCAGACCCTTAGTGTTGGGAATCAGTGCATGCTTTGCTAGCTCCCTCTCCTCACCATTGTGGCCTCTGGGGTGTCCGGCACATTCTGCCCATCCCCCAGCTCCAGAGGCCGCAGAGCCCCCACATCCCTAGCCAGGACCCCAACACCTCAGCGTTGTTGGTGAGTCTGATGGGCTGGCCCTGGGGAGTTTTCTGGGAGGGCAGAAACCCCAGGGGCCAGCGTCACCCTGGGACTCGCTCCCAGAGGAAATGTTCTGTGTTGTTTACGATTTCTCTCTAATTGGGACACTAATATAGGCCCCGTACAGACAAATTGGAAAAGCAAAAGGCACACAGAAAGGAATCCCAAAATAGTTTTTTGGCCTTGCAGTCCCTCAGTCCAGCTGCGGAGCCTCCTGGACCTTTTCTGACAGTGTTTCATCCACAGCAGAGGAGGGACCCATCTCCTTCCGGGGACCTTCTGGGGCTCCTGAAGCCCACAGCCCCGAGACGCCAGGTTCCCAGCCCCCATGTGCCCAGCCTCCTCCCCTCCCCTGGCTGCCTGCTGTGCCCCAAACCCCCTGACTCTGGTGGCCCACCAGGGCTGAGGGAGGACTGATCTATTCATCCAACAAATGCACCCATCAATGCCCGCGTCTCAGGACCTGGGGATAGAGAGCTTGCTTGCAGTCGGGGGGAGCTGGGAGCTGAGCCTGGGCTCTTGTGTGGTAGGGGTGGCAGGAGGGGCTGGACACAGGCTTGGGCAGCACTTGTCTCCTCCCAGCAGCCTCCAGGGTAGCATGCACCCGGGGCTGGGGTCCCAGAGGCAGAGGGCATGCCGGGTGACCTCATGCAGGCACTGACCTCTCTGACCCTGAGGAAGAAGGTGGCCGCCGACTGGAGGGACCTGGCCCTCTGAAAGCAAGAGTTCTTTGCTGCCCTGAGCCAGGCCAGGGGCTGTCTGAAGTCAGGGCTCATTGTTCCCCAGGGTTGGGATGGGGCCACGCACTGGTCAGAGGGAGTGGCGGGGCGCAGGGTGTTTACAGCAGGCAGCCACCAGGAGGGGAAGGGGCAAGGGTCCTCCCTTCTCCAGCAGGTGGAGGAGGGGCACTGTGCAGAAGAAACAGCCCACGAGCCTCCCCACCCTCCCTTACCCCAAAGGCTTCTCCTTTCTCCTGAAAAAGCCAGAATTGCCCTTATTTGGAGGGTCAACCCAGCTCTAGGGTGGGGGTAGGGCCGTTAACCCTTCATTTATAAATAGAGGGATAAATCACTGCCGAGTTAAACACGCCAGGGCAGGAACATAAACAGAGTGGGTGGCTCCGGCACAGCCCCTCGCCCGCTCCCCACCCCGGCCCCCCTGCCCAGGCCAGACGGGAGCTTGCTGTTTATTTGACTCACACCCTGGCTCCAGGCTTCAGCCCCAGCCAGCCACCCCACAGGGGCCTCTGTCTCCTTTTCTGTGGGTTGGGGGGATTATAGGGTGCCTGCCTCTCAGGGACAGTAGGAGCCTGGGGTGCCCAGTGGGACTGGACCTTGGCTCCCATCCAGCCCCACTGGACAGTCTAGTTCCCTTTGTGAAGGCCCCTCATGAGGACCCCCGTCCAGGGCATTGACCTGACGCTGGCCTGGGGGGAGGGGAGAACAGATGGGTGGTCCCGGAGGTTGGGGGCCATGACGGCGGATGTGGGGACAGGGGAGTGGGCAGGGCAGTCAGAGGTCCCCACCACCAGCAAGGCTCTGGCCCAGCAGAACTGGTTCCTCGGCCACCAACTCTGCTGGTGCTGCTGTGCTGACCCGCTTGCTTCATCACCCCATCAGCAACGCCATCACAGTCACATAGATGAGGAAGCAGGTAGAGAGGCTACGTGGCCTACTGAGCACGCACACTAGTCAGTGGCACAGCTGGGGCTGGAGCCAGGCCCTGGAACTGCACACTGGAGCCCCATGGTCGTGCCCTTATCAGCTCTCCATCTTGAGGACAGCCCTGCACTGCACATGTTTCCACCTCCTCCTCCTGCCAGGACGGTCGCAGAAACCTCCACATTTTGTCAAGGCTCCATGCTGGCCAGTGCCAGGGCTGGAATTTGAACCCGTGTCTGAATCTGAAAGCCTGTGCCTTTTCTGCTGACGTCCGAGGCTCCCTCTGGGCAGAGCCAAGGGAGCAGGCATTTGAGGCCCCGGACCAGGCGAGGGCATGGAGGTGGGGGCTGCTGGGTGTACAGGGGCAGATGGCCTGGCTGAGTTCCGGGCCTCAGGGCAGGGCTTAAGGCCAGGCTGGCGCCTGGGGTGACCTGGTCTCCTTGCTTCCAGGCCTGGGGTGTGCAGGCTGCCGTCATGCCCTCTGTGTCTCCAGTGGGGCCCTCGGCCGGGGCAGTCCCCAATGCCACCGCAGTGACAACAGTGTGGACCAATGCCAGCGGGCTGGAGGTACCCCTGTTCCACCTGTTTGCCCGGCTGGACGAGGAGCTGCATGGCACCTTCCCGGGCCTGTGGCTGGCGCTGATGGCAGTGCACGGAGCCATCTTCCTGGTGGGGCTGGTGCTCAACGGGCTGGCGCTGTACGTCTTCTGCTGCCGCACCCAGGCCAAGACACCATCAGTCATCTACACCATCAACCTGGTGGTGACCGATCTGCTGGTGGGGCTGTCCCTGCCCACACGCTTCGCTGTGTACTACGGCGCCAGGGGCTGCCTGCACTGCGCCTTCCCGCACGTCCTAGGTTACTTCCTCAACATGCACTGCTCCATCCTCTTCCTCACCTGCATCTGTGTGGACCGCTACCTGGCCATCGTGCGGCCCGAAGGCTCCCGCCGCTGCCGCCAGCCTGCCTGTGCCAGGGCCGTGTGCGCCTTTGTGTGGCTGGCCGCCGGTGCTGTGACCCTGTCGGTGCTGGGCATGACGGGCGGCCGGCCCTGCTGCCGTGTCTTCGCGCTGACTGTTCTGGAGTTCCTTCTGCCCCTGCTGGTCATCAGCGTGTTCACCGGCCGTATCATGTGTGCACTGTCGCGGCCAGGTCTTCTCCGCCAGGGCCGCCAGCGCCGCGTGCGGGCCATGCAGCTCCTGCTCACGGTGCTCATCATCTTTCTCGTCTGCTTCACGCCCTTCCATGCCCGCCAGGTGGCCGTGGCGCTGTGGCCTGACATGCCACACCACACAAGCCTTGTGGTCTACCACGTGGCCGTGACCCTCAGCAGCCTCAACAGCTGCATGGACCCCATCGTCTACTGCTTCGTCACCAGTGGCTTCCAGGCCACCGTCCGCGGCCTCTTCGGCCAGCACAGAGGAGAGCGTGAGCCCAGCAGCGGTGATGTGGTCAGCATGCACAGGAGCTCCAAGGGCTCGGGTCGTCATCACATCCTCAGTGCTGGCCCTCATGCCCTCACCCAGGCCCTGGCCAATGGGCCCGAGGCTTAGTCAGCAGGGCTCATGCCAGGGGCTGAAGGTCGGGGCTATCTGGGCATGCCAGCCTGGACACCCACCATGCCAGGGGTGGCAATCGGTTTCATCTCGATTGATTGGTGATGGCTACCCAGAGCACCGCATTGAGTCTAAGGCCACTGTGCTGTGGTTGATTAGCAATGTCTGCCACTGGCTCCAGCTGGGATGTGGCGGCCTGAATGCCAGTGATTTGCTGTTCCTGGGGTATCGCACGTCCACGGAAAACTCACAGGGGTAGACAGGAGCTGCTCCTCACTTTGGCCAGTTTGTCTCCAGAAGGAGTTCCTCAGAAAAAAGGACAAAGTGATTGATTAGAAGGATGAGATGAAAAAGAAAAAAGAAAAAAGGACAAAGATTATTTAGGTACTCGGAATTCCCAAGAGAGTTAACAACAACAATGCTCCCTCCAACACCCACACAGAAGGAAAAACAAGGACAGAAAGGACAGAAAGCAAAGGCCAGGGAGCATTAATGTTGCATTAATGGAGGTGTGGGGGAGTGCATGTCTCTGCAAGACCCCCCCTCACCTGAGGCCTCCGTGAATTGCACGATAGAACAGCAGACACACACAGGCCGCTCTGCTGTGAGCAAGCACTTTGATATCTGGGTTGACACTTGAACCCGCAACAACCCACAAAGAACAGGCGATTTTTCATCCATTTCTTGGGGCTGGAGGGGTCAAGTGACACACACAGGGGCCACAGCTGGGAAATGGCAGGGTCAGAATGAAAACCAGCCCCACCTCCTCCAGTGCCCTTGCACCTCCTTCCACAGAGACTGCACCATCTTCCCAAAGCCCTCACTCTAGGAATAGCCTCAGAACGGCCCACCTGCTGCCCCAGGCAGATGGCAGTGCTCACTGTCCCATCCTATGGGTAAGAAAACCAAGAACGAAGTCACACAGCAACGAACCCAGGCATGCCGGGTTGCAGCCACCATCTCCCCATGCAAAGAGCCATTTTTCTCCCCTTGGGGGGCAGAGAGGTCGTGACCAGCTGCTCTGGCCCAGCTCACTATGCATCCCCCTGCCTTCACTAGGGAGGGAGCTTTTCTCTGGCTGGGGCCTCTGGTCATCTGCTCGGAGCTGGACTCCAGGATTGCCTCCCTTTGTACCTTCTGCCGAGTGTCCAAGATCCCAACCCTTTCGGGACTGGTGTATGGGGAAGGGGGCCTGTGGCGACGGAGAGGAGTGTGGGGCATCCCTGGCACTTCTGGCTCCGAGGCCCTGCCATCATACCTGGCCATAGCCACTGAAGCAGGCGAGATGGGCTTGGGTCCCCAGGCAAGGCCTTTGGCTACAGAGAAGTCCTATACACTCAGGGTGACTGTGGCCTGTGTGGCTGCGAGCAGGAGGGGGAGGAGGAGGAAAAGACTGGGGCTCCCCGACTCGGCTCGAGGCAGAGTCTCCTATCCCCAGTTTAGGGTCCTGGACTTTGTATCCCCGTGTTACAAATGAGGAAACTGAGGCTCAGAGGGAGAAAGGGGCTTACCAAGGTCATAGAGTGAGTGTCTGAGTCATCCAAGGCCAGTACTGTCCTCACCAACCCCAACTGTGGCCATGTGGGGCAGCTGGGGTGGGGGGTGCTGGCCCAGAGGAGGCAGAGGCGTGCCCAGCAAGGTGGTGGAACTGCCAGGGCTGCTTCCTTCCTGGGTCCAGATGTCCAAGAAACAGTGGGTATCGCCATGGCCACCAGCATTCTTGACACTTACCAGGCACCAGGCACAATTCTGGAACCTTCCCCCAGCCCCTAGCTCTTTGGCGTGGTTCAGAGAGGGGCTGTGGCTTACTAGGGATGCAGGGTTCCACAAGGCAGAGGGGTCCAGAAAGGAGGCGGCTGGGGGACGGGGCTGTGCATGCAGAAAAACCCCACTGACCCCAGGAGCAACCTTCATGGCGGCTTTCAGGCAAGCAGGCACCAATGGCAAGCGAGCCGCCATTCCCAGGGCTGCGAGTCGGCACCCACGTGGTCACGCATCTAGAGCTAAGGAGCTCTAGGTCAGGGCTCAGGTGTCCTGCTCAGCCCAAGCCCAGCTGCGGGCGTCTCTTCCAGGCTCATGTGGCCCAGCAGTCCCTGAATGGCCTTGCTCCTCTGAGACCCTCCCCCCGCCGCCACGCTCACAAGTCATCCAGGGCCAGGGACTCTGGACTCCACTCCTCCAGGGGCTGTGGGTCCTCCTGCTCCATCTTAGGGGGTGCCCAAAGCCCCAGAGACTACCTGCTGGCTCCCACTCCTGCCCCTCAAGCAAGCTCTGCACGTGGCCTGGGGTATGACACCCCTCTGCCCTTGGTCCCACACTGTGCTGTGAAGATCCCTCCAGGCCGGGGCCGCAAGGAGACAGGGGGCAGCGGGAAGGGGTGCTCAGGCGAGGGGGAATGGCCTGGGCAAAGGTGAGGCCGAGCGTTGCCTCGCTGGGGCCAGTGAAGGGCCTTCCGTGCAGCTTCCCGGCCCCCATCCCCCTGCCAGTGTTTCCTGCCCCTCCTCCTCCAGTGTTCCCTTGGGCCTTCAGCTTCCCCGTCAGTGCCCCCCAACCTGGCTCCATTCCTGGTTGTCACTCTAACTCATGCTGAAGGGTGAATGGCTGACACTCAAGGACTGCTGTGCTCAAAGAGGCAGGGCTTGCAGTTTTTCTGGAACAATCCCTGTCTTCAGGCAGAGGGCTCTCTAAGGCGGGTGAGCCAGGTCCCCCTCTTTGTCCCCATGCCTGAAATCCCATCATTCAACTTGGGTTCCTCGGGCCTCAGAGGCTTCTCAGACTGCAAGAGGCCAGGAGGGGAAGGAGCTCCCCTGATAGGCAAGCCTCAATTTCTCCACACCCTACTCCTCTTTCTCCTCTCCTCAGCCTTATAGCTGGAGGGCAGGGGGCTGAGGGAGGGGGCACCCCAATGCCCTGGACTGCCCCACAGCTTCCCCAGCCGCTTGCTTTCTCCTCCTGATGGCTGGCTCCTTCCCACTTCAGCCTCCACTGTGCCCTCCTCTGAGCCCCAGGAGCTTCAAAAGTCAGACCAAGACTGTCCTTGGTCCCACAGGGGCAGAGGTGAGATCTGTGCGCGCCCCCTCTCCACACTTTCATGGGGACAGAGCATGACATTTTTGCGCCCCCTCCCCACGATCCCCCTTTCCGGATTTTTAAAATGCCCCAGTGACGTGAAATGGTGTGTGTATTTATATCCGACATCAACAATCTCCTTCACGAGATGGCCTTGTCCGGAATTAAAGCTGTTTATTCTATTCTTGTCCACGACTCTGCTCCTGTGCTGGTGGGGGGCATGGAGCTGGCGGAGGGTATGGAGCAGGGTGGCGGCCCTACACACGCTCCAACTCCGTGTCCTGCGGACCAGCAGGGCTCCACAGGGAGGCAGCGACGGTGCTTTCGTGGTTTTGTCATCCCTGCTGGGAGGCAGATTTAGGGGCCTTGAGCTCCGCCCAGCTCTGATGGGCAGTGGATGGAGGGGGCACAAGTGGCTGACTTGCCAGCAGGGTATGGGCACAGCAGCTTGGGTGGGGGTTGGCACAGACCAGCAGAACAAGGGGGCTCCATCCCTGATCCCAACCCTGCCTACCCAGGGCAAAGACATGGAGGTGGGTGAGGCAGCCAGACCACCCACAGCCACTGAGTCTCCTATCGTATCAGCAGAGATATGGCCTAGAAGGAGAGGGAGCAGATGGGTCGGCTGCTCCGACACCCCAGGGAGAGGGGGACTGGCCTTCTTGTGGGCCTACTAAGTGCCACTGCGTGGCCCCTTCTCTGAACCTGGGAAGGTGGGATGGCCACCTCCATTCCTAGAGGAGAAACTGAGGCTTTGGCGGTGGCCAGGGAGGGGGCTCAAACCAGGGCCCCTGGGTGCCCAGTTCTTGGCAGCGGAGCTCCGGGTGGGGAGGCGCTGTCTGGGTGCTCATCACTCCCACAGTCTGGCACCCGCGGCGGCCGGAGGCGTCTGGAGGTAAATATTAGGGTCTGTTTAGATTAAGCTCCATTAATAGCAGGAAATGTCGCCTGGGTGCCTGCCCCAGCTTCCTGGGGGCCTGAAGGCAGGGGTGGGGTGGGGGTGCACTGTCTGAGCTGGACACCCCTCCATGTGCCCTATTGGAGCTGGACACCCCCTATCTCTACCCCTCCACGCCCTGCTTGCCGCCTCGCTTAGCGGCTCCGATTCCAGTCTGCCTGCCTCTTCACACACAGTCCTTCCTCTCTCCTTCAGGGCCTCCGCAGCCCAGTGCTCTGTGTTCCCCACCCCATCCCCTCTTGGGGTAAGGCCTCATGGGATGAGAGGGGACCCACGGGGCCACATTTGCCTACCCTCCGGAGCTGGGCCCCACCTGAAGGGGTCTGTGCGCCCAATTTACAGAGGAGAAAACCGAGGCTCAGAGACATCATGGGACCAACCCAATGTTCCCAGGCACCACCTCAAAAAGGAGCTGGAATTCCCCTCCCAGCCCTGCCTGACTCCAGGGTCAAGGCCACCCCTACCTCCTGACCCCTATCAGGAGTCACAGAAAGCTGTGGGCCAGGGAGAGGGGCAGTCAAGCTCAGCGTCTGCAGGTCTCTGACTGTGGAGGGGCGGGCCCAGGTGCAGGAGGGAGCGGAGGGATGAGTAGGAAAGGCGGGAGGGGAGAGAGGGGCCTAGGGGAGGGGCTGCGGTTGGAGGGCCAGGACAGGCCTGGGGAAGTGGCTCCGCCCATGAGACCACAGTCTCCTGCTCCCAGGCCTGTCCCCTGCCATTCCCTCCCCCTGGATGGTCCCTCACCCAATCTCCTCGGACCACCTGCTCTGTGACTCCTGGCCCTCACCCCACTGGCCCAGCAGCCTGTGCTTATCCCTAGCCAGGGCCTTCCGCTTGTCACGTCCCAGCCCCTCCTCTGTCCCTGCTCTTCCTGGGGCCGCCTCTTGAAGCTGATTCCTCCCCACCCCCACCCCACCCCCACCCTAGGACAGGCCACAAGGCCGAGCCTCGCCCTCCAGACTGGACCCTGCCCCACCTTTCCTTGGCCTCACTGATCCCTCAAGGACTCAGCACAGATGACCCCTTCACCACCCCTCGGCTCGTTCTGGGCGTCCAGGTGTGTCTACCTAACCCTCCCCTGCAGCACCTCCCCGGAACTCAGCTGGAGCTGACGCCAGGCCCCTGCAGAGCCCTGGGGAGTCCTGTGCTCTTGTGGCACAGCTGCGGGGGTGCTCAGATCCTACCCCCATGTGGCCAGCCCCGGAGAGAACAGTCAAGTGTTGGGCACAGGACGGGGTCACCCAGGAGGGCTCCAGTGAGGAAGAGGTGCTCGACGTCCTTCCCTCCCGGTCATCTCTTTGCCCACCTGGGCCAGAAGGGACTTCTTCCAGATGGCTCCCAGCTGGCCTCTGATGGAGGGTGTGGTGCTGGGAGCGCCAAGTGACGTGAAGATCTGGACAGGCCAGCAGGGCCAGAGGTGTCGTACCCCCGTTTTACAGATGAGCTCACCTGCTGCGACCACACACCCTGCTGCCCAGTCCAGCTCGGCCCCTGATCCGCTGATTCCAGGTTGCCTCTGAGCCTGGGCTTTGCCCCTGTAGGTGGGAGCCTAACACCAAACTGCAGGTACCCCTCGCACCTGCCCAAGGGAGGCAGTGGAGGCCTGGCAGCTCGGGGGTCCCCCTGAGACCTCAGCCATGTCCCTGCCCCTCTCTGGGCCTCAGTTTTCCCATCTGTAATCCAGAGCTTAGAACGAATGGATCCCTAGCCCTGGTGTGCGAAGCACCCACCCAGTGCCTCTGGGCCCTGCCCACCTCCACTGCTGCCCCAGCCCTCAGCACAGCCTCTGCCTATCATGGCTGTGTGGGGACGCCCTCCGAAGCTGACGCCAAGGGCTGCCGTGGGAAAAGCTCTCTGTGTTTGTAAACCAGCCCCAGGCTCTCTGTCTGTCCTTCTCCTACAGCCCGCCAGCTCCTCAGGGCACCAGTGTGGGAGTCCTGCGCAGAGCGGGAAACTCCCCACGCCCGCCAGCTCCCCAGGGCACCAGCGTGGGAGTCCTGGGCAGAGCGGGGAACTCCCCACACCCGCCAGCTCCCCAGGACACCAGCGTGGGAGTCCCGGGCAGAGCGGGGAACTCCCCACACCCACCAGCTCCCCAAGACACCAGCGTGGGAGTCCCGGGCAGAGCGGGGAACTCCCCGCGCCACACCACAACCCAGGGAGTCCTCGGAACGCTCTGTGCTGAGACGGAGTGGAGGTGGGGCGTGAACCTGGGTGGGAGGAGTGGGCCAGGTGGGCTGTCACCTGTCCTGCACTGGAACATCGGGGACCCGGGTGCCTCCCTGGCACGTCACAGCATCGAGGGCCCCTGGGTGTCCAGTGTGCTGTCTGACCACCCAGTGAGAGCTGCCCTTTGAACTACCACTTCACCCCAAGGGCCAATCAAGAAATGCCACATCATCGATGTGCTTACGATTTTGATGACATTGTAGCATCACTGGGTTTTGGGGACTCCTGGGTGTTCTACATAAAGGGAGTCCACAGACATCTCCAGCCACCAAGGGTTCCTGGGGGAACAGGCACTGACCATCTGAAGCTGCTGTGTCTGGGCGGGGCTCCCAGGGGACTGGGAGGGCTGGGGCCACCACTCTCCCGGTACCTGCCCCACTGCCCATGAGAGGCCCATCCCCTTCCAAATGCACTGCACATTTTACAAACTATTCTGCTTGGAAACTCAGCAAACGAGCTACCTGTGCCGGGAGGGGGGCAGCACGAGGGCCCAGCACCCATCGGGCCTTCACATCCGGGCCAGCCCCTGTGTACTGCAGGCATCCAGGCGATACCAGTGACCTCAGGTCAGGGTTCTCCACTCACCCCCACGGGCGCCCCTCCTAGTGGCCTGGTGGGGTTGCAGGGTTGAGGTCCAGGAGTCCAAATCCCCCACCTCAACCATCCTTTCCAGAACAAAGCCATGGAAGGGTTCGGGGGAGCTCCCAGAACCCTAACTCAGAAGATCACAGAGAGGCTGCCACAGCCCAACCCAGAGGAGGCCCTCCAGAACACAGCCCAGGCAACAGAATGGCCCGGTCGCCGGGCCCCTGAATCACACTAGCCCCTGAGCAAGTTACGTGTCGTTCCTGAGCCTCAGTTTCCTCTATGTCAAGGGGATATTACGGACACGCTCTGCCTTAAGGCAAGGTTGCGATAAGTAAATGAGTGCGTGTGGATCTGTGTGTAGGCGTGTGTTGTGTATGCCTGCGTGTCTGTGTGTCTACATGTACGCAGGCATTCATGTGTACATGCAGGAATGTGTGTGTGTGCTTGTGTGTGTGTCTCAGTCCCCTTTCTGTTGCTATATCCACATGAACAGAACACTACAAACTGGGATAATTCCTAATGACTAGGAATTAATTGGCTCAACAAATTCCGGAGGCTGGGAAGTCCAAGATGGAGGGGCTCCAACTACTGAAGGCGAGACAGAGAGAGAGACACAGAGACAGACAGCGTGCCAAACTTGTCCTTTCCTGAGCAGCCCACTCCCAGGATAATGAACCATTCCCTGCTTTTACCTTTTGTTGCTTTGGGGGAAAAAGAACCATTCCTGAGATAACGCATTAATCCATTCATGAGGGTGGTGCCCCCATGACTCAAACACCTCCCAAAGGCCCCTCATTCCAACACCGTCACACTGGTGATCGAGTTTCTGATATGCGAACCTAGGGGGACCTGTGGGAACTGTAGCAGGATGCACGTGTAGGTGTGTGTGTACGTGTGCATATGTACAGTCGTGCGTCACTTACTGGCAAGATACATGCTGAGAAATGCATCATTAGACCATTTCCTCACTAGGTGAACATCACAGACTGTCCTTACACCAACCCAGACAGAATGGCCTCCAGCAGCCCTTGGCTGTACACGACAGCCTCTGCTCCTGGGCTGCAAACCTGTACCGCATGTGACTGTGCTGAATCCTGTAGGCAGCTGTAACGCGGTGGTTGGCACGTGTGCATCTAAACAATCTAAACTAGAAACGGTAACCCATTGTGCCATAGTGTGAAGACTGCTAGGACATCATTGGGCAACAGCAATTTTTCAGCTATTTAGAATCTGATGGGACCACTGTCATACAGGCAGCCCATCATTGACTGAAACGTTATGTGGAGCATGGTTGTATATGTGTCATGTATCTGTGTGTATGTTCGTGTATCTGTATGTGAGTCTGTGTGTATATTGTGCATGTATGTGCATATATATGTATGTGTATAGGCATGTGAGTCTGTGTGTATGTTTGTGAGTCTGTGTATGTATTGTGTATGTGATGTGCGTATGTACATGTGTATGTACATGAGTCGGTGTGTATGTCTGTGTGTGCACGTGTGTGTATGTTTGTGTTGGTATGTATATGTATATGTGTGTATATTTGTGTGTGAGTCGGTATATGTGTGTGTACATGCATTTATGTTTGCGAGTCTGTGTGTGTATGTGCCTATGTATGTGTATATGTGCATGAGTCCGTGTGTGTCTGTGTGTGAGTCTGTGTTTGTGTGTGTGTATGTGAGTCTGTGTGTCTGTGTGTATGTTAGTCTGTGTGTGTGTGTACGTGTTGTGGGGAAAAGAAAGAGAGATCAAACTGTTACTGTGTCTATATAGAAAGAAGTAGACATAAGAGACTCCATTTTGTTCTGTATTTGAGTTGCTGTTAATCTGTGACCTTACCCCCAACCTTGTCCTTGCAAGAGACATGTGCTGTGGTGACTCAAGGTTTAACAGATTTTGGGCTGTGCAGGGTGTGCTTTGTTAAACAAGTGCCTGAAGGCAGTATGCTTGTGAAAAGTCATCACCATTCTCTTAATCTCAAATACCCAGGGACACGTACACTGCCAAAGGTCGCAGGGACCTCTGCCTAGGAAAGCTAGATATTGTCCAAGGTTTCTCCCCATGTGATAGTCTGAAATATGGCCTCGTGGGAAGGGAAAGACCTGATCATCCCCCAGCCTGACACCCGTGAAGGGTCTGTGCTGAGGAGGATTAGTACAAGAGGAAAGAAGGCCTCTTGGCAGTTGAGATAGAGAAAAGCATCTGTCTCCTGCCCGTCCCTGGGTAATGGAACATCTCAGTGTAAAACCCGATTGTATGTTCTGTTTACTGAGAAAGGAGAAAACTGCCTTAGGGCTGAAGGTGGGACGTGCTAGCGGCAATGCTGCTCTTTATGCACTAGAAAGGTTAATGGAGATGTTTGCATATGCATATCAAGGCACAGCACTTTTCCTTAAACTTATTCGTGTCACAGAGATCTTTATTCATATGTCTTACTGCACACCTACCTACGATGATCCTATTATCCTGCCACTTCCCTTTTTCTAAGATGGTAAAGATAATGATCAATAAATAGTGAGGGAACTCAGAGACCGGTGCGGCGTGGGTCCTCTGTAAGCTGAGCGCCGGTCCCCTGGGCCCCTGCTTTTCTTTCTCTATACTTTGTCTCTGTGTCTTATTTCTTTTCTCAAGTCTCTCGTTCCACCTTACGAGAAACACCCACAGGTGTGGAGGGGCAGGCCACCCCTTCATTGTGTGAGTGTGTATGAGTCTGTGTGTATGTGAGTCTGTGTGTGTATGTGAGTCTGTGTGTGTGTCTATGTGAGTCTGTATATGTGTATGTGAGTCTGTGTGTGTCTGTGTGTATGTGTCTGTGTGTGTGTGTATGTGAGTGTATGTATGTGTGTGTGAGTCGGTCTCTATGTGAGTCTGTATGTGTCTGTGTGTATGTGAGTCTGTGTATGTGAGTCTGTATGTGTGTGTATGTGTGAGTGTGTATGAGTCTGTGTGTGTATGTGAGTCTGTGTGTGTGTGCATGTGTGTGTATGTGAGTCTGTGTGTATCTGTGAGTCTGTGTGTGTGTGCATGTGTGTGTATCTGTGAGTCTGTGTGCATGTGTGTATCTGTGAGTCTGTGTGTGTGCATGTGTGTGTATGTGAGTCTGTGTGTGTGCGCATGTGTGTGTATGTGAGTCTGTGTGTGTGCATGTGTGTGTGAGTCTGTGTGTGTGCATGTGTGTGTATGTGAGTCTGTGTGTGTGAGTCTGTGTGTGTGTATGTGAGTCTATGTGAGTCTGTGTGTGTGTATGTGAGTCTGTGTGTGTGCATGTGTGTGTATGTGAGTCTGTATGTGTGTGTATGTGAGTCTATGTGAGTCTGTGTGTGTATGTGTGTGTGTATGTGAGTCTATGTGGGTCTGTGTGTGTATGTGAGTGTGTGTGTATGTGAGTCTGTGTGTATGTGAGTGTGTGTATGTGTGTGTGTATGTGAGTGTGTGTGTGTATGTGAGTGTGTGTGTATGTGAGTCTGTGTGTATGTGAGTGTGTGTATGTGAGTGTGTGTGTATGTGAGTGTGTATGTGAGTGTGTGTGTATGTGAGTGTGTATGTGTATGTGAGTGTGTGTGTATGTGAGTGTGTGTGTATGTGTCCTCCCATGGTGTTTGGCACTCAATTAGTGATTGAACTGAGCTAATGAAAGGAGCAGGGCTGTCCTCTGGAAGTCCCCAGCATGTTCATTCGTTAATTCAATCAACAGTTTCTCTACCCACCCAGTGCCAGGTATAACTGAGTGTTTCACTCCCAACAGAACTTTTGCCTCCCCACACACACTTAGTCCATGCACCATGATCACAGTGGCCGACCCCTCCACCGGGGCTCATTCCCCTGGGGCCAGCCCTATTTTTCTCTGGGCTTCCCCGGAACTTGCACACACGTGGGGGTGGGCAAAGCTAAGTGGTCACATTCTGGGCCCCAGACCAGCCTGGACAAGCCACTCCAGCTGGCCCCAGCCCCTCCGCTTATCCGCTGGGAACGCCCGCAGGAGGGAAGCGCCTGGGGCATGTGACCACCAGGTGGCGCTGCTGGCCTGGGAGAGGCTGCAGAGGCACCGGGACCCTCTGACCTTCCTCTGCCACCTGTCTCTCAAGCGGTTGTCACCAGAGCCGGGCAATCCGGGAAGAATGCTCGGAGGATCTGTGACTTCCTGACCGGCCTGTGAGAGACCACCCCTCCCTCTGGGTCTCTCCCCGCCTAAGGGAGGGCTTGTGCTCAGAGGTCACAGCCTGGAGAGAATGTCTGCACTCCTCCTTACCTGAGTGACCTTGCAGGTTCCTTTGCCATCCCAACTTGGGGACAAGTGAGGACGTCTTCACCGTGTGCCTGCCCCATGCCAGACTTGCAGATGGAGTCGGGTACAAGTGCCCTCCACCCTCCACGCCACGCACAGGCAGGCTAGCTCCTCCCTCCCCTGTGTACCCGGACACGAGGGGTTCTTTTTTTTTTCTTTTTTTTTTTTTGAGACGGAGTCTCCCACTGTCACCCAGGCAGGAGTGCTGTGGTGCGATCTCAGCTCACTGCAACCTCTGCCTCCCGGGCTCAAGCGATTCTCCTGCCTCAGCCCCCCGAGTAGCTGGGACTACAAGTGCCCACCACCACGCCCAGCTAATTTTTGTATATTTAGTAGAGACAGGGTTTCCCCATGTTGGCCAGGATGGTCTTGACCTCGTGATCTGCCCGCCTCGGCCTCCCAAAGTGCTGGGATGACAGGTGTGAGCCATCGTGCCCGGCCTGGAGGGATTCTTACAATGCCTCCTGCCAAGCAGAAGGAGGCTGAGGCACAGGGAAGTGAGCCCTCGCTCTGCCCAGGGTACACAGCTGGGCGCAGAGCCCGCTCCTCACCATCGCCTTCTCTCCAGGTCCTGACGCAGCGCGCTGCCTCACAGAGAGAAACTGTTTTCCCTGTTGTAGAGATGGGTGGGGGGCATGCAGGGAGACAGAAAATGCCTTGTCTGGAGTCACCCCAGCGAAGAGCAGTGGGGCTGGGGCTGGGCAGCTGCGTAGGGATCAGGGGGCCGCTGGGGCGCTGCCTCTCCTTCTGGATGACAGGCTGCACTTGCAGGGACTTGGGGGAAGCCAAGAGTCCCCACGGCCATCCATGGTCCCCAGGTTAAAAACCTCATTCACCACCTGTGAGCCTAGAGAGGCCAGAGCTCTCCACCCCGAGTCACATAGCCTGGCAGCCGAGCCCACTGTGTCACACAGCCTGGCAGCCGAGCCCACTGTGTGGGCAGGAGCGAGAAACCAGCCCGAGGGCTCGGATGTCCTGACAGGCAGTCCTGAGCATTGCTAACCAGATCACTGGCACCTGCCCCAAAGCCGGGTGGCAAGGGAGAGAGTACTTTGGTGTGTGTCACTCGTCGGTCTCTGGCCCCTTGGGTCAGGCAGAGGGGACAGGCCCCACCTGTAGGGACAAAGGGAGACAGTGACAGTGTCCAGTAGACCCCTGGCCCGACAGCTGGGCCATGTCCCTGCCTGTGTATCCATCTGCCCACTGCGGTTCAACTGAGGGTGGCCTGGCCTGGCAGGTGGGCACAAGGCCCAGGTCCCAGATTTCTGGAGAGGTCGGTGGGAGCTCCTGTCAGGGGGCCCAAGGGAATGGGCAGTGTGGTCGCTGGGCCCTGAGACCCTCTGGGGAGCCCGGGCATGGCCGGGCCAGGGGTCTTTCCATCCCACTCCAGCTCCCAGGCTCCCAGTCGCCTGCCACCTGTCTCACTTCCTTCCTGTCCACCAGCCCGCAGGCTGGCTGCTGCCACCTGCTCCAGCGTTCACTCCGCCTCATCCATAGGCCTTTGCTGGACTGGGGGAGGCCGGAAAGATGGAAACAACTCCAGAAATCCAGAACCTTGATTCTTTTTGTTTGTTTTTAGTTTTGAGGCAGGGTCTTGCTCTGTCGCCCAGGCTGGAGTGCAGTGGTGCAATCACAGCTCACTGCAGCCTCGGCCTCCTGGGCTCAAGCGACCCGCTCACCTCAGCCACCCTCACCCCAATGCCCATAGTAGCTGGGACTACAGGCACATGGAACCATGGTCAGATCTTTTATATATATATATATATATATATACACTTTTAGTAGAGATGGGGTCTCAACATGTTGTCCAGGTTGGTCTCCAATTCCTGGGCTCAAGGGATCCTCCTCCCTCAGCCTCCTAAAGTGCTATAATTAAAGGCATGAGCCACTGTGCCTGGCTGATTCTTTAAACCAGGATTTGAAATTCTTTCTTCATATCTTGTCCCTGCAGTAGCTAATAGTTCTAGAACCTTCTATCCATTCATTTCCCTCTTCCCCTGTGGCATGACCCCCACAAGTCTTTCACAGAGGAAACCTCAGGCCACAGTGCTTTCCAAGGACCCCTCTAAGGGGACAAGTTGGGGGCCAGCCTGAGGGAAGGGGCTCCCGCTGTGTCTGTGTGGGAGCCCTTGGGAGACGATGCTGGCCCCCCAGGATGGGTGCTGGGCCTGCGGGGGAAGGTAGAGATGCCACACCTGAGAGCCAGCCCAGGGGTCTGTGGGGCCACGGGTGCAGGGGAAGGAGAGGCTGGGTGGTCAGATAATACACTGCCCACCCCTAGGGCCCACCTGAGCCCATGCTAGGTACATTGTTTGTGGGGCTGGGACCAAATCCCAGGTCCAGCCCTTGACTGTTATGTGACCTTGGAGCAGGTGAGTTCACCTCTGTAAGCCTGTTTGCTCCTCAGTAAAACAGACATACTCATGCTAACTTCTTGGGTGGTTGAGATGAAATTCTGGGGAAGGGGCAAGGCACGAAACTTAGCACCACACACAGCCCATCTATCATCCAGTATGCATTTATTGAGCACCTACTATAAGCCTTGGCATGGAATCAGGATGAATGAGGGACAATCCCTGCCCTCAAGGAGCCCGCAGCTCCAATCCCGGGCAGAGAGGGCCTGTTGGAAATGTAAGCTGGGCTCAACTGCCTGCGAGAGAGGTGGGAAAGGCTTTTCAGAGGAAGTGACATTTAGCTGGGTTTTGAAGAATGAGTAGGAGTTTGCATCTGGAAGGGCATCTGTTGCAGCAGGAACTGTGGGGGCAGAAGTAGAGATGCAGCTGTGTCGTGGAAGCACGGGGGTCACAGGGCCTGGCTGGCTGGCAGAGGAACCTCAGGAAGGCCACCTCCCCTCTCTGGGCCACAGTTTCCCTATCTGTGAATGAGGATAAGCGTGTCCGCCTCCCAAATGGGGCGGTGGCTGTGGCAAGCGCGAGGTGAATGCTAATGCCCCCCATTTAATTTTCCATGTTCTGTTTTGAGGCCAGTCAGGGTTATTTCTGTCCACACTCAGCTATTTCCAGGCCCAGAGTCCTCCTTTCCCACAGAGGACAGCGCCGGGCCTGCCCCAGCCCACTGCCTACTCCCAGGCCATGGTGGGAGCCGGGGCAGGGGGCACCTGGAGGAGAAATGCAGACTCAGGATGGATCAGAGGCAGGGTGCGGCCCCAGCCACTCCAGGAAGCCCAGGGCTCCAAGGGCCCCGTTTGGGGTCCCCGAGGCCAAGCAGCCCCGTTCCAACCCCCTTTTCCAGATGAGGTGGGATGGAAGCTCCCATGTAGTCAGGGGAAGAGAGCAGAACATTCACCATGCCCCCGAGAGACTGCCCCGCTGCTGCCCAGCCTGCCCAGGCAAGGAATCTTCCCATCCCCACAGCCACAGTCCTGGTAGGCCTCACCCAGGCCCCCCGCCGGTCTCCCAGCTTCGCAGTTCCCACCATCCCCCCCATTCCAGCCCAAGGGGTTGACCCAGGGGTGTGACATCTGGGAAGACAAGGGGTGGGGATAGGGTGCTGCCTGACCTCCTACAAAACAAGTTGTCTTCCTGGTAGCCCTGGGCAGCTGGCCAAGGGATAGCCCATGGGGGCCCCGCCCTCTAGCCAGGTTCCCTGCTGCTGGCCAAGAAGCTGGGGTGCTCTGGGCCGCCTCCCTCTCCCTTCTGCAAAGCCCCTGATCCCCACAACCTCTCTCCCACCCTGAGAGCCTGCCAGGGGTCCTTCCTGGCCGTCCCTGGGCTCGGCCTCCTTGTGGTAGGGCACAGGATTGGGTGGCAGGAAAGAACAGGGGTGGCTGGGGCTGGGCAGCCAAGGTGGGCAGGGAGGAGGCACAGAGTGGCAGGTGGGAAGGGAGGGGCACAGCTGGAGATGACAGTGTGCGGAGGCTCCGGGCAAACACATCTCATCTCCAGCCCGTTCTGAGCGATCCATCAGTGTGGCTGCCCCTGGAATGTGCGGGGGTGCCAAGGCAGAGTTGCAGAGACTGTTACTGATATGCGTCGTGGGGTGAGTGGGGTGGGGGACACATATCCCCACTCAGAACTCTGCATTGTAGATCCCATGCGTCCTAACACCTCAGTCTGCTAACATCTAGAAACCTCAGCATTTGAGAATCTTCAGGTCCAAGGGTTCTGAGAGCTTAGAATTGTAGGATTTGTGAATTCTAGAAACACAGGCAGGAAGATCACCTGCAGGGTGTCTCCTCTGCTCATGCGGCCTGGAGGAACCTCTCGGTGATCCCTGGCTGACCCCTCCCCAGCACCCAGCCCAAGAAGCAGCCTCAACCACCTCCCTTCCCAGCCCAGCCTCAGCAGTTGCCCAACCTGCAATACCTCCTCCCATCCCCATCCTCAGACAGCCCATCCCTCTTGCAAGGTCCAGTCTGAAGCCGCCACCTCCCCCAGGAGGCCCAGCCGTCCTCCTCAGCCCAGCCTGACTCTCAGGATCAGGCTCACCCTGGGGAGGCTGAAGCCACCAAGTCATGGTCCCAGTCCCAAGGGGAGGGCAGGCCTAGAGCAGGGGGAGGTGTGGTGAGAACACAGCCTCGGACCCACAGAGAGGAGTTCAAACCCCCTCTCCAGCCCAAATGGCCTGGGCAGTGCCCTTGCCCGTCCACTTCAGTGGCCTCACCCAACTACTCATGATGGCTGCAGATGGAAATCGCCCACGTGTCCCTCAGCAGCTGAAAGGATGACTCCACAGTGGACAATTACTCGGGTGTAAAAAGGAGCAAAGCACTGGCACATGCGACAACGTGAAGGGACCTCAAAGGCATCGTGCTAAGTGAAAGAAGCTGGACACGAAAGGCCACGTAGTGCTCATGCCTCCAGAAACGTCCAGAACAGGCAAAGTCAGAGGCAGAACGCAGACATGCCAGCCAGGACTGGCTCCCTCGGGGGCTCCCAGGGGGGATCTGTTTCCTTGCCTTTTCCAGCCCCTGGGGGCCCCCTGGACTCTGCGGCTGTGGGGGCGGATGCCAAGGCCCTGGGGCAGGGCATGACCACCAGGACCCATTGGGAGTTGGCATCTGACTCCCTTCCTCTGCCCTGGGTGCCCCCAGTGAGGAAGAGCAGACTCTCAGCAGCTCTGCCCAGAGTGGCCTGGCCCATCAGCCACGTGCCCCCTCAGCCTTCCTGCAACCATTCCGAGACAGCAGTAAACCCTCCTCCATCCCAGTGTGTGGGCCCAAAGCTGAGATCCCAGCCCAGGTCTCCCAGCTCACAGCACTGTCCGGGGCCACCCTCCTGCTAGACGTCACCACATCAATGAGCATCTACCCTGTGCAAGGAAGAGGCCAGCGATGGGGTCCAGGTGAGGGGACAGCCAAGCCCACCAGGAAGTGGCCTTCCCTCACCTGCCCATTCTGGGCCAGCTCAGCTCCACCTGGAGCCCGAGCCCAGGCCCCTCCAGTGGCCTCTGCTGGCTGCAGCAGACTGACCACCCTGGAGACCCTCCTGCGCCTGCCCCAAGACCCTCCATGCCACCCTGCCTCCAACTTCTGTCTTCTGCCCCCACCGCGCCTTCGTGGCCCTGCAGGCCGCCCATGCTCTGTAAATCCAGCCCACCTGGGCACCCCGTGAGACATCGGACCCCTCACATCCTGCTCCCTCCTCTGCCCCCACCCCCCATCCGACTGGCACTCCCTTAGGGCAGCTCCTTCGGGTGGTGTCCTCTCTGAGTCCCAGGGCCTGGCACTCTCGGCCCAGGCTTGGTAAAAGCTCCTTGTCCTCCAAGGACTCGGCTGCACTAGCCACTCAAATAAATTGATGTTCCCATCTCCGCTGACTCACGGATGAGAACATGGGGACTCCTGCCAATGGCCACATGTACCCCCAGCCCCACCTGGGAATAGCCCTGCACCCTGCGGGGACAATGTCATGAGCCTGAGAAGCCACCAGCTTCCCCCACTCCGTCAGCACCAAGCTTTAGCCTGCTTGAGCTATTGGGGGGCCCCTGCCTTGGCACTGTTCCTAATAGAGCCTAGGCTCTTGTGTGAGCCTTACAAAGAGGAGGGACACCAGGCATCATCTTACAAATGAGGAAACTGAGGCTTGGGAAGGGGAGGAGGTTGTGAGTCCCCGTTCCCTGCCTGCTGTAACACTGTAGGTTTGGGAAGGGGAGGAGGTTGTGGGTCCCCGTTCCCTGCCTGCTGTAACACTGTAGGTTTGGGAAGGGGAGGAGGTTGTGGGTCCCCGTTCCCTGCCTGCTGTAACACTGTAGGTTTGGGAAGGGGAGGAGGTTGTGGGTCCCCGTTCCCTGCCTGCTGTAATACTGTAGGTTTGGGAAGGGGAGGAGGTTGTGGGTCCCCGTTCCCTGCCTGCTGTAACACTGTAGGTTTGGGAAGGGGAGGAGGTTGTGGGTCCCCGTTCCCTGCCTGCTGTAACACTGTAGGTTTGGGAAGGGGAGGAGGTTGTGGGTCCCCGTTCCCTGCCTGCTATAACACTGTAGGTTTGGGAAGGGGAGGAGGTTGTGGGTCCCTGTTCCCTGCCTGCTGTAACACTGTAGGCTTGGGAAGGGGAGGAGGCTGTGGGTCCCCGTTCCCTGCCTGCTGTAACACTGTAGGACTCAGAACCTGGCCAATGCCTGGAGGCGGCTTCCTCGGCCAGAGCTGAGCCTCAGGCTGCTCGCACCCCATCTCTCCCCCAGTCCCATTGCATATGGAAACCAGAAAATCAATCCTAAGTCCCCCAGTCAAATGAACGGACCCTCCTCTTGGCCAAGGACATTCCAAAGTTAACCTGAAAAACGAGTTCAGGCTGCGGTGGGAAGTGGGAGCCAGATACACCTTGCTATCCCTCCTCCCTTCTGGAATTACTGGCAGAACAGTCTTTCAGTCTGATAAGAAACATCTACCATTGATTCTCTCTGAAGCCTGCTGCCTGGAGGCTTCATCTGCATGATGAAACCTTGGTCTGCACAACCCATTATCTTAACCCAGGCTTTCCTATCTACTGACAATAACTCTTTCAACCAACTGCCAATCAGAAAATCTTCCAATCCGCCTATGACCTGGAAGCATCCCCGCTTCCAGTGGTTCCGCCCTTCTAGGGGTAACCAATGTACAGCTTATGTGTATTGATTGATGCCTTGTGTCCCCCTAAAATGTAGGAAACCTAGCTGTGGCCTGACCACCTTGAGCACGTGGTCTCAGGGTCTCTTGGGGCTGTCATGGGCCACCAGCCATTCATCGTTGGCTCAGAATAAATGTCTCAAATACTTTAGGGAGTTTGACTTTTTGTTGATATATACCTCCAGGCAGGTCTCACTGCAGACTCACTGGGCCTCAGGGGCCTCAAGGACCAGTGTGGCCCCTCCTCTTGGAACAGACAGCAGAGGGAATCCCCCCAAGCCAAGAGGACTTGGGGACCCTGTGGCCCAAATGGGTCATTTCACAGAATGGGAGACTGAGGTCCACACAGAGAATGGAGGAGAGCGAGGTGGAGCAAGGCCCTTCCCAGCCCTGGACGGCCCCTTAACCCTTTTGTCCCCCCTTGCTGCCAGGCTTGTGGCTGGGTGGGCCTGGGTCTGCAGCCCTATGGGGCCTGGAGGGACAGCTGTGTGAGCAGAAGGTGCCTTGCGGGCCAAGGCACAGAGGCATCAGGGCCCAGCCGCGTTCAGCAGGAAGAAGGTCTGTGAGTGGAATGTGGGGGTGCAGCAGGGTAGGGGGTGGCCAGCCTGCAGCTCAGATGCTGCTCTGGGGCCTCAGCTGTGACCACGCTCAGCCTCTGTGTCCTCCCCTGTAAAATGGGAGGAATCGCCTTCCACACAGGACTCAGGGCTGGATGAGGGCTGGGTGGCCACCACCACCTGCCCTGGGACAGCAGGAGCTGCAAAGTCAGGCTCAAGGCCTGGGGGAGGAACCCAGCGCTGGGTGCCCAGAGCCCAGACGAGATGGGTGTGGGGGCAAGGAACCTGGCGCTGGGTGCCCAGGGCCCACACAAGATGGGTGTGGGGGGGAAGGAACCTGGTGCTGGGTGCCCAGGGCCCACACAAAATGGGTGTGGGGGGAGGGAACGTGGCACTGGGCACCCAGAGCCCACATGAGATGGGTGTCGGAGGAAGGCGACCCCTCCCAGGGCACCCCAACCAGGGCTCAGGGACTTTGCCCACAGGTTACCCTCTGGATCTTTTGGAACATTCTGCTGAATAAAAACTGGATTTAAAAAAAGAGGCCAGGCACGGTGGCTCACGCTTATAACTCCGGCACTTTGGGAGGCCAAGGTGGGCAGATCACTTGAGATCAAGAGTTCAAGACCAGCCTGACCAACATGGTGAAACCCCATCTCTACTAAAAATACAAAAATTAGCCTGGCGTGGTGGTGCATGCCTGTAATCCCAGCTACTTAGGAGGCTGAGACAGGAGAATCACTTGAAACCTGGAGGCGGAGGTTGCAGTGAGCTGAGATCACGCCACTGCACTCCAGCCTGGGCAACAGAGAGAGACTCCATCTAAAAAAAAAAATGAAAAATAAAAAAGGTATATTCTATGAAACTCTTATTTGCGGTGTGCTCTCGTTTTTAACAAGTATTTAAGAAGTATGCTGGTGCAAGGTGTCTCTAAATGCTTCACAGTGTTATCTTCAGCAAACATTTTATCTGATGGTCTTTTGAATGAGGAGCTCCTGAACATTCAGCAGAGGAGGCAGAACAGAAGAGAGAGGGCGGGCAGGGGCGTCTCCCTTCTAATCAAGGTATGACTAATGGCACAACCTTATTTCCAAACTGAACAGTGGACAAACCGGGAGAGGGAGAGTCTGGCGAGTTGAAGCGATGCTATCAGTGCGGCTGACATGTCAATCACGGGGCTGGCCACCTTTCACAGCTCTGAGGCTTCTGGATCTTTCCTGCTTCTCACCTCTACTCTGCTCAGGCAAGCCTAGCTGGGCAGGGACTGGAGTAGGGGTCTGTTTTCCAGTTCACAGAGGAAGTCACAAGGCCCTATGACACTCGGGGCCTCGGGAAAGTCAGCCAAGGACCAGGACAGCTGTTTCGGCCTGACAGCATCTACTCTTGGGTTAAGCATCACCCTCCGTTTGAAAAATAGAAGTGAGGCCGGCAGTGGCTTATGCCTGTAACCCCAGCACTTTGGGAGGCCAAGGCGGGCAGATCACTTGAGGTCAGGAGTTCGAGATCAGTCTAGCCAACATGGTGAAACCCCCCGTTTCTACTAAAAAATACAAAAAACTAGCCAGGCGAGGTGGCGGGCGCCTGTAGTCCCAGCCACTTGGGAGGCTGAGGCAGGAGAATGGCATAAACCCAGGAGGCTGAGCTTGCAGTGAGCTGAGATCCAGCCACTGCACTCCAGCCTGGGGACAGAGTGAGACTCCGTCTCAAAAAAAAAAAAAAAAAATACAAAAATTAGTCAGGCGTGGTGACAGACACTTGTAATCCCAGCTATTCAAGAGGTTGAGGCTGGAGAATTGCTTGAACCTAGGAGGCAGAGGTTGTGGTGAGCTGAGATTGCACCACTGCACTCCAGCCTGGGCAACAGAGCAAGACCCTGTCTCAATAAATAAATAAATAAAATTTAAAAAATAATAATAAAAAAACAGGCTGGGCATGGTGGCTCACGCCTCTAATTCTAGCACTTTGGGAGGCCGAGGTGGGTGGATCACTTAAGGTTGGGAGTTCAAAACCAGCCAACATGGTGAAGCCCTGTCTGTACTGAAAATACAAAAAATTAGCGGGTGTGGTGGCACGCACCTGTAGTCCCAGCTACTTGGGAGGCTGAGGCAGGAGGATCACTTGAGCCCAGGATGTCGAGGCAGCAGTAAGCTGTGATCGTGCCACCACACTCCTGCCTGGGCAACAGAGCAAGATCCTGTCTCTAAAAATAAAAAAAGAAGAAGCAGCAGCAGCAGCATTCGTAGGAGGATCACAGAAGACCCCCAACTCCCTGGTGATGTCACCCTGAAGTCCAAGAGAGCTGAGGCTGCAGTCTTGAGTGGAAGGACCTGGCCTGGATTGGGCTGCAGCCTTGGGGTGGAGCTGGATCTAAGACACTGCTCTCTATCACACCAGGCTTCCCCTGCAGCGCGGCACAGCGTGGGCTGGGCACCCTGTCTGGGATCAGCGTGCTCCCTGCAGGATGACAGGGTGGGCCTCAGGAACATGTATGGGACTCACCACCCGCAGCAGGGACCCAGGTCCTTCCCTGTCTGGCTGGGGTCAGCCTGCCTGATGCATTGCTTCCTGCTCACCACTCCCAAGCAACACTGCAGTCACTGCTTACTTCCGTACCAGGCCTTTGCACTTGCTGTTCCCTCTGTTTCCCTGGCCTTTCCTCAGGAGAGCTTCTATGCCTCCTTCAACACACAGCTGGGCCGCTATGTGGTCTGGGAAGCTCTCTCTGAGCAGAGGCAGCCACTGTACCTCAAGGCCCGTGGGCCCTCGTCCTCACCTCCATTCAGCTGTGGCCCTGCTGGATGGTCACCATCCAAGCTGATACTCTTTCCCAGGGCCCTGTGAGCCCAGGGACTCCATCTACTGTCTCCCGACTCCCGGCTGCACCTGGCCCAGGGTTCTCCACGAGGAGCTACTCCACGAAGCCTCAGGGACCAAATGTGGAAGTCCCAAACGTGGGCTCCAGGAAGGAGGAGAGGCAGGCAGGGGCATGTGGTCAGATAGGGACAGTGAGGACACCGTTCACATGCTGATCTGTGTCATCCACATAGGAACCTGGGGAGATGCCATTCTCTTCTTCCCAAGCTATAAGAAAGGGAAACTGAGGCTCAGAGACATAAGAAACCTGCTGGGTTTCAGGAGTCTAACCCACCAAGAACCCTAGGATGCCTCACACCCTCCCCAACCCCACTTCCCAGCACCAAGTTGAAGACAAACTGGACCCACACCCTGACCAAGGACCACCACCACCTGCCACTGCGCACCTGCAGCCCCCGGTCTTCCTGCCTGGAAGCAGGCATGAGAGTGCATGTGCACATGTCCACACAGGCATCTGCTGCACACCCACCGGCTTTCTGGTCCCCTAAACAATCTGTCAGCTGTGACTGCCCACGTCCTGGCCCAGGTGTGTGCAGAGGGGTGGGATTAGGGAGGGAGCCTGGAGGATCTGCAGGGAAGGCCAGGTCTGGGTCAGGGACTCAACCAAGATAACTGATGGGGTGGAGATGGCTCAGGCTTTGAGCAAGGACTTGGAATGTAATCCTGTGTCCAGATCCTTGTCAACAGGAGGCTTAAAACATGGGCAAAAGGATAGCACTCAAGAATGACTGCCCTGCCCCTCCAGGGCCCAGGTAGGGCTCACCTGTTGGGTCAAAGCTCTGGCTTCTGGTCCAGCAAGATCCAGCTGAAGATGGTTACTAAGAGGCCTAACTTCAGAAAGCACCCTGAGCTCTATTACGTCCTGAGCCTCGGCCCTGGTCATTCCTGATACACGTCGAGCCCTGACCTCAATCATAATCTGAGCCCTGGCCCTACCCACAGTCTCAACCAGGGGCTTTTATCAGGCAGTGCCAGTGCCCAATGAGTCCTTGAGCTGCAGCTCCATGACCTCTTGGCCCCAGCTCCAGCCCCTGAGGATGTCAGAGCTGCGTCCCCTGCCTGCAAGCTGCCCCGTCTCTGGACCCCGAGCCTGCAGGTCAGTGGGAGTCCTCAGGGCTGGCAATCGTGCTCCGCACGGATCTGGGCACCAGGTGCTGGGTGGAAAGCCGCATTGCATCTGCTCTCCTGGGCACCCAGCAGGAGGCTGAAACAAGGGACTGGAGCTGAGGGTGGTGATTTCTGTCCAGAATATTTCCTGTGCTCCTACTGTTTGCCAGGATCTGAAAGACTCACAGGCCCATGGGTTCCCCTCTCTCCCAGGCTGCGGTCCGCAGAGGAGGTGCCGGCTGTGTGGGGTGCTGGGCATTTGAGCAGCCTCAGGCAGCCGGAGGTGTCAGCCAGGCAGAGTGGACAAGAGTCATGCAGACAGAAGTGCAGGGGCCACTGGGAGACCCCAACAGTCCACGGGAGGCTGGGGCATCCGGGTGGCAACAGGAGGGTGGGGAGGACCCAAGGCCTGGAGGTCAGAGAGGGGATGGCAGCAGACTCTGGGAGAGCAGTGGGGCTGGGACAGAGAGGGATGAGGGGCTGTGCATTTGCCGGGGTCTTGGCCTGTGGTTGGGAAGCCTGGGGTCGGGTGGGGCTGGGGATAAGGGCCTGAGCTGAGCCCCAGGGCTCTGGCGAGGAGGCTGGGAAAGCGGTGGAAGTAGAAGACTGGCAGGAGGTGTGTGTCTGTGCACACGGGTGTACACACACACACACACTCTCACTGTGTTTGCACCATTGACTCCTGGGCAGATGCTTTTCCCCACTACCATCATAACTTCCCTTCCCCTCCACCCTGCCAGGACATCTTTTCCCAGACTTCCCACTCCCAGGCCGTTGCCCCACTTTCTCCCCATCTAAATCTTCCCAAACTGCCAGCTCTCCTCCTCCCGGAAGTCCTTCCTGCCAACTCCTGCCCCCAGGGCTCCCCATTTTGGTAGAGGTTGGCATGCAGTGACTGTCCCTCCCTTCCCCAGCATCCATCCAGCACCCACCGCAGCCAGACCTGTCCTGGATCCTAAGGTCCGAGGCACATGACGTGTAGACATTCAGGGGACAGGTGGCATCCTACTGCACGTGCATTTCCTCATCTAGCCCTCACACTCTGAGGGTGGGCACTGAGACAGTCCTGTTATGCAATGAGGAAACTGAGGCATGAGGCTAGGACACTTACCCTCAGTCACAGAAGGAATTTTGTGTCTGAAAAAGACCAAACTCCCCACCTCCAGGTCTCTGTAAACATCTCTGGGAAAGGGTTTGGCTGCCTGTGCCATGGGATCGGGGCTGGTCATGGCCTGCCTGCGGTCTCACCCACCTGTGTCCTCCGTGAGTCCCTGCACACAACCCCAGGCTTCCCTCCAGCCCCTTCTCTCACCCCTCCCTTAGAGCACTCCTCTGCTGCTTCCTCCTCCTCTTCCCTCCCACACTCCTGTCCATCTTTGGTGCAAAGACATGAACTTGCTTCCCACGGACCCTGATCCCATCCCTTCCAGGCCCCATCTTGACTTCTCTAGGTCTTTTCCTAAATAAATTCCAGGGAAGGATTGGGGGCTGCTCTCATGGTGATGGGCTTTGCTTCCTTTGCCAACTGCTATCACATTTCATCTTTGCAGTGACCTGGCTTCATCCAAAGCACCAGGCCCAGCCCCTCCAGCCTCACCTCCCTCCATCAGCCTCCCCTTTCTCTGGCCCCAGCCCCTCCCTCCCACCTCCAGGCCTGCCCCCAGGTACAAGCTCTCCACCCACCTCCTCCTTCACCTGCTCCCCCACTGCCCTCCACAGGTCCAGGTGAGATGCTGCTTGCTCCGGCAGCCATCCTGGCCTGCTCTGTCTCACCGATAATCCTTTGCAGTGTCCCTTCCCTCTGCTTGCAACACCCTGTCCCACCCTCCTTCTCCGGAAGCCTGGCTCTTTGTGCATCAGCAGGGGAGATGATCCAAATGCTCTGGATGGTCCAGAAATGCCATTCTTCTGGGCCTAGAAAAGAGAACTGGGTAGGAATGTCTTTTGAGGGCCAAACCAGATGCCAAGCCCATGAGCCCAAGGATGGCATCTGCTCAGAGGGGATTTTTCTAGTTCTCAGGGAGGGCTGTAAACCTAAAGGCAGGCGCTGGCACAGTCACCCCGATGCCCAGGGGCACACTTCAGCCCTACCGGAACACCATTCCCTGCTCTGTGCCCCCTTTGCTAGAGATCAGTGTAAACACTAGCCCAATTATTTATTGTCAAACTAAATAGACAGGCTCCAGACTCTGGCAGGATCTTCCCATTGAATTCTCGAGAACTTATTTTTGAATTATATCTCAGTATCCCATTTGATAAGAGGACACCAAGGCTCAGAGAGGTGAAGTAACTTGCTCAAGGGCACACAGCCCATTGTGACTGAGCAGAGCTTGAATCCAGAACTGCGGAAGCCCAAGGGCAGCCTCCCTCCCTCTCCATCAGCTGCCTGGCTTCACCCAGCCTTCTTACAGGGACCTGCTGCCCCCACCTGGGTTAGGGGTGGGCTCTAAAGATGATCACGGTGCTCCTGGCCCCATCATCACATAGGCGGGGCTCCATCCTGCTTCTGCCACAAGCTGGGTGACCTTAGGCAACTTACCTAACCTCCCTGAGCTGCTGCTTTCTTTTCTGCAAATGAGTTACTAGTATTTATCCTGCATAAACAAGACATGTAAAAAATAAACCAAAAGGCTCAGCACAAAGCCTGCTACGCAGATCACCCTCAGTATGTGTCGACTTCTGCAGCAGCTCATGACTGTATGCTTAACACTGGAAAATCAACGAGTGTTACAGGACCAGAGCAATAAGGCCCCAGAGGTGGAGTTTCAGGCACTGTGACAGCATTCAGGGGTACAGGAAGCCCCACAAAGGCCCTGAGGCCCATGGCCCCTCCCCCCGGCGGGTCACCAGGACAGGTGAAGGAGTTATGGGCCCTCGGGATAGATGACCTGTTGTCGTACGTTCTTGTCGGGGTAAAGTGCTCCCCTCCTCTCAGGGAGTTTATGGGGAGCTCCCCTTTCTGCTTGGTCCTGGCCTGAGCATCTCCCGGCGTGGTGGTGCCACTGCTCTGTGCCCTGATGCCTCTGCCCAGACCTCGGCTGCAGGGCCCATGTAGCAGAGAATTACTCCCACTTCCATAGACAGTCTTGAGGCTAAGAGCAGAAGCAGGTGCTGGCCCAGCACCCACCTCTCGTCCGCATCCTTTCCCAGACTCCCTTCCTTCCTCCACACATCCCAGACATGCCCAGCCCGGGTCCTTGGCCGCACAGCCCTCAGCGTAAACCCAGAACCTAGGCCCTGAGGGCTGAGCTCATGGCCTCTGCAGAGGTCCCGGCCAGCAGGCAGGCTGGACACTGCTCCTGGTGACAGCTGAGAGGTCAAGTAGGTACCCCCAGCCACACAGGCACAGGAGCGAAGTCCTGCAGGGCTCCGCCTCGCCTAAGCTTCCGGCCAGTGCCCCCGCCCCAGCTTCATCTGGGCCTCGAAGGCTTGGTGGAGCCCCTGCGAGATGCTGCTCCCACGGAGGAGGCCTGTCCCATTGCCGTGGGTTCACTCCTCTGCCACTTTATTTTCCCAGAAAGGCAAAAGACAACTTGGGGTAGGAGAGTGGGGATGGAATAGAGTCTGATATACTTGAAATTGGAAGCAAAAATCCCAGCTCCCAGGGGCTGGGAGAGAGGCCAAGGGCAGTGAGAAGGTGGGGCGGGGATGCACCAGTACGCAGGAGTCTGCTGGATCACAGCCAAGGGCGTGGGGCCCACCCGACCAAGGAAGAGCAGGGGCCCAAATTAGGAACTTCCCGAGGGGAGCAAGCCCTGGAGCAAGCCCAGCGTGCCCGGCTGCCCTCCGCGTCCCCGCGGGCTTCCACACCTCTAGCCCACAGGTGGCCCAGGCAGGGACCTGACCTCGGCTCTTCTTGCCCACGACCTCCTGCACCAGCGCCAGCAAATGCTGCCCCTCCTGCTGTTCGCCCACTTAATTCCCAGCTGAAAGCAGAGGAAAGGCATTGGCAAGACCAAAGCCACTTCTTTCCGGAGGCCCTGGATTCTGAAGTGGGTGCCCAGGTGTACGGCCACACCGGACTCCCTCTCGATCCTCCCTGGATCTGAGCTAAGGCCAAGGGCCGGCCCCAGCCCTGGCTGCCTGGTAACTATGCCCAGAGGCCCAGCACAGCAGGTGTAGCCTGCAGAGGCACTGGGCAGAGGGACGGAGCCCCGAACGTGCGCAGAGGACACACCATCTGCGGGAAAGCAAGGCCGTGGGACTGAGTGAGTGGTGCAAGGTGCCCTGCCCACCAGCAGGGACCCCCATCCATCTGCTACGTGCTCCTCCAAGGCCATCCAGGTGTCTCTGCTAGAGACAGTCACAGTTTGTGATCTGTTCATTTGATTAGTGTCTGCCACAGCCTGTCAGCTCCAGGAGGGCAGGGTTCTGTCTCTGTCCCTTTCAGCTGGACCCCCATATCCTAGCAGGAGCTCGGCCCATATTTGTGAGAAGAAGAGCAAGAGGGAAGGAGAAGCAGGCAATAGGGCCGGCACAGAGGGCAGGTTGGAGAGTCTGGGGAACTGATTCAGAAGATGGACATGGAGCATGAGTGAGTTAGCCTTCACAGCAGCTCAGGGTTTGAGTCCTGGGAGCAGAGTTCAGCCCAGGTGAGAAGAGGCCACATCCCAGGAATGAGGAGGTGGGTCTGACACCTTCCTTTGTGGCTGTGGACCGCTCTCCTTTAGGGACCACGTGCACTCACTGCCATCTCATGCTGGCCCTAGGAAGGGTGAACACCCTGATACCTCCATTTTCACAGAGGAGCAGCGGGAGTCCCAGAGGTGAAGGTCCTCACCAGGCAGGCAGCTAGGATCTGCTCCTACACTTGTCCTCTGCTGCCCCAGGTGCAGACAGGGGCCGAGGCTGAAGCAGGAGCTGGCCTGCTTGCCTGCTCTGTGTTCCCTGAGAACCCTGGCTGTCTAGTGGGGGCAACCCTGGCACTTCCAGAGACCCCACGCTGCGGGGGGGAGCCCCTCATGGGCTCAGGCGCAGGTGCATGTCCTCCCTGCCCCAGAGGCTCTCGCCTCCTGCCGCAGCTGGGGGCCGCCTTGGCTGAGCGCCCAACAAAGTGTGAAGTGCTTCCCGAGGGAGTCCCCGGGGAAGCCCCAGCCCCGCCTGCTGTGGCTGCATCAAGGAGGCGGCCTTCCTTCCGGGCTCATCGCCTGGGCCTCTGGGGTCAGGCCTCGGGTCACCCTCCGGCTGGGACAGGAAGCCTGACATGAGTCTGGAGTTGGGGGTAGGGCAGGGCCGGGAGCCGGCCCAGCGGGATGGGGATGCTGGCTGTCTGGGCAGACACCAGCAGGGTCAGGGAGGAGACTGGGGCAGGGTAGCTGCCCTGTGACCTGCCCCCCAGGGATGCCGCAGAGCCCAGGCCTGCCCCTCCCCTCCTGTGCAGGCTGCGATGGGCTGGCATCTGAGGGGAGGGCCAGGAATCCCGCCACAGCTCCAGGCCAGGCACCATCATTCCTGCCCTGGAAAAGGGCCTCCCTGCCTCTACTCTGGCCGCCACAGCCCGATGTCCACATCTGTGTCATCCAAGACTGCAGCCTGAGTCTCTTCTGAGTACGTGAGGTGCAGCTAGTCCGAACTGAGTTGTATAGTAAGCGTGGAATACGTCCCCACGTAGTATGAGACAGACAATGTGAAATACCCCATTCATACTTTGTTATATGAATGACACATCGAGATAATATATTGGATATATTAGATTCCATAAAATACTTTATTAAAATAATTTGCATCAAATTCTTTTTCCCTTTTCCTAACGTGGCTACTAGAAAATTAGAAATTATTCACGAGGCTGGCATGAGATTTCTATTGGAGAGTGCTGTCTCTAACAGAGGGAGTGTCTCCAATCTAATTGACACCCGTCCCTCCCTTGCTTAAATAAAGCCCATCGGGTCTGGGGAAAGTCTCCCGTATCCAGTGTGGACTTCTCCCAGGACTCAGTCTCACCTCTGCCCGCCAACCCCACCTTCCGGCTGCCCCTGTGGGGCCACATCTCCTCCCACTGCTGGGCCCCTGTAAGCTGCTCCTTCGCTAGGAGTGCCCTTCCCTAACCCTGCTTCCTCCTTTGTCCAGGGATGTCCTCTGGGCTTTCACAGATGCCTGGAGTGTCACACTTTCTTCAGTGCTGCCATGCCCACCTCCCTTGTCCACCCCCAGCAGCCCCTGCCTCTACTCCACTGGCTTGGGCTCAAGAGGCGGGGCACGGTGCCGGGATCAGGTAACTTGCCTCGGAGCGTCAGTTTGCTCATCTGTGAAATAGGACCCACACTCATGGGACCCACGTCCCAGGCAGTCACTCAGCTCAAGCGAGGTCATCTAGACAGCTCCCTCGGGGCTGCTGCACAGAAGGAAGCTTTGGCTGGAGGATTAAATGTCCAGGTCACCAAGCTGGCCACCCTCCTGAGCAGAGCTGGTGAATTTTGAAAGAAACAGATAAAGTGTTTCCTGAGCACCAGCCCCGTGCTGGGCCCAAAGGTGATCGAGCAGGTCCAGCCCGGTGCCTCCCAGTGCTGTGCTTAGAGGGCCTCTTCACTTAGGGCAGGGCTGGCTTTCAGACCAAAGCTGGCCAGCTTCCTGTTTCTGTAGGACTGCAATCTAAAATGGTTTTTACATTTTTAAATGGTTGAGAAGAAAACTAAAGAAGGGGCCAGGTGCAGTGGCTCACACCTGTAATCCCAGCACTTTGGGAGGCTGAGGCAGGCGGATGACCTGAAGTCAGGAGTTCAAGACCAGCCTGGTCAACATGGTGAAACCCCGTCTCTATTAAAAATACAAAAATTAGCTGGGTGTGGTGACGCGAACCTGTAATCCCAGCTACCAAGGAGGCTGAGGTGGGAGGATTGCCTGAACCCGGGAGGTGGAGGCTGCAGTGAGCCAAGATCGTACCACTGCACCCCAGCCTGGGTGACAGAGCGAGACCCTGTCTCAAAAAACAAACAAACAAAACGAAAACCAAAGAATGAGAATATTATATGAAGTTCTACTTTCAGTGTCCACGAATCAAGTTTTGTTGGAAGCCAGCCACACCCACTCCTTTACATCTGCTCTAAGGCTGCTCGCAAACTGCAGCTGCAGAGGTGCGTCTTACAACACAGACCTCATGGCCTACAAAAGAGAAAAGATTTACTCCCTGGGCCCTTCCCGAAAGAGTTGGCCAACCCCTGCCTTAGGTAATCCTCCAACCCCTTGGGTGGGTGCTATTGGCCAAGGGGGAAACCGAAGCACAGAGGTACTAAGTGTGTCCCCGAGGGTCCCAGCCTTCAGCTGTGCTCCTACCCGTCATGATGCCTGGTGCCCACCCCCAGCCCCCGGACCCAGAGGTCAACTACGAGTCCTGCTTTTCCCGCCCACCTCACAATCTTGGTGTTGTCTTGTTTTGTTGGCTATGCGCCGTGTTCTTAATGTGAAGGAGTCACTCACACTTACCGGAGGCCCTCGTCTGCTGGGCGGTGCTCCATGCCTCACACACGTCTAAACAACCTTAACAACCCCCTGTCATCTGCCGGGGCTGCCGGAACAAAGTTCCACTCGCCGGGCCCAGGCGGCTGAAACAACAGGCATTTATTGCCTCGCAGCTCTGGAGGCCAGAAGTCTGAAATCAAGGTGTCAGCAGGCTGGGCCCCTCCGAGGGCCAGAGGTAGGGGTGTGTGCCAGGCCTACCTCCTTGGCTTGCAGAGGGCCGTCCTCTCCTTCATGTGGCACATCTGTCTCCAAATCTCCCTTTTTCTAAGGACACAGTCACATTGGATTAGGGCCACTCCAATGACCTTATTTAACTTGATTACCTCTGTAGAGACTCCCTCCAAATAAGGTCACATTCTAAGGACTTCAATTTGAATTTGGGGAGTTGCAATTCAACCCGTAACACCCCAAGAAAGAAGAGCCTCCCCCCATTTCACAGATGAAGAAAGAAGACCCTCCCCCATTTCACAGACGAAGAAAGAAGACCCTCCCCCATTTCACAGACGAAGAAAGAAGACCCTCTCCTATTTCATAGACGAAGAAAGAAGACCCTCCCCCATTTCACAGATGAAGAGGGCTGGGACCCCTGCTTCAATGTGGGCTGGGGGCTGCAGCCCTCCCTGGAGAGGGAGGCTTCAGGAGAAAGTGGCTCCCAGCCTGGTGGGGTGAACCAAGTTTACCAGGACGATTGTCACAGCTACATTTCAAAATCTAGGCCCTTGCAACAGCCTCCTCCTCCTCGGCCTCCTCCTTCTCGACCTCCTCCTCCTCTGCCTCCTCCTCGATTAATTGACCTCAGGTGCCCACAGGGGTATTGGTGTGTCTTCTTCAGGTCCCACCCCACCTGAGGAGCTGCCCTGGCACCTCCAGCCCGGCTGCCCCACCCCCGGTTGGCATATTCTCAGCTCGGCATATTTTCAGGTCAGCCTGCTGCTGTCTAGCTGTGCGCCCCAGCAGGCATCTCTCTGTGCCCACCTGTGAAATGGGTGTGATGTAGCTCACGTGAGTTCTTACTGTAGCAGGAAACCCTGAAGGAAGCCCTGAGCCCTAGAAGGAGCTCTGTGGGAAGCAAGCTGCCAGAGAGCCCCCAGTAGGCAGTCACGGCCATCTGCTGAGCTCCGGGGTGAAAGCTAGCAAACTGGGGAAATATCTTCAGTGCTTAGGGCACTCCTGCAGGGCTGCACTTGCCTAACGGCGGGGTAGGCAAAGTAGAGCTGGACCTCGGGCTGCCGACTCTGACCAAAGCTTCCCCTCCTCCACCCCTCCTTGTCCCCGCCCCTCGTCCTCCCTGGCCTCCAAGTCCCCACCATCTCCAGTAAGTCTATCGGGGTATCCGTGTCTTGAGCTGGTCCCAGTGCCTTTGTTCCTGCTCTGGAATAGGAATGGCCAAGAAAGCCTTTGGGAGGGGCACTGCGTTTTAGTTTAGATTGGAGGGCATTCGAGCTGGGCAAGGCCGGGCAGCATCTGACTGAAGGAACAGTGTGTGCAAAGAGGCCAGAGTGTGAATGACCTTTGACCCCAGGCCCTCTCTCCTTGCCCCCACCACCTCACCCCCGCCTTCTGTGGCTGTGGCCCTCCAAGGGGCTGGCAGCCTTAGAGGGTCTCCAGGCCTTGCTGTTTTTGCAGTGCTGCTCCTTCAGCCCGGAATGCCTTTCCGTCTTCTCCGTCTGCAGAGACCCTGCCTGCCCCATACCTCCTGGCCAGGAGTCCAGTCCCCGTGTGCCCTTCACGTCCCTGGGCCTCAGTTTCTCCATTCACAAAGTGGGCTGATCCTGTCCTTGCCGCCCCTCATGGTGGGGGTTGGTTATAGGGTCGGCAGAGCCCCTGGGAGTAGAATCCTCTGTCAACCACATGATGTCCTATGTGTGTCAGGGCCACAGCAGGTGGCGGGGGGCTCAGACCCAGGCATGGCAGGCACCACGTGCAGCTTGCTCAGCAGCCCCAGGGCCTCCACATCCCCCGGGAGGTCATGTAGCAGCAGCCACGCCACGGGGCGCTGCCGGGGTCCATGCCAAAGGCTGGCCGGTCTCAGGACCAGGGCCGGCTCTTGTCTCTTTGTTTTTCTTCACCCTTCTGGGTTCGATATCGAGGGACTGCCACGTGCTGACGAGAGCCCACTCTCACCCCCAGAGCTCAGAGTCAGAGCTGGGGCTGTGCTTCCCGGGGTGTCATGCTAGGTAACCCAGACAGAACGCTTGTAGTTCCCCAGCAGCTTCAGGGAGCCTGAGAAGCTTCTGGAAGGAGCTCACTCTCGGGGTGCTCTGGCCTCGGGGCTGAAGAGCTTGTGTCTCATTGCTGCCATCTCATCGCTGCCCACTTTATGGAGGGCATATCACACCCTCCTGCAAGCCCTGTGGGCCGGTCAGGCTGCATTCCCTGTCATGGATGAGGAGACTAAGGCTCGAGGTGAAGGCTCCTCCCACCCAATGTGGGCAGAGTCCTGGGACGGAGCACAGGGTTCTTGAAGGAGCCGCCAGGGATAAGCAGAGACCTTATTCAGGTGATCCCAGGATTATGGCCAGCTCCGGAGGCAGATGAGTGTCCTGGAGCCACCTGAATGGGGGATCAAGACCCTCTAGCCTGTCCAAGTCGGCACCTCCTATAGCAGGCCAGCTTTCCCGGAGCCTCCTTGTGGCACCACTTCAGCCAGGGCCACCCATTAGTCCTCCCCTCCCAGGGCCCCTGAGGTGGGTACTGCTGGTGTTCCCACTGTACAGGTGAGGAGACCAAAGTAGAGCCCAGTGCTTCCCCGCGGCCAAGGTTGGAGCCAGCATTCCAGCCCAGCCCTCTGGCTTCTGAGCTGAGGCCCCGGCCCCTCCACCACACCCCACTCATGGTGATGAGGGGAGGCCCCTGGACTCCTCGTCAGGACAGATACGTGAGGCCCAGAGGAGCACAAGGCCTTCCGGAGGGCTCCAAGCACGGCCAGGACAGACTATGCCCTGGGCCTGCACAGCTTCTGGTGGCTTCACCCTGGGGAGCCCAGAGCCCGGGCATGAGGCTTCTGGTCTTGTGTCTGCTGCAGGCCGGTCAGCAAGACTCTGTGCCTTAGACAGCCCTGGTTGGGCGGAGCAGCCATGTTTAAGGTGGGTGGGTTTTGTTCCTCACTGGCTTCCCACAGACCAGGCTCTGGACTGGGCACCAGGATGGGATGGATAGCCTTAGTCCCTGCAGAAGTCACCATGGCGTCATCACGGGGGCCGCTGGGAGGTGGCAGCTGCGCATCAGGGTCCTCCCCCAAGAGGCATCTGTCCACCTGATCAGTGCTGTGCATGCAGCTGGATGCACAGGAGTCTGCACACAGGACTCGCCTGGTCAGTGAGGCCCACATTTCCAAGCCCAGTGGGCCCACAGGACAGTGGCAAAGAGGCTGTGACTGCATTCCTTGCAGAAAGCAGGGGTCTTCTCGAGGGGTGCCTGGAGACACATCCCAGAACAGCTGCTGGGCCGAGAGCCAATAGGGTGCCCAGCACAGGTAGATGGAACATCAGCCACTAACAGGAGGAGAGGTGGAGTGGCCTTGGCTTTCAGGGACCCCCACTGAGGCCCAGGCCATGGCAGCAGGAAGAAGGAGCTTTGGTCCTGTGCCTGGCCAGTTCCTGTTTCTCTGAAGCTGTTCAAACCCTTAAGCCCAGGGCAAACCCCCTCAGGAAGATGTGCACGACAGACAAGTGTGTGTCAGAAAAAAGGGGCAGGGGACAAAATGCAAAGCAAGACACCCTGGGGCTGGGGCATGGGACACTGAGGGACTGTGAGTGTGAGCAAGGGACAGGAGGGGTGTGTGTGTGCCTGTGCAGCGGGGCACACCCAGTGGGGCAGGATCTGTGGGCACACATAGACCAGCGGGACAGTGGCAAAAGGGGAGTGTGGGACAGCTGCCGGCGTGGGCACGTGGATGTGTACATGTTTGTGCATGCACACGTATGCGAACCTGTTCACCTGCAGTCTGAGGCAGAATGTGGGCACACCTGTGCGCTCTCAAATCCCCATCTGGTGCCCTGGTGGCCCCCACTCAATGGGCTACAAATCTCTCTCATTGGCATCAAAGGAGTGAATACTCACAACAACCTATACCAGTGCCACGTGCTATACACATGGGGAAACTGAGGCACAGAGCAGTGAAGCAGGTTGTCTGATGTCATAGTTTGCAGAGAGTGGAAGGGACTCCAACACCTGGGTCCAACTGTGCCTGTGCCCTTTGACCCCACCCCATCTTGGGGCCGGGATACCAGGATGCAGCCTCCAGGTGGGCCTGGGGTTCATTCATCCATGAAGCCAGCCTCTCATGGCCCTGGAACAAAGGGGCTGAGCTGTGGTGTGTCACCTGCTGGGCCAGCATTCAGAGCAGAATCCCTGACCCTCCCCGGGCCTCTGTGAGGGGACGTCATGGCCGAATGTTGTATATGTGGAAAGTTGGCCCCGACCCTCCATGTGATCTCCCCAGTCACAGACCCGGCTCCCCGGACATGCCTGCCTCCCGCGGTGGCTGTGCACCTGCCCTCACCCTGGAAGCTGGTGGGACTGAGGCTTTGCCTGGAGGCCCAGGAAGGTCAAGCCCAGCTCCTCAAAGCCATGCTCTCTAGAGACTAAGGAGGATATCCCAAAGGCCCGGACCCCCCACGGCTGGGGCCCCCAGACCAGCTGCGGCCGCAGAAGTTCCTGCTTTGGGAAGGAGCGGGTGGGGAGGGCGTAGCCTGAGGGTGCTTCAGGTGTGGGGTGTCAGCAGGGTCAAACCAACCTAGCAGGTTGAGCAAGAACTGGGTTGGTCTCGTTCATTTCTGTACCCCACCCCTGCAGGATGAGAGTGACCTTATTACCGGCCTTGAGGACAGCCTGGGGCCATGGACACAGGGGCCAGGGCTCTGCCTTCCCCTAATGAGTGTCCAGGCCACTGGGCCACGCCCAGGCCCATTTCTGCATCGGTAAAGGGAGATCAGAATATGGCCCTAAAATTGCAGGTGGCCTCGAATGAGCAAGGGATGAAAAGTGTCTAGCATGGAAAATGCTCCATGGATGCCAGCTGTCATTGGTCATTGAGGCTCAAATGGCATCATGGCTGTGAGAGCAATGGGGTTATACCTGTGTCAGAAACCTGAACAGGGGTTGAGGGGCAGCAGGGGGTGAGGGGCCCCCCAAATGCCCAGTCACCTCTGAACTCAGAGATGGTATACTCTCACATCCAGCCCTTTGACCAACACAAGGCTCCAGTCTTTTTATTTTGTATTTTATTTTATGTATATTTTTATTTTTATTTATGTATTATTATTATTTTTTTGAGACAGAGTCTCACTCTGTTGCCCAGGCCACAGTGCAGTGGCGTGATCTCTGCTCGCTGCAACCTCTGCCTCCCGAGTTCAAGTGATTCTCCTGCCTCAGCCTCCCAAGTAGCTGGAATTACAGGCGCCCACCACCATGCCTGGCTAATTTTTGTACTTTTAATAGAGATGGGGTTTCACCATGTTGGCCAGGCTGGTTTCAAACTCCTGACCTCAAGTGATCCACCTGAAATCCCAGCCTCCCAAAGTGCTGGGATTATGGGTGTGAGCCACTGTGCCCAGCCATTTTTTGTATATTTTTATTTTATTTTATTTTGTTTTATTTTTAATTTTTAAAATTTTTTTGATTTTTATTTTTTGAAGTCGAGTCTTGCCGTGTTGCCCAGGCTGAAGTGCAGTGGTGCAATCTTGGCTCACTGCATGCTCTGCCTCCAGGGTTTACGCCATCCTCCTGCCTCAGCCTCCCGTGTAGCTGAAAGTACAGGTGCCCGCCACCACGCCCAGCTAATTTTTTGTATTTTTAGTAGAGACGGGTTTCACTGTGTTAGACAGGATGGTCTCGATCTCCTGACCTCGTGATCCTCCTGCCTTGGCCTCCCAAAGTGCTGGGATTACAGGCTTGAGCCACCGCGCCCAGCCTTACTTTACTTCTAATTCGAGTCCTCTTGCTGGGGAACAGGCTCCACTATTAATGACCCTGACCACTCTTGGGATCAGCAGTGTGGACTCTATGGCTGGGTGACTTTGATGTGTCACTTAACTGCTCCAGGTCTCAGTTTCCTCATCTGAGCAGAGGGAATCGTGTTAGCACCTGGTCCAATGAAGCAGGCTCTTAGAGGGTTGGATGAGTTGCTGTGAGAGGTGCTGGCCCTTCAATCCCACCAGCGCCCTGGCTGCCCCTGCCCTGTTAGCAGGCTCAGGCCTCCTCCTCCCAGCCAGCCCCTGCACCCCAGTCCCTCCTGCTTTGGAGCCTCAGAGTTCTCCGGAGGAGGCACCCCCTGCCCCTCCGACAGCCTGCACTCTCCCCAGCCCTGTCTCTGGTCTCTGGGGATGGGTTGCCAGGGGAAGGGGTGGGAAGGAATGAGAAGAGGAGTCAGTTTTGAAAGAATTCTCAGATGGAAAGGCCTCAAAGGAGCTGGTCGCCTGGTCCAGGCCTTGGGGAGCAGGAGTGTCAAGAAGAAAAAGATGATTCTGGAAGCTCTGTGAAGATGGGCATGGAGAGGGCCAGGCTGGACACCAAAGCTGAGGTCTCAGGGAGGTGGGAGGCCTGGGCCCAGCAAACCAAGACCATGTAGCCCTGTCCTTCCAGGCGCCCACCCGCCCCGTCCCTGAGCCTGCACGCCGCTGCCCAGATGGCAGAGCAGAGGGCTTAGAGGTCCCCTAGGCAAAGCCTTCAAGCAAGAGGTGGGCGGATGGGGCCTTGAGGCTGCAGGGATTTGGCCATTCCATCAAGCTCCCAGAGGATGGTACCCACCCGGGGACTCAGCCACCAAGGTCCGCCCACACACCAGCGTGCCTCTTGTTGGGTTTTTTCTTTCCAGGGCACTCCCCACCCTCGCCTGCTCTCCACCCTGGCCTCACCCACCCTTCCGCAGCCATCCGCCCCCTTCCACCCGCCATCCTTGTCTGCCTCGCGCAGGTTCATTCCTTTCCATTGTCTTCTGGACTCTGGTCCACCCAAAGTGGGCGGCCTCCAGAGCAGGGAGTGCCCACCGGCTGCTAGATCAATTACAGTCACCTGGCAGGAACCCGCTGGGGCCACTCAGAGCCCATGGAGACCCACTGTCTGATAACCAAGCCCTCTTCGAACACAGGTGACTCCAGCTCCCGACACTGGCCAAGCACTCATCTTGGCAACCAGCCTCTGTGCCTTTGCTCGGGTGGTACCTGCTGCCTGGAATGCCCACTCCTTCAAGTGACCCGGACTGCAAAGCCTTCTCCAGAGAGCCTTACTGAGTCCCTGGGGAGGGATGCCTCCCTGGCCCTCCCCGAGCCTCTAAGTTATCTTGGTGTGTTGTACAATTGAGACCCAACTGGGCTGCCTGGGAGATGGGAGGTCATTCAGGGCTGGGACTGTGGCTAAGTGGCCGTTGTAGTACCTAGGACAGGTCCTGGCACAGAGAAGATGGTTCTCAAATGAAAGAGAAAGAATGATAAATGGGGCTACTGGTTCAGAGAAAAGAGACCAGGTCATCCTGAGTTCACTTTAGGGCTGTGACTGTCACGTCACCTTCATGCTGAGTCCTGGCCTCAGTCACAGACTGAGTCTTGATGCCACTCCTTA
Source organism: Chlorocebus sabaeus (assembly GCF_047675955.1). Lineage (NCBI taxonomy): Eukaryota > Metazoa > Chordata > Mammalia > Primates > Cercopithecidae > Chlorocebus > Chlorocebus sabaeus. Next base: position 144,975,151 of record NC_132911.1, on the reverse strand, counting down.
CCAATCCTCATAACTGACCGTCCTGATCCACACTGAACTCTCTAGTCACATTCTGAAACCTGTCACAGGCTGCACTTTAACCCTGGTCACACACTGAGCCCTGATCCTGGTCACACACCAAACCCTGATCCTGGTCACACACTGAGCCCTGAACCTGGTCACACTCTGAGCCCTGATCCCGGTCACACACTGAACCCTGATCCCAGTCACAGACAGAGCTCTGATCCTGGTCACACACTGAGCCCTGAACCTGGTCACACTCTGAGCCCTGATCCTGGTCACACACTGAGCCCTGAACCTGGTCACAGACAGAGCCCTGATCCTGGTCACACTCTGAGCCCTGATCCTGGTCACACACTGAGCCCTGATCCTGGTCACTGATCCTGGTCACACTCTGAGCCCTGACCCTGGTCACACTCTGAGCCCTGACCCTGATCACACACTGAGCCCTGACCCTGGTCATACACTGAGCCCTGATCCTGGTCATACACTGAGCCCTGACCCTGGTCACACTCTGGGCCCTGATCCCAGTCACAGACGGAGCCCCTGGTCACACATGGAGCCCTGGCCCTGGTCATAAACAAAGCCCTGATCCTGGTCACAGATGGAGCCCTGACTCTAGTCACACACTGACCCCTGACCCTGGTCACAGACAGAGTCCTGGGCCTAGTCACACACTGATCCCTGATCCTGGTCACACACTGAACCCTGATCCTGGTCACACTCTGAGCCCTGATCCTGGTCACACACTGAGTTCTGCCCCTGGTCACACTCTGAGTGCTGATGCTGCTCACACACTGAGTTCTGACCCTAGTCACACTCTGAGCCCTGACCCTGGTCACACACTGAGCCCTGATCCTGGTCATACACTGAGCCCTGACCCTGGTCACACTCTGGGCCCTGATCCTGGTCACAGACGGAGCCCCTGGTCACACATGGAGCCCTGGCCCTGGTCATAAACAAAGCCCTGATCCTGGTCACAGATGGAACCCTGACTCTAGTCACACACTAACCCCTGACCCTGGTCACAGACAGAGTCCTGGGCCCAGTCACACACTGATCCCTGATCCTGGTCACACACTGAACCCTGATCCTGGTCACACTCTGAGCCCTGATCCTGGTCACACACTGAGTTCTGCCCCTGGTCACACTCTGAGTGCTGATGCTGCTCACATACTGAGTTCTGACTCTAGTCACACTCTGAGCCCTGACCCTGGTCATACATTGAGTCCCGATCTTGGTTACATACAGAGTTCTGACCCTGGTCACACTCTGAGCCCTGATCCTGGTCACAGACTGAGCCCTGACCTTGCTTGGACATTAATCCCTGACCCTGGTTATATGTTAAACCCTGATCCTTTCCTCGACTTAGCATTGGCTCTCATTTTACCCACTAAGCCCTGACCCTATTTGCTTCCCAGCTGAGCCTAACCCTGTTGACTGACTTGTGACCTCTTTGCTGTCTGCTGTACCCCTCCCTCACCAGGTAGCCTGGAAAAGGGCTCCCAGCTCAGCTCCACCCAAATCAGAGGTGGGCCTGGGAAGTGTCTGCTCAGGCTTCAGTTGAGGAGGGTGGAGCCTCCCTTCCCACTCATGGGTTGCCAGGCAGTCTGCTGCCTCCACCCTAACCCACTGGCCCAGGGTGGCATCAGCACAGCCGCCCCCACCTCCCAGCGTGCTGTCGAGGGGCTGACCCTGGGCACTTGGCCCAAATACTCAGAGCCGGAGAGCCCAGTAAACACCCTGGAAAACAAGGCTCCTGGCACCGCTGCCTCGGGAAATGGGGTCAGCCCTCTCTGCAGCCTGCGCGCCTGGCTCCAGACCTCAAGCACCCCGGGCAACTTCTCTTGGGCTCTCCCGCCTCAGGGCCAGACAGTAGCAACCCTGCCATGGGCAGCTGCCTAACAGGCTGCCACCCTTGACCCAGGATGCCCTGCTGCACCCAGTTGCTATGGCCCCAGTCGCCTTTGGCTTCAGCATTGCCCTATCCCACCTCCCTTTTTGTTTTTTTCTTTTGAGTCAGGGTCTCACTCCCATCACCCAGGCTGGAGTGTAGTGGTGCAGTCTCATCTCACCGCAGCCTCAACTTCCCAGGCTCAGGTGATTCTCCTACCTCAGCCTCCCAAGTAGCTGGGACTACAAGCGTACCATCGTGCCCAGCTAATTGTTTGTATTTTTAGTAGAGATGGGGTTTCACCATGTTGGCCAGGCTGGTCTTGAAATTTCAGGCTCAAGTGATCTGCCCACCTCAGCCTCCCAAAGTGGTGGAATTACCACTGGCTCACTGCAGCCTCAAACTCTTGAGCTCAAGTGATCCTCCCTCCTCACTTTCTGGAGTAGCTGGGACTAGAGGTGGGTGCCACCATGCCTGGCAAATTTTTAAAATTTTCTGTAGGGTCTCACTATGTTGCCCAGGCTTCAGCTGATCTTCCCACCTTGCCCTCCCAAGTGTTGAGGTTACAGGCATGAGCCAGCATGCCCAGCAAAAACCACTATTTGTTAAGTGCCTGTGGGGTGTTGTGTACCCACGCTTAGACCAGTGCCCAGCATGGATGGGGCCCCATTGAGGCTTTGCTGAGCCAACGAGGGCTGGCTTCACACCCACATTTTCCCTGGTTGCTTCTCACTAGGGTCTTGGCAGTGAGGTGCTAGCACCCCACTTCACAGGTGAGAAAACTGAGGCTTCAGGAGGTTTATGTAAGCTTTTACAGTCGCGTTCTACTTCCAGCCCTCCAGTGATTGCGCCCTGCAGCTTCAATGTTTACCAAGAATCCAGCCACGGCTCCTCCACTGCCAGCACCCTGCCTGCAGCCATCAGCTCCCTGAATTGTCGAGAAGCATCCCACGCCCTGTGCCCTCCAGCTACCCTCAGCAGCAGCCTGAGCCTTTTTAAAATACCAAGATCCCTGAGTCCCTCCTCTGCTCAGACCCTCCTGGGGTTCCTGTACCCCACTCAGGGGGCTTTGCTGGCCACCTGCTATCCATAGCAACACCCTCCTTGCTCTGCCCTCTTCGCGTACTTAGTACCAGCCGGTCTTCCACTATGTATTTATGGCTATGTTTCTTGGATGTGACACCCTTGAGAGCAGGAACTTTGTCTATTTTGCTTCACACTCCATGGGACCCTGACCACCTGTGCTTCTTGCAGAATGGGAGGATGCATGAATGAACGCATGTGTGCATGAACGCGGGAACGTGTGAGCGCGTGAGTGCACAGAAGAGCATCAGACCTGGGATGTGCCCCATTGCCACTAGTTTCTCCAGGGCGTGCCGTTTCCTACAGGGCCTCCTTCTAGGGGAGGGCACATGCCTGTACCCACCTGTACCCTAGACAAGATGCAGCTGGGAGCCAGGCCAGGCACGCTTGCTCATTCACTCCTTTCTTGTCCATTCCTATGCAAGTTGTGAACTGTGTACCAGGGACCCAGGGATGGACAAGGTGAGCTAGAGCCCACCCACCTAGTGCTCACAGCTGAGGGCAGCGGGTTGAAGGCAGCTGGGGCTGGAAGGGGGCTGGCTGGCAGGGCCAGGAGAACTGCAGCAAGGGGGCTCAGGGCAGCACTGCTGTGCCTGATGGTGGGGTAGGGGGTGTCCAACTCCCACTGGGAGACCAAGCTAACTCCTCTGCCCATTCCCTCTCTTCCTTCAGGCCCCTCCTCAAAGTCCCCTTCAAGGGGGAGTCCGCCTGCCCCCTTCCCTGCATCTCCACAGCAGCTGTCACTGGCCAGCTTACTGCATGTCACTTGCTTCCTTGCTCCTTGGCCATCTCTTGGCGGGGATGCAGATTCGAGGAGGTGTGGCCTCCCTAGCATCTATGGCAGGGTGCCTGGAGCAGGGCAGGTGCTCAATGTTTTTTTGTTTTTTTTTGTTTTTTTTTTGAGACAAAGTCTGGCTCTGTCGCCCAGGCTGGAGTGCAGTGGCACGATCTCGGCTCACCACAACCTCTGTCTCCCGGGTTCACACCATTCTCCTGCCTCAACCTCCCGAGTAACTTGAACTATAGGCGCCTGCCACCACGCCCGGCTAATTTTTTGTATTTTTAGTAGAAACGGGGTTTCACCGTGTTCGCCAGGATGGTCTCGATCTCCTGACCTTGTGATCTACCCGCCTCGGCCTCCCAAAGTGCTGGGATTACAGGCGTGAACCACCGCGCCCAGCCAAGGTGCTCAATGTTTAGTGACTGAGTGAATGAACGAATGAATGATTAGAAATCACATAGGCCAGCCTTTGGCACCTGGGCAGGTCTCAGTGAGTATTAACTATTGGTGCAGTGACACCCCAGGTGAGCTCTGGTCCTGCCCTTGCCTTTTAGGCCCCCATCTGTAAGGGAAGACAAGAACTGACTCCACAGGTCTGCTCAGAGGCTCCAATGAGACTGTGGACAGGAAAAGCATGTTGTAAAGTATAGGTGATTCTTTAAATGATGATTCAGGACTTAAAGCCTACGTGGGCTTTATTTTTGCTATGTGCTGGGGGAGGCAGGAATTATTGAGAGCTGGGGTGGTCTGGGAGGGCTTCCTGGAGGAGGATACATGGGACAGGCAGACCCAAGGGAAATGCTGGGCACTACCAGCAGGATGAGCAGTGTAAGCAAACCCAGGAAAAGGGAGAGCCAACCCAGAGGGCTGAGGGGGCTGCTGACTGAGCAGGGGCAGGGGTGGGAGTCTGGAGACAAAGCTAGGCTGAGGACCGTGGCCTGGAGGCGATGTCTGGGAGGGAGGCTTACCCTGGGTTCCACCCTGCCCTAGTGCCATCAGCAGGTGGGGCCTGCCCCAGGGACCTTGGGTGGGGTGACCCCAGACATCACCTGCCTTTACCCTTCAACGTGAAAAGCCGTGCCAGATGCCCCAACCTGCTGGCTGCCCCAACCTGCTGGCTGCCCTGGGTGGCTGCCTCCCTGCCTCCTCTCCAGGTCACCCTGGTCACTTGGTTCATGCCTATGGCTCCAGTGCCAGCCCCTGTACTGGGCCCTGCCCCTCCACCCCATCCTGAGAGATGGGCTAGAGATGCCGGCAGATGCAGCAACCACTCTACACTCTGACAGTCTAGGAGCCCCTGGCAGGCCCCATGACCTTGTGCAAGGGGGCACGAGGACTCAGAGCCAGATGGCCTGGGTTCAAACCCTGGCACAGCCACTGACTCGCTACATGGCCCTAGGCCTGCTACCTCCCCTCTCTGTGCCTCAGTTTCCTCTTCTAGCAGATGGGGAATCTAACGGCACCCAGGGCAGGGCTGCTGTCAGCACGAGATTACTGTGATCAGGCAGGGGCCCAGCTGGCTTCAGAGCCTTGTGGTAACTGATCCGCATCATTATCTGGGCCCTGACCGGCCCAGCTGAACAAGTACTAGCCAGCCGCTGCCCCACTAGGCTCTAGATCAAATTTCTCAGCCCCACCCCATATGCCCCACACACGGGCCTCAAGGAGCTCTGTAAGACCGCCATCTGGAGGCTTAAAGACCTCCTCAGGAAAGAGGCCAAATGCTGAGGCCCCTCAAACTTGGACAAAGTCACTGTCTGATCGTGTTGACTTATTTTCCAGGTTTCATTGTGAGATATAAGACAGCTACAGAGAAAGGCATAGCAGAGCCGCAAGCGTGCACATCCCGCTGCCGGGCGGGTGTGGAGCCTGCCCCAGCCCCTCACCCCTCTCGTGCTTCTGAAACCTGGCCTTTGTCCAGGGACGGCCCATGTGGGGAACGCCCTTCAGTGAAAACCTGCCTCAGTCTCTTCTGGGGAATCTTCAGGGTCTGCCCAGGCCTGGAGGACCAGCACTGCGCTGACAGCCACAGCCAGTCCTGGGCAGCTGCCCTCTCCTGGCACTGTGGTCACTGATGAGCTCTTCCTAGTAAATGACCTCCACTGGGCCCTGCACCATCATTTTCTCACATAATCCTCTCATACAGTCCTTTGTGCTAGAGAAACAAAGATTCTGTCCACCTCACCGATGAGGAAACTGAGGCTCAGGGAGGGGAGGGGGCTCACCAGGACACAGAAGCGGTGGAATGACCGAGATTGTATTGAACTTCCAATGAGACACACCAGTCTCTGCAGCCGTGTGGCCCCAGGTGTCCATGTGACCTGGGATATGACCCCGAGTGGCTAGATCACTCTATCACCAGGTGGCTGTGTGGCTCCTGGCAATTGTGACCGTGGGCAATCGCATGCCTTCAGGTAGCCACATGACCCCAAGAAGCTCACATCGTAGGATGCCACATGGCCCCTAGGTGGCCATATGACCCCGGGCAGCCGTATGACCCCAGGAGGTGAAGCTGTGGGACCCCAGAAACCCACTGCTCTTAAGCCAGTTCAAGAACCTGGAGGTTCCGACCTGGATTCGTGTCCCAGCCCTGGGGCTGCCCTGAAAGCCCTTGGCTGCCCAGGACACTGGGCGGGCACATGCTCTTTAGGGTCTCAGGTCCCCTCAGGGCACCTTTCCGGGACCTGAGGGGTGTGGACCCCCCCACCTGCCTCCCAGGGCTCTGGCCCTTACCCTCTGCAGAGCTCACGCCCTCTCCATTTTGCCTCGGGGCTCGCAGAGATTAGGTATTTTCTCCAAGGTCACACAGTAAGCTAGAACTCTGCTGCCGCGCCCTTAGCCACCCCTAAGCAGAGGCTGCTCCTGGGGAAGGGGTGGAGCGGGAGGGAGGACGCTGGCAGGACGAGTAGACACAGCCTGAACATCAGCACCCTAACAGCGAGAGCCAAGTGGGGCAGTGTCTTAGGAACACCTGGCGACACACGAGCATGCTAATTGACATGTTGGGGCTTTGTGAACGAGTTTGTTTAAAAACGTGTTTGTTGCTTTGAAAAGAGAAAAGATTTGTGAAGGAGCACAGGAAGTGTCACTAAGGGACTGTCTGGCTGGGACACTGCTTCAGCTCGTCCCCTCTCTTTCCTCCCTCTTCGGGACCCACCTACTTGCCCCGCGCCCTGCCGCCCCCGCCCCACCACTGTGTAGGCTGCAGTCTCTGGAGAGAATCTTGTGCCTCCCTTCTCTAAGGAAGCTGGGCAGGGGTGGAGGGCAGCTGGAGCACAGCAGGCCCTCGGTTAAAGGCGGGTTGTTGTTTGAATCATAGTAAAATTGGAGCCAGTTCATGGAGGGCTTCCATACGTACCACCTCCCTCCCTTTCCTTTTGAACTGGGATCAATGGTTATTGCTCTCAGACACTTTCTCATGGCAGGAGAGCACCAGGGACACTCATAGAAGAGAAAATGGCAAATACAAAGGTCCGGGGGTGGGCTCAAAAGGGTGGCACAGACAGTCACCTGGTGTGACAGAGGAGACAGCCAGGGGAGGGGGGACCTGCCAGGCCTGCCAGGAATGTGGAGTTCCCGGCGCCCGCGGGCTCTGCTGGCACCCGCATGCCTCACCAGCCCTCTAGCCTCCACCTCCTTGGGGGCTTCCTGCCCGGAAGCCCTCCTGCTCTTCCTGGGAAGAGAGGCTGCTCAGGCAAGTCACGCTAACTCTGAGCCTTGGTTGGTTTGTCTGTGCAATGGAAAGGCTGACAGAGGGCCAGGGAACCTGAGGGCAGGGGCTGGAGAAGTCTGAGTGGCCTTCATTCCTTTTCCTTCTCTCCCGGTTTATGTGTTGTGTGGAGCACCTTCTACCTCTCTCCCATGGCCCAGCGTGTTCGCCACAAGGTCCGAAGAGGGGAGGCTTGTCTTTTCAACCAAGGTAGGAGTTGTCCACGCCAGGTCACCAGCTGGCCTCTGGCTTGGAGTAGGTCACAGTATGTTTGTGGGATGTGGACGTTTTGCACCAAACGGGTTCTTTCCCCTTCATTTATGAGGCACAGAGAAGGAGAGGAAGGGAATGATGCCCAGCAATGGTAAGATGGATGTGTTCACGGACATCATGCGTTCATTCATTCATTCAGCCTGTTCACCTAAACTAACCAGATATGACCCCGGTATAACTCCCGGCTCTATTTCCTATCAGCTGTGCAGCTGCAGGGACCAACAACCCATGTCGCAGCTTCCTCCTCTGCAAGATGACATCCATCTCACAGGAAGGTGTGCACACATGAGGGCTGGGGATGAGAGGGGCCTGGCCCCACTCCAAGGCATCCCCTGGTGAGGCATGGAGAAGACAAGGTTGGAACCTAAGCAGCAATGAAGGCCTCACACCCTGGACTCGCCCCAGCGTCGGTGCGAGTGGTGGTTGTGCTCACAAAGACGCAGGATTTGCCACAGCATTTGTAGGGCCCTTCTTCAAAGCAGTGAAGCATTTGAAGATGGCAACAGCAGAGCACTAAGCCAAGCGTGGAGCTATTCTGAGCACTGGGTATGTGTGATTACACACACCCATGACAGCTAAGGGCCCAGGCACGCCTGCTTCAGAGCCAGGCCAGAGTCCATGTCTTTCTGACCCCTGGGCAAGAGGGCTTCCCCTGTATCAAGCTCTCTCCTCACAGGACTGGGGGACCAGTCATTTAAGGAGGGGATGGAGTGGGGCAAAAATGTGTGGGGGCCCCGAGGATTCCATTCCCAGGCTTCCATGGGCAGCTGGACAGTGGGGTCACAGGCCATGGACACATCTCACCCTTCTTGGTGGTGGCAGGTGGGATGAGGCCCTGGCAGGGTAGGCTGGGAAAGAGTGCTGCAGGGTGGCCCTGCCATTGCCCTCTTGCACAGGCATGCACACACACATGCACATGCACACACACACATGCACACACACGCATGCACACGCACATGCATGCACACACACACACATGCACACACATGCACATGCACACACACGTACACACACGCATGCACACACACGCATGCACACACACGCATGCACATGCACACACACACGCACACACATGCACATGCACACACGCACACACACGTGCACACACACGCATGCACACGCACAGGCACATGCACACATGCACACACACGCACACACACGTGCGCACACACGCATGCACATGCACACACACATGCACACACACATGCACGTGCACACACGCACACACACGTGCACACACACGTGCACACACATGCACATGCACATACACGCACATGTACACACATGCATGCACACACACATGTTGAGGTGCTTGCACAATGGGGATATACCTTTTCTTTTATTATTTTTTTTCCAAGATGGAGTCTCGCTCTGTCACCCGGGCTGGAGTGCAGTGGCCGAATCTCAGCTCACTGCAAGCTCCGCCTCCCGGGTTTACACCATTCTCCTGCCTCAGCCTCCCGAGTAGCTGGGACTACAGGTGCCCGCCACCTCACCCGGCTAGTTTTTTTTTTTTTTTGGTATTTTTTAGTAGAGATGGGTTTTCACCGTGTTAGCCAGGATGGTTTCGATCTCCTGACCTCGTGATCCTCCCGTCTCGGCCTCCCAAAGTGCTGGGATTACAGGCTTGAGCCACCGCGCCTGGCCGATATACTTTTTCTTAACCTTACTCTGATCTCTGTGTTTAACTCCAGGTTATAGAAATAAATCAATTGGATGTTTCCACATCTCAGGCTTAGAAACCGCCTTCTAAGTTTCATTCACATGAAAAGTTCATGCCTACACTTCTATTCTTTTTTTTTTTTTTTTGAAACAGGGTCTAGCTCTGTCATCCAGGCTGGGGCACAGTGGTGCAATCATAGCTCACCGTAGCCTTGAACTCCCGGGCTCAAGTGATCCTCCTGCCTCAGCCTTCCGAGTGGCTGGGGTAACAGGCATGCACCACCACACCCAGCTAATTTTTGAATTTTTTGTAGAGATGGGGCCTAGCTATGTTGCCAGCCTGGTGCATACACTTCTATACTTGCATTCAGTTACTCTTCTAGAAACTTTTTTTGTTTTTGAGATGGGGTCTCACTCTATCACCCAGGCTGGAGTCCAGTGGTGCGATCTCAGCTCACTGCAACCTCTGCCTTCCAGGTTCAAGTGATTCTCCCGCCTCAGCCTCCCAAGTAGCTGGGACCACAGGTGCACACTGCCCCAATCAGGTAATTTTTGTATTCTTAATAAAGATGAGGTTTCGCCATGTTGCCCAGGCTGGTCTAGCACTCTTGAGCTCAAGCAATCCACCACCTCAGCCTCCCACAGTTCTGGGATTACAGGCATGAGCCAACATGCCCAGCCCCAATAAATATTTATGGAGTGCCTACTACAAGGCTGACCCTACACTGGGCTCCATGGCTACCATGGCTGGTATGTACCCCACTATGCGCTCCTTACGGAGAGAGATGGGATCGTGTTCCCAGCTCCAGTACTAGGACCCGGCAAAGCGTGTGGCACATAGTAGGCACACACTCAGTAGTTGGTTACTGCATGAATGATAATGAAGACAATTCAATCAATACCAGCAATTTGTGAATAAACGAAGTCTTTGCCTATCTGTCCTGATTGTATTGTCATTTTTAAAAGCATTGTTTTGCTATTTTGTTTAAGCTTCATGACAACTTGTGAACTAGGTACTATTAGAATGCTCACTTACAGAAGAGGACTCAGGGAGGTTAAGTAGGCGCCCAGGCTCACACAGTTGGCTCACAGCACAGCTGGAATTGCCACTGCCGCCATCCTTTGGCCATTGAAATAAAAATCACCAGGGAAGTAGATGTACTGGTTGACCACTCACAATGTGTCTGATGTTGCTTTGGACTCTCTGTCTACAGATCACTGATGTACTTATTAACCCTCTGTTGAGATAGTGCATACACAGGGAAAAACACACACATCTTTTATTTATTTATTTACTTAAATAGAGATAGGGTCTTGCCATGTTGCCCAGGCTGGTCTCAAATTCCTGGGCTCAAGCAATCCACCCTCCTTGGCCTTCCAAAGTGTTAGAATTACAGGCGTGAACCACTGTGCCCAGCAGGCACATGCATCTTGACTGCACAGCTGGAAAAGTCATCACAAACTGAGCACACTGTAACCAGCACTCAGACCAAGACACAGAACGCAGCCAGCCCCCTGGCACGTCCTCTGTGCTCTGCTTCCTGGCTCTGGCACCCTTCCCTCCAAGGGTAACCACTATCCTGACTGCTACCCCCATATACACATTCTACCACTTTATCCACATGGAAACATGTATGGCTTTTTATCCTCTGGCTCCTTTTCCTCAACATCATTTGTGAGAGTCATCCATGTTGTTGTGTGTAGTTGTCGATTATTCACTGTCATTGCTGTCATTCCACCGTGTGAATATATCACAATTTATGTATCCATTTAATGGCTGATGAGCATTTCAGTAATTTCCAGTTTGGGGCAATTATAAACAGTGCTGCTATCAACAGAAACATGATGTTAGGTGTGTATCCAGGAGCAGAATTGCTGGGTAATCAAGGCCTTTCAAAAAGATTTTGAAAGTTGTACCACTTTGCATCCCCACCAACAGTGCCTGGGAGTTCCAGTTGCTCCACTTCCTTGTCAACACTTGATATTGTCAGATTTTCCCATTTCCGATGCTCTTGGAGACTCTGCTGTGCACTTCACTTCTAAATTCCTTTAGCAACGGGTGAGATGGATCTTACGATTTCTATTTTACAGATGAGGACACCAAGGATCGGAGAAATGAAGTAATCCCTCCAAAGCCACTTAAACCCTGGCAAGGGCACAGGGCTGGGACATTAACAGGGTTGGCCTCGGCCCATCACATCTGTCTGTTAAAGTCGCCTCCCCAGACCTTGTCTTGATGGGGTTTCCCAGCAGCCCTGCCCTAGGGATTGTGGCCCTTCTACACGTGGAGAGAGACGGATCAGTGCCCCTGGCAAGGGCCAGACCTGAGAGGGAGGCCCAGCCTCCAGGAAGCTCTGGGTCGGGTCTTCTTCCCGCCCTGCTCTCCAGGCTGGAGAGGGGGCCCGCAGAGTGCGGGGCGTTGGGTCAGTTGGGGACGGGGTTGGCCCAGGACCAGGCAGGTCTTCGGAGGGTGCCAGGGAGGGGAAAACAGGAGAATTTTCTACTGCAGCGGAGGAGGGGCTGCAGGACCCGGGTGGGGCCCACCTCGCCGCGCCTCGGGCAGGGGCGGAGGGGGCGGGAGGCTGCTTGCCAAGGGGCTGTGTTGCCGGGGGACGGGGCCTCGCGGCTAGCCGGACCCCTCTGCGAGAGAGGTGCGAGAGGAGCGGGGAGAGAAGGTGGGGATGGGCGGGGGCCACCTCCTACGGCTGCGGAGAGCGATAGGGTGGATTGGGGGCCAGCTCTTTAGGGGGAGGGGGCGGACGCTCGGTGCGGAGGGGCCGGGACCGGGGTCGTAGCGGGAGGAGGGCGGGGGCGGGGCTGGGCTAGGGCCGGGGGCGGGGCCACGGCTAGACGGGGGCGGGAGCCGTGGAGCCCGCGGGGGCGGGGCAGGGGGCGCGGAGGGGCGGGGCGGCCGTTCGGGGGCGGGGTGGGCGGCGGCGGAGGCCAATGGGCGCGCGCGGCGCAGACCCCGCCCTCCGAATCCCCGTCCCGCGGCGGCGGGTGCTGCATAGTCATGAGGCGCAGGGGCCGGCGCTGCGTCAGCGGAAGCGGCGCGGAGCGGCTGTTTCCGACCCGATAAAGCGGCGTTGTCTCCGCGCGCCGGCCGCAGCCTCGCAGCGCTCCCTCCGCGCCCGCGTCGGTGACTGACTGACCGCCCGGCCGGCCGGCCGAGGGAGCAGCCCCCGCCCGGACCCGCCGCCGCCTCCCGACCCCGGTGCGCCCGGGGCTCCGCGCCCCCGTCGCCCCTGCCCGGCCCGGCCCGGCCGCCCCGCCGCCCCCGCGGCCCCGGCCGGAGGAGACAGGTGAGTGGCCTGCCGCCCGCAGCTGCCCACCCCACGGCCCTCTGCACCTCGCACCTGGGCGCTGGACACCTGCCGCCTCCCCACCCCCACCTCCCGCACGGTCTCGGCCTCCAGGTCGGGTCTGCGCGGCAGCCGCAGACCAGCACCTTCTCCGGGGGAGGGGACCTGCCCCCACCCGGCTTGCGCTGGCTCCTCAGGGTTCCCCCATTACTTCCCGCCTCCTCTTTTCGGATTGCACCTGCCCTGGTCCTCAGCCCTGCAGCCTCTCTGATTCCCCCACCCTGGCCCCCACCCTGGAGCGCGCGCCTTCATTTGGACCCGGCCCCCTTTCGCACCCATCAGTCCTCCCCACCCCCAATTCCTCGGATTTCTCTACCCAGAGAGGAGCCTGGCGCCTCTAACTCCTGATCCTGACCCTGTCCTGTCCTCCTAACCCCTGCCTGCTGTCTCTAACTTCTGAGAATTCAACCAGGGATGCACCACTTGCGAAGTGGCCCCCTCTCCCCTGTTTGGACCGGTCCTCCCAACCGTACACACTTCCTTCTTCCCCTTCCCCCTCCCCTTCTTCTTCCCCTCCTTTCGCTCTCCCCAGTGCACACACGCCCCTCTCAGCACTGCTAGCCAGTGTTCCCCACCTCCGACCCCCAGCCTGCACCGCCAGACTGTGGCTCTGCCCCGGTCTCATCGGCACTGTGCTCCCTTGTGTCCCTTTGAAGTTACCTTGATTTTCTGAGGCCGACCTTGTCCCTGGAGGAAAGAGGCCAGGGCATCAGTTCATCCAGGCCCAGAGTCCCTGCTCTGTGGAAGTCTCCGCACCTTTGCGTCTCAGCACCCGCTGCCCCTTTCCCCTTTGAGCTTAACCCGTTCCTCCCCCAGGTATCCTGTTCTGGATTGGAGCACATCCAGCAGAGGCTTTTCCAGCGGAGGCGGATCTACACGGGGCCCAGCCTCCTGGTTAGCTATTCAGAATGATTCTTGAAGGCGGGGGCTAGGGAGGGCTGGGAAGGGCCGCTTGACCTCCTAAGGAGCCTGAGGTTTCTTGTCTTTCCAGTGCGGGTCACTGATGGAGTGTGGCTTCAGGTTCACAGACCTAGCCATTGACCTCCATCTGATATCTCAGCTGACTCCAGCAAAACGGGGCTTGTCGTTTTTATTATTGTTATTGGGCTGTCTTTTCCAGTCTAGGACCCAGAGCGAGGAGGGTTTACCAGATGAGTGATTCAAGTAATTGTTGTGGGGTCAGATGATTCTTGTGGGCCGTCAGATTCTGAATCGAAGCCCATTTCTGCTGGGGAAAAGCGCCACTGCATCTGCCTGGCATTACTGAGAGCGCCCTGCGCTTCCATTCCCCAGACGGTCTCATCCTTCCTGTGTCATTGGCAGACAGGTAGAGTGTGGTAGGAATCTTTTCCTTCTGCTATTTTGTGCTGGCTTTAGGAAAAAGTAAGAAAACAAAAAGCTGGAGTATTGGTGTACAGGTCAGGGAGTGTAACGCATGGGGATCAGAGCAGGTAACACTCACTGACCTTTAAATAAATGTATGATATCCTCACTTTCCTGCTAGGTTTGAATTATTGTTAAAAGATCAAACAGAGATTATTTAATGCTTGGGAGAGGTTTTGCAGAAGCCACTTGAGGATGAGAGGCAGTCGTGCAGGTTCCGGGTGGAGGAGACTCAGGCGCGGTTAAGAACTCATGTGCTTTTAGAGAGGCTGGGGAACTAGGTCGTCTTACACATTAAGGATTTCACATCCATTCAGGCTAATTGTTTTTGTGGCAGTGGCTGTAAAAGAAAGAAGCAAATCGTTTGAAATGTGTTTGAAATACATACTGGGTATTTAAAGGTGTATTTTTGTGGTCCAGGTGTTCACAGGGCGGGGACGGGGGAGGCTGCCCAGGGCCACCTCCCGGGGCTTGTGGGGGGAGTGGCCTGCTGCCCTGCCGAGATGCGTGCTGCAGCTTTGGCCCTTGTTGCATCGTGAAAGCCCATCAGAGATTGGACTGGGTGAGCTCTAAGGTGTCTTGCAGCTTGTAACACCCTCTAACTTTGCTTATTGGAGAGGAGGGGGTGGGGGAGGGGCGGAGCAAGCCTGTAAACCGGATTCTGCCTCCTTTCCGTGAGCCCTGAGATCCCTCCTCATCCCGCCCCGCAGATCTGCAGGGAAGGAGAGGGCTGCGGCAGCGGTAGCTCCCCGCTTTCCCGATGGAAGAAAGGAGCGGAGGAAGGTATTTCAGCCGATCTTGAGGTTGCTCGGTGGTGAATGGATTTTATCTGTGTTGTCAGGAGAGAGGTGGGGAGGACGGAGGAGCGCAGCGCTGGGGTTCGGGCTGTGATTGGCGTTCTGACTGTAGTGCATCCCAGTGCCCTCTCCCGCTCTTCCCGAGGGCCCCGACGCCCAGTGGCTGGCTGGGCTGGTTTGTGACCAACAGCCTCGTGGCCTGACACCGAGTGAGGGTGACTGACAAGCACTGTAGGTGGCAGACAACCCCAAATTGCCAGTGCCCTTCTTGGGAACACCCCTGGCAGAGTCATGTCTGTAATTTGTGGAGCCAGAATGTGCTGGAAGCCGCGTTCCTGCTAATGATGGGTGAGGACTGCTCCTCACTGGCCTCCTAGGTTCCCCAGGTTTTCATCACTGCGTAATTATGCTGACGGAGGCGCACCTAGTAAAACATCAGCAGCAGGGTTGTCTTCACCTGAGCCAGGAAACAGATCTGACCAGAGGGAGCGAACCTCTCAGCTGAAGAGCAGCCTTGTAGAAAGGAAGGGGTGAGAGAGGACCCCAAAAGCAGGCGTCTGCAGTGGGTTTTCATGCAGAGGACCTGAGCGACTGCACCTCCCCCACCCGCTCCTAGACAAGGTCCCCTTGTTTAGATTAGCTTAATTACCCCCACGAAAATCAATGAACAAGGATCTTTTTAAATGTGAAACTTCGAAAATGTGCTCCTAGTGGCCTTTTCCCCCCAGTATCAAATGCTAACTAAGCCTTTGTGAAATCAGGCACTTTCAGAGGACTGGGAGACCTCTTTAATGTTCATGGAAATGAATCTTCTCTACTCTGGATCAGGAGGGGGCCTGCCGAAAGAGAAGCTTGACAGGTCATATCGTCATTTTCAACCCCTTGCCATTTGGGTGGAGGTGACAGGAGAAACAGCTAGTGGAGGCCTCATAGTGTTTATGAAGTGGCCTCCTTGGCAAGTGACTTTTCGAGGAGGCATTTTAAGATTAAAAACATCCACAGACTTAGGGGGCAGCCGCATAGCCCACTTAGTGTTTCATATCCCAGATAGAGTAGCCCTTCGAGAGCCGTGGGTGGGTCGCCATTGTTCCCACCTCAGACGACGTGGATGTTAGTGCTCCAGAAAGGCAGTCGGTAGGGGTCATTTGTTGGTGCCACTAGTTAGATTTCGGGAAACAGCACAAAACCCTGATGATGGAGAGAAGGGCTCTGAGTTCTCTTTGGCTCAGCTGCTGTGTAGCCTGGGGACGTCAGGTGAGAGGGAGAGGTAGTTCTCTCTCTCCCTTTGTTTTTGTTTTTTTGAGAGAGAGTCTCTCACTCTGTCACCCAGGCTGGAGTGCAGTGGTGCAATCTTGATTCACTGCAGCCTCCGCCTCCCAGGTTCAAGCGATTCTCCTGCCTCAGCCTCCCGAATAGCTGGGACTATAGGTGCACATTGCCATGCCCAGATAATTTTTGTATTTTTAGTAGAAATGGGGTTTCACCATGTTGTCCAGGCTGGTCTTGAACTCCTGACCTCAAGTGATCTGCCCACCTGGGCCTCCCAAAGTGCTGGGATTATAGTCTCTCTCCTTTGCGTGCATGTGTGTGCATGTGTGTGCATGTGTGTGCATGCGTGCGTGCGTGTGTGTGTGTTTAAGAGTCAGGGGGTCTCATTGTGTTGCCTAAGCAGGTCTTGAACCCCTAGGATCAAGTGATCCTCCTGCCCCAGCTTCCCAAGTAGCTGCTGGGATTATAGGTTCATACTTACCACACCTGGTGGGATTTCTCTTAAGTGAGAGGGGCTGGGCTGCAGCTGCGTTATTTTGAGGGCCGTCCCAAGGCCCACCTTCCTGTCTAGTGAGGGCTCCAGAACACAAGTTCACTCTCAGAGTCTGTGGGGAGCCCCGGGGGGCAGGGGTGTGTGTGTGGGAAGTAGTGCTGGGCATTTTGTCCCCAGCGCAGGAATGAGGGTACCAGCCAGTCCAGAGGTGGGATCCTGAGGCAGCTGAAGGGATTTGCATAACCTTTCAAGTCATTGAGCCTGGCCATCTTACCCTCCCACCTCTGCTGGGCACAGGCCCTGGTGAGGGAGGTGTTGTTCAGACCTGGGTCTCGGTACTTTCATCCTCCTAAACCTGTGGAAGGATTTTGCTGGCAGTGAGAGGAAGCTTCATTCCTGAACTCTGGCCCAGAGGTGCTGAATTTGCCGCATTGAAAAGTGGCTTCCCACCTGGGATTCTGTTAGGCTGCTTGCTCTGAGTTTTTGTAGTTTGCCCCGAGGTTTCTCCTGGGGTTCTGCCTGGAAATCCTGGAGCCACCTGAGTTGACTGGCAACCACATTTTTCCTGTTTCAAAGGAAGGAACATCTTGAGTGAAAAATGCATAGCAAACCCTTGAAATAGATAATAAAGAGGGATCAACACAGTGTGCTTACCTGGTCAGGTGTGGTGGTCATTGTACTTTTATATATGACCCTGATTGCACAATTTTAGGACATCACTGTGGCCGGGCACAGAGGCTGGTTCCTGCAATCGCAGCACTCTTGGAGGCTGAGGCAGGAGGATCGCTTGAGTCCAGGAGTTCCATACCAGCCTGAGCAACATGGCAAAACCCCAGCTGTACAAAAAATACAAAAATTAGCCGGGCATGATGGCACGTGCCCATAGTCCCAGCACCTTAGGGGGCTGAGGTGGGCAGATTGCCTGAGCCCAGGAGTTTGAGACCAGCCTGGACAACATGGCAAAACCCTGTCTCTATAAATACAAAAAAATTAGCCAGGTGCGGTGTCTCACATCTGTGGTCCCAGCTACTCGGGAGGCTGAGGCTGGAGGATTGCTGGAGCTCAGGAGGTCCAGGCTGCAGTGAGGGGAGATCACACCCACACTGCACTCCAGCCGGAGCAACAGAGTGAGACCCTGTCTCAAAAAAAAAAAAATTAAAATTAAAAAAAAGACATTGTAAGTCCAGAAAACAACGAGTAAGTTCCTTGTCACCAACAATTTAGTTGTCATTTTAGGGAAATACATTTATTCAAGAGCATGGTTTTTGGTTTGGTATATGGGAAGGGAATATTTTTTAAGTTCTTCGACGGGGAGTGGTTTGACATCTCCACGCTGGAGATGAAATCGCGTATTAAGAGCATGTTAGACATGAGGGGAGGGGGACTGCCTGAGTGTCGTAGACGCAGCTCTTCTGCTGTCAGTGAGTTAGGAATGTTTTTTATAGTTACATTGCTGTCAAGCAGAGGCCTGCAAATATTTTTGCTCATGTGTTCTGTAAAATAACTTTGAGGCCTGGCACGGTGGCTCATGCCTGTAATTCTAGCTCTTTGGGAGGGCAAAGCACGTGGATCACCTGATGTCAGGAGTTCGAGACCAGCCTGGCCAACATGGCAAAACCATCTCTACTAAAAATACAAAAATTAGCCAGGTGTGGTGGTGCATGCCTGTAATCCCAGCTACTTAGGAGGCTAAAGCACAAGAATGGCTTGAACTGGGCAGGGGGGCGGCGAGGGAGGTGGGTGGGTGGTGTTGGTGATGGTGATGGTGATGGTGGTGGTGGTGGTGGTGGTGGTGGTGAGCCGAGATTGCGTTACTTCACTCCAGCCTTCGCGAAAGAGCCAGACTCCGTCTCCATCTTAAAAAAAAAAAAAAAAAAACTTTGAAAAACAATAGACACATTTTTAAGTTGACGTTTAAATTTTTTGGTCCTAATTTTAAACAACTGCAAAAGATGCAATTTCTAGCATAATGTTGGCATTTAAAAGTAACCCTAGTATTGCTTTTTAAAAGGTATCCAATGTTAAATATCCTAATGATGCCTGTCATCAGTCACCCTTTAATAAAATGAACAAACCGTTCTTAACAGTCTTGACATGTCATGTTTTTTCTTTATGAACTTGTATGTTTGCTCTGTTTGAAAGTCTTTTTATCCCTCATTCTTCTTTTCCTTTTTTGAGACAGTGTTTCCCTCGGTCACCCAGGCTGGAGTGCAGTGGTGGGATCAGGGCTCACTACAGCCTTGACCACCTAGGTCCATACAATTCTCTCTCTCCAGCCTCCTGAGTAGCTGGGACCACAGGTGTACGCCATCGTGCCCAGCTAGTTTTTATTTTTATTTTTTGCAGAGATGGAGTCTCACTGTGTTGCCCAGGATGATTTTTTTTTTTTTTTTGACAGGGTCTTACTCTGTCCCCCAGGCTGGAGTCCTGTGGTGCGATCATGGCTCACTGCAACCTCGACCTCCCGGGCTCAAGTGATCCTCCCACCACCGCCCTCCAGGTAGCTGGGATTATGCCCAGCTAATTTTTTCTTTGTGCTTTTGGCAGAGACGGAGTTTCACCATGTTGCCCAGGCTGGTCATGAACTCCTGGCCTCAAGTGACCCTCCCTCCTGCCTCAGGCTCCCAGAGTGCTGGGATTGCAGGTGTGAGCCATCGCACCAACCTGTGGACTGTTCTCCATACTTCTCTGTGACAAAAGTATATATATATTGCAATTTCAAACATTTCTGTGATCATTAGGCTATGTTAACATAATACAGAAGTATGTTTTTTGTCATTGTAATTATCAGTACAGAATTGATCACAGAAGCATAAATATCATTGATCTTGATAAACAATTACTAAATGCACAAAATAAAAATACGTTGGAAGGAAGTCTCAAAGAACTGGGGGGCGGGGCCCATTTAAGGTACCTTAATTAAAGGGATAATTGAACTGTTTTAGTACCAGGTACACCTCTGTTGCTGGAACATTGCCTGGGAAGAGTGCCTTCCTCTTGTCTAGGCAGGGCAGGTAGGGTGGAGGTGGGGGCTCCCTGGGCACTGGGACTCTCTCCACGGCAGCTTCTCAGGCAGTCCAGTTTTAGGAAGGCGTTTATGGGGGCCTTGCGGCTCTCTGAGTTCCCCACACCGGAGGCCCTCTCAGGATGCTCCTGTGTTTGCACAGGGTGCTTGTGGTGCTACCGCGCTGAGTCCACAGGTAAGGCCCATGCCACTTTCTCAAATCATGGTACCCATGCTGCTGTGTATTAAGCTTTATTATTTAATTACATGTTTTCTAAATGTGCTATGTTAAAGGGCAGAAGATGAACCATTTCATGAGCAAGCATGTTGCAGCATTTTTATTTGGTTGGGCTAAAATAGTAAGCCTGTGGAATTGTGCCTTGGGTTAAATTTTAATTCGACAGAAAGGTGTGTTAGAAGCAGAGAAGACTAACATGGCCAGACTTTAGATTTGTTAGAGGTTTTTGCCTGGCAGGAATCTGGTCACCCTGCTCCGCCCTTCTTCCTGCAGGGGCGTCGCTGTGCCTGTTCTGGAGCGGAGCAGCTGGTCTCAGGCCATCAGGTCACTGCTAGGATCAGGGCTATGGGGTGGATTGGGAAGGTGGGCCTCTCCCTGAGAACCAGATGAGGCGGGTGCGGGGCATTGATACTTGGCATCCCTGAGAATTTGCGCATATCTGGAGATGCTGAAAAAGTAGAAAGATTTACTATTTTTAGCCTTTAGATCTAATGAAATTAGGTATGAAAATCGGTTTAGTAACCAAAAAACAACCACTTCCCTTCCCACTCAGAAACAGCATGCTGAGGACTGAGCGCAGTAGAACTTTGCGTTGTGTGATGGTTTTATGACATAAGAGGAGATTTGATGGAGCTGGGGTCTCTGGTGTCTCCCAGCTTTGTTGGAGGAAAGCAGGCTACTCGCCCAACTCTGTGGAATCAGTAACGTGGGTCCGCCTGAAGTTTTAACCTGTCTTCTGTCCTCAGGGCTGGCCATTAGGAGTCCACTTAAGAATGCGTCACTTCCAATTCGGCTGTGCAGATATTTGGGGAGGCAGTGACGTCCTCCGTGGGGCCAGTGCCTTCGTTCCAGGGATAGGTGAGGAGAGGAGCAGTTCCAAGGTCATGTTCTAGGAATCCTGCGGTTCAAACACCGAAGAATAGGACCAGGAAGACAGGCCAGCCCCTAATCACCCCATAGAACCGGATTAGCCTCCATTGGTCCCTTTTCCAAAGCAACAAATCCTTATTATTTTTGGTATTTTGGGTATTGATACTGAAATCAAGGTTTCAGGCTCTTAAAAGACTTTGAGAGACGTTTTGGCTGCTGAAGAAGACCAGGTACAATGGAGTCCAGTTGTTTCTAGAAATTCCTGCCCGAACCTGGGGCTTTACTTCAGTATGCAAATCTGCTCCCACCCAGGAGTACTAGAGTAACTGCTAGTGGTTTTTTTCGTGTTGCTTACGTAAAACGGCATTAAAAGCTTGGAGTGTGGACGTCCTCCCCCATCAGGGCCTGCGCACCACCTCCCTCTGCTGGATGGAGCCAGATCCCGGGGGCTGCGGCCACGGCTGCCCCGCTGTCATCAACCGTGCCCATTCGAAAGGCAGCTCTGATTTGGTGGCAAGAACGAAGCCCACAGCTCAGGTGGTCTTGTTATGGACTTGCAGCACTTGCAGCCTGGAGCTGGTGTCACTAGTGTGACAGCTATCTCCCTAGGTAAGCTGAAGGCAATATCAGGGCTGTTGAAAACATGTCTAGCCCACTACTGAACTATTGAGGTGTTGAGAACGTTTTTAATTCTTAAAGACATGGGGTTCCCCGTCTGCTTTCTCCTTCAGTGGAAACGTGAAGCCTGGCGTCCTCATTGTGGGTGGGGTACAGGGAGAGTTTACAGTCCGGGCTGGGCCCTCCTTGGCTTTGTGACCTTCCAGAAGCCACCCAGTGCTCGGAGCTTCTGCTTCCGTGTGGTCACTGGGACGTGTGAGGGGTTTCTGTCTCCAGCACTCAGTAGGCACCTGAGAAGGGGTCACAGCAGCACTCACACTGCCAGACAGTGCGGCATCTGCATCCGTGCTGGGCGCCCAGCTGGGACCTCTGAAGCAGGGCCTGGTAAGGGCACTGATGAGGCAGAGGAGCCACCAGGTACGGCTGACCTAGTGCAGTTGTGGGCCACAGGGTCGCACTGCTCCACAGCTCCCCCACCCCCTACTGAAAAGTGCGTTTTGTCTTGTACCTGGAGAAATGCGGCAGTGCCCTCCATGCCTTGGATTCGACTGAGGCAGCTATTTGGTCATTCCCCACGCCGGGTAGGTGCTGCTAGAGGGGGCTCTGTGGCCAGCCCTGCCGTTGGCCCACGCAACATGCTGGTTCCCACACCCCTCTTCCCTGGCCAAGAGCTTGGAAGGAAGGACCCCTGGCTGCCACAGGTATGGGCAGCTGTGCCCAGCTGGCACTGCCCTCTGGGTTGGCTCCCTGGCTCCTGCAGAGGTCGGGGAGGAGGTGCTGCCGCTCCCTTTTGTTTCCTGGTTGTTTCTTTCAGGCTGTCCAGTTGGCTTGCTGGGTGAGCCTTTGGTGCCCACTTTTGCCCTCTTGTTGGGCACTGTCACTAGGCTCCGACTGTGAGATAGCAGGGGACTGGGCCTGCTGTGGGTCATACGTTCCATTCTGGAGATGGTCCCTAGGTGGCTGCTCTGTGCCAGGCGTGAGGCAGGTGCCTGAGAAGCCAGCCATCTGGGCAGGGTGATGGGGCAGGCCTGGGAACCCCAAGAAGGGCATCTAACCCATGACTGGGTGCGGAAAATGTCTGAGCAGGTGGTCCTTGAAAGAAACATAATGTTGTCCTTAAAATCTTCTTACTATGGATGTTTCAAGACATGCCTAAAAGTAGTGAAAATAGTGTAATCATGTCATCCTCAATTCATCACCCATTAGCAATTCTGTTGACTCTTGCTAGTCTTTGAACTGAATTTTCAAGGACACGGCCTGTGGGATGAAGGGAAGAGCTTTGCAGAAAGAGCCTGGGGAATGCGGACATGAGGACACGGGGGATGGTGGGCCAGTCGGGTTTGCCACAGGGGCTGTGCCCACGGCGGTGGGCCTTCCGAGCAGCACTGTGGTCCACCTTCCACAGCTGGAGTGAGGAGCTGGGTGAACAGTCACATGGAGAAGATATGGGTTTTTTGTTTGTTTGTTTGTTTTTTTGCGATTTTGGGTGTCATGTCTTTCTCTTTAATACCATGGCTGTGTGTGAGAAAAATCTTGGTAACTTTTCCTGAAATGAAATGAGGTAATGTTTAAAGCTAATCAAATTTAAAATAAAATTGGAACAGTGTTTTTCAACAAGTGAACTAGCCAGTGGCAGTTTTGCTAATTCAAAAATCTATGCAAAAAGAAGAAAGCATTTTGCCATTTCCTAGATCTCTGCAAATGGAAAGTCTGCAGGTGCAGGCTGTGTGTGGCAAGGCCGCTGGCCAGGCTATCAGTCCCGGGTTGGTTCCTGACAGTTCATGCCGTCTTCACAGCAGTGAGACTGTGCCGATAAGGGCCCTGTGGCTGGTTCCAGTTTGTGGTTGTAAAGTTCAGATAGGTTTTTGATTAAGTTTTCTGGGTCTGTGGGAGAGCCTGGAAGTTCTGTAAATGCAGGCTGTGGTTTCTGCCTGGTGATGATAGGGTTCTGGGAAATAGGTTTTAAACATTTCCATGTGGATTTTCTCCTGATCCCCTCAGAGCCTTGTCCATCTGGGGATTTATTTTTGCCCACACGGTTCTGCCTCGGCTTAGCAGGCCTTAGGCATGGACCCCAGGCCTGCCTCCCCCGCCAACATCCACTTGCCGCATTGCCAGGCAGGGAGAGTGCCCGGCACCCACCAGGTGCCTGCCTCCTCTTGGTGGAGCCCTGTTGCATTTGGCTTTAATAACTCACAGGGGAAGGTGACCAGGAAGCTGCCTGTGCTTTCTGAAGCACCATGTGGATGGTGTAGAGGAGAATCCAGAGGTAGCAGTTTCTGACCCTCCTCCCAAGGCCCTCACTGGTGTTTCTAGTACAGTGTGGCAGACCTTGGGGGGGGACTCAGTAACTTAGGGTGGTCAGGCTGCTTCAAACACATACCATAGACCAGGTGGCTTTGCAACAACAAACATTTCTTTCTCATGTTCTGGAAGCTGGAAGGCCAAGAACAGGGCACAGGCAGATGGGTGTCTCCTGAGGACCCACTTCCTGGTTCAGATGTCGCGCCGCCTTGCTCTATCTTCATGTGATAAAGGGCATGAGGGTCTTTCCCTCCACTTTTTTTTTTTTTTTTTTTTTTGCGCAACAGAGTCTCGCATTGTCACCCATTGCTCTTGGCTTACTGCAACCTCTGCCTTGGTGGGGGGCGGGGGGGGGCGGGGCGGCGGGTACAAGCAATTCTCCTGCCTCAGCCTCCTGAGTAGCTGGGACCACAGGTGTGCACCACCACACCCCGCTAATTTTTGTATTTTTAATGGGGGTGGGGTTTCACCGTGTTGGCCAGGCTGGTCTTGAATTCCTGACCTCAGGTTATCCACCCACCCCGGCCTCCCGAAGTGTTGGGATTACTGGCGTGAGCCACTACGCCTGGCCGCCTTTTTTTCATTTGAATTAAAGTTTTTTTTTTTTTTTTTTTAAATGAGGTCTTGCTCTGTCTCCCAGGCTGGAGTGCAGCAGCCCAATCATAGCTCACTACAGCTTGAATTCCTGGGCTGAAGCCATCTTCCTGCCTCAGCCTCCTGAGTAACTGGGACTACAGGCGTGTGCCACCATGCCTGGCTAATTTATTATTATTTTCTGAGACACGGTCTCACTCTGTTGCCCAGGCTGGAGTGCAGTGGTACCATCTCTCAACTCATTGCAACTTCTGCCTCCTGGATTGAAGCGATTCTCGTGCCTCAGCCTCTTGAGTAGCTGGGATTACAGGTATGCGCCACCATGTCTGGCTAATTTTTGTATTTTTAGCACAGATCAGGTTTCACTGTGTTGGCCAGGCTGGTCTCAAACTCCTGGCCTCATGTGATCCGCCCACCTCAGCCTCCCAAGTGTTGGGATTACAGGAATCAGCCACCGTGCCCTGCTAATTTTAAGTATTTTTATACAGAGAGGGTCTCACTATGTTGCCCAGGCTGGAAGCCTGTCTTCTAGGGGCCAGGCTTGGATGGTGGTCTTGTTGGGCTGACCCCAGGCTGTGGACACCTTGTCCCTTTGTGCCAGAGGGGCAAGGGCTCCGGCACCAGAGCCGGGGAGCCTCTCATGAGACGAACTCCGCACCGTCCTGGGCTGTGCGGGGTGTGGGGCTGCTGGGCTGCTGGGGCTCTCAAGGCCTTTAGCCTTGAGAAGTTGTTTTCTCTCATCACATTGACTCAACCAGGGTGACCTGCTTGGGTGCTTCCGGCCTTTGGAGACCTTTCAGACAGATGTTGGGTTCTGAGTGGTCAATCGAGGGGCATCAGTCAGTGCTGCCGTGGGGCAGTTGAGGGAGGTGGAGTTGCGGTTTTCTGCATCCCCCTGGGTGCTACGGAGTGGAAGTGGGTGCTCCAGACCAGCTTCTTTGTATCTTAGATGCCTTCACGTGATTGCAGAAGGGATTTCCTTATACCTGTCCCCTGCTGAGTGTTGTAGTTCCTGATAACATTGAAACTTTCAATGTTAATAGCCCTGTGATGTGCTGATATCTCCATTTTAAAAAGAGAGAGATCTTCATGGAGGCGTGGAGCCTAACTTGGAAGGTGGCGGCCCTGGGAATTCTGCCTGGTGCTCCTGGACTCTTCCTGCCAGGACCAAGAGGTCCTGCAGAGATTGGATCCTGGTGCTTCCCTCAGGGGCCTGGGGCAGATCTCTAAGTTCTGGGAGCCCCAGGGCCCCACCCATAAAGCAGGCATGGTCCCAGCATCCCTCCTGCTTTCCTGTCACAGGGGCTGCCTTCCCTGGCTCACGTGCCTCCAGCCTGTGGGAGCTCTTCTCTGACCACACAGCGCTGCTTCCTCCTGTCCTGCGTGTGTTCTCACTTCCCCCTCTGGAATGTCCACACCCCTCTGCCAACCCAAGACAGGCCTGCCTGCGGCTGTCTCCTGAAGCCCAGTGGGAGGAGTGTCCCCGGGGACCTGCTGCCCCCCCTCTGCTGGCCGTGAATGCTCCGTTACCTGCCAGTTCCTGACTCACCTTCGAGCTGAGGCTGCCACCTGGGAGTGCCCTGGGAGCCCCCAGAGGGTTAGGTGAGGCCTGGGTTTGGCATTGGCCCCCAGTGGGGCTCTGCAAGTGGTGACTTAGGAGCTGACTGCCTCCCAGGGTGCCTCCCATCCAGGGGTCCTGCACCAACTGGGCCTGGGGCTCAGCACCACCGCGCCCCTCCTGTGTATTGCCCTCTGTCTTCACACGTGTGTTTCTTCTGCCATGCCAGCTGGTGGCCCCCATTTAGCACAGGCTGGTGGCCCCAATTTAGCACCCTGGGATGTGGGTTACCACATAGAGCTCACAGCCGTTCCTGCCATGGAAGTGCTGGTGCCGTTCCACTGCTCACGGGGAGCTGGCTGTGAGGGGACCGCTCTGGGGAGGCCTCATGGGGCTCCACAGTCCCAGCCTTGGACCAGCAGGGACCGTGTGTCCCAGTGAGCCTCAGGCCGGCCTTGTCCCCACTGGCCATCTGCCTGCAGTGCTGCCTTGGAATCAGGTTGGTGAGGCAGGTGCTTGGGTCAGGGCTGCCTCTGCGACCTCTTGCTCTGCTTCCAGGCAGGGGCTGCCCTGGGTGCACATTCCCTCTGCACACCCTGGTCCCTCCTGATGCAGCTCACTCATTCACAGCAGGTGTTGACTGAGACCCCCTTCTGTCCAGCCACCTTGACCAGTGGCCATGGGTTTTCTCAGGTGGCACATGTCCCCAGGAGCTCAGGCAAAGTCCCTCGGTTGGCCCTGGGGGAGTGCTGTGCTAACCGTATGCGGAGACCCTAGTCCACGGAGATCCTGGTCCAGGGACTCAGGGCCTCCTGGTCGGCAGCGTGACATGCCCAGGGGTCTTCTTTTTGCTCCCAGCTGGCCTGAATCCCCAACCAGATGTCTCAACCCTTTTTCAAACCACTCTTTCTCACTTTTTCTTCTGTAGATCTTTACCGCGGATGAATTTTTTTTTTTTTTTTTTTTTACATTTACTTTTTTTTTCCTTGAGACAGAGTCTTGCTCTATTGCCCAGGCTGGAGTGCAGTGGCACTATCTCGGCTCACTGCAAACTCCACCCTCCAGGTTCAAGCAATTCTTGTGCCTCAGCCTCCCAAGTAGCTGGGATTACAGGTGTGCACCACCATATCCAACTGATTTTTGTACTTCTAGTAGAGAAGGGGTTTCACCATGTTGGCCAGGCTGGTTTCAAACTCCCAACCTCAGGCAATCCACCTGCCACCCGCCTCAGCCTCCCAAAGTGTTAGGATTACAGGCATGAGCCACCGCTCCTGGCCTGTTACCATTTTTTGATTGCAGAGAAGTTTTATACACAGAAAATGCATTTCCAAGCATGCCTTCCCCCTTGTCCCAACACTCTTAAGCTAAGCTCAAAGGCTGCTATGCCACACTAGCTTCATAGAACTTTTTGGATTCCATCCTATACTTTGTACAGTGCTGTGATATGTATTTTGTTTTATTATTATTATTTTTTGAGACAGAGTCTCGTTCTGTTGCTCAGGCTGGAGTGCAGTGGCGTGATCTTGGTTCACTGCAATCTCCACCTCCTGGGTTTAAGCGATTCTCTTGCCTCAGCCTTCCAAGTAGCTGGGATTACAGGCACCTGCTGCCACTCCCAGCTAATTTTTTGTATTTTTAGTAGAGACGGGGTTTCACCATGTTGGCCAGGCTGGTCTCGAACTCCTGACCTCATGATCCATCTGCCTCAGCCTCCCAAAGTGTGGGGTTACAGGTGTGAGCCACTGCGCCTGGCCGCATTTTTTCACTCTGTGGGCTTGAGGAAGCAGGTGTCTGTAGTCACAGTGAATTGCGGGCATGCATTACATAGGCCCACACATCCAGCCTCGGTGGGGGTGGGGGGTGGGGGCGCTGTCCTCGAGTCACCATGGGTGTCCCGAGAAATGTGGGTGTCCGATCCCCATTTCTGATGACTGACCTGTAATCTGGGCCCTGGGGGGTACGTAGGCCTCTTGCCTGAGTGTCCCAGAGTCAGGCATCTGCGCACTCATCTGTCCTGCAGTTTAGAACCAGCTTCAAGGCTGATGGTTCTAGTCTTGATTTGTTAACAAGCTGATCAAGAATTTCTTAGAGTCACCCTTCATCATTGTTGATAGGGTGTGGTTTTTGTCACTGACACCTTCCGTGACCCATGAGGACTCTGTCTGCCTGTGTGTGTTGTGGAGTGATGTAAGTTGCTGTGTCAGTCAGGTCCTCGTGTTGCCCGGCGGCAGGTGGCACCTGCAGAGAGAGAGAGGAGGCAGTGGAAGGACTGGACCGAGGGTCGGGCAGGGCTGAGGGACACCAGCAAGGAGGGGTGAAGCCTCATGCTGTTGCTTCCACTCCAGGCCCAAGTGGCACACAGAGCTGTTACTGGAACCCCCCAAGGGAGCAGGGGTATAGGAGTGGGCCGCAGCCTTCTGAGGAGGGACCTGAGGAGCCTACGTGCTTGGCCAGCCTCCTCCCCTGGGCATGTGGGGGCTCTTTGCTCCACGGCCTCCTTGTGTGGTTCCTTGTTGGGTGGGAACTATGGCCATAAGTTTACGGTAACTTGGAGCCTTGGGAAGGAAGCAGAAGGAGGGGACTGTGTTGGCTCACATAGCTGAGGAACCTGAGACCAGAGCCGGATTGGCGGGCCCATGTGCTGCGTGGCCTGAGCCCAGAGCTGGATTGGCAGGCCCAGGGTGCGGCGTGGCCTGGTCGGGGATGTATGCGGGTCTCCTGAGTGTGAGCCACTTTTCTCCTGTGAGAACCTGCCCCGGGTTGTGCATGGATACCCGCTTGTCTGCTGCGCACGGCTTCGAGGCAGCTCCAGGGCGGTGAGGGGTGGGGAGTAGGGCACATGAGGTCTGGTTTCTCTGTGCTGTGATACCTGAGTTAGCGCATGGCCTCCCAGCACCTGGCACGCAGGAGCAGCAGCTCTGAGGGCCAGTATGGTGGCCAGACCCCGGAATCTGAGGGTTGAGTGGTGGTGTCCCAACCGCTTCTTTAAACCTAACATGGAGATGAGATGAACGTTTTATCTGGAGGACGGCTCATGCTTTGGTTATGAAATGTGAAACCAGTATTTTGCTGTTTTTTTCTAGCTCAGTCTTTCCTTGGCTGGATCTGTCCTGGGTTGCTTTTCAAAATGCATGAGTTAACACCCTATACGGAGGGTTCACAGCAAGCTCACTACTACCCTGGCGAGCCACGCCAGTGACATTTACCCAGGGACTCCACTCCAGACACCACTGCTCACCTGATTTGTTTTATTTGAGAGATGCCACTAGTTTTACC
The DNA here is from genome assembly GCF_047675955.1 of Chlorocebus sabaeus. Lineage (NCBI taxonomy): Eukaryota > Metazoa > Chordata > Mammalia > Primates > Cercopithecidae > Chlorocebus > Chlorocebus sabaeus. The sequence continues at coordinate 144,945,983 of NC_132911.1, read as the reverse complement.
TGTAGTTGTTCATACCGTTGTCCATTCCTCTGGGATCAGTTCTAGAAAATGTGGTTTGACTGTTGCTTTCTGGCATCACCAAGTATGTGTTTGATAAGCTTCAGAAAATCTCAGCTCTGTAATGATCTGCGCTGTTCCTTATAGCTTTTCCTAAACTTAGAGAATATATTTTCCTTTGTTTCTGTTTGCCTGTGGTTTTGTTTGTTTTTTTGTTTGTTTGTTTCTGTTTGCCTGTGGGGTTTTTTTTTTTTTTTTTTTGGTATGAACCTAACTTGCTCAACTAAATTGTGAAGTAAACTGCAAAAGGGAGGACCCATTAAAATAAAAAAACTGTGAGAAGATAATGTAATAACCACATCACAACAAAAATTTCTTTTGCCAGTTAGATGAACATGTGTATGTCCCCCAGCCCTCTTTCTCCAGTCTGGGCTGGTTCTGGATCTTTTCTGGGTCATGATTCCTTTGAAGATCTGGTAAAAGCTGTAAACTTGTTCTCACAAAAATGCAAATAGATGCAATTTTGTATACAATTTAGGGGATGTTTTGCTAGTGCAGTGGCTCATGCCGGTAATCCCAGCACTTTGGGAGGCCGAGGCCGGTGGATCACCCCTAGCATTTTGAGAGGCCAAGGTGGGCGGATCACCTGAGGTCAGGAGTCAACCTGGTCAACATGGTGAAACCCCATCCCATCCCTACTAAAAATAACAAAAATTAGCCAGTCGTGGCGATGGGCGCCTGTAATCCCACGTACTCGGAAGGCTGAGGCAGGAGAATCACTTGAGCCCAGGAGGCGGAGGTTGCAGTGAGCTGAGATCGCGCCACTGCACTCCAGCCTGGGTGACAGAGCGAGACCCTGTCTCAAACAAAACAGAACAATTTAGGGGATGTTTGTGTGTGTCCAGGGAAGATCCTTCCCAGGCCCCCCACATCCCCGCAGTCTCAGGACCCCAGGTGAGGATCACATGCAGCGTGGGCTGCCTGGTCTGTCTCTGGACCCAAGGACAATGTGCTTGGCCTGGTCGTTCACCGGAGCTGTGTTTGTCAGCCCTGGAGGAGGGCAGCCTGGTTTCACACCAGTGGAGATGAATCCCAAGGGTGGCTGTCCTCATGCCTGGGTGGTTGTGTTTCATGTCGTTGTCGTGACCGAAACTGGCCGAATCTGCAGAGTGACTGGAACACTGCCATGGTGGTGGCATGGACACCTCATATTTACTTTGTGGGGAAACATCAGGTAGTTAAAATTAGCAGTGAGCACCACGGAAAGTCAAGGTTGTCCAAAGAATTGTGCAATGTCACATTGAGAAATGTGGCAGAGATAAGACTTGGCAGCGTTGGAGTGGCGGGTGGAATTCTCAACCCTGAGCCCAGCCTGAGTGGGAGGGCCGGGCCTGGAGCTGCAGTGCTTGGGGCCTTTCTGTGAGTGCTGAGGAATCCTGGAGAGGAGCCTGGGGTCAGACACCTGCACGTGTGGTGAGCTCACAGCCAGATGTGCACCACGCACTTAAAAAATAGATTCCTTTATACACAGTGCAGTATTTGATTACCATAGAAGATATAGATCATGTATAATATATACGTGTATATATTATGATATATGGACATGTATAGTTATACATAGGATGTGTAATGGTTGTACTGTCTAGTATAATGTAACATAGTATGTTCTTTGCTTTTTACTTCTTTAAAGTTCTTTGTAGGGCGATGTCTGGATATCAGAGTTCTCTGCTAGCTCATTTTCCCTGCTGAAGTGAGGGACTGCATGCTTTGTAGGGGACTGAGATCTGGGATCTGAAGCTGTAGGGCCAGGGGCACCCCACTCCAGTGTCCAGGGCCTCCAGAGCAGAGGTGGCACTTGGTGGGCTCCTAGTGCTGAGCCCACCAAGGGTGGTGGTGCCTTGGAGGGTGGTGAGGCCTTGCCTTACCTGGAGTGCTCCCTGGGCTGGACTGGAAGACCCCGGGCCATGGGCTTTCTTTAGCCCTCACTCCTGGCCTCCCTGAGCCCTCCTCTGCAGAGGCCCCAGCCACAGGGGCCCCCTGAAGGTCCCTCTGGCCCCTGGCCTCTTAGCTCCTCTTACTACAGGAAGCTGACCCTTTCTAGCATGGCGTTTGCCAGAGTAGGAAGCTGGCTTCTCAGCAGGCCAGTGGCTCTTCTCTGCCCAAGGAAAACCCAGTCATACCCATTTGTAAAAATCGCCCCTCTGCACTCTTCAAATAAAACTGATAATTCTCAGCAATCTGTTTCCCATCTGGAGCCCTGAAAGATTAGAATCCTTGTTCGAATGCTGAGCCACGGTTGAGATAACATCTTTGTTATCTCAAAGACTTCACTCCAGACGACTGTCATAGATGGAAGGGGTGAGTGAGTTAAGGGGAGCTAAGGTTTGGGACTTAGGTTTTTGATCAGTGTAGGATTTAATGTCTTTCACTAAAAAGAACAAAAGTACAACCCCTGTTGGCTCCAAGTCTCCCAAGCAGCAGCCCTGTTTCTCGCCCCTTCTCGAAAGTGCAGTGTGCACTCCCACTCCATCCCTGCCTCTGCCCCTCCTGCTCTCACCCTGGCCTTTGTGCCCACTGCTCCCTGGCACCGCCTGCCTCCGCTCATCCTCTTCCCCAGGCCCTGACTCTATCGCACACCTGGCTGGTTTCATGGCTGGCTGAGGCCCTGCTTATTCCTCTGGGACCACATCTCCTGCCTCTGCCTCCCCCTTGGGAGCTGGGATCCTTTCCTGGACCTCTTTTCCCACCCACGCCCAAGGATTAGCACCTCCATGTTACTGACTCATCTCTCACTGCAGCCCAGACCGCTTCCCAAGTTCTCTTGCTGTACCAGCTGCCTGGCCATCTGCATTTGGACAGGGAGTCCCACAGAAAATGTGGGTACATGGGGATTTGTGCCCCTTGCCCTGATCTTCCCCAACCCAGCAGTGGCTCTGCATGAAATAACCAGGGCCAACACCCCACGTGAGTGCCGCAAGAGCAAGGGTCCCGTCCAGTCCCTGCTGTGTGTCCAGCAGACCTCAGGCAGTGCGACCCCGCTCACTGCGGCTCGCTGGGCCCTGGCTGCCTCAGTCCTGCAGGACAGGACAGCACCATAGTCAGTACACAGGTCTGTGGCTGTGTGACGTAGGCCTGTAGGAGAATTCCTGTGGGTAGACGAGCTGGGCTCCAGAAGATCTAACTTGGTGGGGCAGGAGAAGGGTGCTTCTTGTGAGCGGTCCAACCAGACGTGGTCCCCATCAGACACGGTCAGGGCGTTTGCCTGGAGCCTTGTCCCATGGTGGGTCACTGTGTCGTTTGTGAAAATGTGGCATACTGGTGCACTTGCAATTTACAATTCTCTTACTGGACGTGAGCTTGAACATCTCTAAGTGCCATTTGCACCTCCTTTTCTGTGAACTTTCTATTTCTAGTGTTGGTTTCGCACTGGGCCGCCAGCCTTCTCCTGCAGGTTTTGAATGAGTTGCTCAAGGGCAGCCCTCGAGGCTTTGAAGGGCAGCGTGAATATGAATTCCCAGTCTGTCTTAAAACATTGAAGACATACTCAAGCCTGTGGCCCAGGCTGCAGTGCAGTGGCAGGATCATGTTTCCTTGCAGCCTGAAAGCCCTGGACTCAAGTGATCCTCCTGCCTCAGCCTCCCAAAGTGTGAGCCACTGCCAGAAAGGAGGCTGCTGACGTGACACGGGCTTGAAGAGGCAGGGAGGGTGGGAGAAATGTGGGGGTCAGCGCAAAGCCGTCTAATCCCCCTCGGTGACTGGGCAAGAGGGTACGAGATGGAGCTGCTCTTTCCCTGAGCCCCGTCTTCCTCCTGGTGCCCCTGGCCTGGGCCCTCCTGTGTGCTGCACTGTGGACTGTGCCCTGGGAGATCTGAGAGCTGTCTCCTCACCGCCCCCCTGAGGCCTGTCTGCAGATGCTGGAGATTCCAGCAGTTCCACCCGCTGCCTGCTTCTGCCCAGCAGAGAGCCTGCTGTACCTTGGCAGCTCTTGAACAGAGTGGCAGGTGAGAGGAGGCACTTTTCACCTGTTAACGGCCTAAAGCATTCTCTCACTAGACTGACAAGATGCCGCACAGAAGATCCTTTTTAGCTAAAGACATGCTAGTGTTCATATTAAAGACAGTACTCAACTGTCTGTAGTTGTCCAGTCAGCCAGGCAGGCCAGAAGCCCGGCGTCCTGGCCATAGGAATGCGAAACTCCAGACTTGCTGTGAAGGGTTAACGAGGGACTTTGGAGAGAAGGCCGGTCCATGGCAGGGGTACAGTCTGTGCTCTGTGCCTTGCCTGTGGGTTATTTCCTCTTGTGAAAACACCTGTAGTATCCAGGTGACCTCACCTATCAGACCATCAGAGCAGCTGAGTCATGATGCTGTAAGTTAGTATCCGCCAGGAGAGGTTTTCATAGTTGCGGTTATGTCTTCTGCCTGTTAAAATCAGTCTTTTGAAGAAAGCGTGAGCTGTGCTGAGTTTATAGTCTGTCTATTATAGGTTGCTGCCGGGCTCTGAAGGCCTCTCTCTCATGATGCACATGAGACGCCTTCGTGTGTGGTTTTCAGTTGTAGAATGAAAGCGTGTAGAAGTGGAAGGAACCAGGAAGGTGCTCTATTCACACCCTAAGGCTTTGCACGTGACCTGGAGTAGTCAAGCGACTTCCTCAAGGTCACACGGTGCTTGGTCGGCCTGGGATGTTTTCTGATAGTCTTAGGATTCAGTGATAAAAGTACTAACTAGGATGAGTTCAGGAGGGAGCCCCATGGCCGACGGCGAGAGAACTCTGCAGCGCTTCCCCTCCATAGCTGACATTGAACTAGGGAGTTATTTTGGTTGGCTTCATTGTAAGGTTTAAAGTAGTTTGTGAAGAGCAGCTGCTTCTGTTTTTCCCGAGTCTTGAACTTAACTGGGGAAAGATGTGGGAGAGGTTGGAGGCCTTTTCACTATGGAGTGGAGGCTGCTGCTAATAGGCAAACAGGTGGGAAAGTTAAAGGTGGGGCCTGACCCGTTCCTAGGGGCTCCCGGCTGACAACAGAGGGGTCACATTGCTGGGGGGCAGGCTCTGAAGAAAGCATGAGCAGGAAGCAGGCTCAAATGCAGGTGAGCACAATTACTCTTTTAAATGTTCCTCAATGGGGAAGTACTTTCTTGTGAAGTATAAATTCCTCAGTTTGTACCTGCCTTCATCTGGAAAGGGTTCCAAGTGGTTAAATAGGGAGTGTGGGTAAAGGGTACCCGGAAAGGGACGAGGAAGATACATTGGTAGGCTTCTGTGCTTCCCTGGCTCTGCTTTTAACAACCGCACACGTGAGGCCACCTGTCGGACTGTGAGTTTCCTGAGGGCGCAAATCCCATGTCTCACGCAGGGTGGTGAGGGTGGAGGCCTTTTCCGAACCTGCAGTAAACCGCTGCCGCCCATTCTCCTCGGCTCCCGAGGGAAGGAAGGGTGTCACGAGGGCACACCTCACCTTCCGGAGGAGGGGCTGTGGGCACCCAGTGCCTTGGGCGCCTGAAGGGCTGGAGCCAGGCCTGTCTCCCCTTGTGCCTTTTTGACTCCTCTGGCCATAGCTCCTGACCAGGAAGTCCCCAGGGGAGGGAAGCCAGTGTGTCCTTGGTCCCTGCAATGCGACTGCCCACACCTGTGGGGTCAGTAACAAGAGCCACAGAGCCGTGAGGTGCTGCTGGAGTCTGCCCCCGCCCCAGGCAACCGCAGGCCCCCTCACGCCGCTGGTTCTCCTGAGGAACAGCGTGAAGGAGATGCCTGGCTCTGTTCTGACGTGAGAAGCACCGTACAGGTTCCAGAGGTCTTGAGGGTGCCCTATTGGGATCATGGCCGGAACTCATGACCTCACATCTTTAGGATGCACTCGGGAAAGACCGAAAGCCAAGGATGTCTTCAGGTGCCCTGGGCCAGTCAGAAGCGGGCACGGGGCGTTTGCAGACCCCTGCCCGATGTCGTGCTTTCTGCCGTGGATCGTGTTCCTGCCCCTCGGTCTTGTCCTGTTGGACCTCATTATCTCAGGGTGGCACTTTCCTAACTTGGGGTGCGCGTCTCTTGGGGAAATATGTTTAAATGGACGCGGCCATGGACGTGCAGTGGGTGGAACGCAGACCTCACAGGACTTTTAAAGATGCATTTGTTAGAGGCTGACTGCTCGTGCGGGCTTTATACCCCGGTCTTGTCTGAAGCGGGGTCCTTGCGCAGAAAAACGCCAACACACCGTGACCTCGGGCCAAGTGCAAGACCAGTCACCATGGAGTGGGGATTCAGTAAAGGTTTAGTGAAGGTCGAACCCATGTAACTGGGGAGCACATGGGGGAACCACCTATCTTCCAACATAGACGAGGCCCCGTCAAGGCGCAGGCCGAGGAATCTCAGCCACAGCAGTAAAGGAAGCCTTGAGGCTCGGTGACCCGAGGATGGCCGCTGAGGTGCGGGTGCATTATGGTTCCCAGTGGACGCTCTCTGGTGGCTGCTGTTCCAGGCAGGGCGGGGCAGTGACCACATGCTGAAAGCAGGAGCTGGCGTTTCACCTGCCCTCAGTCTGTGCTGGACCCCGCTGGGCCCCTGGAGAGGAGAAGCTGCCCATGAGGTGGGGGAGGCCTGCTTGGGAACCAGGGACCCCGAGCCCCACTGCCAGCTCTGGACCCTGTTGTGCTCAGGCCTCTGCTGGCTGCTGGTTCCTGTCAAGCCAGCCCTGCTGGGGGCCGAGGCCCCGGGGAGTCAGGGTGTAGGGCAGCTCTGCATGCCACGGCGGACGCTTGGGACAGACAACTCCTAAATGTCAGCCGTTACTGGGACGGGGGCGGGGCAGGGGGCACGGGCAGCTGTTCTCTTCCACTGTCAGGCCCTGGTAGGGACACAGAAGGGCCTCCCATGGTGGGGAGGGGCAAGGAGCCTCCTGCCCTTCAGCCCTTCTTCGTGGGACCCGGCAGACACCGGCAGGCTTCGTACTGGATTAGGCGTTTCATCCCCCAGGAGAACTTTGCTCTAACCAAATAAACAGAGTAGAGTTACTTGGGGCCACTGGCCAAACTAGAAATATTTTGGATCTAGTGATCTTTTTCTTTGGGTCAGTTTTCACCGTAGGAGGTTTTGACCTGTATTCCATTTCAGAATAGGAAGAACGGCTTATTTTTCAGAGTGGCAAATAAGGAAAAGAATGAGAGTATCTCAGAGTCTCTGTTTTCAGCGGCCCTCCTGGGAGAAACATTTTTATAGACACCAGACGTCCTCGTCAGCCCCGCCAACTTTCCATCCCCGGACGGCCGTGGAGTGCCGGGGGCGGCCCCTCCCTCCTGAGCTGGTGCGAGGAGAGACCCGCACTGCCCGGGGTGGGTGCTGGGCAGGTCCCCTCAAGCACACACTGCCGCCCTGGCCCTGTGGCCACCTGTTCTTTGCTCTCGAGGCCCCAGGTCCCTGTGCCCACCAGCCGAGCTGTCTTTTGGGCTGTCCTTCTTACATCATAGACCTCAGCGTCTTCATGACTTGATGGTACACAATTGATCTAGGTGCAGGTAGTTTTGGGGAAGGTGACTGTCATCAAATGATCACGGAGTCATTAAGCAAATTGCATAATGTGTACGTGAAAGCCAGTGGGGAAAATACATCAGCAGTCCTCGTTAAAGAAAGCTCGTGCCATTAAGATGAGCAGGAAGACTTCACGTCTCAGGCTTCCTCAGCCTCTTCAGGTGCCATGAGCTCCACAGAGCCTGCTTGGGTCTGTGTAGGGGAAACTCTCCTTCCGCAGAGCTCATGTTCAGAGCTGGGCTTTGATGTCCCTAAGTGCTTTGTAACGCGCTAGTTCTGGGAGTTTTCTGTTTTCAAATGTCCGGCCATCACAGGCCCTGCTATGGTAGGGAGCAGGGTGGAGCCAGAGGTTTCCCTTTGTAACCTGGCTGCCGTTGATTCTTCTGGGTCCACGTGGAAGCGTGGCTGGGCTGTACCCACACTGCCACTTCCCTTCTGCTCCTTCAAGCTGCCCAGCAGTCGCTGTAGGAAAATCCTTGAGGCTTTGTGCTTGGGTGGCTGAAAGCTGACTGACCACAGCCCCGTGGTGCCCTTTGTCCCTTGCTGCCCCCTGGGACTAGCCTAAAGCGTAGGCAGGGGTGACACCTATGTTGATGCCTGGAATTGATTTCTGGAGCGGTTGGGACATCCAGGGATGCAGTGTGAGAAACCTTCATTGGTTCTCCTCTCTGCTGCCTTACCTGTCCCAGGGCGCACTGCACTGGGAGCTAGAGGTAGGAGCTTTGGGGCTGGGAGGGAACCTTCCCAGGACATGAGACTGTTGGGCCTGCTAGGAGACCAGGCACTGCCATGGGTGCTCCTTAGAGAGAAGTACTGAGGCTGCCTGCTTGTCTTTGCAGAGGCTCCAGTGTTCTTGGGGTGTCTTAGCCTTGGTTCCCCCCAGAGTCAGGCTTCAGAGGACTTAAGGAATCACGTGTTTGTGAGGTTGTGGGATAGGAGAAGCAGTGATGTGACAAATTTTGGATACAGAAAATCATAAAATCACAAACATTCCAGAGGCAATAGGGGTGGTTTATCGGCACTTCTTTATCCCTTCAGGCTTTGCCAGAAACTTCTTCCGGCTTCTGGTGCTGAGCCTCAGGCAGGATGCCGGTCTGCGACTCTGCTGCAGGGCTGTGCAGGTCTCCCCGATGGCCTGGGCACAAGGCCATGCTGACGTTGTGTGGCCCCTGCTCCGCATCTCTGACTCACGTGCCAGCCAGTCCAACTTCTGGGCACCCAGACGAGAAGTCAGTGTGGCACTTGAGCAGGAAGGGAGCTGAGCTCAGGCCCACAGACTTGCAGCCGCGTGTTCAGGCGCTGGAGGCGTACAGCAGACTCTTGCGACGTCGACCCAAATCGCGAAGGCAGTGCCAGCCCTGGGGAAGGTGGTTGACTTCTTAGCATCTGTTACCTGTAGCCCAGGCCTTGGATGATGGGTTGAAGTTTAATGTTGTGAAGTGCAGAGGGAAGGCGAGTGCAGAGTTCATGGGAAAGGGAGGGCCGCATCCATGAGCTCTGCACGGGGGCGGTGTGAGCTGAGCGCAGCGCCCCGAGCGTCGGCCCAGGGGGAGGGCAGCGATGGAGAGGAAGGCTCAGAAGTGCAGTTTGGTGGAGGCGGGGCCCCCTAGCCAGTGAGCATGACAAGCAGCTGCTTAAGTTTGTGGAACCTTCTTCAGACTCATTCAGAGCGGTTGGCCGGTTTTCAGGAAATTCAGGGAAACTCCATCGTGGGGCCACCTCAGAAGGCAGGGGGAGCATAGTGTCAGGTCGGCTCTGCTCATGCGTCATTGTCCTCTTTGCCGAGGGCCCTCCTTGGTCTCCCGGGCTCCGTTTCTGCCCTGCAGGTTTGAGGTTGGGCAGAATCAGCTCGGACGTTCCTTCCATCCTCGACGTCCTGAGACCTGGGCCTCCCTGACCTGGGCCTCCCTGTGTTTCTGACGATCATCCTGCTTCCAAAGGAGGTTCCCATGCGTCCTTCGATTTGCTCTGGGTTTCTCCAGATGAGAAATCGGAAGTCAGTCCTGGAAGGCCCATGGCTGACCCATGTCCTCGCCAGCCATTTGTCCTGGCGTTAGGAAAGGTGCCTTGCAGCTCGGGGCAGGAGCCAGCCATGTGTCCTGGCATTAGGAAAGGTGCCGTGCAGCTCTGGGCAGGGGCCAGGCTTTCACTGGCTTTCAGATAACCAATGCGAAGCACTTACTAACCTAAGGTTTTTGTTTTCCAAACCAAAAATGTATCCCTTTTAGTGACAACTGGGTAAAAATCCTCATGAAACCAATGATATCATCATTATTAGATGATTCTTTTATTCTTTTGAGCCATTGAAACAAAAATTAGACCATGTTTAGTAGCTGCTGCTTTTCCGCTAGATCGTCCTGTGTTTTTTGTCTTTCAGGTTGAGTCTGTGTATGTGCAAACACTGTCATGTATCGAACCAAGGATTTGACTCATCCTAAGGCCATTTCAGAAAGTCGCCTTAGTTGACCCTACCTTGTCTCTGAGAGCAGTCGAGGTGCCATGTGCTGCCGCAGCGCTTTAAGGCCAGTGGCAACCACTCTGTCCACGAGAGCCTGCTGTGACAGGCACTGCAGTGTGTCACCACCTGCCCTTTACAACACTCGCAGTGTTGCTCCCATTTACAGGTGGGGAAACTGACGGCTGATCCTGTCACCGTCACAGCTACTGTAGGAGACTGATTCAGAGTATTTTGTTTTGTTTTGTTTTTGAGATGAGTCTTGCTCTGTGCCCCAGGCTGGAATGCGGTGGTGTGGTCTCGGCTCACTGCAACCTCCGCCTCCTGGTTTCAAGTGATTCTTCTGCCTCAGCCTCCCGAGTAGCTGGGATTACAGGCCCCCGCCACCATGCCCTGCTAATTTTTGTACTTTTAGTAGAGACGGTGTCACTGTGTTGGCCAGGCTGGTCTCAAACTTCTGACCTCAGGTGATCCACCGGCCTTGGCCTCTCAAAGTGCTGGGATTACAGGTGTGAGCCACCACACTTGGCTGAGACTCATTCAGACTTTTAAAGTCCGTTTCTCTACACCAGGGGAACTCGTGCGATGCCGAGAGGACGCCTGGACCCCACTGTCTTTGAGTAGGACTGTGTACAGGATGAAGGCAGCCTGGTGTAGGACGCACAGCCCGGTCTTGCGGAGACCTCACAAGGCCCTTTTCCCTTTCCTCCTGTGTGAGGAGCAAGGTCGTGCTAAGACAGTCCTTCGGGAGGTGCCTGGACAGGGTCCTGCTCTCTGCACACCCACCTGTTGGGGAGGATTCCAGTTACCTGTGTGAGTCAGGCTCTGTCCTGGCAGTTTGCTTCCTGTGTGTGTGGAGCTGCGCACTGTTGCATTACACGGACAAAGATCCCTGTGGTGGAGATATAGGTGGGGCAAAAACACACCGTGCAGAGGGTGGGCCGGCCCAGCACCCACTCAGCCTGGCTGTTTGGAGTCTCGACCTGGGATTGCTGATGGCGTGTGACCTACTGCCTCAGAGCTGGGGCCAACACCATGTTGCATTTGGTTTCCCAGGCAATTAACTGTCTTTCAAGAAAGTAAGTTGGTATCAAATCTGAGCTTGAATGCTCCTTTGTTCCCTTTTATTCCAACAATCATCTTAAAACCTGTCCTTTTAGTTCTAAGTTCATTTTCCACCTATTTCTGTTTGCTGTGGGTGGCTTATCTGTTGCCAGGCACTTGGCCATCAGGGATCCAGGAGACAGAGTCGCAGCCCCACCTTCACGAGCCAGTGACCCTAGGACAGCGTGGGCAGGGGGCACGTGGGGCCCAGAGGATTGGTGCCCTTGCCCCGTCTCACTCACGGTGCCCAAGGTGAGTCCTGCTCAGCTCACAGGGGGCTGGATGCGGAGTGTGACACGGAGCGAGGGGCCAGTGTGGCGCTGGGTGTAAGGAAGTGCCTGGGGAGTCGAACTGTGCGCAGCAAGGCTGGAAGCAGTGCCTGGGCCAGTGCCTCGCTGCCCTGTGGCCGCCGCCGCTGGTTCTTGCTTTAGAACTGCTGCCTTGGCAGCTTTCACTTCTCATGTAGGCGAGTCCCGAGCTAATATTTATCCTCCAAAGTATCTTAACAATGCTAGAGTGCTGAGTATTTGGGGGGTACTTTATTAATCTTTGAAAGAGTTATTGTTACGTTGATAAACTGAGGCACTGTTTACAATAGCCAGATTGTGTTTGGACTTGCAGCCTTTAATTCTGCAGTTAGTTTTTGTTTGCAGATGGAATTGTTTTGGCTGTTCTTGTAAAGACTCCTTTGTTCGTGTGGGTTTTGTTTGTTGCCGGCCAGCACGGGGCATGTGCCAGCGAGGGCAGCCTGGCCAGGGAGGGGTGTGCAGTGTGGTCAGGTGTTCCCACTGCGTGATTGGCAGGCTTCTCGGGAATGCGGAATTGTGTACTTGAAGCCCCCAACTTTTTATGAGTTGTCGGTTTACAACTGAAGGCATCTCCTTCCAGAGGGAAAGCTGGCCTCCCTCATCAAAGACTTGCAACATATGTGAAAGAGCAAATGGCAGATGTAAGAATGGGTAGAGGGCATTGAGGTGTGGTCCGGAGGATTTCAGGTGTAAAGGAAAATTACACCGATCGCTAACTTGCTGCTTCAAACAGTCAGCTAGGAGTCTGTCCTGCGGATGGTACTTTTCGGTAAAACCAGACTTGTCCTGGCTCCCCTCCAGAACCATTTCCTTCACCTGGCAGCCATCCTGAGCCTCTGAGTAGGCGGATGGGAGGCAAGGAAAGGGCGCTTGGCACGGTGGGGACGCAGCCAGGGCCCCGAGGCCACAGGGGCTCCCATGAGCATCGGCCCTTCCATCCCAGGCTGCGTGGGGGAAGGAGGCGAGAGGAGAACCAGCAGAACCTGGAGGTGGGTCCCAAAGAATGTGGGAGCCGTCACAGAGGTGGGGATCGTGGGGTGAAGGCTGGAGCTGGAAGGTCTGGAAGCCAGGCCCAGCTGAGCCTGTGGAGAGGAACTGTGCCCACAGGCTGGAGGCCAGGGTAGGGGCTGGGGCCTGGCTGGTCTGACCTTGAAGGGGACAGAGCAGGCTGAGGTGGGCTGCCCTGGAGGCTGGAGCCCTGGCACCCAGCAGCCTGGCAGTGAAATGTGCCTGGGGGCAGCAGGGACGGAGCCCGGGGCAGAGGATGCCCCCAGCAGGTCTGAGCAGCCCTGCTGTGCCCTGCAGTGCCGCCCACTCGCTTGCGGGTGCTTCTGTGCCCTGTTGAGACGTTAGCAAGGAGCCCAGCTTCCTCTCTGATCAGCTGACTGCATTGCGTTTTCCTGCTCACTTGCGGTTCCTCTATTTCCCCCACCTGCTCGCCTGCGCTGCCCCTGGGGGCTGTGGTCAGCAATCAGCTGCTGGTGGCCAGGGGGCGGAGGCCTGTCTGTCCTTCGGCCGGCCGCCCGCCCGCCCCACCTCCACCTCCACCACAGGTGCTCACCCCCGTCTCGCCAGTGTCCTCACGGGTTTCACAGACCGAGGAGTCCCCGTTGGCTCAGTTGTTTGGGTTGCACTGAGATCCCTTCGGGGAAACCCACTGTCTCACTAGTGTGGCCTCAGCTTAGGCTCCCCACATGCCACGGGAGCTCAGTTCAGCTGCCTGGTGCTGGGGCTGTCGGGGGGCTGCTGCTGAGGCAGGTGCAAAAGTGTAAGGGTGTGTCCTGGAACTATCCACAGATGAGAAGTTAACTGTATTTAAAACAGTGACTTATAAGCCAGGCATGGATGGTGGCATGCATCTGTAGTCCCAGCTGCTTGGGAGGCTGAGGCTGGAGGATTGATGGAGCCCAGAAGTTTGAGGTCACCCGTGAGCTGTGATTGAGCTGCTACATTCCAGCCTGGACCACATGGTGAGACCTTATCTCTTAAAAAATTTTTTTTTGCACGTTGGGAGGCCGAGGCAGGTGGATCACGAGGTCAGGAGATTGAGACCATCCTGGCTAACACGGTGAAACCCCATCTCTACTAAAAAAGTACAAAAAAATTAGCCGGGCATAGTGACTGGCGGGCGCCTGTAGTCCCAGCTACTCTGGAGGCTGAGGCAGAAGAATGGTGTGAACCTGGGAGGCGGAGCTTGCAGTGAGCGGAGATCATGCCACTGCACTCCAGCCTGGGCAGCAGAACAAGACTGCGTTTCAAAAAAAAAAAAAAAAAAAAAAAAGGTTTAAAGATAACACAATTTAAAGCTTTTTTTAAGTAAAAGGATTGACTTTTTGGTGAACTAATAGTATAATCTCAAACATCTAAAATACATTAATCGTGTTTATTTTAGCACATGTGGTATCTGTGATAAGCTTTCAGGTCTCAGTGTCATTTGAAGTTCACATAAAGTAAATACAGTTTATTGATGAATTTGAGGACTCCATTGTGACCAACGTAGCTTGGCTTAATTATTTTTCTAGGTTTAAACACTGTTATGTGTCAGCTTCATGAACCTTTGTCCAGTGCTTAGCAAGGTTTTAATATTCGGGCAGGGATCAGTTGACATTTCTGCAATTGGTCTTGTTGGTGGCCCATGATGGTCCTTTCATTCCAGTCCTCACCGGACCTGAACCTGCCTTGTGTCCCCAGATGAGGAGGATTCTGATGAAGTTCGCCGGTGTCACAGGATACAGACAAAACGATGTCTGTCCACGTGTGGCCGGCGTGTGTGGCTTTGCATTGCCCATTGCCGTTGTGGCGCACCCGTTTGTAGAAGACGGTGCAGGCTCCTCACCGCTGTGCTGGGCATCCTTCGTAGCCTGGCTAGCAGGTGTCCGAGGGCTCTGCCTGCCTTCCCTTGCTGCTGGGAGCTTGCTGGAGGTGACGTCCTATGCTGGCTCACAGGAGGCCATCCAATCCTGGAGGGCAGTGCTTAGGCTGGGGGGACGTCAGCACCTAGGAATTAATGAGTTGGAAAGGTGCCCGTTGATGTATTCAGCTGAGGAGCCCACGTGAGGCGTTTGGTCGTGGGAGTCCAGCGCTGTCTGGGCCTCAGGCAGGGGGGATGCTGTAAACTACTCAGACAAGAAGTAGAGCTTCTGAGCCCGCGTGGGCCTGTGGCAGGCCGTGTCCTGTGGTCTCTTTCAGCCTGGAAAGAAGGGAAAAGAGCAGTGGACTCCTTTCTCCCTGGTAGGCTCAGTGCCTTGTAGTTGGGGCTGACTCATACCTGTGAGTACAGTGCCGTGCAGAGGCATGGGCGACACTGGGGCAGAGTCCCAGTGAGGTCCCCACCAAGGATCCTGGAGGAATGAATAGCACCCGGGTTTCAAGAACATTTGGGAGGAACCTGCTGTTTTCCTGGGTAGGGTTATGGACCTGCCACTTTCATGCTGATGCCAGATCGAGGAAGGCTTCTGTAGTGTTTCTGTACCAAATAGCTGAACCCACCAGCACCTCAGTGCAGTCAGCTTTTCAGACTCATTCTCCCTGCTGAGCTCCAGGAGCTGCTCACATCGCAAGTCTCTGTTGGAAGGTCTAGGCCATCTGAGATTCAGTAAGTCATCTTAAAACACTCCTGAATGTTATATCATGTATCCAGACTTGTGTGATATTGAACAGGGAACCAGAAAATCTGTTTTTAAAGGTAATTTATTGTTGGTTTGTTTGTTTTAATTAAAAGTAAATTTGGCCAGGCGAGGTGGCTCACACTTGTAATCCCAGCAATTTGCGAGGCTGAGGAGGGAGGATCGATCCCTTAAGCCCAGGAGTTCAAGGCCAGCCTGGGCAGCATAGTGAGATCCCATCTCAAACAATCAGCTAGGTGTGGTGGCACATACCTGTAGTCCCAGCTTCTTGGGAGACTGAAGTGGGAGGATTGCCTGAGCCCAGAAGGTGGAGGCTGCAGTGAGCTGTGATTGAGCCACTGCACTCCAGCCTGGGTGACAGAGCAAGATCCCGTCTCAAAAAAAAAAAAAAAGTAAAGTTTAGGTGCCATAGGAGCAGAAAGACTCTATGAAACATGCAGAAATAACACCTTTTTATCTGCATCCATACCTTTCTAAAGAACTCATTGTGATCATAATGTACACTTGATTTATAACCCACTTAAACTTAATAGTGGGTGAGTATATTTGCATGTCAACAAATTGTCGTTCATCATGATTTTTATGTGGATGTGCCATACTTTATTTTACCAATCTTTTTTGGACATTTAAGGTATAGTAAGCATTGCTCTGTAGTGTTTTGTGTTTGTTTTTTTTGTTTTGTTTTGTTTTTGAGACGGGGTCTCACTATCTTGTCCAGGCTAGAGCACGTCACCTATTCACAGGTGGAGTCATGGTTCACTGCAGCCCCGAATTCCAGGGCTCTAGCGATCCTCCTGCTTCAGCCAACTGAATAGCTGGGACCACAGGAGCATGCCACCAAGCCTGGCTTCCTGTGGCTTTGTTTTCTTATGATAAGTTCTAAAGGGTGAAATTTTGGGATCAAAAGTTGTACTCATTTTAAGGTTTTTGATACGTATTAACCAGGACTCCAATTTTTAAGAAGTCATTTTTGTTGACTTCGGGACTGTCCCAATTAATTCCATGGGTGATATTGTTTATCTTGAACATGACTGCTGTCCATAATCCCAAGAAAATGCTTGGTTCTGAACAGCTGACTTTTCCAGATAAACGAGGGGCTACTCACTGAACTATAGACTGACTTTTCCTCATCACAGAAAATGGGGCACCACGAGGTTATGGGACGACTCCTGTCTCGTAGAGGAGGGGAGATGTTCCGTGGGATTTTAGTCGAAGCCCCAGTGTGGTTGGGGGAATTCAGAGCTGGCTCTCGCTGACACCACCTCCTCTAGAGTTGTCCAGCCACTTCCCTGCATGGAGACAGGAAAGCATGAGAGGAAGTGACCATTCTACCCTCCCCCCTGTCTCCCATCTGCAGTGGCTCTCTGAACTGGAATGCCCCTGAGGCCCCCTTTTCCTTGTGATGAACCCCTATTGTGAGTTTACACAAAGGGTCCACGAGAAAGTAGAAGGGCTTTGCAAAGGGCCACAGAGCATCATGAGATACTCATCCTGTTGAAAGTGTCGTCTTGAGCCCATGTTTTTAGTGGCTCAGCCGTGCCATGCCATCCAGTAAGTAGTAGAGGTGACCCATTCTGTCCCTCGAGGTGGCTGACCTTCAGCCTTACTTTCAGGCAGAGACCCTGCTATTGAGGAGAGTGAAGGGGAGAGGGTCCCATGGTAGTTTTGTTGTTTTCTTGGTCTTAGAAAGTAGGAATAAATCTAGCCCCAGGCTAAGGCCATATGTAAGTTTTCGTCCTTCACCCATACTTTACTTTTTTTTTTTTTTGATCCTGGGTTTGAGCGATTCTCCTGCCTCAGCCTCCTGAGTACCGGGGATTGCAGGCTCCCGCCTCCACACTTGGCTAATTTTTGTATTTTTAACAGAGACTGAGTTTCACCATGTTGGCCAGGCTGGTCTTGAACTCCTGACCTTGGGTGATCCACCCACCTTGGCATCCCAAAGTGCTGGGATTACAGGCGTGAAATACCACACCCGGACCAAGCTGTATTTTTTTTTTTTTTTTTTTTTTGAGACAGAATCTCGCTCTGTCGCCCAGGCTAGAGTGCAGTGGCATGATCTTGGCTCACTGCAAACTACGCCTCCCAGGTTCACACCATTCTCCTGCCTCAGCCTCCCGAGTAGCTGGGACTACAGGCGCCCGCCATCATGCCCGGCTACTTTTTTGTATTTTTAGTAGCGACGAGGTTTCACCGTGTTAGCCAGAATGGTCTCCATCTCCTGACCTCGTGATCCGCCCGCCTCAGCCTCCAAAAGTGCTGGGATTACAGGCGTGAGCCACCGCGCCTGGCTCCAACTTTATGTATTTTTAAAAAACGAGCTTTGACTTTAACATTTCCGAAATATCCATCATACTTCCCTTCAAACACACGGACGTTGTGTGTCCTGAGTGCACACCATAATTGAAAGAGCTCTGTATCATTGGACAGCTAGCCATTTGTGGTTTTCACTTTTGTAGCACTACGTTCACTAATTTTCTGCTTTCGGATAAGTTCAGGACCTGGAAACCACTTTGATTTGACTTGATTTTACATGGAAGTACCATCAAAAGGTCTAATTCCATCTTGGCAGTCATTAGTGGTATCCCTAAATTGTGCCCTGTCTGTGAGGTCAGTTCTTGATTATATGTGTGTGATATGAGGGTTTCTGCTTCCATGTTTTGATACCATTTAGCTGCTTTGCCTGCTGTCGGGAACACGTGACCTGCCTCTCCCACGCTGCGCGTGACAGGCTGAGTTTATTTCTACCTGGGTTTGCTCCTAAAGTAACCGAGACTCAGAGGAGACCTAGTTTATCCTAGGACTTATGGGCATTTCAGGTCGATACTGGCGCCTGATTTTCCTGAGTTTCCCAGCTGAGATTTCAGGGGCTGCACAGGCTAGAAGCATGCCGCCGTTTCCTTGGCAGCCAAAGCGTCCTTGGGACCCTGGCGCACACACCAGGTCAGTGCTTGAGTGTTTGGGAAGAAGGGCACACCCCTCATTGCCTCTTAATTAAAAATCCAAAAACCTAGTCAGCTGATCGTGCAAATCAAGGAGACTATATATAGCTAAGAAGGGAGATGAGCAAAACTTTGTTCTAACAGAAACTCAGCGGTGCAGGGGATATTTTCTTTTGGGGGCAGCGTGTCCTTGTTTTCGTGTGATTTCCTCTTAAATGAGCTTTTCTCGCGTGTTTGCTACGTGTCGGACACTGCGTCTTCTTCCTGTTGATACTTAGGTAACTGTTTTAGTAGATGAAGAGGGATTCTGTTTAAAAAGGTGTCTTATTTCAAATCGTAACGCCTTAACCCTTAAATTTTAGAAAGTGTAGTAGTAATTGGAGTATTTACTATCATGTAAATTGTCACTAGCCTTTGCCTGTTTAAGTACACTGTTGTGTTTACTTTCCGTCTGGTGTTGTGGAGGGAAGGGGGAAAGCTTGGGGTCCTGTTGGAACTCAGCTCCAGGCAGCCCTGGTGGGGAGGCTGTTTGACCAATGTGCCTAGGACACCACCACTGAGGGGCAGCTGGCAGAGGTTATAGCAGGAGTGGGGTTGAGGGCCTGAGGCTTGCAGGGGCCATGTGGCAAGGGCCCTGTGGTTGGGCTGGGCTGGCAGGCTCTCCGGAAGGGATTGGGGAGCCAGGTGGGACCCCGTGAGATAAGGAATGCTGGTCTGACTCGGTGTTGTGAGGGACTACCCTGTTCACAGTATTGAGAGTGGGCACTGAGGGTAAGGGTGGAAGCTGTGAAACCAGTCATGACCCTCCTGTGGTAGCCCGGGCGGGAGATGCACTGGCGTGGAAGTGGAGAAGGTAGGAGGGGAGGTTCTGGGTGCACTGGCAGAGCCCGGTCTGCGAGATCAGCCGTAGCGTGTGAGCTGGTGAAAACCTCACACATCACTTCCTGTTCAGATTTTGGCTTTAGTGTATTTTGGGGACTGTCCTTACCTGCGTCAGCAGGCTTCATAATCATGATTCTAAACTGAATAAATTTCTGATTAGAATATGGCAACCAAGAAGACTGCATTTCCTGTCTTTAGTTCTTGAAGATCAGGAAGGTCAATGAAAATGACAATTTTTGAAAGAGACCCTTTCAGCTCAGCCTGCCTGTGTGTTGGGTGCACACGTGAGTGCATGTGTGTGTATGCAGGTGTGTGTTGTGTGCACATGTGTGAGTGCATGTGCGTGGTGTGTTGCACGTGTGTGCATGTGTGTGTACACAGGTGTGTTGCACATGCGAGTTTGAGTGCATGTGTTGCATGCACACGTGTGTGAGTGCATGTGTGTACGCAGGTGTGTTATACACGTGGGTGTGAGTGCGTGTGTGCAGATGTGTTGCACGCGTGTGTGCATGTGTGTACACAGGTGTGTTGCACACGCGGGTGAGTGCATGTGTGTACGCAGGTGTGTTGCACATGTGGGTGTGAGTGCATGTGTACACAGGTGTGTTGCATGCACACGTGTGCGTGTGTGTATGCAGGTGTGTTGCACGCGTGGGTGTGAGTGCATATGTGTGTACACGCAGGTGTGTTGCATGCACACGTGTGTGAGTGCATGTGTGTATGCAGGTGTGGGTTGTGTGCACACGTGTGTGAGTGCAGGTGTGTGTTGCACACACGGGTATGAGTGCATGTGTTTGTATGCAGGTGTGTGTTGCATGCACACGTGTGAGTGCAGGTGTGTTGCACACGCGGGTGTGAGTGCATGTGTAAGCAGGTGTGTGTTGCATGCACACGTGTGAGTGCATGTGTGTGCAGATGTGTGGCACACGTGGGTGTGCATGCATGTGTGTATACAGGTGTGTTGCGTGCACGTGTGAGTGCAGGTGTGTTGCAGATGTGTGTGAGTGCGTGTGTGTACACAGGTGTGTTGCACACACGGGTGTAAGTGCGTGTGTGTGTATGTAGGTGTGTGTTGCATGCACGGGTGTGTGCATGTGTGTATGCAGGTGTGTGTTGCACACGTGTGTGAATGCATGTGTGTGTACACAGGTGTGTGGGGCACATGTGGGAGTGCATGTGTATGCAGGTGTGTGTTGTGTGCACAGGTGTGTGATTGCAGGTGTGTGTACACAGGTGTGTGTTGCACATGCAGGTGTGAGTGCATGTGTGTGCACAGGTGTGGTGCACACGCGGGTGTGAGTGCATGTGTGTGCACAGGTGTGTTGCACACGTGGGTGTGAGTGCATGTGTGTGTACGCAGGTGTGTGTTGCGTGCACGTGTGTGAGTGCATGTCTGTGTCTACGCAGGTGTGTTGCACATGTGGATGTGAGTGCATGTGTGTGCACAGGTGTGTTGCACACGCGGGTGTGAGTGCATGTGTGTGCACGCAGGTGTGTGTTGCATGCATGTGTGTGAGTGCATGTGTGTGTGCAGGTGTGTGTTGCATGCACACTTGTGTATATACACTCAGTGTCTGTCCTGTGCTGTGTCAGTGCTGGGGTGGTGTCAGGAAGATTGTTAGTGAACTGCAGCCTACCGCCACACCCACGACCATATCATTGAGCATGGCTTCCCCCTGCCCCCCCGCCGCCCCCGCATTGCCAGTTGTTTGGGGGATAGAACAGTGTCTACTGGAGAAGAACTGAGCTTCCCTGGCCCATTCTGAAATGGGGTCAGGAAGGGGATCAGGAAGGGGATTACCCTGCTGCCTGCTCCCATTGGATCCACCCACAGCCTCTCGAGGTAGAAGCAGGCACCCCGTTGTCCAGCTGTGTGTGGCCTTTCTGAATGATGTGGTTCTTGGGCATTTGAGCCAGTTGCCAGCCATGTGCCCTGCCCCACAGGTCCTGGGAGTTCCTGGTAAGATTCCACAGCTGTTGGTAAGTCTGAGGTTTGCCTTTGCAGATGGAAAAATGGCTTCCAGAATTGAGTGTGGTGCCAGCCAGGAGAGCCCAGGAGTTGTGAGGTGATGCTCTAGCCTGTGGGGCAGGGGCCTTGCCACCAGCATCCTGCAGTTGGCTGTGACTTCACCAGCAGGAAGGTTATCTTCTCCAGGAAGTCTTTGGGCGCTCTTCTAGTGAGCTCAGTTGCCAGTGGATTTCTAAGCCATAATGTGTGGGGTTAGCCCCATGTGCTGGGCTCCGGAGGGGTGTGAGCGTTCTGGCTCGTCAGTGACTATGAGAACAGCATTATTGGTGTCAGTCAGAGCCTTTGTGGGAACAGCGCTGTTGTGGGTCATTTACTCCGGCTTGGCGTTAGCACCCAAGATGCTTCCTTTGCTCATTTTCAGGTCCTTCTGAGTCCTTGTCTTGCCAGGCCATGCTCTCTGCCTGCCCCTGGGGTCAGGAATCTTGCAGTGGCTGGGGAGACACAAGCACAAGACTGACTAGACATGGAAGTACGAGCTGGTCGAGCTGGTGCTGGGGCCGTGGGGACCCAGAGGGAGTCCACCTGTTGTCACGGGGCCCAGGGAGCCCCGTGGGCTGGGGGAAGGGCCTTTTGGTATGTACAGTTTACTGTTGAGAAAGCAGGCCCAGCAGAGGGAAATGAGTTTGCACCAGGCCTCCAGGAGGTCTGGGTGAGTCTGTGAGGTCACGCGGGCATCAGACATGGGACGGAGGCTCTGTCACCCAAGTTGGAGGGCAGCGGTGCAATCCTGGCTCACTGTAGCCTCCACCTCTTGGTCTCAAGCGGTTCTCCCACCTTGGTCTCTTGAGTAGCTGGGACTATAGCTGTGTGCCACCAGACCTGGCTAATTTTCTTTTTTTTTTTTTTTTTTTTTGGTAGAGATGGGGTTTTGCCATGTTGCCCAGGCTGGTCTGGAACTCCTGAGCTCAGGCAATCCTCCTGCCTCAGCCTCCCAAAGTGTTGGGATTACAGGCGTGAGCTACTGCACCTAGCCTGTTTGTTTAATGCATTTATTTATGTAGAGATGGCGTCTTGCTATGTTGCCCAGGGTGGTCTTAAACTCCTGACCCCAAGCAATCCTCCCTCAGCCTCCCAAAGTGCTGGGATTGTAGTGGTGAGCCACCACACCCTGGTTTTCTTTATTAATGGAGTAATTATGGGTTGGTCTGGTCTTCTGTCTTTCGCACTTAGGGATTCATTTCTTTTAAAGACCACGTGGGTGCCTGTGCTGGGTGTGTGCTGGACCCAGAGGTAGTCCAAGCGCACTGTGCCCTCAGGGTCTGTGGGGAAGGAGGCAAGGTCTAAAAGCAGGCGTGAAAAGGGGCAGGGCAGGGGTCTGGAGGAGGCGGGAGGAGCCAGGGCACTGTCTAGGCCTTGGGCCAGGCCACCCTGTATGGTCAGCAGAGAAGTGTAGGGGAAGGCATGCTCAGGGCATGGGCACTGGGCTGCTTCTGCTGTGGGGATGCCAGCCATAGACATGCTGTGGCCATACGGTGTCCACTCACTCCCGGGGGCCCTTCCAGAATTTCCTCATTTCAGTTTTTTCGTACTTAGGGTATTTTATAAAGACACGCACAAATGTACAGACACAGACACACACAGACAGATATAGATCCAGAGATGCAGAGACAGACACACAAGGACACAGACACACGTACACATACCCACACAGACTTAACACACACAGGCACACAGAGGCAGACACACGGACACACCCACACACCCGCCCCGACACAGACACACAGGTATTGACACACAGGTATTGACACACAGACAAACCCACACATACACCCACACAGACACATAGGCAGACATCGACACACACACACACACACACACACACACACACACACCTGGCCTCTGCCCACTCCCCTCTGCTGCTGGAGGTTCACAGCACGCTCTGATTGAAAGGAGAGCAGAGAAGAAGGATGTGTGGTCTGCTGTGCGTCCTTTTCGGTTTCTGAAGTGCCCTGACTTGTGGCACAAAACACACAAAGAGGGTTATCAGAAGATGTAAGGCACAATTAAGCTTTAGATCATTCATTTCTAGAGTGTTGGGGTGTTGTTCTAACTGGGATACTCTGAGGGTAAAAGGGGGGACACAGTAGCCGCCCCGCCAGGGTGACAGCGCAGCCTAGAGCTGTTGTCGTGAAGCAGTGCTCGTGACGTCCCCTCTGCCGCGTGTGACTCAGGAGTGGCCGCAGTGCAGACTCTTGGTCTCTGATCCAGTGGGTCTGGGGGGAGCCCCAGAACCTGCAGTTAAGGAAGCCGCTCGACACTGGTCCACGTGAGGTGCTGAGTATTTGAAGGACGCCAGATGTCACATGGCCTCCTTGAAACTGGTATGAACTTTGTGAAGGGGTGGCCTGCCCCTCCACACCTGTGGGTGTTTCTCGTAAGGTGGAACGAGAGACTTGAGAAAAGAAATAAGACACAGAGACAAAGTATAGAGAAAGAAAAAGCGGGGGCCCAGGGGACCGGCGCTCAGCTTACAGAGGACCCACGCCGGCACCGGTCTCTGAGTTCCCTTAGTATTTATTGATAATTATCTTTACTATCTTAAAGACAAGGGAGTGGCAGGACAATAGGATCAAAGAAAAAGAGGAAATCGGCAGTAAGACATATGAACAAAAACCTCTGTGACATGAATAAGTTTAAAGGAAAATGCTGTGCCTTGAGATGCATATGCAAACATCTCCATAAACCTTTTAGTAGCATTGTTTCAGTCTGTCACATGGGAAGAAACCTTAGACAACACCTAGCTTTCCTAGGCAGAGGTCCCTGCGACCTTTGGCCGTGTATGTGTCCCTGGGTAGTTGAAATTAAGAGAATGGTGATGACTTTTAACCAGCAAGCTGCCTTCAGGCACTTGTTTAACAAAGACACATTCTGCACAGCCCAAAATCCATTCAACCTTGAGTCACCGCAGCACATGTCTCTTGCAAGGACAAGGTTGGGGGTAGGGTCACAGATGAACAGTATCTCAAATACAGAACAAAATGGAGTCTCTTATGTCTACTTCTTTCTATATAGACACAGTAACAGGCTGATCTCTCTTTCTTTTCCCCACACTTTGTATTTCTTTAGCCCACGTGTCTTGGGCTAGAGGCTCCTTGTGTGATCAGAGGCCACCAAGCTGGGTTTCTACAGGCGATGCATAGCACACCTGGAGATGGGCGCCTCCGCGATTGGGCACTTTCAGGTGTAAGCAGGTGGCACAGAAAGCTTCCCCAAGTGCACAGCGGTCAGCATGGATGCCCCTTAATTCCTTTCTCATGAAGGGTTTTGGTTTCTTCCTAACCCTGGACAACGGGGGATTATCAGGAGTTTTTGGTTGCCTTATTTATTTATGTAAATACAAGGACACAACATTGAAAATCAACAAACTTTACTTTCTAAAGCAGTTTTAAGTTCACAACAAAATTGAGAGGAAGATAACAGATTTCCCGTGTGCCCCTGCCCCCACTCCCAGCCTCCCCCAGTGTCCATGTCACCGGCCAGAGTGGGACATTGATTACAGTGGATGAGCCTGCAGTGGCACGTCTCTGTCACCCCAGTGCGGAGGTCACGTCAGGGTCTCCACTCTGGGCGCTGCAGCTCCAGTAGGTTGACAAATGCATAGTGACATGTGTCTGCCATTAGAGTGCCATACAGAGTAGTTCCACTGCCCCGACACCCTCTTCCGCCTCTCTTCCTCCCCAGGCCGTGGTCACCGCTGCTCCTTTTATTGTGTCCTTAATTTTGCCACTTCCAGAAAGTCATCTGGTTGGAATCATGCAGTTGGAAAAGCCGTTTCAGAGTGCCTTCTTTCCCTTAGAAATACGCATTCAGGGTGTCCGCGCATCTTTTCATGCATGGCTTCAGAGCTCATTTCCGTTTAGCGGTGAATGACATTCCATCGTCTGGATGTTCCGCGGTTTATTCAGTCACCTATGCAAGGACATCTTGGGTGCTTCCAAGTTTGGGTGATGATGAATAAAGTGGCTGTCACATCTGACAGCCGCACAGGTTTCTGTGTGGACATAAGTTCTCAGCTCTGTTTGGTAAATACCAAGGAACTTGGTTGCTGGATGGCATGGTTGAAAGTATGTTTGGTTTTGTGAGAAGTGGGCAAAGTGTCTTTCGGAGTGGTTGTGGCATTTTACATGTCTGCCAGCAGTGAGCGAGCGTTCCTGCCCGACATCCTCTCCTGCGTTTGCTGTTGTCGGTGCTCTAAGCCTTGGCCGTTCTGATAGGTGTGTGGTGGCACCGCGGCTACAGCCCCTTGAGGATCTCAGGTGTGGAGCATCTTTCCATATGCTCATTTGCTGTCTGTGTATCATCTTTGGTGAGGTGTCTTCAGACTTTTTGCCATCTTTTCCCCCACATAGCAAAAGATCATTTATTGGCTCTTGTTCTTCCAGCTCTTTTGCTTTGAAACTGAGCATACACTACTCTGTAAGCCTCAAAATCCAACACATCACGTGCATCATACTTTCTATAATGAGAATCCATCTCACACAGTGTAAAGCTACTGCGCTGCCTCAAAACTGCAATTCCCCGGCACCGTCCAGCATCACCAAGTAGTCAGAGCATTCTTGCCCGCACAGGGCTTCTGTGAACTCCGCAGGCACGCATGTGCACAGTCGCACGCTCACTGGTGAGCCTGCCTCCCTCCCATAGCATCTCCACTCCAGTGCAGGAGCCTGGACTGTCGCACCCATAGCCATGCAGGCCTCACGGGACACGGCAGCATGTGGTCTGCAGGCTTCCCAGAGCTGCTGCCCTGGCATCGTTCTGAAGGACAGCAGTGAAGCTGCTGAGGCCAAGGGAAGGCCAAAGTCCAAGGAAGGCTGTGGAAGTGTCACCAACGTCTCCTGGCTTGTGGTGAATGCAGCACTTGCTTTATGTGTACACCGATCTGGCCATTCACAGGCAGGTCACCTTCCCCGTCCTGCCAGCCCCCACAGTTCAGGGGCCTGCCCACCGCTGTCCTGGGGCTCCCTTGCTGCGTCGTATTGCTTGACTACGTGCCTGCTCCGAGTCCAGTATAGCTCAAGACAGCTTGCCAGGCCAGGGTACCACAAATTGTTAGAAAATTAATATTTCATTTCCTTCATTCCAATATCTTAATGGTAGAGTGATGGTGAACATTTGTGGGAATACGGCACTTCAATATCTGGGCCCTCTTGGTAGGTCCGTTTTGGACATTTCCACCCTTCCAGCACACACTGCTTCCAGTCTTTGCCACTCGGAATGCCCCACACTTCCCGCCCAGCCAGGCACGTGCCAAATACACGGGGGGAGGAACTTGTAGAAGCGCTCATTTTCTTTTCGTTGAGTTTTAAGGACTCTTTGTATATTTCGGATGCTAGTGTTTCATCAGATAATGTCTTCTGCAAATACTTCCACCCCATTTGTGGCTTGTCATCATCTCTCGACACACACTGGTTTTGTGTTGGAAGTCAGTGGGATTTCTCACAAACTTTTCAGGAAATAGCCTTAGAAGCAGAATTGCCAGTGCTGCTGTTAGTGTTCCTCTCCGTGGCCATCTGGAGAGGCAGGAAGACACGTGCCGGCCGTGACTGGGGGAACTGCACTGGTAAAGATTGAACGGGGCCGTCTGAGGCTGATGGTAGTAGTGGGTTTGTCTGACTATGGGTGCCCCTACTCATGCCTGTTTCTAGGTGGTGGGTGCAGAAAACACACAGCTGTTCTGTGAGCTGGCCCCCATCAGCATGTGCCGCCCACAGGCGGTGCCTGCACCCCACGGCGTCAGGCCCATGCATACATGTACATGCGCTTCGTGTGTAGGGCTGTGAAAGGAGCAGCGCACGTTTGTGGTCACCGTGCAGACGTGTGTTGTCCGGACTCGCTAGACCACTTCCCAGGAAGCGTGGCTCGTGGAATTCTCCTGTCACTGTTGAACGCTGGGACTGTGCTGTAGATCTGAAAGTTTGACCCAAGCTTGAGGTGTGTGTCAGCAGCAACTCTCCAGTTACCTTTTTGGTGAAATGTAAGTTGACAGCCAGCTTTTCCACTCAGCAAATTGTAGGAAGTCATGTGTTTTGGCATCAGTTACCCTTAAATTAGAAACAGGACAATAGAGGAAGTTGTTGATTGGAACAATTGTAGTTTCGCTTGTCTGAGTGCATCTGCGAATCATAACAAAATTGTTGTCTCTGATTGCCCCGACAATCGCTGGAACAGGCTCCAAAGGGAAGCTTGCTTTTCTATGCTAGGGAAAATCTGCCCAAAAAGTTGCACTATTCTTTTGAACATAAGATACCAGCACAGGTCACAACTTAACTTTTGAGCTTCTCTGCATTTAAAGCAGCTGAGGCGGCGGCGGCTCTCAGGGGTATAGGATTGCCTGTGCTGGGGGAAGGAGGGGCGTGACGTCATGCCTCGGTCGGGTGTTTTCAGCTCTGTACTGAGAAGAATCATTTTCCTGTTTTCAGATTATGCTCTCGTGCTTATAGAAAATAGTTTCCTTACAGAAAACAATTTGCTTGCTCTAAGAAAGTGACCTCACGGCTGTAGTTTGCTGGGCGTTGGACTGGTTTTATGGTATCTGATTGCCCCCGCTCAGTGTGAGAACACGCCCTGCGCTGGTGCCCGGCCCCTCCCTGCACACTCCTCCCTTCTCTTCTCAGAGCTGCTTTCCTTTCATTTCTTGTGAGGCCCTAGAGATGAAGTGACTGGGGGAGGCCGTGAAGGGAAGGATTTCAAACTGCCTCAGAGGCTTCGTGTTCAGGAAATATGCACCACATGGGCCCTTGTTCCAATCCCAGCGAGGGCTGTGGGTGAGGAGGACCAGAGGGCCTCGAGGTGTCCACTGCTGTCTCTCAGGAAATGGACCATCACATCCAAACATGTGTCCATGAACTTTGGAAATACAGTCCATCTTTAAGCTGGGGGCTGTGCATACTTTGGTAATGGTTTGGTAGACTTGCTAATTTGGTTATATTCTTGTTTTTGTCCATTCTCGCTCAGACAACAAAAGAATTAGATTGTAAACTGAAAATATAAGAATGAATAGCCTTAATTAGATGGGAAGGGATACAAGGGCCTTTCCAGCATGATAGACGGGTTCTGTCATGATAGGAATGTGTTGAAACTGTCTGAGTAGTACATTCTCACTGCATGTAAATTCTACCTGACTTCGTAAACAACACTTACCAGCTGTCATGATCTAGCCAGTTAGAGAACATAAGGGCAGAGGAAATCCCATTTGCAGTGACCATGACAAAGGTTAATTAGGAGAAAACGTGGAAGACTGTGGAAGGGCTGCTTTTAAGTTCTCCCCGAAGGCGCTAGGGTGGACGTGGACAGGTGCAGGAGCGCTGTTGTTCTTGGAGAGAACAACTCAGCAGCCTGAGGATATCGGCTCCCCCCAGGCTAGTTTATAACATTAATGGAATCTCAATAAAAATACCAACAAAGACTTTTTTCCCAGAGTGAATCAGTCTGTTCTTAAAGTTCATAAAGTTCATGTGCTCATGAAGTTCTTGGCAATAAACATGAGAGAATTACTAGGACAGCGCTGATGGGGAAGAAGCAGCAACATCAGGACCCTCCCCTCCCCCAGCAGAGGTCGAGATGTCCCGACATCCTCTCTGCCTCCCGCAGCTAGGTAGACAGGCACATGGGTGGGACAGATTGCTGCCTTGAGAAACGGAGACGTGCACGTCGACATTTGGTGTGTGACAAAAGAGCAGTCTCAGGGCTGGCAGTGGACTCTCAGATCAATCATACTGCGACACCCAGAGGGCCACTGGGAGACGCAAAGTGGCTCCTAACTCACACCACACTCAAGCATATGGATCTGAGGCCTCACGGGGACCCACATAGTTTTCCACTGGGAGCTGTC